>NC_090272.1:73685274-74291941 GCF_040414725.1 Anabrus simplex | reverse complement strand
ACAGGACTGTAACTGCGTCCTAGAGAGAACTTCGAGAGGCAACAGGACATGCTCCGCTTCAGCTGGAATGTGCCTGAACCGAACGTGCTGTGCCAAGGCCGCACTAGATAGATTAGTTGGCCTTGGCTGTGTCTGCCTGTTGATACCGGCTGTGTGCCGCCCTGTGTTAGAGTGTCAACATTTTTTCATCCAGTTATATCTTTAATTCCAAAGCGATGATCCGTATTTTTCTCGGGCTTAAAAGTTTCCTTAAAGTCCAAATTAATTTTTAACATCAATCCCCGAGAAAGTGTTGAGGGAAATTTTCGAGCTATTGAAGAAAGTAAATGGAAGTTGAGAGGGAAGGAATTCGAAGTGCAGAGAGCACATTGGGACGCAGGCGAAGCAGCTAAAGCAGTGCAGCGCAGAGCAGATTTTTGTAATCCACACAAATCATTGCACCATCGCAAGTTGACAGACACGGCAGGACAGAGCAGGCCGGTTCTGCACGTACTTCCGCCTACCACGCGATGTCTTCGAAACACAGTTTCCTGCGCACGTGTCACGCAGTTAAGAAATGGAGGAGAAAATTACCACAGCCATTCAGTCTCGCCATGTTTTGTAGGTACTATGTGAATCATGTGGACTGCAATGCAGTATGTACGTATATATTTATGTATGTATGTATGTTCGTGAGAAAATGGCTGAACAGAATTTAATTAAAATCGGTATGTAAATTCGGGGAATAAGGCACTACAGTCCAGGCTATAAATCATTTTATTCACGCTGCGTAACAAGGCAGTTTAGAGAAAGGCCTAAAATGTAATCCACCGGGAAAGTGGCCGTGCGGTTAGGGTCGCGCATCTGTGAGCTTGCATTCGGGAGATAGTGGGTTCGAACCCCACTGTCGGCAGCCCTGAAGATGGTTTTCCGTGGTTTCCTATTTTCACACTAGGCAAATGCTGGGGCTGTACCTTAATTAAGGCCACGTCCGCTACCTTCCCAATCTTCCACCCTTCTTCCGTCGCCGAAAACCTTCGATATGTTAGTGCGACGTTAAACAAAAGCATGTAATCCTCATATATCTATGAAACAATCCATGACCCAAGTTCTCGCAACATATAGAATTTAAGACAAAGTTCTAATGTTGATTATGGAGAGCATCATCGCCGACTCCGTCGCCGTCATCCATCATCACATTTATGTGAAGAGATAAATACGGAAAATCATTTATCATGTCTTGTCAAATATAATTGCAAACGCGTTCACAACAGATTGTGAATGTTGATTGATTTTAGTATCTTGTGTCTTGTGACAACTAGATGAAAATCTAGCAGTACATTTGTAAATACATATTTTTCCCTCTCCCCCACTGTGATCCTATTAATGAATTTACCATGCAAGTTGGTCGTGCGGTTAGGATCGCCTTGCTATGAGCTTGCATTCGGGAGATAGGGGGTTCGAACCCCTCTGTCGGCAACCGTGAAGGTAGTTTTCCGTGGTTTCCCATTTTCACACCAGGCTAATGCTGGGGGGGGGGCTGTACCTTAATTAAGGCCTTGGTCGCTTCCTTCCCATTCCTAGCCCTTTCCTATTCCATCGTTGCCATAAGACCTATCTGTGTCGGTGCGACGTAAAAATATAAAAAATGATCATGAATTAAATTCTTTGCTTAGTCCATATAATCGCCGAATATCGGTAACATATAAATATTGTTCAGTCTTGTAAACTGGCGAAGGTGGTAGTTTTTATTGCGATTGTCTTAAGCTGAATAACCGCGTTGCCATCAGCACAAGGGAAATTGTGAAGATGACTAACAAAATGAGAAAAATCGCGAATGCTTGAAGAAAAAGAAAAAAGAGCCTCTTTATACTGGATGCCCCAGTATCACAGAGTCTAAAGAAAACATGTTATTTCTGAAAACCGACGAGAGCCTGCGTGGCAATGTGCGCTCACGTCCACTTCGCAATTTCGTAAGGTTCGCGGTGTTCTGCTCTGCTCTTCCCTGCTCTGCGGCCAACTCCTTCTCAATGTGCGCCCGGCCTAACAGCAGGAAAGTACAACAATGTATTCATCCAGTTATATTTTTAATTCCAAGTCCGGCTCCATGGCTAAATGGTTAGCGTGCTGGCCTTTGGTCACAGGGATCCTGGGTTCGATTCCCGGCAGGGCCGGGAATTTTAACCATAATTGGTTAATTTTGCTGGCACTGGGGCTGGGTGTATGTGTCGTCTTCATCATCATTTCATCCTCATCACGACGCGCAGGTCACCTACGGGTGTCAAATCGAAAGACCTGCACCTGGCGAGCCGAACATGTCCTCGGACACTCCCGGCACTAAAAGCCATACGCCATTTCATTTTTTTAAATTCCAAAGCGACGACCCATATTTTTCTTGGGCTTAAAAGTTTCCTTAAAGTCAAAATTAATGTTTAACGTCAATCCCCGAGAAAGTGTTGAGGGAAATTTTCGAGATATTAATTACTCACTAATTACTCACAATACAGGCCAATACGTTCAACTGGTGAAAATATTCTTGAACTGGTTACTTTTAAACACCTGCACTGCCATTGTAACCGTGTTATGAGTATTTTATATTGACCGGAAAAATCTTAACCTAATAGCAGCCTTTAACGTGATTATTGGGCGCGAATTTCAGTGTTCCGACTGTTCGTTCACGTTCCCTGCAGCTTTATGCTGGACCATGGCCATAACTACACACAGGCACACACCACACAGCACGTTCCGTACAGGCACACTCCCAGTTCCCACTGGCGCGGAGCATGTAATGTTGCCTCTCGAAGTTCTCTCTACACTGCGCAGTTGCAGTCCCGCGTCCCGTGCGCCCGCTGCACAGTTCAGCTAGTAGGCGAAGGGCAGTGCATAGCGGCGCTTCTGATGGGACAGCGAGTCAGTGTCTCCGGCTCGCTTGAGAATGTTTCGGAACAATTGACACTCGGTGTTCTGGAACAGCGGAACGTAACTGTGCACCGGCACCTTGTGCCGAAACAGGGACATAGTGCCCAACCCTACTGGCCAGGCGGTGTCGTCCCATTTGCGATCACTCTTATACAAACAATCAGGTTCTTATCAGTGACAGTGGCAGATTTGGCAACTCCCAGCAAGACGAGCTGCCCTGACGTTTTATCTCCATGGCAGCCGCAGTCGCTCCACCCTCGTTTCCATGGCAACCACACAGCCACTCCCTTTATCCCGCCTCGGCAGGCAGTAAACGGACCTCCCTCTAAGAAATGTCACACACAAACTCTTATTATTAGCAGTATAGATGAAAAGAAAAAAAAGTTACACAATTACGAGATCAGTTTAAGTTTTATAAAAACATAGTCACCTCAATACCAAGTTGAAGGGAAATGCAAGAGAGCACCACTCTTTATTCCCTTAGTTAGACTAGAGTCTTCAGACTTATTTGAAATTTACATTTAAAGTTAAAAATTTACATTGAGAAAATAAAAGTTACATTATTAAAAATTTGAAACCTTCCCGTCTAACTATCTTTCTGAGTCTATTACATGTTTGCAAACGGTCTGCCATTACCTTGAGCTGAAGAGCTTTCCGGAGATGGACGAGGCAGCCTCCGCCTCTTCTAAAAGCACACTCTAAACCTCTTGACTGAAGTGATCAGTAAGACAACATTGCCCGTACGGCTTCAGCTTTTATAGCGGAGAGCAAGGTTTCAGATTTCTCTGGGCCACGACTTAGACACACCCACAATCCCTATTTGTTAATTTAATAAATATCAAAAAGAAAATTTAATTGGCTGAACTATTAAGTTGGCGGGAAGAGATAGAAGTGTTGTTAACTTAAGAAAACAAAAAAATTTACAACCAATTGAGTTTTACCAGCTAATGAATACGAAATTAATCTTGAATTTTAATTGTCCGTCCTCTCATCAGAGGGAACACCTAAGTTGACGGTAGAGACCTCTGTTGAAAAATGTCCAAACTTCTTTTACCAAATCACGGCCGACTGGATCCCTCGCTGCGCTCCTTATGGAGCTAGCTAGAGCGCCGCATCAAGTCGGCCGTGACCAAATAGCTTGACAACCAAGTTCTAGATGGCCTTGTCAAAGGCGCTTAATATAAATCTACGGGGCGGATGTACCTCTGGTACAGTAATAATAACTTTTTACCAGTTGTTTAATGTAGCGCCAACATAGGTTTTCGGCGACGCAGGCCCGGAGAAGATCTAGGATTGGGAAGGAAGTGGCCGTGGCTTTAATTAATATACAGGCCCGGCATTTGCCTGGTGAAAAACAGGAAACCCCACAAATCCACATCCAGCGCAGCCGACGGTGGGATTCGAACCCAACATCTTTCGAAACAAGCTGACAGCCATATGTTCCTTAAGTTCACAGCCATCTCGCTCGGTAAATAACCGCCATATTTGCATTTTCCCATTTATGCGGGGTCTGCCTTCTTGCACTGTTTCCCCTAGTTCGATCGAATCATAGCGTCCCGGGGGCTGAGTTATGTGAGTCGTATGTCGTCTCTCACCGTGTCCAGCCAGCGAGTTTGTGGTCATCCTCGAGGTCCGCGACTCTCCACGTTCAATTGAAATCGACAAATGTAATGACATCATTTTTGTTAGATGTGTTTCGAAAATATGCTATAATGTTTCTTAGAGTCAAAATTTGCTCCGTACGTGACCTCCCCTTTTTGAGTCCACGTTGGTATTCATCAATTTAGTGGTTTCTGCACGGTTCAGCAGAATTTTGGAGATAATTTTATATGTGTACACCTCGGTAATTGTTTAGATCAGTTATGTGTGTATTATCACCAGTTTCCAATCCTTGGGGATTCTTTCGGATTGCTAAATGCCCAACATAATTTCGTGAAGTTTTTTGATAACATTTTCTCCTCCATTTTTCCAAAGTTCTGTAGTTATTTGATCTTCCCCCGAGGTCTTGTCATCTTTCAGCGATTGAATAGTTTCTCTAGTTTCTTGGACATTCGTGGGCTTGAATATATATATTGAATATATATTGACTATTTTGATAAGAAGTGAACTGAAACTTTTCCAGAGGAATTTCACTGTTAAGTAATTTGGAAAAGTATTCTGCGAAGACTTTACAGTTATCAGTGGTATGAGCCGTTTCTCCATTTTCATTGACAAAATGGAGTGATGGAGGGGAATATTTGGTTAACTTTTGTTTGAAAGTTCTGTTTCAGTTCCTTGGCTTATGCTGTTTAAAGTAATCTTCTTTAGATTGCAATTTTATATCCTCGCTTTGTTTACGAATTGTTCCTTATTGATTTTGTAACTACCTTGCTAACATTTTGAAGTTCTTGAAAGGTGATCGGAGCTTTATTGCATTACCAATTATGCCATGTTTGTTGCTTAACTTGAATTAACTTGTCACATTCATCTGTCCACCTAGGGTGTTTTCTTGATCTTGTGAGTGGCGCAATGTTCTCGGCTGTTTGTGAGAGTCCTGCTTGACAAATTTTGTGAATGTAATTGTTCTGTTTCTTTCTTAAAGTTTTTATTGTTTTTAATAATCTCTGTGTCATACTTTCGTTGTGGTGCTCAGTTCGTACATTTTTTAAATTTATGGTTTAGGGAATACATTCAGGGAAAATGTTGTTGGATCAATATAGTCCTTTCAGGACTTTGAGTTTCATGATTTCTGACATATGAAAGCGGGAAACCAATTGATATTCACCTAATAAGGAATTACGTGCGACCCAAGTCTTAGTTTAGAAGGGTTTTTCTTAAAGAAGGTCGATTTGAAAAGTAAATCGTGTCTTTTACATAACTCAGTGAGTCGCATTCCGTTCTTGTTAGTTTGTGTATGGCCAGACCATTTCCCGTCCGGATATCGATGTTTCTTCTCTTTTCCAATTTGTACATTGAAGCCACCCCATAAGGATTTTAATATGATGATGCGTAATTCTTTGTAAAACGTTGTCTAGCAGATTCCAAAACTGTTCCGTTGGTCAGGTGCTTCCTTGTGAGTAATGTTAGGTAGTTGGTTCATGATCATTTATTAGGACATTTTTTCCCCGGTTTTATCGTTAAGGTTGAAAGACGTCCTGATTAGGACTCGAATTTCAAAACTGATCCAAGTATTGACTTATCCACTATATAGCTCGTCCCAAATTGTGAGCAATACGCCATGATTCGTTCACCCAGTTTTCCTCTGAATATCTTGTAATTTTCAGAATCAAAAGGGTATATATCTGTGTAACTTGATTCTTGGTATGCAATTATTTTTATATTGCGTTCCTTAGATTTATTTAGGATATTTTAAGTTTCCCCACTTTCAAAAGAGAATTGATGTGAAATATAATTAGCCGAAACCCAGATCTCGCTTTAATCCTGTTCTTATTGGGACTTGAGGTATTCCGACTTACCTCCATACACTCATCTGTGGTATCCCCAGAATCCGAATAGACCACTTGGGGACTGAAACCGTGGGGTGGATTACTTTAGAAGGTGTGCTGTCCATATTGATTTATTTGAAGTTTTGACGTTATGACTTACATGTCAGTCGGTTAAACTCAGAGTTTCACCTCTGAGTGTTATTTCAGTAACATGTGAAACAGACGCTATCGGGGTACCGCCACTAACATGTGGAGCCGTCGCCCCCTTAAACTGATATATAGCCACCAAATACATTTTACTGTTATTCTCCCGAGCACTGGGATGCCTCTTCCGCCATCTACACTGTTCCATAGTCCATCTACTCCACTGTATATGTCGTTGAGGTCTTCACCGTAACCCTGGTAAGGGACCCTTGCATGGGACTACCAGCCGGGTCAGCTGGATCAAAGTTTTTAAAGAGGTGTTACTCCTCTATCACTCGCCCTTTGTCCTGATTTGTGACAGGCAGAGCCTGACTTCCCATACATTATTATTTAGTTACATGCCAATGTGATTCAATTGATGGATGGAAGAAAAAGAAACGGTGAGCCCCACTTATACATTTGTCTCTCGATCTCAATGTATAAACTATATACAAGGTAAGCCTATTAGTGTATATATATTTATAATGGTTATCAGTATTTACAATACGTAAAAATTCTTAAGTATTTCTACTGTAAATAATTAACTGCATATATTGTTAGTGATTGCAATAAATGAAAGCTCTTTCCCTAGTTCCTGGTCGTACGTGATAGGGAGAGAAGAGTGTTTTATTAATTTAGTCAGTCAGTCAGTCAGTCAGTTCGACTAAGACTGAAAATTACGTATATATGTAGAACATGATTCGTATAACAAAACGGCAGGTAGTCGTGAAATTGTGTTCTGATGGATAAAAATCTCTCAATAAACACGTAAGTTCCTATAACGCTGTAACTTATTGCTCTTTCCTTTCTTTCTTTCTTTCTTTCTTTCTTTCTTTCTTTCTTTCTTTCTTTTTTTCTTTCTTTCTTTCTTTCGTTCTTCCTACTTTCCCATCTTCATGCTTTTGGAATACGAAGATACTTTTTTATGGCAGTGTTAGTACTGGATTCGCAACCCAGATAAGTTAATAGCGCACTTTATATCCCAGTGATAAATGGTTTTCAGACCTTTTCACCACTTTGCATCCATTTTATTGTTGTGTGTTTGTGGACAGAGGCAATCAATTAGTGTTACGAACGAGTGTGGAGGGTCTGTTGTAATAGTAGCAGCACTTTTAGTAAATTAAACATTTCTCACTGTCCTAGATTTATAACCGACGTCTTAAAGACAATACTCGTAAATTTTAAGAGATTAAACCCTATTTTATAGGAAAGACCACCTTTTCAGAGGGTGCTCTTGGTAGAGATCCCTCTGTGCACCAGTGTTTATATGCGAAATACAAGTGTGTGGACATAAGAATAACGCGAGTTTAGTGGCTCAGTAAGAGTGTATTCGTACATTATTTGGGTGACCAAGCAGATTAAAATCAGTTGCCTAAAAGTTATATTGGCAGCCAGAGAAGTTGACAGTTCTGAAACCTAAGTATTGACAGCCAGATAAATGCCGTAAGTGAAAAGCAACAGCAGGTCACAGAATAAAAGACAGACCGGAAACCACCGAACCTCACGGATAGCCTCAACCGTCCGCTGTCCTGAGAATGCTTTTCCGTGGTTTCCCATTCTCCTGCACTAAGACGAATGCCGGGACAGTTCCTAGTATAGGCCACGGCTACCAGCCCCCTCCACCTTCTCCGAGCATCTCCTTCACCGTCACAAATCTCCCGGCCGAGATACGGCGCCACCGTCTAAGAAGCCCGCCTCCCCCTTCAGGGGAGGAATGAAAACATTTTAGTACTACTACTAGTAGTAGTAGTAGTAGTAATACTAGTAAACCTCCGACAGTAGTTCGACAGCCAAGGTATGGCAACTCTGATACGGAAAACGGAAAATGGGAAAAATTACTCCACGAAGGTGGCCAACCGGTGTCCTGTCAATCGCTCCCAGTCCATTAGCTGTTTAGGTGTTTACACCTGGGCGTGACTCACTGTCCGGCTTCCTTCCGTAAGACAGTGACCGCTGGAAAAACCACGGGAAATTTCACAGGACTGTCCCTTTCACTCCAAAATTTGCACTTGCCTGCTAGCCCCACTTCCTCTCATTTTCGCTCCGAGTGTCATAGTGTTTTGGTCATAATTATTTAGTGCATTCTAGATGTTCTTGATATGGAAGTTTCAGCGAACAGTCACGGGAAGTGCTAACGTAACCTGAGCACATCTGATGGACTCGCAGAGTCAGCGTAACACTTTCGCCGTACGTAGCTGGCCTTCCGAACACTGCGGGAGTTAAATAGTAAAGAAAGGTGGTGGGGAAAACCGTTAGGAATACTCCTTAATGAGAACGGCCCCTTCTGGGGGCGACTATCCGAGATGAACAGCAGGACTGGACGAATGCTTTTGTAGCAAAACGTCATGTTTTTATAAACTTCTATACAAGAAAATAGGCTATGATACTATAAAAGTAGCATCTCTTCAAGCAACCATCTTGATACAAAGCATACTAACACATTACTAACAAATGACTATGTCAATCCATATGCCACAGCCTGTGCAGCTGAATGTTTCAAACAGAACTCGTGGACCAAAACAGTTAAATAGAGCCTGTCATCGGTGGGCGTGTACATCCCTGAGTCAGCAGCGTGGGGAAGTACAAGCCGACTGAGAAGTGACTTGCCCTCTCGTGCACGGGCACTGCGCTTACGGCGGGCAAGCTTTGACACTCTTGATCTAGATCATTGTACAGTCTTGGTGGAGAGGGCGACGTGGGGAATGCACAGCTGTTCTGTTCTGACGTTCTGTTTAGCAGTAGGGAGTATCCAGTAGAGATGGCAAAACTCTCGTTCGAGATACTCGTGACTGACGTCACAACTCTCGATGCATCTTCGAGCTTTTCGTAGGGATGGGCATAACTCTCGTTTGAGATACTCGAGCCTGACGTCACTATCTCGATGCATGCTTCAATTGGACCTCAGCCAGGACAAATATGGTAGAAACAGAAATGATTGGTAAACATCGAATGCGAGCTGTCAGCATGGCTCAGTTGGCTAAATAGCATCGGAGGGTATTACCCTACGCTACGTTTTGTCGTTGTTCGAATCTTCTCTTCAAATATTTTTGTTTGTTTTTGTTTTGCAATCGGAGTTCCGGCTTCCAAACACACGCCCGTTTGTGCAGAAATAACCAAATCGCTAATAGAATTAATTGTAACATTACTGAATATACAAAATAACCAATAGATAATAAAATCTCTTCCACTTGAACACATGCAGTATAAATCAGTCATAATGTAAACAAACCTAATTACCTCATGGCCATGTCATCAGATCAGTTAGCTTTGTATCTGTATTGCACTGAAAATAATAATAATAATAATAATAATAATAATAATAATAATAATAATAATAATAATAATAATAATAATAATAATAATAATTGTTTTACGTCCGTCCTAAATGCTAGGTCTTGACAGACGCCGGGGTGTGGGATTATGTCTCGCAGGAGTTCTTTAACGTGCTGGAAGCTAACGACATGGAATTGTTACCTTTAAAACAGTAGACCGTGATAAAAGTGTTTCGACAGAGGGTTATCGCATTACTCTGTGTTTCGTGTTGTACGTTTTGGTTATTGCATATTACAGGCTTTGCTACTCTGGGTTCTGTGTTCTACGTTTTGGTTATTGAATATTGCAGGCCTTTTCTCTGTTGTGAAGGTATTTTCACAGAAATAATGTTGTTTGCGGAATAAAACCGAATAAATCATAATTTAGTTACCGGTTCTACTCTATAACGAGCCACCGGAGACTACGGGTCCCTTGTACCAATATACACAGAAAGTTTCCCTGAACAATTTCCGAAAGTTTGTCGATGGAGTTCGGCTGCATCCTGTATATGTGCCTTCAGGTCTGATAATATTGTAGCTGGTCTTGAATGATCCTTTTCAGGGAAATATCTATTTGTTACCATACTTCTATAAAAGTATCGATAGTCCAGAAGGAAAATTAATCCGAGAACGAGTCCCTTTTCAGATACATGCACACATATACCAGTATCCTTATGCCATTACCGGTATATATTATCCTTTCTGTTCAAATTATTACACTATTCGATGCGTCGTAAAAGAAATAGTTTCAATTAAATCTTAAAAATACGTCACTCTCTTCATTACTATTTATTTCACATACCCAGTCCCCGAAACATAGGAACTAATCAATGAAGGTTAAAATATCCCACCTAGCCGAGAATCGAACCCGTGTTCCCTTGGACCAACGACCACCACGCTAACCCTTTAGCCATGGAAGCGGACAGTGCCTGAGCAAAGTGCAGGAAGGACCGTTATATAAGTCGACTGCGAGTAGGTTATATAGAAATAGACGTATCGTCATTAGTTGATCAGCAGGCGAAGTATAGTCGAGGGATAACACACCGCATGCGCATGATGTCCTGATTCAAACTTCGAAATATTACGTGTCATGGACTGCACAAGACCACCTATTGGACTGCAGCAGTTGTTCGAAATGCATCGAGACCACTGCCTCGAGACAAAGAGCTCATATGCCTGAGATAGCATTATGAGGCACGTACTGCATCGCTTGCTCAGTACGCCACCCATCACTAGTATCCAGTGCCTGTTGACTTCTCGGAAACATTGACCGACGTTTTGTGATTTATTTTCTCCTACGCTAATATAGGAGTAAACGCTTTGAAGATGTTTGCTTAGAATACCATCTACTTTCTCTAGTTCAAATGACGTACCTGTATGTCTAAGAACACATAATATTGTCGTCTCACCAACACAAATCTGATTTTTTGCTTTGGTTTTTAAAGAAAACATTCTTTTTTCTCGATATGACAATGTCTCATTTTAGTGCTCTGTCAACCAACCCGCCACTATACAGCGCCGGCAATGAAATGAGCTGTCTCCGGTCGCATGCACAAGCACCGCCGCTGGGCCGTCGACGCGGTGCACAAAACAATAGGACTGGTTGGAATCACGTGCTGTGTTCTAATAAATGGAAGTTTGGCTGTGTATGCAGTTAAAAAAAAAAATATTTGGCTTTAGATCAGTTACAGACCAAACAGCCACCTGGATATGACAGTACGCTGGTTTGAACTTAACAATTCATTACAAGTAATTGTCACAGTGTGAAATATATACATATACATATAAAAGACATAGACGTTGCACATCATTACATTGAAATCACATAATTTCACAAAAAATCAATCAAATTTGTAGACAAGCTGTTGTTAAATAGTTCCCAATAATAGTATACACTTTTCTGTTTTTGGTCGCCAGTAGTGTATTTACACAGGTTGGTAACTGTTGCTTAGCGTGAAGCAGAGCTGTAAGAAACACATTTTGTTGTTGGTGGTAATGAGCACATGCAAAAAAGAGATGGTTTAGGTCCTGAATCGACTGACCATCACAGGAACAGTATGGTGTGTCCACTACGTTGATGCGATAAAGGTGACTTCTTAAACTTCCGTGGTTGAAGCGCATTCGGGTGATAGTCGAGATGAATCGTCGTTGAGTGTTCTATTGTGTAAACCAAGGACGTCGCGGGGGATTCTGTTCAATCGTTGAGTAAAATTTACCTTTGTGGCTCTTTGTTTCTTCCCACTTCTGTGACCACTGACTATAGGCTCGTTGGAACATAATCACTGTATAATCCATGAAGTTGCTGGGAGTATTCAGGACCTGTCCACTGACACATGCTTTCTTCGCTAAGTCATCTACATATTCATTATGTGGTATCCCGATGTGGGCTGGTACCCATACGAAGTTTACCCTTGAACCGCGTCTTTGGAGTTCATATGTTTTTTTAATAATACTGATATGGTAGATATTGGGTTTCTGGAGGATAAGCGGTGTAGATAGTGTGGAAAGGACGCTCAATGAATCTGTAAGGATAGTGATACTCTTACGGTAGAATCGTCTGGCATATTTGAGCGCTTCTATAATGGCAGTAGCTTCTGCTGCATAGATAGAAATATGTTCTGGCAAACGAAAACCTTGAGCTTCATGTTGATCAGGACAATAGAATGCACATCCTACGCCACTTATTGGTATTTTTGAGCCATCAGTGTGTATACAGTTAGATATAAAACTGAAAATAGACATAAAATAATAGGAAGTTCAAGGCACCTTAGAAACTAAAAACTTGGCGCTAAACAACCCGATACTCTCGTGATTTCCTAGACAAATCGAAAATTCCCAAATTTCACCGTAGGGGTGAGGTTTGGGCACGAGTTCGGAAGTAGGGCTCGGAACCAAAACAGCGCAAGTACGCAAAGGTAAGCATTTTTCCACCTAGTTGCAGAGCCGTTTTTTCAAAGCGATGACATGTAGATTTTGTGGGCGTAAAGGTTTCTTGAATGCCGAAATTAATTGAAAGCTCGAGCAAATACCGTTTTGAGGGTAATTTTCGAGAATTAACACGGCAAGGATACACAGTTTATCAAGTAATTCAGTTCTTCATTTCATGCACACAAAAAAAAAAAAAAAAAAAAAAAAAAAGCAAAGCCCTCTCAGCGGGAAAGAACTTACTGGTCCGGTTCCTTGGCTAAACGGTCAGCGTACTGGCCTTCGGTTCAGAGACTTCAGGGTTCGATTTTCGGTCGGGCTGGGGATTTTAGCCGCGTTTGATTAATTCCTCCGGCCCTGGGTTTTTATAGTACTCGTCACAACGCACATCATTATTTACACTACTGACATTCACAGAAACACGTACATAGGGTTGATATTAGTAAAAGCAGTGGCCAGAGAGAGGGAGTTACTCTTTATGCGGCCCGTCCCTCCCCCTAAGGGATGTGATGGAAACTTGATTCCGATCCGAAAAACAACCGTCCGTAGAAATGGGCTTAATAGATATCTAGTGCTTACCCCTAGTAAGTGGGAAAAGGTCAGAAAGAAAGAAAGAAAGAAAGAAAGATCTCAGTGCTCATTAGCTAATCCTTCTGTTCGGGATTTAAATTCACCAGTGATACTATTCTCAAATTCTTCCGTGCAGTCTTTGTTGGTTGTAGCGTTAATTATGTTGTTGTCTAGTTGCCCTTAGTGGGCAATTATATAAATGCAATTGTGTGTTCCCCTACGGAAATCACAATTTATAGTAGTTTCCATATAGAAACACGTTGTTAATTACAGATATACTGTAGTTTACTTTGTTTATGTATTGTTTTGCTCTGCTTTTATTATCCATTATTAAATTATCTACCAAAGGCAATTATCATAATTAACGTGTTAGTGCTATGTAGAAGTATTACTCGGGTACTGTTGAAAACAGGCTGTGTCTGTGAGGTCATCAGCCCAGAGGCTGGTTGGATCCTCAAATAGCACCACCAAAGGCTATGCAGTTATAGGGAAACTGCAAAAACCAATGGCAGAGCCCAAATCAGGCGTACTAGGCAAATGAGGAGTGAGCTAGTTTACCATTGCTTTCCTCACTGGACCAGAAGGTGCCACTGCAGCACGACCGATCCTTTGAGCAACACCTTTCATAACACTCAGACACTAGTTGTGCGCCAAATGTCATTACTCAGCACCACCCATACCCCAGCAGCTTCCATATTGTCACAGCCATGGATGAGACTGGTATTTCGGTGGAAGCTACACTTTGCTCTGGCCTGTGCCAAGAGACGGATACAAAAATACTGGATCCATCAAGTAATGGCAACAGGCGGGCGAATAATACGAAATCCTTATTGCATCAAATCGTTCGATACCCAGTAATTCCTAATATGAAAAATATCCTGCTACTGCATATCAAGTAGGCTTTCTTCCTTATTTTTTCTTTCTTTATTTCATGCAGTCTTCTCTCCTGCTTCTTTCTCACATGCGTGCATGCGGTATATAAGCCTAAGTTGCTTCTCATTCCCTTATGTTGTTTCTTTCCAAATCTTTCTTGACTTCATGTATCCATATTGTTGTTGACTTCTTGTTTCAAAGATATTTGAAGATCGGTTTGGTTAATCTGTTGTCATCCATTCTGTATAAATGTCCAAAAAATATCAATAGCTTCTTCCGCATTGTATCTGTTATGTTTTCTATATTCCGATATATTTCATCATTCCTTCTTGATTTCCAGAGTTTTGTAGTTGTAAGGAGACCGAGTATTTTTGGTATAATTTTTCTTTCCGGTACTTCTAATTTATTCAGCTTTAATTCAGTACTAGACATTCACTCGCATTCCTTTTTGACTACTCTGTTGTAGTGTTATATTTTGAGGTTTTTAGCTGAACGTTTGTTGTTGTAGATATTCCTAGTTACACCGTATACTCGTTCTATCTTGTGTATCATTTCTTCTACAGCGGATTTTTCCAAGCCATTTTCTTGAATTGTTTCTTCGAAATATTTTAATTTCTTTACTTTCCTTATTCGACCACTTTCTATTATTAGAAATACTGGAGCATTTTTCATATTTTTCATAAATTTGTTTTTATGTACAGATATTCTTAAACCATGCCTGGCAGACTGATATGTAATAGCAACAGCTGGCTCGGTGAGGAAAGCAACGGGAAACTACCTCACTCCTCGTTTCCCTAGAACGCCTCTTCAGTGACGCCTAGGCTATTTATGACAGCTGTTGGCGGAGCTGCAGAGGATCAAACCAGCCTTCGGGCTGAATATACAACATACATTCTTAAACTTGTTCTGTTGGCTATTTCTTCCAAGGGAATGATTTGTATTGCTGCATTTTTCAGATTTTCTGAAAGTATGGCAAAATTATCTGCAAATGCCAGACATTTATTTCTTCCCAGTATTATTGAGGTTAGCTTGTGTTCTTTCTTTCAGTTTTTCATTCCATATTCTTACTTTTATTATTATTATTATCATCATCATCATCATGTCCGACTCGCTGGCTGAATTGTCAACGTACTGGCCTTCGGTTCAGAGGGTCCCTGGTTCGATTCCTGGCCGGGTCGGATTTTAACCTTCATTGGTTAATTCCAATGGCTCGGGGGCTGGGTGTTTGTACTGTCCTCAACATTCCAGCAACTCACATACCACACATAACACTATCCGCCACCACAATAACACGCAGTTACCTATACATGGCAGATGCCGCCCGCCCTCATAGGAGGGTCTGCCTTACAAGGGCTGTACCCGGCTAGAAATAGCCACACGAAGTTATTATTATTGTTACCATGGTTGGTGGATCAGCAGATGTGAAAGAAGGTGCCGGGATGAATGGGTCTAACTACGGAGTCAAAGTTAATTTAAAATTTTAACAAAGGTTATACTTCTTTGTTTTGTAAAAATTACAAGAAGTAACAAAATCACAGGTACTAGTAGCAAAAGACAAGTCTAGTTAAGACAAGATTGTTGGTATAAACAGAACTTGTGCTTTATGTCCTCATTTAACAATTCCTGAGCTACGCACTAATTTTTACAAAGATCACCATATTATGTAAGGGCAGAACACCCCTCAATACATGGAGCACTAGCTCCGTAATTTACAATGTCAAGCCTCCTAGAAGCACTTTTACAATACTTGAAAAGAGCAGACACGCTCTGTTTTTCAAGCCTAGTCCAGGCAACACCAGAAATGTCTTACACTTTCTGGCCTTCCATGGCCCAGCTTACAAATTGAAACAGGGGTATCTCGTACCCAACCTACAGGGCCTTCGAGTAAAAGAAATAACCGTTAAATAAATGGCCCAAACAAAAAAGGAAGGAGGCGGATACTTTCACTCCTCTATGTAGCTTCCTAAAACCTAACGGGCACAAGGCCGATGAAACAGGGGCTATTCCCGAACTATGGTGGTGACCCGTATAAGAAAGACATTTTAAAACATTTAGGAAGAGAAGAAAATCAGTTACCAAACCGTAGTCACCTTAAACCAAAATGAAGGGGAGCTCGAAAGCGTAAATCACTCTCTATCCCCGAATTACAGTTACAGATTTTATGAGATTTTCACATTAGCCGTCAAGACTTACATTTTAGAGATGTTGGTTACATATTAAGGTTTCGGACATTTTCCGCGGGTTAAACTGCTGAGCTGGCAAGAAATAAAGATGTTAAATGGCCATTACCTTGCTGAAGATCTGCTGCCTGACGAAAGAGGCACCACCCGCCTCCTGCTTCATATCCACACACTTAGGTAGATGTTGATCAAATGGCCAAGAGACGTGAAAATCTGCAGTTTATAAACCCTCGGGGAAAGTTCGAGACCTTTCATGAATAAAACAGCCACCCCTCTCAATTTTATTGGCTAGTTTAAAGTTGCACACCAAATCGAAGAAGAAGCCTGTGATTGGTAGGAAATTAATTACATAAATTCTGGATTGGCTAAATTCAAAACTGGCGGAAGGAATAGAGACATCTATAAGAGAATGTCTACACTTCTTGAAGAACGGAAAACAAAACAAGTTGAAATTCACACAGTACTGGCAACTTCATAATCACAAAATTAAGGTAGTGACATCTTCTGAGCAAAAGTTTAAGGCGGTCTAGTTTTAAGTTCAGTGTTTCTCCTGTAGAGGAGGTCTTATTGGCGCAAGATTTAAATGTGCGGCGTAGAGGTGTACCTCCCGGTATTATTATTATTATTATTATTATTATGATTATTATTATTATTATTATTATTATTATTATTATTATTATTATTATTATTATTATTATTATTATTATTATTATTAGTTTTGGCATACTATTGAAGTCATGTTGCTGCGACATCTGTTTGGCGCACCTCTGAGTATCATCAGCCAGGCACTCTGTATTAATAAATAACTGTGGATTTAGTCAGGCGTGGGATTTAAATGTTAGGGAACGCTTTCACTCTCCTTGCATGCCTATGCAAAACCATGCTAATGTATGTTCACTGCCTTGTTTTCATACGACCGGTGCGAGGTGGCGTGTAATAGAGGGAAATGTAGAACTTTCTGTCTTGCTAAGGTGTGTTCATGATTGGTCAACTTAAATGTGGGTCATATAAGATATGTGAACTATGTATCTCCTTTTTTGTGAACAATGCGTTGGTACTCTCTTTTTTGGATGGCAGGGTAAGTATATCCGCGATACCTGTGCCTGCCAGTTTTGGGTGGAATCCAAACAACAGGGACGTGACTTTTCATTTTAAAAATTCCACATGCGTTGGTCGGGATTCGAACCGCGACCGCCCCGGTGACAAGCTAGGGCAAATGATTTAAAATAATCAATTGTCCATCTTGATAATTCTGTGTATTAACTTTAAATAAAACAGGAAATAACTAAATGTGCAAATAAACTAATAAACTAATGAAAATAATGTGGCTGAGCTCTGTAGCTCAGATGGTTGAGGCGCTGGTCTTCTGACTCCAACTTTGCAGGTTCGATCCTGGCTCAGTCCGGTGGTATTTGAAGGTGCTAAATTCGTCAGGCTAGTGTTGGTAGATTTACTGGCATGTAAAACAACTCCTGCGGGACAAAATTCCGGCACATCCGTGTCTCTAAAAACCGTAAAAATAGTTAGTGGGGCGTAAAATAATAATAATAATAATAATAATAATAATAGTAATAATAATAATACGCTTTCGTTGAAGAGGCAAAATGAACACATTAAGAAGAAGCAATCGTCTAATGTTAAACATAGCGGTTGTACTCGTAATTACACACATTCGAAGAAACAATTGTCCTTATTACATGTTTTAAGTAATTTATACATAATCTCAGTTTTACAATACGGTAATTTAAATTATTTTATCCACATCTAGTCCATCTCACTGCGTCGAGCTGAGTGGCTTGGATTATTTGATTCGAGAACCGGAAACAATCCAGAGGAAAGCAACTCGATTTGTTCTGAATGGTTTCCGTCAAAAGAGTAGCGTTACAAAAATGTTGCAAAGTTTGGACTGGAAAGACTTGGATGTAAGAACTCCTGCGGGACAAAATTCCGGCACCTCGGCGTCTCAAAAACACACCAAAAGTAGTTAGAAGGATGTAAAAACAATATTGTTATGAAACTCACTGCAGGTTGCTAGTAGACATTCAGCCCAAATTTCTGCCTCTGTGGATCAGTGGTAGAGTTTCGGCCTCCGGATCCCAAGATAGCGGGTTCAAATCCGGCAGAGGTAGTCGGATTTTTAAAGGGCGGAAAAAGTCCATTCGACACTCTATGTCGTAAGATGCCGGCATGTAAAAGATCTCTGGTGACACATTTCGTGTTTACCAGACAAAAATCATTAAATCTCAACCATAGACGCCCAAGAGAGTTTCGGTTTACTCGGTCTGCCGTCTAGTGGGCCTAGGGTAAAAAGAACGTCCAAATTGACGAGCAGACAGCCAGATAGCGTCAAATTGAAATGTTTGCACATGGTAGCTGAGGCCATACAATTATTATAATTATTTTTCTATATACATTTAAAGTTTATTATTTAAAATTTAAACAACGCCAGGTCTATCCAATGTTAATCAGCTAATGATTTCAGTTTGCAACGTTAAATTTTAGTAAATTAATGGAAATTTCAAAAAGACAGAGACAGTTTCCTCTAAGATACGGTCTTCGGTGGACAGGAACAACATAGTGATCTGTAGATCTACATCATCTTCACTCCTCCACGGAACTCTGTTGCATTTGAGCTCCTGTTCATTGATATAAAGGGACTAACAAACTTACCGCTCGACCAACAGCACTGTTTGGTAAAACTGTGTGTATTTGAACATTTATGATGATCTTGTACTTATTAATCAGTTTGTATGTTTCACTGAGAAATCTTGTAATCATTTTAAATTGAATTGTGCATTCGAAAAAGGAACTAAGCCAGAACTTACTACTTTTCATGAGAGCAAAAGAACTTTGTTTCGACATGTTTCGATAAATAATTTTCAGTGGTTGATATTATATTGAAGTGAGGTAACAGGAACGTGTTCCGTAACACATTTTACGGTTGTTTAACATTTTTAGACTTGGTTCCGTAAAAAATGTCATGGCAGTTTTCAGGGATGCGAAGGAATCCTTCATGTGATGTATGCCAACTCGTGATATGCAGAGTAGTCGAGAACAACGTGAACCGGGTATATGATTGTTAGAGGGTTGGTCATACTGATACATAATTTGAAAAAAATAATTCGATATCTCGCACCGTTGTCATTTTATCAGTTGCTGAAGTTAGCCAATCATATCGCATCGCGGGCGAATTCAAATGAGCTTTGTGAGGCGGTGTTGCGAAATCTGCACGTAGCTTAAGAACGGTAATGAAACTGCGTATGGCGTTTAGTGCCGAGAGTGTCCAAGGACACCCGTAGGCAACCTGCGCGTCGTGATGAGGATGAAATTATGATGAAGACGACCCCTACACCCAGCCCCCGTGCCAGCGAAATCAACCAATGATTGTTAAAGTTCCCGACGCTGCCGGGAATCGAACCCGGGACCCATGTGACCAAAGGCTAGCACGCTAACCATTTTAGCCATGGAGCCGGACTTAAGACCGGTTTGAGAGTATCAGTCAAAGAAAAAACGTTACCTGAGGAGGGATTTGAATACGGACGTCCAGGCTTACAGTATCGCACCAGAGCAAGTACGCCATGGTGACACCAGCTCGGTCATGTATCAGTCGTACAGTGGACTTGGATTCACACTGCAACACAGAGCTTTTCGATTGGTGCTCTGAAGCCGGTCGTGAGCCACATGCATGTTTAGCAGCACTGCCTCGCAAGGCCAGTTTGAATTCGCCCGTACCGGCAGAGTTGGTCATGCGGTTAGGGGGCGCGCAGCTGTGAGCTTGCATCCGGGAGATAGTGGGTTCGAA
The DNA here is from genome assembly GCF_040414725.1 of Anabrus simplex. Taxonomy (NCBI): domain Eukaryota; kingdom Metazoa; phylum Arthropoda; class Insecta; order Orthoptera; family Tettigoniidae; genus Anabrus; species Anabrus simplex. The sequence continues at coordinate 74,271,774 of NC_090272.1, read as the reverse complement.
TTTCACTGTCGGCAGCCCTGAATATGGTTTTCCGTTGTTTCCCATTTTCACACCGGACAAATGCTGGGGCTGTACCTTAATTAAAGCCATGGCCGCTTCCTTCCAACTCCTAGCACTTTCCTATCCCATCGTCGCCATGTAGTCGGTGCGACGTAAAGCCACTAGCAAAAAAAAAAAAAAAAAAAAAAAATCACATTGCAACGCTAACCTTCTTCGATTGGTGCTCTGAAGCCGGTCTTGAGAAACGTGCATGTTTAGCAACACCGCCTCGCAAAATCCACTTGAATTCTCCCGCGAAGCCATCTGATTGGCTAATTTCAGCAGCTGATACAATGTCAATGGCGTGAGAGATCGGATTATTATTTTCAAATTATTTGTCAGTATGACCAACCTTCTAACGCCCATATACCTGGTTCACGTTGTTTCCAACCACCGTGTATGTATTGTAAGGAATTAACTTGTGATATTAAATCAGTTGCAATACATAGTCGCTGTTTGCAGTTTATTCAAAGGATCTCAAATTCAAAAACGTGTATCAAATTACATTAAAGCCTCGCCTAAAATGGAACATTATATCAAAGACGATTGAACTAAGTAAGTGTAGAGATATTTGTAATAGATGCCGGTTACATATGCACAAACTGTGTTCTAGTTATACAGCAGTGTAATATATACAGTCGCGAAGCTCTAATAAGGGGAAGGTTCATCCACTAGACAGCTGGAGCTGGAGCGACACTAGCAAACAATTTATTTCCATGAGGAGTTCGAGGATAATATCTTAACCTTAAGAAGTTATGTTTTTTTTTACCGCGGACTACAACATAAAGTCGCTTCCTGGGGGCAACCGGTCCGAAATAGGTATATATCATCGCGGACTTTTTTTGTAGAGCTTACGCTGCCTGAACCGTCAACGATAGACCCCCAAGTGTAAGCGTACGAATTGTAGAGCATAGAAATCTCTACAAAAAAAAGTCCGCGATGGTATATACCTATTTCGAACCGGTTGCCCTCTAAAAGCGATTTTATGTTATCGTGCGCGGTAAAGAAAAATAACTCCTTAAGATTAAATAAATATTTCGATATTTTCCTCGAACTCCTCATGGAAATAAATTGTTTGACCTCCTCCACTATTTCATAAGGATTACAATAACCTTGTCAGGACATTATTTGCATGAATGGTTCAGAAGTTATGACCATTTTAGACTGTAGTGGTAATTCGTTCCCTGTTGTCTGCTAGCAAGTTGCCTGTACCTTGCCGCTTGGAGCGCTGTAGTCGCCTCGGATGAAAAATATCAGAGCTTCGCTGCAAGAACAACGTGCGGAAACTACTGTTAACAAGGTGAAATGTATTTCACAGTAAGGTTTATGAAAGAGACCGCTTGAAGAACTCCTAGTTTTTCTAGTCTGTATGTGTATTCTTTGAACGAACAAGAAGCAAACACACATTTTCCGCATGGGGTTTACTCTTTGTTGATGTCTCAGCTGATACGGTCAGGACGACTTAATTCTTCTCTATACCAAACGATCGGCATTGGCCATGTGAGGTACCCGAGGTGAAAAGAGCAATTAAAAGAATAAACTGTTTTTTCCTTTCTTGACTGCTCCATTCAATTGTAATAAGTATTGTATTCATGAAGTTTCTGGGAAGCATTCCATTATATAACTGAAACAATTTACGAAATACGTGTATCAGATATCTATATGTTATTTACACACTGTTCCTTTTTGTGTGTTGCAGGTGAGTTCTTCTGAGATGTTGTTCGAGTTTGATCTGATCTAAATTTGATTGATGGCATCTTATCACTTACAGGTAAGTGTCACGAGAAGTTCAAGACCTAGTGAAAGTTTCTTTAACAGTAAGTGAATTGAAGGTTAACTGGAAATATCATCCATGAACACTGAGATCGTGCTTGAAAGTTGTATAACCTCCTAAGTCCGTATGTAGCATATACGCTACATGTGGATTTGTTTCCTTATGTTTCTGTTGCTCTTCTTCTTCTTCTTCATCTCAGCCTTTCCCCACGTCATGTAGGGTCAGCGTTGCTTTGGTGGGTTCTTGTCTTCTGTAAATGTCTATCCAATGCTTCTTCCCTCTTATAACCTTTTTCTTTTAGATCCCCCTTTACCTTGTCTTTCCATCTCATTTTTGGTCTTTTTCTCTTCCTTGCCCTTCAATTTCCAGATTTCCAAATCTTTTTCCGACGTAGTCCTCCCCTATTCTCTGCACATGCCAGTATCATCTTAGTCTACTTTCTTGAACCTTCTTTCCTTTGGGTCCCACTTTCACTGATCCTCGGATATAATAATTCCATATTCTATCTTTTCTTGTAACTCCACTCATCCACCTTAACATTTTCAGTTTTCCCTCTTCCATTTCTCTCTCTTGAGCTTTTATGATCGGCAGAGTTTCTGCACTACAAAGCACCGCAGGTCTCACCGCAGATTTGTAAAGCTTTCTTTCATCCTGTAACTGACCTTCTTACAACATGCAATGTATGGAAGAAAAAAATAATGGTAGGAAACTCAACTCCAAGTCCTGATGTTACATATATGCTATACATCATAAAACAACTTAGCAAAACACTAATTTTCTTTGAGCTGTGAGCTTGCATCCGGGAGATAGTAGGTTCGAATCCCACTATCGGCAGCCCTGAAAATGGTTTTCCGTGGTTTCCCATTTTCACACCAGGCAAATGCTGGGGCTGTACCTTAATTAAGGCTACGGCCGCTTCCTTCCAACTCCTAGGCCTTTCCTATCCCATCGTCGCCATAAGACCTATCTGTGTCGGTGCGACGTAAAGCCCCTAGCAAAAAAAAATTCTTTGGAGAATATTTCAAGAATATTTTAACAAGATATAACACATTGAATGCAAAAGCATGTTTGGGACTGAAGAAGATAATTTAGAAAGTAAGTGTATTCTAACCCATGATGGTACAATCTGTTTTTCTGCCCTACATATATAGAATCAATTCTTCAACTTTTGCCCCTTATTTTTGTTACACTCTGTACATTGTTTTCCCAGAAATGGTCGGGAAGCAATCGGGGTATGAATAGTACAACCCAAAACAACACAAAACATCCGTATGAACGTACGTCCCAGGTTGGATCGTGTACGAGTTTTGCCTGCTTATCTGGACTCAGGAATTCTGTCTTAAGGTTTCGTATAATTGTATTTACCATTTCGTTGATGTCTGTTTTTCTTCCATACGCAAAATAACGTAAGATTCTCTCTTTGATTATGTCATGAATAAAACAGACTGTTTTAACTATCTAATGTATTCAAAGATGACTAATCGCTATCTATTTACAAGTCTCTCACAGCAAGTCTCCAGCTGGGCAGTCTTTACCTGGAACGGGCTATAATTCTTCTTGACAGGCCTCACTTTCACTTCGGCTCCGCACGTTCATTCACTTCAAGCACAACAGCTGCGGTACGACAGGCTCGAACACAGCACTGCTGGCTACAGCAACACACGGCGACTGTTCCTTGGCTCGACTCCAGAGAAAGTCCGCCACTCACACAATCACCTCACGTCGATTCTCGTGACCGCTCCACGCAGTGAACTACTAAACATAGACAACGAACCCGCGGTCACATTACTACAACAACAACAACAACAACAGCTCAACAATGCTAACCAACACTACAGTGTTCCTCATAACTCTACTCACACCATTTGTTCCACACCATTAGTTTGAAGTTCCTCGTCTTTCGGAAATCTATGAAATGAAATACCACATCGTTTTGAGGTCTTCGATTTACAGTGCGGAACACTACAGTACATCATGTGTTTTAAGAATTAATCGATGTTCGGTCAGGACAACTTAATTCTTTTCTATACCAAACGATCGGCATTGGCTATATGAGGTACCCGAGGTGAAAAGAGCAATTAAAAGATTTTTTTTCCTTTCTTGACTGCTCCATTCAATTGTTTATTGTATTCATGCAGTTTCTGGGAAGCATTCCGTCGTATAACTGAAACAATTAAAAAAATACGTGTATCAGATATCTATATGTCGGTCTTCAGTCTACGGTAGTACACACACAGTACTTCGCCCAGTTACATACAGTAATCAGCGTCGGTCTACAGTCCACGGCAGTTCACACACGGTACTCAAAAGCGCACACAAGGTCGTGAAACTGGTTCCCACTTGGGCTCCTGAAACGCATCGTTTTGTCGCTTGGTGCGCTCTTCTTAGTGACGAAATTGCGCGGGCGAAGTACTCATTCAAACATTCACGAGTATGTCAAGACGTACTTTTGTAATTTATGAGCCTTCTTGTGCTAGTACGGGTGATTATAATTTAGTGACTGAAATTAGTGATCGTATTTACCTAATGCGAACATCGGATAATTCCTAAAACACCTTATATACTGTAGTGTTCCTCACTGTAAATCGAAGACCTCAAAACGATGTGGTATTTCATTTCACAGATTTCCGAAACAAGAGGAACTTCAAACTAATGGTGTTTAGCAATTTCTCGCCAAGGAAATACACTGGGATCTCTGTTGAAACCTAGTGTGCATTCCATTGTGTGCAGTAGGCATTTTAAGGACTCGGATGAGTTTAAACACAGCACTATGAATCCTACTTTCGAATGTCATTCAATTTGTATTTTAAGTTTTTCCCAGACACAAACAAACACAATCACATACAGGAAGTCCACATAAGAGGAGGGCTACAGAAGTGGGAACAGAAGCTAAACTCTACAAGAAAATTGAACTTCATGTAGAACCAACAGAATCTACAGCCAGCGAAGAGAAGGAACATTATATAAAACCACTGCACAGAGTGTCCTATTAAACCTAACCTTTTTTTAATGCTATTTGCTCGAGGCGTCGACCTATGAAGATCTTTTGCCCCTACTTCCACCATATGTGAGGAACCTGTGTTTATTATGTAAATGGCGGAAGTGTAAAGCGTTGAATGTGAGGAAATTAACGTTAAGGACGACACAAACACCCAGCCCCAGGCCAGCGATATTAATCATTTACAACTAAAGACCCCTGGCCCGGCCGGGAATCGAACCCGGGGCCGCCGGGGAACAGGCGGACACGTTGCGCCCTACACCGCGGGGCCAGACAAACCTAAACTGTACAACACTAAAGTAGGTTTGAAACTGAAAAGAATAGTTAGAAAATGTAGGAAACAAACAGCACTTAGAGTGGAGCAGACAAATATTATTACCATTTTAAAAGAAAGGATGCATCAACTCAAAAATGGAAAAAAAAAAAAAAAAAAAAAAACATGGACTTGAGACTCAACTAAATAAAATTACAGAACTAGCTGAACAGAGTGATTTGAAAGCTTTTTTCTCTTTTTACTGAATAGATTCAAGCTTTTTATGGACAGAATTGTAAATTCAGAGAGAATACTATAAAATCTGCGTATTACTGTCCAACAGGTCATCCCCAGGCTACAGGTTCCTAAGATCTCTTAATATTTTGCACCTACCACGCCAAAAATCTTTAAAAACTTTCATTGACCAATCCAGAGAAGATATACGAGTTACTTCTTTGGTACGAGCTCGTCTGATTGCAGAAAATAAATCTTTATAGTACGATAATGAAAAGGTTGCTTTTCTCATCATAGATGAGATGGCATTCAAATCAAGGCTGGTCTGTGACAGGAATTTGGATAAGCTTCTTGGAATGACTGATGTACTTTAGAGAGAGATGCTCTCGGTACTGCAGACAAGCTTCCTAATAAATTGTTCTGCGTTCTGTTCAAATGTGTTTCCACACATTGCAGGATTCCTGTCATATTATTTTACACATAGCAAACCTTTGAACAGATCAGTGTTAAAGCTGGGCAGTGATGTGAAATTCAAATTGTGGCTCTGAACTGGAGACCAATTACAAATACTATTTTTTTAGTATTAGCTTTTACACGTGTATAAATTGACTATAGATTCTCACACTTTAACACCTTGTTGAAATTCGTATTGATTGTGGGTCCGTACTACGACCGCTCATAACCTCAAGATACTGATGAAAATAAGTTTCAAACACGACATGATAACATCAAATTGAGAGATTATTTGCACTACAACAAAAATGGATCATAAGCGCCATTCAGAACACGTGGTTTCTCCGTAAGTATCATAATTAGCTATACATTAGCGAATTTTCACACGAACTTGTCGCAAGATCCATGCTAAACATAAGAATACATTCAAAACGTGTGTCTTAGTAGAAAGGCGATCCTAGCGGGAGAACTGAAAACTAAATTCGGTGACCTCAGTTCTCATTGCTAATTTCCCAGCCTTGTAAAATAAAGTAAGCAACGGGCAGGACACACTGTACTCTGTTCAGTGCACACATTACTCCACTCAATAATCCAAGGCAGTACACATACAGCACTCCAACATGACGATATTCTTGACACTGACAGCGGTGGGGTACAACTCTACTGCGCCTCACTCCAATTACTCTAGTTCTGCTCACTCGCAGCTAGCCTCCTTTTTTAGATCCTGTTAATAGAGTACTAGAATCTTCGGGGATCGGCTAAAGGCAGAGCATTCTCTTTGTCTTCGAGAAAGCACGAGGTGAACGCCGACGAAAGCACAATAGAAGAGGCCGCGGCATGTCCTCGGGCCGGCTAGGAGGTCCTCGGCCTGGCTTTGTCATCCCTTCCAGGAAATACGGTAGGGGGCTCCTACATGGCTGGAACGTAACTATAACATCACTTGCACAGTTCCCAACAACACTCGAAAATCCGCTGTTCAGTAGCCGAAAAATCATCGAACTTGCAACATATTTTAAGCACTTCTTGCACGAAAACATGGCTACAGATTGAGGAGGAATGTGCTAGGTACAGTCGCGGTCACAAGAATTCAGGGCGGAAAAGGAAACGGGGAACGTTTGGGTGAGGATTTCGGCCAACCCTGAGGATGAAGGAGAAGTAACCAAAGCAACGTCACATATGTTCGTCTTCCAGGAGGTGTGGCTTGCGACATTGCGCACTCAGAGGTCACTTCCAACACCAGTTTCTTCGGGAACTGATTAAGATGTTTCTATAGTTAAACATTCTGGCTATACCAGCTTTTCCTAATCAAGGAAAACAATTAATTAACTGTAATTTAATAGCGATGAAATGCGCACGATGTAATACCAGCCCCAATATATGGCATTTAAACGCTGACAATAACTTCATAGGAACGGTTTTCCAAACGCCCTTGCGTCTCTGATAATCATAATTATTTAATGCCAAGTTAATTTTTACTTTGGTTTTTGAGGATAAAAATTATTATTATTATTATTATTATTATTATTATTATTATTATTATTATTAAATAATGTTCTTTGTTTTACGTCTCACTAACTACTCTTTTACGGTTTTCGGAGACGCCGAGGTGCCGGAATTTAGTCCCGCAGGAGTTCTTTTACGTGCCAGTAAATATACCGAAACGAGGCTGACCTATTTGAGCACCTTCAAATACCACCGGACTGAGCCAGGATCGAACCTGCCAAGTTGGGGTCAGAAGGCCAGCGCCTTAACCGTCTGAGCCACTCAGCCCGGCATTATTATTATTATTATTATTATTATTATTATTATTAGTAGTAGTAGTAGTAGTAGTAGTAGTAGTAGTAGGAGTAGTATTTAATAAGGCCTATATTTACGAAAATAAAGGTAATTTTTCTTACAGTGGTTGAGCGCTATGCCATTTGATAATGATGTCATAGTCGAGACCACCAACAGTTCAGCCAGACTTCGCATACAAGAATTACAAAGAAACTGGAGAATTTGACCCTCAATGAGTTGACATACACATTATGTCTGTTGGCTTGAAGGAGCCGTGTGGTTCCTCCCTTCATTCCCCTCTCCCCTCATTGTCGAGTCAGTGGCACGTATGGGCAAGCGGGGAAGCAAGTACCTTCCCCTCCGCGAGTGTTTCGTTTATGCTACATATCCTCGTACTTCGTTTTCTCCACCTCCCCTCACTCTTCAGATGTGCGCATCTGTTAACGCGTCTAATTGATGTGACCAATGAGAGAGAGTGTGTAAGCAGGTACTGGGTGGTTCTGAGGACTGTACTGATTTCTTACCTGAAATGAATATTTCTGGCCACGGGATACTAAAGATTTGGAATGTACAACTTCGGAATTTCTGTAACTCGTAAATCATAAACAATCAATCATAGGATGTATGTGCGGTCACTCAAAGAAATAATGGGCGCATTGTATTGAATAGGTTCTTTGCAGGTACACTTTTCTCAGAAACAGTGAAACCTATAAATATGTTTGTCGTGAGTACCCACAAGGGAGCTGAAACATATTTTGATAAAATTAAGTTCGATAAAATATTAAATTCGAGGAACATACAATACCATGCGCTCATTCTTGTTTTTGAGTGACTACACGTACGGACATTTTGTATTGTTTGAGGGTGTCGTAAACACACCCTGATTACTTTCGACGTTTTTTTTTTTTTTTGTTGCTTTACGTCGCACCGACACAGATAGGTCTTATGGCGACGATGGGACAAGGAAGAGCTAGGAGTTGGAAGGAAGCGGCCGTGGCCTTAATTAAGGCACAGCCCCAGAATTTGCCTGGTGTGAAAATGGGAAACCACGGAAAACCATTTTCAGGACTGCCGACAGTGGGGTTCGAACCTACTATCTCCCGAATACTGAATACTGGCCGCACTTAAGCGACTGCAGCTATCGAGCTCGGTCGACGGTTTTGGGAACACCATATATATAAAGAAGAGGAAAGAGCTAATCAAAATCGGCCTTCCAGTTGTCTCTTCCCTCGAAGGGATAAGGCCGTGATTCATTGTGTCCGATAGGTCGGGTCTAGTACGTGATCTTACTGCTCTCGTCGGTCATTACCCGCCTGCTTTCTTATTCCAGTGGGGCTTCAGAATGACAGCTCAGACTAGCGTCTCCTATCTTTTTCTGCTTTTCTGCGGATAGCTTCTGGCTTTGTCGCAGTTTCCTGGTGGTGAACAAAACCCTATTCTTTACTGCTTACCGATGTTTCTTTGCGGTTTTGTAGTTTTTCTCCCAGCACGAGCTACATGCAATTTGCTCAACTGGACGTGTTCTGTTGTACAATATATTCATTAAATTTAACAGCTTTTCTTTCATTTTGACCCCTTATTTTTGAAACTTCAGTCCACACATTGGATATGCCGAACTTGGTAGCATAGTCGATTAGTTGTTGGCCTTCTGTTCCTAGGATAGCAGGTTCTATTTCGGCGGACGTTTGTGGCATTTAAGGGTATTTAAGTGTAATAGCTCTATGTCGTTGCCTGCTGCCATTTCTTGATGGATACAGTACTTTTGTATCCATCTCTTGGCACAGGCCAGAGTAAAGTGTAGCTTCCACCGAAGTCCCAGTCTCATCCATGGCTGTGACAATATGGAAGCTGCTGGGGTATGGGTGGTGCCGAGTAATGACATTCAGAGCACGACTAGTGCATGTGAGTGTTATGAAAGGTGTTGCTCATAGGGTCAGTCGTCCTGCAATAGCACTTTCTGACCCAGTGAGGAAAGCAATGGCAAACTACCTCATTCCTCGTCTTGCCTAGTACGCCTCATTTTGGTGCTGCCATTGGTTTTTGCGGTTTCCTTATAACCGCATAACCTTTGGTGGTGCTATTTGAGGATCCAACCAGCCTCTGGGCTGATGACCTAACAGACAGACAGACAGACAGACAGACAGACAGACAGACAGACAGACAGACAGACAGCTCTATGTCGGTGACTTTCAAGACGTGAAAGAATTGTTACTTGAAATCATTCCAGTATTATTAACAGAATAGTTGTAAAGGGAGCTGATTAGCCAAGCTGGTAACAGCGTGCTTGCTTTCTCCCAGAAGGGCGTAGGTTAAGCCTATTCCAAAGATAAGCACCGGGTTAAGTCCTGAGTACAAAGACGACCAGCCGTAGAGCTAACTCCTCTTGTGTCCCACGTTGTGCCGAAATTATACCGTATAAATCTCTACATTACAATTTTTGTAAGTGTAACAATATCGAAATAATAGAGAGCCTGACAGATGCAACAACACAAAGCAGTCTTTTCGAAGAAATAGCAAAGAAAACAGGCGTGAGAATCTCTGTAGAAAAAGCCAAATTTATTACAAACATAAAATACGCTCCAAAATATTTGACAACACCCACTGGAAACATTTATTCTACTATAAAATTAATTTTCTCCTTGTTTCGCGAGTTTGTGCACTAAAGGTAATTCCGAGTCAAATGTTATCGAGCCGGGATATGTGAACGTTTGAGGAAGATATACTCATTGCTTTTTACGAGTGAGTGTTTGTAGAGACACTGGAAGGCTAACTCTTCTTTGTGTTTTGGGAACTGATAGTAATTCCCTGCCCTGTACTGACGGTGTACCTAAAGTGAGGCCATGGTCCAGCCAATACGTGGTGCACATTTCCTTGGGATGAATGCGGCGCTCCCTGGAGACTGGCCACGACAGGGATCGAATCTTCGCGAAGACTTTGCAGCTTAGCTGAGCTGCCAGTGAGTGAGGAATGGATCCCAGGGGACATCGACCAAGGCTATCCTTCGCCATCACTGCAAGATTGGCAGCTGCCCGGCCTGAGCAATGGGGAACACGGCCACGCAATCTACTCCTCGCGCTCCATTTCAGCAACACAATACTACTTAATTTCTCGATACAGTTACTTTATTTCTTAGAGTGTAAAACCTGGTCCAGTAGAGAGCCCCTTACGTTTACTCTCTACATTTCAATGATACCTAACATGCAGCCGATGACAATTTTCCTCTCGTTCTCCTTGACTAGCGATTACAAAATAATAATTAACTGCTGCTTTTCCTACTGGGGTCGCGAGTGAGAACTATGTTGTACATATGGGCTTGACCCTGTTTTACGGCCTAATGCATTTCGGTGGTTGTGGGTAGTGACGATTTTTTTTTTTTTTTTTTTTTGCTAGTTACTTTACGTCGCACCGACACAGATACGTTTTATGGCAACGATGGGATAGGAAAGGGCTAGGGGTGGAAAGGAAGCGGCCGTGGCCTTAATTAAGGTACAGCCCCAACATTTGCCTGGTGTGAAAATGGGAAACCACGGAAAACCATTTTCAAGGCTGCCGACAGTGGGGTTCGAACCCACTATCTCCCGGATGCAAGCTCACAGCTGTCCGCCGCTTACCGCACGGCCAACTCGCCCGGTGATTATTGTTTTTAGAGGCAGTATAACCGGGAAATTATCCTGCAGTAACAATAATCAGAGCGAAAATAGAAGAGATCTGTCTGACACCCTGAAGAATGAAGATATCGGAAAAAAAGAGAGAAGGGGCCACGAAAGGCGTGAAAAATGGAGGACTCCGTAGGCCTCGTAAACCTAATATCTTCGGTGTTTGGAAAGAACAGAAGTTGACCAAGAGAGGTCGGATAGGAAACATGAAGGCAAGAGATCTTTTAGGATATGCAGGGGATACCATCGATGTCACAAAGGGAGTGTGCCCTTCCTCCACATTTAGGTGACCACGGGCCCCCTAGCTGAGTCGGGTTTTGCTTTCTCTTCCTTGTGCTAGTCTTCTCACTTTTATATTTATCAGTTAAGGTACAGACTAGTGGAGGAACACATGAGGTTTAATGAAATTCTGACGGCTTCAGCCCCTGCTATCCTTAATAACCGGGGAATTCCCGTCTTGAAATAGAATACAGTGACAAGGGGGCACTGATGAAACAGAGAAATCAGTTCCTAGAATGTCAAAGATCGTAAATATGAGCAGGAGACATCAAAATGGCCCCTCCAGACATCGCCAAACATTCGCCGAACGATCTCGAGTGGCGTGGTGTGGGCAGTATGCCCTGTATTCCACGGCATTCGCGTCGGATGTGAGCAGTGCTCCACCTGGAGTAGGTTTTTCTGGTGCGAGTTGAAGGAAGTTAGTGACGCAATACGTGGAATCACGAGAGACCCGCCCACACATCGTGCGTCACGCCGTCTGGGGACAGTCGTATGCGACTTAGCAAGCTGAACACTTTACAAGAGCCGATTATTGACAATGTCGGCATTATCAGAGTGTAATAATACCCGTAAATTGCTTCTGGAATTTTTTGGTTATGTACCAAACAGAACGTATTATGTATGATCCCAGAGATCCAGCACATAAAATGGCTGGATAGCAAATGCGCAAAAACCTAAAAGAAATTCCGAAAAAAACTTCATGACTGCAAAAGATAAATTTTCAATAGCGCCGAAGTTTTTCCTAGTGTTAGCATTAAGGGCTGCAGTTTTCACTTAGGTAAGGCATGGTATTGAAACATAGCCGAACTTGGGCTTCGTTCTGAGTATACCAATCCCCAAGCACAAGTCGGAAAGTTTCTGAAATATGTGTTTGATTTAAGATTTCTACCTCCAAGCACACTCGGTAATGCGTTCGTAGAGAGTTGCATAGTATTGCTCCCAACCACAATCAGTTAAATGTTTTTCTAGACTATATACTTGAAAACTATGCAAGTGAAGATGCTAAATTTCCCCCTAATTTATGGTCCAGTATACCAACAGATGAAATCAGAACTATAAATGGTGCGGAGTCCTTTCATCGATATTTAAAACAACTACTTTACAAACCCCATTCCTCTGTCCACGAGTTTACGGAAGCAATTGTAAAGTGAAACTTATCTGTGCTTTAACTCCGTGCATTATAAAAGGAAAACAAATAGACGTGACCGTGAAAATCATCGTGCTGCTACTGAATTGTGGGGAAAATATCAACGTGGTGAATTACCGCTACTGGAGTACTGGAGTACGTAAAAACGAAGTGCACATTGGTTCCAGCCTATCCCACTCTAGGACAAGTGTTTCACCGGGGCAAGCAGTGTGCTGCGCTGCCAGTTTTAAAGGGAAGCTGTTGTCCACTTTATATTTGCAGCAAAGATATGTGCAATAAAAATAAGGAAATTTTGCTGTAAAGTTAGGCTGTTTTGTGGAAATGCAGCGCGCCGCATAAAATCAAAACAAAGGTGAACGATGCATGGACGACGGTCAAGAGTGGTTTCAGTATTGATGTTTCAGTGAGAAGAAGAAGAAGAAGAAGAAGAAGAAGAAGAAGAAGAAGAAACTCCCGCGTGACATCTTTTAGCCTCTATTTAAGGAAAAATGCGTCGCTTAAATCTGGAACCAGAAACTTTTATTTCTTCCATCTTCACTTCCCCCGTTTGTTCGGGTACACTCGCCTTCAAATATTCAGCGTACATTCGTGCGAGCCGATTCGACGAACATTCGTACGAGTGTATTCTGCGGTGTATGGAGGAGCCATAAGAAGTAGAGCATACCGCCGAATATTACGAAATATGTCGTTATGAATAAATACGCCAGCATATGTATTTCATAAAAGAACTCCTGCGGGTCTATATTTCGGAACCTCGGCGTCTCCGAAAACCGTAAAAAATGTACTGGTATTTAGTGGGACTTAAAGCCAATAACATTAGTATTAATACGTTTTAACTACAAAACGGCAAAAACATGTGTAAATAAAAATAATGCTATATGTTATATAAAAATATTTAAGCACATAATTATACCATACAGCTTATAACTAACATTATTTAACATACGAAGCAGAATGCTTACATATCTGCAACATCAAGTTTTCGTTAGTAAAATGAGACACTACTTCCTCCAGTTTTGCTTTAATCCTGCATGGAAGATGTAGCGTGTACCGGCCGAAGTTACATGTAGGAAAGCTTTCGTAGAGGACTGGATAATGTAGCGGACTCTCGCTGGGAATCCGTGGTTCAATCCTTGTTAGAGTTACGAGGTGATCTACACTAGCTGTATTTCCCCTTTAAAATACCACACACCACGTCTAAGAAGTATTTTTATTCATCCGTTTCTTTAACTGATGCCGTCAATTTTTTAAGGATCGGATCTCTGTCCCCTACACTAATATTAAGTTGATATGATGGCTCCGTTGTTTCTTCAACTTAAAGCAAAACCTCGAATCATCGCCTATGAGATATAAAGGATTGGAAGAGAATATGAAACTCTTCGGCAAGTTCTGAAAGTACTATGCTCATGTAGCTACACTCTTATGGCCTCAGCTGTGGTTTGCACGGTTGGGTATCCAGTGTCAGTATTCTCTGCAATTCAGTGTTGCCACATTGTTCTCCTAAAATTTAGGCTGGTGGAAATTTTGTCTCGTAACATTTTAATTATTTTCCTAGCATTCATATGATATACTCTCCATGCGGTTATTTCTGAAAGCTCTGTGTATACTCACAGATTCACAGAACCCATTTCCACGAAATCCTTACATGACGCTCCTCTGTTGGGAGACTTGTAGCGTGATCATATGAAACAAGTGACTGACTACTGTTTTACTTTCTCTGACCTGTGATTCAACTAGATTGCGGCTGTCAGCCACAGGCAAATAAACCACTTTCTCAGTCAAGTGGCCGATCCAGATTTTGTATCCACTAGTGTTATAATAATTATGATGGTGATTTCAGTGCCTGGTACAACACTGAAGGAGATCAATAACATCAGGAGCGAAATAGACCAATCCTGTGTGGGGTTTGTTGTGATTATTTTCATCATCATCATCTCGCAGTATCCAAGTGTATCTGGGTTGGGAAGAATATCTTTTTTTCATCTCGCAGCATCCAAGTGTATCTGGGTTGGGACGAATATCTTTTTTTTTTCCCTATTTTATTCTGTCTTTCCACTGCTCGTCATTCGTTATCGATCAATGGCTGATCAACAACGTAGTCTTCGGGTAGCAACATCCATCTCCAAAACAGGATCAGGCGCCCTATTTACGACCTATTTCATCAAGCTAAAACATCCGGACTGGTACTCAAATGCCCTTTCTGTGGATAAAGGTACAGGTCAATATAAGGCACAATGAACTTTCAGATCAACTCGCGAAAGGAATTATAATCACTGGCGTGTGTCAAGGTATACAAGTTCCAGTGTTCTCCCTAGGACCAAAATTATAAAGCATCCGTAGAAGACTGGATAATGTACCGGACTCTCGCCCGGGAATCCATGGTTCAATCCTAGTTATTAAAAGGTGATCTGCAGTGTGATCTGCACTACACTTCCCCTTTAAAACATCAGGCACCAATCACCACGGCTAAGAAGTACTTTTATTCATCCGTTTCTTTAACCGCCGTTTGTACAGACCGCCCGGCTAACATAACCTAGCCACGAACCTGCTACGCAGGCGTAGCAGGGGGAGAGGTGATACTCCCACGTGGCGCGTCCCAGGTGGCGGATAGGGGGGTCCTAACCGGCTTGCCGGCGGACTTGAGGGAAATAAAATACCTCTCGCGGACCAAACACACTACCCCCTGCGGGTGGGGGACGCACATGTAGAATACACCCGCGGTATCCCCTGCCTGTCGTAAGAGGCGACTAAAAGGGGCGACCAAGGGCTGACTGAATTAGAACCATGAAAATAATTTTGAATCGTACCATCACGCGGGGAACACCATAGGTTGCCTGTACTTGCAAGTAGTACCACTAAATTCGGTACGAAATAGGTTTGTGATTAGTAGCAGTTAAAGCCTGGCCTGGAGGATTCCAGTACCCGTGCGTCGTACCCATGTGTGCAACACCGCGGGTCTGGGCGTAGCCTGTGAGTTGTACCACTATATGAGCAGCACCGTGGGTCTGCGTTGCCTGTGATTAGTACTCACTATGTGAGGAACACCACGGGAATACCGGCGCCCGTGTTTAGTACACCTAGGTGGGGAAACTTCTCGGTTTGCGTTGACTCTGAGTTGAGCCATTGTGTGAGACACACCATAGGTCTGCGTTACTTGTACGTATTGCAATACTTGTGAGTAGTACCATCTTTTGTGGAACACCGTGAGTCTTCGCTACTTCTGATTAATACCCCAACATGACACATACCATGGTTCTATTTTACTCGCGACATGTACCATTCTGTGGGGCCTTAGACGTGGATTTTGCACCCCCTTTAGACACCAAGCATCATTGTGCTTTATAAGTGGTTCCTTGGTCGGTAGTAATGTTATTTTCGATCTGTATTGAGTCCGATCCACTGGCTTTTGTTTGTTTGTTTTGTGTTTTGTTGAGTTCCTGTCCATCCATTCATTCTTCATGCCATATTTTATTTTTATTTTGGTCAGTGGATGCCTTTGCAATTTTTGTTCTTTCATTTCGTACCATTAGGGGCCGATGACCTTCGATGTTAGGCCCCTTAAAACAAAAAAAAACAAAAAAAAAACAAAAAACATAACCTAGATATGTGCTAGTTACATAATATTAATACATATTTGAGTCATTGGCTGCTCCATATTAAAATGTAAATACCGTAAATCTGTTTATTTAAATGATAAATCTTCACATTGTCAGCATTATTGCATCAGTTACACAGGGATTTAAATGTTTAGCTTGACTATCACGCAGTGTCGTGTGCTAGCAGTGTCAGTATTACCGCGGAATCGCATGCGAGCGTGAGCATTCGATTACGCGGGACATCACAAAACCGTATGGTACTCCACAGCAACCGAGTGGTAAGCCCCGGTGTTACATGATTATGAACGAACAGTAGAACACTAGAAGTTCAAAATACTCTGTTATGTCTTTTTCGTGATAACACTAAAATACTAGGCGAGCTGGTCGTGCGGTTAGGGGCGCGCAACTGTGAGCTTGCTGCGATGCACATTTGTCACCTGTCTACTTATCATTGAACACCCCCGAAAAAAATGAGTAAATGATTTTCATAATTGCTAGCGGCACCGGTGAATATGCTTTCATCATTTTTTCGGCAATTTGTTTCTTTTATGAATATTCCTACTTCAAGCGGAGAATCTGTATTCGTGTATTCTAGAAAGTGGGTTTCGAGTATCTTATAAAAACTATTCGCTATCATAGCTACCAACTCATTAACACTTGTTAACAGCTTATCGCTTGCTGTAGTGGCAGTATCTTATCTCAAGTGTATCTTGTCGACAGCCCACGAGTACGTATATGTGACTGTTGTAAGTTTGAGATGGCACATTTTGTGCAGTTTTCTTATCCCATGTTTCTACCTGCTCTTCATTCATGTAATGATGATAATAATGATAATAATAAATGTGGAACAGGGAAATATCAAGCGGGTAGGAAAGCGATTGGATAGAATCTAGGTGATTGGATATATCTGAGAAGGAAGCCTTCATGTCACGCATGAATAAAATGGAAGTGGCATACCATCTGAAGAAGGCTGTATACAACAAAAGATCAGTGTCCTTGAACGCCAAGTTCAGACATTACTGCACAATCATTCGTCCGGAAGCCCTCTATGCAGCGAGTGCCTTGCAATGAACAAAATAGGCCTTATTGAGAAACTTGATACCAAAGAAAGAAAGTTTTTGAGGAAAATCTTGGAGCCCATGAAAGACGAAGGTGAATATAGATGACGGTACAACCACGAGCTCTATTTCCACGTAGAAAAGAACCGATACAGTGCAGAAGAGAAGGGTTGCTTTCTATGATCACGTGACAAGAATGAGCCCTGCAAAGTCAACCAAACGTATCTTCTTCTACTACTTCCAAGATAAGAAGACAAAAGGGGCTTGGTTCAGTGAGATAGGAAAAGATCTACAAGAGGTGGGCTTCACCCATTATTATATATATACTGGAGCGCCACCCACTTAAGAAGAAACTCAAAGACGACAAGAGTTTCCAAGAAAAGCCGAAGCTGAAAACAGGGAAGGCTTGGATCGAAGAAAGGAACAACACGGTCAGCGAATACGGGAATACTGGGCAAATGTTAAAGCGCGGGGAGGGGGACAGTTGAAATGACGTGGTCCTTAGCTGTCCGAAATGACATGAAATAAATAAATACATAAATATATAAATAAATAGATACATAATATGACTGACCAACCGCCTATTCACCTTCTGACAAAACAAAAAAGTCTGTACCGTCGGGCTGTCGGAGACTGACAAAGACATAAAAGAACTCGATTTGACACACTTAGACTGCGAGGAAGATCTTGAAGAAAGTCCGTGATTTTGAGGGGAAACCTATGAAGAAGAAAGGTATCTACAGGCAAAGATCAAAGCCTAATTGTTGAACGAGCGTAGCCCCAAGTAGGCCCATTTGAAAGGAAAAGAGGAAGAAATAAGACCTATAAGTTACAGAGAGATGGACAAAGTCACAATACAAAAACGAAAGAGAAGACTTAAGTTCTAGCCTGTACGTCGCTCCTTATGTCGTAGTATGCAAATCCAAGGAAAAATAGTTAGATTATTATGTCAAACTGCGAAGAAAATTATATCCAAGCTGTGCTGATTACTCCTCTGGGAAGAAATCTTCCACGATGGTCTGTTATATCCTTAAAATAAGGTCATGTAGTGCTCCGTGAGTCAAGGGTGACCTCGCGTTAGTTTATATGCAGTTTAAATTATGGGCTGGGCAAGCGAGGGCTGGGCTCTGTGATGAGAAATGCAAAGTACTGTAGTTTAAACTCTCCGTCCGCGTCGCTACTGCTAGTAACACCTACATTGCCTTAAACCCGCCCAGTAAGAATGACACTGCGGTGAACTGGAATTGGGTAGAAAATCGCCTAGATCAATTATGTCGGTCGCATTCGGCAATAGTTGTTTAAAGTTACAAGAACCGAAAGTGAGGAATTACTTATGGGTTACGGCGAGGCTGAAATTTCGAAACGAATGCAGTAAGCACTCACTACTTCGTATAAATGGGGGCGAGACCTCGTCCGAATTAGTGAAAGCCCAAATTATTAAAACATTTTCTCTGAAGCTATAATAAGGGATATAATACAGTACATTTTTTACAGTTTGCTGTACGTCGCACCGACACAGATAGGTCTTATGGCAACAATGGGATAGGAAAGGCCTAGAAGGGAAAGGAAGCGGCCATGGCCTTAATTAAGGTACAGCACCATCATATTCCTGGTGTGAAAATGGGAAACCACGGAAAACCATCTTCAGGGCTGCCCACAGTGGGGTTCGAACCCACTATCTCCCGGATGCAAGCTCACAGCTGCGCCGGGGATGTACCTTAATTAAAGTCACGGCCGCTTCCTTCCCATTCCTAGGCCATTTCTATCCCATCGTCGCTACAAGCACTTTCCGTGTCGCGGTGCGACGTAAAACAAATTCTAAAAAAAAAAAAAAAAAAAAAACACCACCTTAGCCATTCGATTTCGGATGGTATGAATCGCCTTTATTTCTTATGGGCATATTATATGTTGAAACAACGACAACATGCAAATATGCGAAAATCCGCGCTCTAATTATCACAATACAGTGGGATAAAAGAGAGAAGTTACAGCGGTTTCAAACGTGTAGCTGTTAGGTTACATTCGGTAGATAGTGGTTTCGAATTCCGCTGAAGATGATTTTCCGTTGTTTCCCACTTTCACTTCAGGTAAAGGTGTCTGTACCTTAATTAAGGGCACGGTCGCTCCCTTTCCAGTCCTAGCCCTTTCCTATACGATCCTCGCCTTAGACCCCTTTGAGTTGTTGCGACGCAAAGCAAATAGCAAAACGTTTCTCACGTTAGAGTAACATCTCGGACCAGAAATTATAACAGCCTAATGAAGATTGTAGCAGTAATAATAATAATAATAATAATAATAATAATAATAATAATAATAATACACAATTAAATATAGGTAATTTGCACTTGATTAACCAGTCTTAAAATGACCTTCTCCTCCACTTGACGAATATATCTGCATGCAATTATATAGGACAGCTTTAATGCAGTCAAAAACTTCATAAATACTGATTGAGCTAGTAATATTTCCTGTTTGTAAGCCCCGAAATGTTTTAAAAAAGAGAAGGAAGAAAAGTACGCTAACAGTAAGATTCAATCCTCCAAGATTCCAATTCTTTGCTAAGTAGCATTATAGTCCGTATTGATCTCGAGACTGTGTTAGATTCTGAAGCAAATTATCGGTATTATAAAATTGCTTGCCCTCCAAATTCGAGGACGATGAAGTCTCCATTAGGGTGATGGGAGTGCCTGGCGGATACAAAAGCCCGTCTCACGCAAGACAGATTATTGTAACTTGCGTGTAGAGTACCGACATGAACCTTCGCTTTGATTGAAAATAATCGGAGAGTCAAGTACTTAACTGATAGATAATAAACTCTGGTCTAATTATTAAGTCTCTCCTGGTAGTCGTTGCTACCAGCTGAAAATAAGACGTCTTCAAAATTTTGACGATGTGCGCAGTATATGGCAAACAGTTTCTTATAACATTGCTGAACTTTTCATTTTCAGAACTTTCAGCTTGAAGGGCTTGTGTTCAACATAGTGCTCTGATATAATATATCATTATTATTTTTATTATGAATATAAAATACAAATGAACCCTATTAAAAAAAAAGTATTTTAGGGTTATAGTTGAAACATACAGTTAAACATAATGATGGTGATTTACAGAACCAGTTTACGAAAGATGCGATGAATGAAAATTAGGAAATGTTTGTAACAGCATTTCTGTAATTTATGAAAATATGATATAGTGGTTGTGGAAGCTGAATATTACAGCAGTTCAAATGAGAGTCCAAATCAAATCTTGCTCTTGTAAACACAGGAGAGTCAAATATTAAATGATCAACTGTTTGAGTAGATCCACAAAAGCAAAAATAGTCACCTGTCAAAATAATTTTAAAACGTTCGAAATAATATTTGAAATTTCCATGGCCTGACATAAATTGTGTTAACTCAAAACTTCGCACCAAAAGTTTGCACTGAAGTCGGTTGTAAACTGTGGGAAAATATATTCTTCTAGTAATGGATCCATTTGAAGCAGAGGTTCAAAGGAGGTTCCATTGATTCAAGATATGTTCTTTGATTTGTCTTCTTGCATAACATAAGGGAGAACTGTCATACATGACTTCCCGATTTGATTGAGCACCAGCTTTTGCTAGTTGATCAGCTCTCTCATTTCGGATAGATCCAGTATGTCCGCGAATCCAGGAAATGCAGATATGACGGTTTTGGTGAGCTATAGTTCTTAGAGCAAATGCTAACGGGTTCATTGTTATCTATAGACTTCAACGCTGCTTGCGAGTCACTGAGTATTTTGGACCCTTTTGTTGTTGTCATGACACCACTGTATTGCACATATAACGGCTAGTAGTTCTGCCTGAAAGACCGAACAGCAGGATGATACTTTATACTGAGCTGTAAAAACCTTCACTTTCGTTTTCATATACTACAAAAGCACACGCAACAAGATCCTTACCGTCCTTGCCTGATGTACGAGAGCCATCAGTATAAATGATGCAGTCATGAGTGTGTATGCATTTGTTACGAAAAATCTTCTTGAACAATCTTGGATATAAGATATGGTTAGCAGTGTATGTCTATCAAATTATTAAATGATTTGGCAGTATTAATAATGAGAACAGTTTGTAATTCGTGTTCAAATAAAATAGTATACATTTTTCCCTATTGGCTTTACGTCACACTGACACAGATTGGTCTTATGGCGACGATGGGATAAGAAAGGCCTAGGGCTGCCGACAGTGGGATTCGAACCCACTATCTCCCGGATTCCCGGATGCAAGCTCACAGCCGCGCGCCTCTAACCGCACGGCCAACTCGCCCGGTAATAGTATAACTAATTTCTACATAATGACCTAGCGTATTTTTAACGAGTTTAAGTACAAACTTGTAGACTGGACACATTTTTATTTTCCTCCATGTTGTCTCTGTCTTGTAGTTCAAGGGCGGTATTGAACTTGCTTTGCTGAGATCAAAGTAGGCTGCCCCAAGGGCGGGACCAACAAGGCTGTGGAATCGCTGGCTTGCCATCATAAATACCTGCCAAGTCTGCGTGACAGAGAATAGCAGGTACATACGGACGTGTGAGTGCGAGATCACCTGCAATACCATTTCCATTCTGTTTGTTCTAGCAAAAAAAAAAAAAAAAAAGCGAATGAACATTTTTGTAACGGCCGAACTCATGTTTGTCTCAACAGTGATATTCCTAAAGGACTGGTAACACATCAGTCTACAAGCTAACACTAAAACTCCCAGGAAACGCAAACATTCTCACTTTAGTTATTTTTAGTGAAGATTTTTAACTTTAATGTGTAATAGAAATTATAAAAGTAATTGATACAACAAAATTGTAGCTGCTACATTTATCGTCAGATTGTATGCCAAACATCTAGAAAAGTTTCTAGGCACGCTTCTTGAAAGTCAAAATTCTAAGTCATCTCTATACTGGCCATGAAGGCCCTGAATATCCGTATCCTCGGCATGTAGTAGGGTAAAGTGGTTAGCTCTAAGCTCGGCCGCCTTTACCCCCAGGAACTAACCTGGTACTAAGTTTTGGTGTAGGCTAAGTGAACCTCAAGGCCATGCGCTCCTCCACGCTTCTTAAAATTCTTATCAAATTCTCTAGAGTTAGCGACTTGTCACCAAAGTTGGCATCACTGATTCCACAGTTCGTGGTGCATCTTCCTGTGCGACCTAATTGCGTTGCCGCGATAAGATTTTATCTGGAAAGCATGTAGTCCAACCGACCTATGCTGTGGTAGGTGCACTCATATTTAACCTAGTGCTTATTCTTGGACAGTAATTGCCACGGTCCCGAGAAAAGTTTCTTGGCGCTCACTTTCCGAACATGAGTGTTGATTTAAAAGACGTCAATTCAGAAAGAAAAAAGAGCAGAAGAAGAATATTCCATGTAACTAAGAAAATGGAAGTGGTATTGCAGGTGATTTCGCATTATCATAATCACTTACACGGCTGCATGTAGCTATTATTCTCTGTCACGCAGACCTGGCAGGCATTTATCATGGCGAGTCAGCAGTCTCGCTTTCACGGCAGTACTCCGATTCAGCAAAAAGAAAGTTCAATACCTCTCCTGAACAGTACTTGAAGTCATGTAAAATTGGTCCCGAAAATACATATTAATATGTCAGTATACAAGTACATATACAAATAGTCATTAATGCCATCTTGAATACAAACGGCCTCCTCGGGCCCTGGTTCTCTGTCGAGTAATGAAATGGCCTGTTAAAACGACAGTAATGATATAAAGGGCTTGTCCAGTAATATATAGTACAACTGTATTACCGTACATTCACGATGCTTCACCGGGCTCTTAATTCATTACACATCATCCTCATCTACATGTTCGAATGCACTAAGTTTCTGCTGAACTGTTGAAACTATTCTTCTCCCAGCATTCATTTTACAATCACTACAGTGGTACACCACCTTACTGTACTGAATACCGATCAAGTGGCAGTGCGGTTTGGGTCACGTAGCTATCAACTTGAATTCGAGAGATAGTGGGTTCGAACTCCACTGTCGGCAGCCCTGAAGATGGTTTTCCGTGGTTTCCCATTTTCACAGCAGGCAAATGCTGGGGCTGTACTTTAATTAAGGCCACAGTCGCTGCCTTCCCACTCCTATCCCATCGTTGCCATAAGACCAGTCTGTGTCGGTAAGACATAAAGCAGACTGTTGAAAAGATCTGTACTGAATATTTTTGTTATTTGTTTTACATCGTAGCGGCTAAGACAGATCCTATGGTGACGATGGTATAGGATAGGGTGAGGAATGGGGCGCACGCGACGGTGGCCTTAAAGCCACCCTCGGGAGGTAAAAATCGATTGTTTGGTGAAATTTTTTAATGACTGAAATTGAAAGGATTGAGTTTCTTTTTTCTTGTCACGAAGTTATTCCGCTGAATTCAAACAATTTATCACTGTAATAATGCTCTGCTTGCCAACTGTAATTTTACATTTTAGTCCCATTTTTTCTCCCATAATATTCTGCCAGCGCGTCGGCCTCTCACCGCTGGATACCGTGGTTCAAATCCCGGTCACTCCATGTGAGATTTGTGCTGGACAAAGCGGAGGCGGGACAGGTTTTTCTCCGGGTCCTCCGTTTTTCCCTGTCATCTTTCATTCCAGCAACACTCTCCATTCTCATTTCATAGCATTTATCAGTCATTAATATCACCTTGGGAGTGGCGACCCTATTGTAATAATAGCCTATATCTGGTTCATTCATCACATCCCTGACGCGGTCAAAGACTGGAAAACAGGTTGTAGGTTTTCATTCATTTTCAATATTCTGCCAAATGTAACAAAATTTGTATGGTATATGTATCGCAGGTATATTAAGAAACCTGCATATAGAATTTTTGATCGCAGAATTTTTCAAGTAGCTGGGATTTTTAAGTCCAAAATTTTAAAACGTAATTTTTTCTGCTAGTAGTTTTAGTCGCACCGACACAGATAGGTCTTATGGCGACGATGGGATAGGAAAGGCCTAGGAGTTGGAAGGAAGCGGCCGTCTAAAAATGAAAACCATTTTCAGGGCTGCCGACAGTGGGGTTCGAACCTACTATCTCCCGGATGCGAGCTCACAGCTGCGCGCTCCTAACCGCGTGGCCAACTCGCCAGGTAACGTAAACATTACACAAACTTCAGTACGATATATCTCGTTATATACATTATGTACAGAAAAATCGATACGTAATGCTTTTAAAAGAAGTATTATCTACCTAATTACGAATTTGCTGTACATTAACATGTTAATTAAATTTCACGAAAAAATTAAATTACAAATTTCAAATGAAAAATTAATTTCGTAAAATCTATTCATTGTATATGAAAGAAATGTTCGTGATATCTAGAGATGGGAATTATAGGCACGAATAAGTTAGAATGCAAACGTATTTGAACAAGGCGCAAGTGAAATCTAGCCGCTCTACAGATATGCCGAGGAGTTGCATAAATTTTAGGGGTTCTAATAGTTCAGATCGATAATATTTATGCAAATCTCACTGCGGAACCGTCATGCGGGTAACATACACTTACGCCTTGTTCAAATACATTTGCATTCTAACCTATTCGTGCCTATAATTCCCATCTCTAGTGATATCTCTACTTTTATGTAGGTGACGTTCCCACAGAGTTTCGTGAAAATCCATGCATTAGGTAAACATATGTTTTTATCTCCGGAGTGTCGCCTTAATCAAAGTATATTTGTCTGATTTGAAAACGGGAAACCATGGAAAACCATCTTCAGAGTTACCGACAGTGGTTCGAATCCAATATCTCCGTAATGCATACATTGAATATATCAGCATCCGCTGTCATAAAGGATAAGCAGTATGAAATAAATAACTTCTCGTCCGCCGCCGGTGTGGGATGGGGGGCAGCGCGGGCGATCGCTTCCGTGACAAACCAGAGGCGACATGGTTCACCGGATCGGCCGATTAAGAGAGCGCCCATTCTGGTTACTTGGGAAAATTACCAAAACAAACAATGTCTGAATGTGACTAGCGGGAATAGAAATTCACTTGTCTGAGTACATTGCTGGTGAAATTTTCTCCTACACCAACTGAGTTATTAAGTATATTATTCGTACATGGGCCAGGCTGAGTAGCTCAGGCGGTAGATCGCTGGTCTCCTGAGCCCAAGTTGGCGGGTTTGATCCTGGCTCAGTCCGGTGATATTTGTAGGTACTCAAACACGTCACCCTCGTATCGGTAGATTTACCGGGACGCACAGTAAAATAACTCTTGCGGGACAAAATTTCGGCACCTCGGCGTCTCCGAAAACCGTAAAAGTAGTTAGTGGGACGTAAAATAAATATTCGTACCTCCCACTATTCTGCTATATGACATTCTCCTAATAAACTTCCATTCATTTTTCTCTTTTCTTTCATGACCTTTTGTCAGTTATCTGGGATCGGCACTTACGTGGCCCTTCCGGACGCCAACCGTATATGGAGGGGTGTTTTCACTGTTGAATGTATCTGTGGTGGTTGTCGTATGTTGTATGTAAATGGAGATATACTGCCGCAAATACCCAGTCCCCGAGCTCCAGAAATTTAACCAGACGCTCTTAAATCCCCTCAGCCGGGAATCTAACTCGGTGCCCTCGGGAAAGGAGCCGAAATGTACAACTAGTGACTTACACGATACAACAAAATGAGCGCTGGTAACAGTTCAACTTCTCGCAAATCACGAAAAATACTGCTCACATGCGAGTTTAAAATATAACTGCAAGATGTATCAGCAAGTAGGGTCTCTTCACTGTATAGATCTAGTAATAATTTCGTGTGATTATTGTTAGACTGGTGCAGTCTTTGTAAAGCAGACCCTTCGACGGGGAAGGGCGACATCTGGAGTGTATGTGTATCTACTTTATAATGAGGTTGTGAGTGTTTTAGGAATGTTGGGGACTAGACAAACACCCAATTTCCGAGCCAAGGGAATTAACCATTTGTGATTAAAATCCCTCGACCCGGTCGAGAATCGAGCAGGGGCTCCGTGGACCGAAGGTGAGGACAGTAAGTAACCACTCAGCCTAAAATGTTCTTTTGGACTGCCCTTACATGTGAATTCTTCAAACTAGTTACCGAACATGAATCTGAGACGAGTTCTGCGAAACCTCACAGTTTGTTTAAAGAGACATTTATTGATGGCGCTCTCAGAGTTAGACACAAACCTACGAAACATTTTACTGGCTTAAAGAAAAAAGAAAAAGAAAAGGGACAGACGGTACTAAACGATGACAAACGTTGTGGACGACCTTCATCCGGCACAATGCCGGGAATGTTGGGGAAGTGCGTGTGGAGTGTGTAGGCAAACTATCTATGACGTTCTCTGCATGGTGGGAGTGACATAGTGGAACTAGTGGGACCATATTCCTGACTTGAGGCGGATTGCCAAGGTTGGTGAGAAACTGTTGTACCTACATAGACTTATGCAGCGGTTCACAACCTTTATGAGGTTCTGAGTACCACTCATATGCAATAATAAGTATGCGAGCACTGTGAAATCGAATCGTTTTTATAAATAAATAAATAAATAAATAAATAAATACATAAATAAATAAATAAATAAATAAATAAATAAATAAATAAATAAATAAATAAATAAATAAATAAATAAATACATTTTTAAAACACTCACCGACTTAATGCGATCCTTGAGCTTGATTGCCACTCAAAATTTCAGTGATAATCATGGAGAAGTAGCTTGTATCCATTCGTCTAGAAAAGACTAGGTAAACAAATAATAGGGAATCTGCCACCTAGGCGACAGCCCTAAATGCAGGGATGCAGGTCACCGAGTGAGCTGGCTGTGCGGTTAGGGCCGCGCAGCTGTGAGCTTGTACTCGGCAGTTAGTGGGTTCGAACTCCACTGTCGGCAGCTCTGAAGATGTTTTTCCGTGGGTTTCCATTTTCACATTAGGCAAATGCTGGGGCTGTACCTTAGTTAAGGCCACGGCCGCTTCCTTCCTTGTCCTAAACCTTTCCTACCGTATCGTTGCCATAAGACCTATCTGTGTCGGTGCGACGTGAAGGAACTTGTAAAAAAAATGCAGATCAATGATGAAATCGATACACGGTACGAGCTGTGTTGCTGTTAGCTTGCGGTAGATAGTGGATTTGAATCCCACAGTCGGCAGCCCTGAAGACGGATTTCCGTGTTTCTTATTTCAGACGAGTCAAATGCTTGGACTGTGTTCTAATTGAGGTCACGATCTCTGACTCTGTGTGAATTAAAATAGGAAAAAACTGCATATGTTAATCGTGTATTTTCACAATTTCTTGGGGTCGGTCATCAGGTGGATTTGGCCCAGTTTTATGGCAGGATGCCTTTCCTGACGCCAGTCCTGTGTAAACGGTTATATTTAATATTGTGGGTTTTTGTAGCGATTTGATATTGTCGTGGTATGTATTGTCTTGTGGTCTAGGTGAAACTAGTTCTAAATGAATAATAAAGCTTAATATTTAAAAAAAAATCGTAATACATTATGTGAAAGTAAGCACAATTAGCCATATATTTGTGTATTTATTATAACCAAGAATTAAAAATCCAGCCACAATGAGGTCTAATAATAATAATCGTATGGCCTCAGCTACCGTATGGAGACATTTTAATTTGACGCCACCTGGTTGTCTGCTTGTCAATTTCGACGTTTCGTTTTACTCTAGGCCCACTAGATGTCGACCGTGGAAACCGAAACTCTCTCGGGCGTCTGTGGCTGAGATTTAATGAATTTTGTCGGGTAAACACCAAATGAGTCACCAGAGATCTTTTCCATGCCGACATCGTACGACATGGAGTGTCGAATGGACTTCTTTTCGCTCTTCAAAAATCCGACTTCTTCTTCCGGATTTGAACCCGCTATCTTGGGATACGGAGGCCGACACTCTGCCGCTGGTCCACAGATAATAATGCTATTGGCATTACGTCCCAGAACGGTTTTCGGAGACGTCGATGTTCCGCAATTTTGTTCCGTAGGAGTTCTTTTACGTGCCAGTAAATCTACCGACACGTGGCTGACATATTTGAGCACCTTCAAGTACCATGGCGTCTGGTAAATACTTTCCAACAATGAATTCCTTTTAAAGCAAATAAAATGGCATTTTTGTGAGAAACAGGACAGCTTGGTATTAACGGCCTCTAAGGACTCTGAAGCAGAGCAGTAGCTCTCTCTGTGCATCAGTGGGGGAATGTTGGCCTCCGGATCGCAAGATCGCGTGTTGAAATCCGTCGAAGGTAGTCGGATGTTTGAAGGGCAAATGAAAGTCCATTCTATACTCCAAGTCGTACAAGGTTCCTGTGTAAATGGTCTCTGGTGACACAATGAGTGTTTACCTGACAAAATTAATTATAACTCAGCCGTAGGTTATCCAAGAGTGATCCGATTTACTCTGTCATCGGGTAGAATAAATCGCAACGTCGGAATTGACGCGCAGGCAGCCAAGGTGGGTCATATTACATTACCTGCACGTGGTAGCTAAATCCATACGATTTATTATTATTATTATTATTATTATTATTATTATTGAAAATTAAAACCTGCAACCTGTTTTCCAGTCAATGACCGGGTCAGGGATGGGATGAATGAAGTCCCCAACTTGCTGCGAGGATATGAATTTTGCCGGCTGCCGAAGCCTGTCGCACTCCTCTGGGGCAATGATTAATGACTGACAGATGAAATGAAATGGTATTTGAGAGTGTTGCTGGAATTAAAGATGACAGGAGAAACCGGAGAACTCGGATAAAAACCTGTCCCGCTTCCGCTTCGTCCAGCACAAATCTCACATGGATTGACTGAGATTTGAACCACGGTATCCAGCGGTAAGAGACCGGCGCGTTGCCGCCTGAGCCACGGAGGCTTTATTATTATTATTATTATTATTATTATTATTATTATTATTATTATTATTATTATTATTATTAAATCAGAGCACTTCTCATCTATTGAATACACGGCATGACAAAAGCATCACTTAGCATCACTTAGTGCAGTACAAAGGGGAGTATCCTTCAGATTACTTTGCGACTGAAAAAAGGGAAATTTTTATGTACTTCGTGTCAGAAAGTGTTAATTTTGTAATTAAAAAAGTGCTTTCTACGAACTTCCATTTCTAAACATTCTTTGCTTTTGTGATATGTACCTACTTCGTACAAATGATAAAATGGCATTTCAGTACAACATTTGATTATAGTTTAAATGTGTACGAAACTGTTATTCATACAATTCTTAACATTATTTCATTTTAACTGCTTGATAACTGAGAGTATGATTTCCCCATTCAGAAATTACTAACTGAATTACTACTGAACAAAATGGTTATGCAATTAGAATTAAGACGGTTTGAAAGATTGCATTTGAGCCCTTTACAGCGGTAATTGCAATTATCCAGATGGAAGTCCTTGCAGAACTTTGCGAAGAATCATGGGGTAGTACTTCTCGCACTGATCATCAAACTGATGTCCTGTAGGTTGTAAGGTTGGTAAATAAGCTGCTTTAGCGTTCCATTATGCATCTGAAATAGAAATGAAAATAAATCATAATCATAATTTGCGGAAAGATAGGCCCTAAATGATAATATTTACAAAAATAAAGGGTTATGTGGGTTGCTCTTTGTAGTCTCTGTGGTCAGAAAATACGCTTTTCCCTACACGGAATCATCATCATCATCATCATCATCATCATCACAGTCACTTTCAGGCTGTTTTGAAATACCCTTCTCACTGTCTGTCGTGTTTGGTTACAAGCTGACGGATGTTGATGTTCATTTTAATTCTTGGTATAGCTTTCTTTGAACTTGAAAAGGTGTGTTTCATTTAAGAAACAGACGTGTGTAGTAAATTAGAAGTGCTGCGTGACCCCTCTCCTGCCTGTTTCACAAAACGAAGGACTTATACGGTACGTTTCCGTAAGTAGGCGCGGTGAGTTAATTCTTCCGGTCTCCTCGCGGAGCAGATTTCATGAACCACTGTTCTACACTGTCACAGTCCGGCTCCATGGCTAAATGGTTGGCGAGCTGGCCTTTGGTCTAGAGAGTCCCGGGTTCGATTCCAGGCCGGGTCGAAGATTTTAACCTTAAATGGTTAATTCCCTTATATCGTTGACTGGGTGTTTGTGCTGTCCCCAACATCTGTGCAACTCACACACCACACATAACACTATTCTTCACCACATTAACACGCAGTTACCTACGTATGGCAGATTCCGCCCACCCGCATCGGGGGGTCTGCCTTACAAGGCCTTCATCCGCCTAGAAGTAGCCACACGAAATTATTTACACACTGTCACAGTCATAAATGAGAAGAAGACTTGTGAAAGCTATCCCAACAGAAATAATAATAATAATAATAATAATAATAATAATAATAATAATAATAATAATAATAATAATAATACCGGGCGAGTTGGCCGTGCGCTTGGGGACGCGCAGCCGTGAGCATACATCTGGGAGATAGTGGGTTCGAACCCCACTGTCGGCAGCTCTGAAGAGTGTTTTCTGTGGTTTCTCATTTTCACACCAGGCAAATGCTAGAGCTGTAGCTTAAGACCGCGGCCGCTTCCTTTCCAGCCTTTTCCTGTCCCGTTGTCGCCATGAGACCTATCTGTGTCGGTGCGACGTAACTCAAATGATAATATAATAATAATAATAATAATAATAATAATAATAATAATAATAATAATAATAATAATGAAAATCCACAGCCTGTTTCCAGTCGTTCGACCGGGTCAGGAATGGAATGAATGAAACCCCATCTAGCGGCGAGGATAGGAAATGTGCCGGCTGCCGAAGCCTGTCGCACTCCTCTGGGCCAATGATAAATGACTGACAGATGAAATGAAATGTTAATGGAGACTGTTGCTGGAATGAAAGATGACAGGGAAAACCGGAGTACCCGGAGAAAAACCTGTCCCACCTCCGCTTTGTCCAGCACAAATCTCACATGGCGAGACCGGGATTTGAACCACGGTATCCAGCGGTGAGAGGCTGGCGCGCTGCCGCCTGAGCCACGGAGACTCCCCAATAATAATAATAATAATAATAATAATAATACACCAAGCGAATGTTTCATTATATTTACTATAATGTGGAGGAAGGAACTAATTAAGTCCTCATCTCCTGACCGACATTCTTGTGTGATTGGCCATAGATTTGTAATTAATGTCATTTTATTGGATATGTTACTTTGTTTCGTTTTATTCTGCTCCGTTTACGATAGCCTATAAATTACTCATGTAACCTGTGTGTGAGGAATGTTCTGTGTTTGTATATTGTTACGATTTACTGTGACATTCGTTTTCATCAACCGAGTTGCAGGTACACCGTTTGTTTTGAAACATTGCCAGCAATAATCGGTAAAATGACCCATTAAAAGTATTCGTAATTGCTACATTTCCATGAAATATTATACACATATAGGAGAATGTAATGTGTGTTTAATGACACCAGTGATTCTGTTTGTTCGAAAAATAGTACATTCGGACTAAAAATATCTTGTTTAATGATATATTTCTCAACTCTTATATCCCTACAAGGCAGTTAACGATCAATACTATTTCTTGCCATCATTAGACTTCATATTCGGCCAGTATCTAGTATTCGAGTGATAGTAGGTCCGAGCTCCACTGTCGGCAGTCCTGGAGACGGGTTTCCGTGGTTTCCCATTTTCACACAGTGCAAATGCTGGATCTGTACCTTAATTAAGGCCACGGCCGCCGCCGCCATAATACCTATCTGTGTCAGTGCGACGTAAAGCAACTTGAAAAAAAAAATCGGATTTTTAGGCAGCGATAGGATAGAATGCAAACTTGGCCATCCAGTAACAAGAACTTATCCAAGTACTGACCACGTCCAATGGTACTTATCGGCGGTGATCGGACGGGAACCGGTGTATTCATGGTATGGCCGTTGGCTGTAACAAGAATACACAACTGCACAACGGTTATGCTACGGCCTTCGCATAAGCATTAGGAGTACGGTCCGTCAGCATCCCTTGAATATATGTTGCTCTCGCTACATCGCGGAAGAACGGGCTAATTGACATCTCCTAATAACCAAATTAGTTTGCATTCTAACCCATTACACCCTAAAAATACGGCGTGTAATCATGTTTTCTCCTTACTTCCCTTTTTCTTTTGGTTGCAAACCACTAATTTGTATTCATTATCATATTGCCAATTTGCCAATTATGGAGGTAATACACGAATCGTCAACTTGTGAAACCAAGTAAATCGTATTTTGTAATTTTCTGTTTTTCCTGGAATTGTACACCTGAATGTCTACCGGACGTCCGATCTCGAATTAAAACAATTCATGCTTCTCTGTGTGGTATGAACAAATTTCCTGAGAGAGGTCGCTACGCCTATTTGCCATGTAATCATGATTTCGGAACATTCAAGAGAAAAACCAGGATGCCATCTGTTTTACGTTGTAGCGACGCCATATGGCGACGCTGGGATAGGACAGGGCTAGGACTGTTTAGAAGGAGGCGACCGTAACCATAATTAAGGTACAGCCGCAACGTTTGTCTGGTGTGAAAATGGGAAACAACGGAAAACCATCTTCAGAGCTGCCGACATTGCGGTTGAAGCCTTCTATGTCAAATTCAAGCTAACAGCTACTCAGCCCGAACCGTACACCCAACTCGCTCGGTAACGAGATAATATTATATCATGCTTAGAACACCGCCATTTCGTTAATTAATTAATTAAATAATTCATCCATTCATCCATTCATTCATTCATGCTCTAAAATCTACGCCTTCTCCAAAAAGCACTCGGGCATTTTTCCGCTACACGGAAAAGCATAGAACTATAGATATGCTTTCGGGCTAAGAAGGCGAGATAACGAGTTATAACATGTAACTAATATTATAATGAAGTATTGAACTGGCGGGTTTCTAAGCACGAATTTTTACCCTACTCAGACACATATCATCGCTGCTAAGGCAAAACATCGAATGTGACAATGTTCTTGAAAATGAAAATCCACAGTCTCTTTCCAGTCATTCGACCGGATCAGGAATGGAATGAATGAAACCCTCCATCTAACGGCGAGAATAGGAATTGTAGCGGCTGCTGGAGTCTGTCGCACTCCTCTCGGGCAGTGAATAATGACTGACAGATGAAATGAAGTGATATTGGAGTGTGTTGCTGGAATGAAAGATGACAGGGAAAACTTCAGTTTCCGGAGAAAAATATGTCCCTGCTCCGCTTTTTTTTCCAGCACAAGTCTTACATGGAGTGACCGGAATTTGAACCAAGGAATCCAGCGGTGAGAGGCTGACGCGCTGTCGTCTTGAGTTACGGAAGCACTGTATCATGTTGTTCCTATCCATTATTTCCCTTAAGACTGTTTGTCACCCTGCCGTATATTGATTTGCAGTCCAGCAGAGCAATGTTCGTTGTATCCATTTTCCTATGCTAAAATACATCTACTCTAGGACTGGGTAAATATGTCATGCAAACATACATTCCTACAGTACGGTAAGGTAAGGTTCATTTTCCTTTACACATCAGCATAGGAAAATGAACACAACAAACGTAGTTCTGATTGACTGCATCCTAGTGTCACGCAACTCTTCAGAACTGAGTCCCTCTCGCTTGATTACTTTATATTCACTATTTTGAAGTTTAGCCATAACGATGTCCGTCGATTCACGTGGCATGATAAACTTCAGATCAAAAGTAATGGTTAACTCAACCATTCTATCATCCTTTTATACCGCCAAATTCCCGGCCTTTGCTCTTTGTAAACAAGAGCTTACTCATGTCTCGATGAAACACATTGCTTGCAATGTCAGTAAAATAAGGAAGGTCATCCTCCCTAGTCGGCCAAATTCACTTCCAACATGCCTTGTCGAACAAATTGGAGCAAACTCGGGCATTTTATATTACACGCTCCACTTGTGCGTAATGGTGGTTGCATATGCAGCAAGGCACATCTTGCTCCGTCTTGCTTACCCGTCTCAAGTTCGAACAATACAGTCACTACTGCATACGCATATGTGGCTGGGAAGCATGACCAGTCTTATGGAAAATAATGGATAGGAAGAACATTGTCACACTCGCGGTTTTGGCTCCGCAGCGACGATATGTGATTATTAATTTTCTTTTTCCAAAATAAAAGTTACTTTGCTTATGACATCACTTATTTAACTGATTGTTCCAGCCCCGGTGACTATAAATTAGCATTATAATAGAAGGTACAGCATTGAAATATGGATACATTATAATGTCATACATCATCCTTCCTAATGAAATTCATAACAGATGACTTGCAGACATCACCTCGTTGTTAAATTATTCATGGTAAAACGATAAAAATGGCTTTGGAGAGTAATACTCATTTGTCTTCATTAGTTCGAAGGTGTGTTATGTCTGTATGTATTAAATCCTGAATTCCTTGTTGAGTGATTATACGAGTAGCTACCTCCTCTGTTTTGAAAGTGAAATTTTTGAAGAATATGTGTAAATTATGTATGAGAAGCGTTTCTGATGACTTGAAATGTAATTTAACGTTTAAACCAGGAATGGTCAAACTGCGGCACATGGCACGCAGAAGCTTTCTAAGTCTCTGTAACTTATTCGAATTAGCAAGGTTTTTGATACTTCTAGAACGAAGAGCAATATCTTCTGCTTTTCACAAACCTTTTCTCCATATCTTTATAGGACACTGTTCAGTATAGGTCTGATCAGACTGACATTTTTGCATTTCAGAAAAAATATCAATTCACTGCAGTTTGAGACAGGTGCTTAGAAGTCCAGCCAATTACAAAAAGGTCATTCGAGATTTCTGGGGACGATATTTGAAGGGCAATTAGCGTATAAAAAGCCATATCTCCACCAACGATCATGCTCAGTTGGAAAATCAGCATTTCCAAGTTGATGTAGTGGCAATGAGTGTACCTAAAATTAAAGTTGTAGTAAATAAAGTTTTAGCAGGAGTAGTGAAGATTAAAAAGGAATAAACCTGCATTATAAGATTTAACATTTTGGTAATAAATAACTAAGCAATAAGAAACAAGTCCTAAACCGTCTCAGCCTAATAGAATTCTAATTAAATTTGGTCTAATAATCAAAAATATTATTGATAATACAAACATTAATACTAAAATAATAAATCGATTGATAGTTAAATCACCATGTATATATTCATCTCTATAAAAAATTACTAAAGCTGAGATAAACAATAATATATATAATTATTGTAACTGACCAAATTTTCTTACTAAAATTGCGCACTTTCAAAAAAAAATCCAAAAAGGAAACACCCCCTCTCTTAGCCATATCCCGACAACGTAAATTTCATTGCAACAGACTTTTTCGCAGAGCTAGCATGTCTATCTTATCCTACTCCTCCTGACAGGCTTTACAGTGGCCATTGATATTGCGTAGACTTCTATTTCCTAAGGCCCTTATTAGGAGTCCATATGCACAGAAGTCCATGGGTGACCCATCGGGTGCCTTCTCCGGAATGTCAGTAAAAAGAATTGCACAGATTCCATCTCCATTCTCTCTATGAACAGATGAGTCGAACGAGAGGTGTGGCTGGATGCTTATCTTGATGTACCTATACCTGATGTTTCGCTTTCGCATACAGTGCTGGGATATCTTTGTTGTATATGGGTGTTAAAACCTCTTGCTGGTAGTATGAAGAGTTCACCTTCACATTATTAGTGGCACGGTGAATGCTTAAATTGCCATTGTAGCAGTATCGAGTGATGATCATGCAACCCCTTGGAAAACTTCCCTGGCATTCTTTATACAATGTTTGATTTTTGTTTTTGTCGTCTGTAGGGCGGTAGTAAATCGAGCGGGTTTGTTACAATCACTAAGGTACATATATGCTTCGTCTAATATCACCACATTTTTCCACCTGTTCCCTGCCAGATAGCCCTCATACAGCTTTCTGGCGTTAGTGCGACGTTCCGAAATCTGACGAGGGAACAGCTTGTGAACTCGGAGCTTATGTCGCTTTTCAAATTGGAGGTCCTTGTTAATTATAGTATTAACTATTGAAACAGACATCTCTAACTTAACGTGCGATAGTGCTTTGGGGGGGGGGGGGGGCAGGATTAATCCCTGAGAACACTTTCCAGATGGTGTACGGCTTGTCGTGGATTTGCCTGTTTTTACCCCTCTAGAATTAAGTCCAGTCAACCTTTTCCTTTTTTATTCAGTACA
Source organism: Anabrus simplex (assembly GCF_040414725.1). Lineage (NCBI taxonomy): Eukaryota > Metazoa > Arthropoda > Insecta > Orthoptera > Tettigoniidae > Anabrus > Anabrus simplex. Next base: position 74,235,346 of record NC_090272.1, on the reverse strand, counting down.
GTAGTGATCCCGTTCTGAGTGTCTGACCCCAACCTGGCAGGTTCGATCCTAACTCAGTCCGGTGGTATTTGAAAGTGCTCAAATACGTCAGCCTCGTGTCGGTAGATTTACTGGCACGTGAAATAACTTTTTACGGGACTAAATTCCGGCATCTCAGGGTCTCCCAAAACCGTCAAAAGTGGTTAGTGGAACGTAAAACAATAATATTATTATTATCTCCGTATTCATTTGTAGTAGTTTGTTGTGTGTAAATGAAGATGATGTGTATTAAAAGGAACTCAAACATCCAGCCTCGAGCTAGAGGAATTAACCAAACGTGGCTAAAATCCTCATTCCGGTCGGGAATCGAACCCGGGACCCTGAGAACCGAAGGTCGCAACGCTGACCATTCAGTCAAAGGAGCCGGTCAATGAATTGCGCATCGTCATCGTATGGCCTCAGGCATTTCAATTTGACGCCATCTGGGTGCCTGCTCGTCAATTTCGACGTTCAGTTTTACTCTAGGCCTAGTAGATGACAGAGTAAAGAGAATCTCTCTTGGGCGTCTGTGGCCGAGGTTTTATTAATTTTGTCGGGTGAACACCAAATGCGCCGCCAGAGATCTTTTACATGTCGACATTGTACGACATGGAGTGTCGAATGGAATTTTTCCGCCATTCAAAAATCCGACTACCGGGCGAGTTGGCCGTGTGGTTAGGGGCGCGCAGCTGTGAGCTCGCATCCGGGAGATAGTGGATTCGAACCCCGCTGTCGGCAGCCCTGAAGATGGTTTTCCGTGGTTTCCCATTTTCACACCAGGCAAATGCTGGGGCTGTACCTTAATTAAGGCCAGGGCCGCTTCCCTCCCATTCCTAGGCTTTTCCTCTCCCATTGTCGCCATAAGACCTATTTGTGTCGGTGTGACGTAAAGCAAATAGCAGAAAAAATCCGACTACCCTGCCGGGTTTGAACCCGCCAACTAGAGATCCGGAGTCCGACACTCCACCAGTGATCCACAGAAGGAGCTAAGTCATTGCGCATATCAATCTGCTGTAAATCGCATTGTTAAAAGTATTTGAAATATTTAAGTTAGTTGTGAATTTCCTCAACTGTCTTCTTCTTAACAGGGGAGATTATCGAGGAAATATGAACTTTCAGTTCGAGGCGTGAATGTATTCGTTAAGACAGGAGTCTTATTGCCTCCTTGTAATTAAGGGCGACCCGGGGCGTTCTGGTTGAACAACAAGAAAGGAAGCTCGTATCGCGTGCATTGAATTATGCAGCAGTGAATATGATAAAGAGACTTTACTTGAACTGTAGTTCTGTATAATGAAGTAGGCGCTACCATTTGACTGCCATTGGCACGAAATGGATTGCAGTCGTGTATAAAATGTCTCCCATATTCTCCCCATTAACTGCCATGATCCCTATGTGGTGTATAAATTTGGAATCAATCCTTTGGTTGGCAGCACTTATTTGTTCTTTCAGTCGTTGTCCAGAACTCGACAAGTTTGTACATGACTGATTATTGAATTGTTTAAAACTTGAACAAAACACACGCATTCAAAAATCTTGCTGGTGAATGAAATTGGGTAAGCAGGTGGAAGGAATCGACTGTGGCATATGAATAGGAACTTGCTTGAAATTGAAAATGGGGAAACTAGAGAAAATCATTCCCAGGACAGCTGGCGGTGGAATTCGAACCTACGCATCTCGCCAATTCACAGCGTGGCTCCATAGCCGTAGCGCGATATCACGCCGCGGCCACTCCACTCGGGAAATCTGTTAAAAATATCAAGATTAAATTAGACCTAGTCCGCCTCTGTGGTGTAGTGGTTAGTGTGACTAGCTCTCACCTCCGGAGGACCGGGTTCGATTCCCCCCTCAACCATCCTCGAAGTGTTTTTCCGTGGTTTCCCACTTCTCCTCCAGGCAAATGGTGGGATGGTAGCTAACTTAAGGCTACGGCCGCGTTCTTCCCACTTCCTTGTCTATCCCTACTAATCTTCCCATATTCCACAAGGCCCCTGTTCAGCATAGCAGGTGAGACCGCCTGGGTGAAGTACTGGTCCTCCTCCTGTTGTATCCACGACCCAAAGTCTGACTCTCCAGGACACTGCCGTTGAGGTGGTAGAGGTGGTATACTTAGCTGAGTTCGAGGGAAAAACTCTGGACGGTAAATGCATTAAAAAAGGAAGAAAGACACGAAAGCAAGAAAGAAAGAGAAAGAAAGAAAGAAAGAAAGGAAGGAAGGAAGGAAGGAAGGAAGGAAGGAAGGAAGGAAGGAAGGAAGGAAGGAAGGAAGGAAGGAAGGAAGGAAGGAAGGAAGGAATCAGGCCTAAGTGTAAACCTGGTATCTCAGCGATACACATACCAAATTTGTCAGTCTGTCCAGCCGCTTTTGCGCCGAACTGTTACAGTGAAATGCCACACACACAAACCGTTACACTTGTATTTATGTAAATTAAAGTAATAATAATAATAATATAATTACATGCTTAATCAGGTAGCAGGAAGACGATGCAATTCAGAACTGAATCAAAACACAACGCAGTTTGGTTTGCCTATCTGTCGGTAATACGGAGATCAAAAATAGGTCAAGCAACAATTCAGTCCGAGCGGAATTAGATTTCAATTGCTTTCAAATAAATTATACGAAGGGGCACGCAATGAAGCTGCTGCATTAAAATAACTATGCATAATGCAATTGTAAATAACGTGACCTAGTTACAAACCACACTGCCGACTACGATGGATTCAAACAATTACATTCTGTGAATTACTTACCGAATATTTCAGCGGACATTGCAATTCACTACTTTCGTGTCTAACTATATTTACGGTGGAAGAGGTTTACCTCATACACTTCTGACCAGATGATTGGTTCATCTTTGCTTTTTTTAAACGTTAAGGAAGGCGTCTTCCAATATAACGTCATTCATATCAGGGGCACATTTTCAAAAAGTTATATTAAGAAACACGAGCATTTGTCCACAATTTTGAATGAATTCGGAGTCTTAATAACCCGCTGTGGGTGTGGGGACGCACATAAAGAATGCACCCACGGTATCTGCTGCCTGTCGTAAGAGGCGACTAAAAGGGGCGACCAAGGGATGTTTGTGTTAGAACCATGAAACTACTTGTGATTAGTACCACCACGCGGGGAACACCATGAGTCGCTTTTACTTGCGCGTAGTACCACTATGTTCGGTACCAAATAGGTTTGTGATTAGTAGCAAAAGAGTACGTTGCCGGCTTTTACAGTACCTGTGATTGGTAGCGCTATATGAGCGATACCATAGGATGAGCGACACCATGGTTCTGGCTTGCCTATGATTAGTACCCACTATTTGAGGAATACCGAGTCTCTGCGGTTAGTACACTTATGTGATGAACACCATAGGTTTGCGTTGCCTGTAGATGGCGCCGCAATGTGCGAAACCCCATAGGTCTGTATTACATGTGCGAATTTCGTTACCTGTGAGTAGTACCATAATTTGTGGAATACCGCGAGTTTATGCTACTTTTGGTTAGTACCGCAGCATGACAAATACCATGGTTCTACTTTCCTAGCGATAAGTACCATTATGAGGGGCCGATGACTTGGATTTTGGACCCCTTTGGACTAAAAGCATCATCGATTCAGTATTATGCTATAGACGCAGTCCCTTGGTCAGTAGGCCTAATACTATTATTTCACGTCAGTTTCTGTGAATGCGACACATTGCCTGTCGGATCCACTGATTGTTTCGAAATTCATATCCATCCATTCATTCATTTTTCGTCCTCACGTTTTGAATTCTGGTCAGTGGATGATTTTGGACTTTCAATTTGTCATTTCATTTCGTTTCATTTCGTACCATAAGGGGCCGATGACCTTGATGTTAGGCCCCTTTAAACAACAAGCATCATTATTATCATCATCATCATCATACGAACATCACATGGGAAACACCATGGGTCGACTTTGCTTGCGATTAATACCCCTATGTGAGGAAAACAATGGGTCTGTGATTAGTATCATCGGGGGTGAATCACTATTGATTTACAATACCCGTGATTAGTATCACTGTATATGCGAAACACCATGGGTTTACGTTGCCTGTGATTAGTACCACTATGTGAGGAACACAACGGGTCTGCGTTACCTATGGGTGGTGCCATTATGTGAGAAACACCACGGGTCTGGAACACCATGGTTGTTTGACAGCCACACGTGTGCAGTGAGTACCCTACGTGTTTACAAACAATCGGCACGCGTGCGACGTAAAGCAAACCGGAAACTTTTGTCCTGCTGAACAATAATAGAACGTTCACTGCTGTACTATACCGTATTCGGGAGATAGTGGGTTTGAACCCCACTGTCGGCAGTGGTTTCACATTTTCACACCAGGTAAATCGGACTCCTCGCACCTCCCTGTCCCATCGTCGCCCTAAGACCTATCTGTGTCGGTGCGACATAAAGGAACGTTTAAAAAGAATGTACTATACCGTAGCAAATACACTTCGTATTACGGATTTCTGGCTTTGTCTTTGCTGGCCACATGTCTCCCGTAGCGTCGCCATCCCGAATAATCCTCGTTTTTCCTCATGGCACATTGGAAAGATAAATAGGTGATAGTCTTCACTTGTCCTGTCCATCTGGTTGTAGTCCTTCCCCGTGATCTACTCCTCCTCAACCTTCCCTTCCATGATTAACTACACATGTAACGCAGACCCATTCTTTCATTGATACGAGAATAAGGCATCTTGAGGAATGGACGCATTCGTTCTTCTTGTGGTTCAAGGCACACACAGCATTCTACGCCACCACCGCATTTCAAAGGCATCGATGTATTTTCTGTTCAAAGCCTTTACACCCTTCCTGTTTTTGATATAACTTTCCCTTACATCCTGTGTGTGTCTGTCTGGTAGATTATCAGCCGAGAGGTTGGTTGGATCCTCAGAAAGCATTACCAAAGATTATACCCTGTGTATATCTATATTTACGAACTAAATACAATATTTCAGATTCTAATCATTGAACAGTAAAGTTCGGACCTTAAATACCGAGTAAAGGAAGAAGAAAAACACGGCTATAGACAAACATGTGGGGCAGAGCGAAGATTCACACAAGAATAGATTATGAAAATTTGGAGAAAATAGCACTTTTGGATTTTGTTTCCTAGTATTAATCAGAATTGTTTTACTGCAGTATGCCTTAGCGGAATCAAAAAAGTAGCAATGGAGAAGGAAGCTTTTGAAAGTGAGAAAAGCCTTGTGTTAAATAAACACTTTAGTACAGGCGTCAGGCAGTCCGATTCCTTGGCTGATTGGTAGGCTACTGGCCTTTGGTTCACAGGGCTTGATTTCGATTCCCATCTGGCTGGAAGACTTTACCTGCATAATGTTAATCTTCTGGCTCGGCGACTGGGAGTTAAGAGTTCATCTTAATACACTGCTAGATGGCAGCACAATCGGAGTGTCGACATTGATTGCCACCCTGCCGAGGCCAAACGATTATTATGATTATTATTTGGTCTGTCTGTGTGGCGTAGTAGTTAATGTGATTAGGTGCCACTCCGGAGTCTAGGGCTCGATTCCCGGCTCTGCCACGACATTTGAAAAGTAGTACGAGGGCCTCGGTACGTCAGATGAGTATACGGGGTTCGATTCCCACCTCAGCCATCCTCGAAGTGGTTTTCCGTGGTTTCCCACTTCTCCAGGATGGTACCTAACTTAAGGCCAAGGCCGCTTCCTACCCTCTTCCTTGCCTATCCCTTCCGATCTTCCCTTCGCCTCATAAGCCCCCTGGTCAGCATAGCAGGTGAGGTCGCCTGAGTGAGACCACCTGGGTGAGGTACTGGTCCTCCACCCCGGTTTTGTCTTCGCGACCTAAAGTCTCACACTCCAGGACACTGCCCTTGAGGTGGTAGAGGTTGGATCCCTCACTGAGACCGAGGGGGAAAAACAATGGATTAAGAAAGAAAGAAAAATATGATTTGGTGGTAGTAAGTTAGTAGTAGTAGTACAGGAGGGATGACCAGGTTGGATTCACGATCTTGAAATCGTGACAGAGCGACCGTCGTGTAGCGTGCGGAGTACCTGTCTTCGTTGTGTGTTCAAACTCTCTCTTTCTTTCGCTCCGTTAAATATCTCCCGGATCCTTTTGACGTCCTATCAGGAAACGACAAGGGCAGTGCCAGAGCCTGAGTGTGCTAGGATACGATATGTTCCGGTACATTCTGACTCTGTTTGTTCTAATGTCAACAACACATAAAACTAAATACAGGCAAGTGCTCCGTTCGCACGTGACGCTTGCTTCACGTTATAGTTTCAAGGTCGTGAATCCGATATGGTCACCCCTGGACTACGGGTATATTCCTCAACTTTTGACGTTACAGATGACAATACTAGAACTGAAAATTCTGGGAATTAACCGTATTGTTTTGTTATGTGTTTCATTATACATTTGATTTCTCAATTTCAATAGTCTCCATTGTTATTATTTAGCCTTTGCTTAGTAGGAAACCAATAGTAGCTTATCTGTGCGCTATATGCACAAAGATACGTAAGTTATTGGGTATGGTAAATCATATCGAAGTAATTTGTGCTGGTTATTCCATGATTTACTGCCCAATGAACTCCAGCGTTTATCTTTACGAAGAGCAAGCGAGTACATTCTCTAAATAATGATGGCAGCTCTGATTTAGGAGCAGTATTTATGCAAAACACTGATTCTCGTGTTTATTACATTAAGTGAAATTTAATTTATGTTCAGTTAACTATTATTTATAACTTAATATTCATTTGCCATAGTTCATGTGTGTGGGAGAGAGAGAGAGAGACTCAGTTATAAAGGTAGCGATCGTTCGTTACGATAAACTTTGCCCATTTCGCTCCGTGTATATGCTCGTATATTTTGTTAATTGTCAGAGGATTTTATGCATTTAGATGTTTGGCAAAATGTTACTGAGGGTGTATATTTTATTGCAAGTGGGCGATGAAGAGTAATCTCACGAGAACTCCTGCATATAGGGTATCCAGAAAATTCAAGCACGCAGTCTACGTTATGTGAATTCTTAACAGGAGATGCAATTTATTGTGTTATACATTTGTCCAGCTGCCCTACTCGTTGGCTGAATGGTCAGCGTACTGGCCTTCTGTTCAGAGGATCCCGAGTTTGATACCCGGCTGGTTCGGGGATTTTAATCGCTTCTGATAGTTTTTCTGGCTTGAGGACTGGTTGTATATGTTCGTCCCAACACTCTGCTCATCATATTCAGACAACAAATCACACTACCAACCACCGCAGAAACACGCAATAGTGATTACATCCCTCCTTGTAGGGTTGGCATCAGGAAGTGCATCCGGCCGTAAAACAGGGCCAAACCGCCATGTGCGACTCAGTTCGCATCCGCGAACCCACGGATGTGGGAAAGAGCGGTAGAAAAAGAAGAATAGAAAAAGATACATTTGTCCGGCTTCTTGGCTGAATGGTCAGCGTAGTGGCCTTCGTTTCTGAGGATCCTGGGTTCGATTCGCGGCCTGAAAGGGGATTTTGAATTCATATAATTCATTACTCTGGCTTGGGGACTGGGTATCAGTGTTTGCCTGGCTAAGTGACTCAGACGGTTGAGGCGCTGGTCTTCTGACCCCAACTTGGCAGGTTCGATCCTGACTCAGTCCAGTGGTATTTGAAGGAGGTCAGATACGTCAGCCTGGTGTCAGTAAATTTAATGGTACGTAAAAGAACTCCTGTGGGCGTCTCCGAAAACAGTCAAAAGTAGTCAGTGGGACGTAATAATGTTATTGTTTTTACGTCGGACTGGCTACCGTCAGACAGCTCCTGAATTGTAATCACGTAGGCTGAGTGGATCTCGAACCAGCCCTCATATCCTGGCCTCCAGGTAAGAAGCACGCTTGCGGGGCCGGAATTACAGTGCTCCTAGTCGTACTAAATTTGTGAGTTCCTTCCAAGGTTGAAGTTTCGAACAAGATTCATGGTTGAACCTTCTTGGTCAAAATAGACACACGGACGTTATGAACAGCCGTATAGTGGGCGTGTGTACCCTCCCGTGGTCATTGTTGAGTACAGTATAACTTGAGAGAGGGTAAAATAAACCTGCTTATGTATTAAATGTTTCCTTTACCTATTTATGCATTGTAAACACTCTTTGGGCAAATAAGAATTGACTATTAGAATAAAGTAGTATTAATTGAGGAACTCCCCGGACCGAGCTCGATAGCTGCAGTCGCTTAAGTGCGGCCAGTATCCAGTATTCGGGAGGTAGTAGGTTCGAACCCCACTGCCGGCAGCCCTGAAAATGGTTTTCCGTGGTTTCCCATTTTCACACCAGGCAAATGCTGGGGCTCTACCTTAATTAAGGCCACGGCCGCTTCCTTCCAACTCCTAGCCCTTTCCCGTCCCATCGTCGCCATAAGACCTATCTGTGTCGGTGCGACGTAAAGCAACTAGCAAAAAAAAAAAAAATTAAAAAAAAATAAATAAAAAGAATTCCCCGGGATAAGGATGTTGCCAACAAATCATTAATTTTTCAGGAGAGAGGGAATTTATTTTCGGGGTTTATTTCATGGTATAAACTACTTGAACCAGTTGCGCACGGGGGTGTATAAATTAGTTCATCTATTAAAAACGATACTTCATTGTTATAACAAGTTTTTAACAATAACACATGAATTGGAAGTAATACAATGAAAAAAGGGATGTATCATACATTTTTCCACAAAATTACATGCAAGTATGGAGTTTTTTACATTTTTATATAACAGAAGAGAAATCGTGTACATGCACTTTTGGAACACAAATGACAACAAATAATGTTGGTGCAATAATGATAATGGCGTATGGCTTTTAGTGCCGGGAGTGTCCGATGACAAGTTCGGCTCGCCAGATGCAGATCTTTTGATTTGACTCCCGTAAGCGACCTGCGCGTCGTGATGAGGATGAAATGATAATAAGGACGGGCCAGCGAAATTAACCAATTATGGTTAAATTTCCCGACCCTGCCGGGAATCGAACTCGGGACCCCTGTGGTCAAAGGCCAGCACGCTAACCATTTAGCCATGGAGCCGGACATTGGTGCAATAATTAGAATAAACAACAATAACAGTAAAAATGTCACGAAAATATTACGTCAGAAAATATTTCAAATGTAGATGTGATTTATTTAAATGGTTTATTACACGTTGTGATGGGGGCCGATGACCTTCGATGTTAGGTCCCTTAAAACAACAAGCATCATCATCATCAACACGTGGTAATGAACTAACACAAGCATTATCCGTCATCTTGACTGACGTTCGATCCTTATTCCACAGAGGGCAAAGTTCTGCTGGTTATAAACCAGCTTGAAGTTCAAATGTAAGACACAAGAACACACCACAGCATAGAGACGTGATGATACTCCCTTTTCACTTTTCAAAAATGTGCTGGTTACATCCTTATTGCGGGGAGATTTTCAGTTATAAATATATTGTGAATAGTTGTGGAATATCAATAAAACAATAACGTAGTTACTGGTAGATAGTACTTAGAATAAGTGAGTATCAGTATTGTGTCATGTATTTATTCTACTACTAGTACTACTACTACCAGAAGGGCTCTTGCTGCTGATGCAGACAGGACGAAGCAGACTAATGATTTTCGCCATCCACTGCATGATCATCAAGCTGTAACCTGCCTCTGTGGATCAGTGGTAGAGTGTCGGCCTCCGGATCCCAAGATAGCGGGTTCAAACCCGGCAGAGGTGGTCGGATTTTTGAAGGGCGGAAAAAAGTCCATTCGACACTCCATGTTGTACGATGTCGGCATGTAAAAGATCTATGGTGACATATTTGGTGTTTACCCGACAAAATTAATTAAATCTCGGCCATAGACGCCCAAGAGAATTTCGTTTTACTCGGTCTGCCATCTAGTGGGCCAGAGTAAAACGGAACGTCGAAATTGACGAGCAGACAGCTAGATGGCGTCAAATTGAAATGTCTGCACATGGTAGCTGAGGCCATACGATTATTATTATTATTACCAGGCTGTAGTCGGTCGACTGAAGTCGAGAAAGAGCTTCATCACTAGGACTCAACCACTGACAGGAACATCGGAGTCTAACCGCATCACCAGGTGGAAGAGCATGCTGCCATCTGATACCCCTGCAAAGGAAGAACTAGCTCCAGGGAATGACCTGCCCTACCCTATTTGGAGATCACTTAATCGTCTTAGGGTGGGCGTCCCTCTTTGCAAGACCAACATGCAAAAATGGGGCATACTTCCAGCTGATGGAGACGCATCCTGCGAGTGTGGTGTAACACAAGATCCGAACCACCTGTTCATCTGTCCTCTACTAGAACAACCCTGTACTACACAGGACCTGATCGAGGCGAACAACAAGGCCATCGGAATAGCTACATTTTGGAAATGCTGACCAGACACGGAATGATGATGATGATTACTACTACTTAGAAATTCGTTGATATATTCATAGTTATAAAAAGTATTCTACTCATGATATTTTCATTGAAAGCCGCGTTAAGAAAATTGCTGTTTTCAGAATGAGTCAGAAAATGCGATCGGTATTTTTACGCGTATGAATAAGGCCTGCCTTCCCCTATCATTAAAATTTTCGTTAGTCTTACTTGGTAATGTTACAGGTTATGAAGTTTTGACGATCGTGATGATGGCCTGGATTTTTGTTTTGTAATCTGGTCGAAAGCTAGTGAAGAACTCTATTTATCACGGAAACTCAATTTGTCGTCGATGATGAGTTTGTTACTGCTGCGCTTTATTGCATTATGCCGGAGACTCAGGAAATAGGTCATCTTGTTTTGTAAGAGTCTTGTATCAGGCGAGAGATTTTATATTATACGAGAATTGAGGAACGTGTTTTCGAAAGTCAGTAACTCCATTAAACGTAGTTCCGAGATTTCTTTAAGTATTTTATCTACACTCGCAAGGTACAAATGAGTTCTTTTCAATAGGATTGCCGAATTCCGAATGTTCACTCTGACATCTGGAAACGTTATTTAAAGGAACTCATTCCTTTCAAGAGCAAAAAATAAAAAATAAAAAAATCTCAAAACCGCTTTTCATAATTTCGGAGCGTGGGTTAGCGATCACGGGGCCTTAGCTCAGTCCTGGTATTGCTTCCATTTCCTTGTGCCAGGCTCCTCACTTTCATCTACCTTATCCGACCTCTCTTGGCTAACTCCTGTTCTTTTCCGACCCCGACGGTAACTGTTGTTCTTTTCCGACCCCGACCGTATTAGAGCATTCGGTGGCCGTGCGGTTAGGGGCGCGCAGCTGTGAGCTCGCATCCGGGAGATAGTGGGTTCGAACCCCACTGTCGACAGCCCTGAAGATGATTTTCCGTGGTTTCCCATTTTCGCACCAGGCAAATGCTGGGGCTGTACCTTAATGAAGGCCACGGCCGCTTCCTTCCCATTCCTAGGCCTTTCCTGTCCCATCGTCGCCATAAGACCTATCTGTGTCGGTGCGACGTAAAAAAAAAGACCATTCGGGGCCTAGGAAGTCTTCCATTTTCACGCCCTTCATGGCCCTTGTCTTTCTTTGACCGATGCCTTGATTTTTCAGAGTGTCGGAACCCTTGCACTTTTTTCCCTTTCGTTAGTGTTAATAGAGGATGGTTGCCCAGTTGTTTTTCCTCTTGAAACAAAAATCACCATCAGCACTTTTGAAAGAAAAAAAAACCCGTCTCGTTTGAGACCGTTTTAGCCAGGAAGAGGTGCGTAACTCGTATAGTTAGTGCTGATTGCGTTCACTTTTAATTTCGTCCTGTTTGTTTGCGAAGTTCTCAACGAGTAAAATGTTTCTCAATGCTAGGCTAGATTGTAACTTGCATCCTGTCTCGCTCCGTGTCTAACGAGTTTGATCCAAGGAGAACCGGGTACGATTTCCGGCTGCGTCTAAAATGTTAATTCCTCTGGCTCTGGGATTTGTTTCTAAGCTGTCTGCAACATCAGATTTCTTCCTAGGTAGGGCCCTATCCTCACAGACACTAGATCGCCCATCAGCTGGAAAAAACTGCACCAAGCCTCTCAAGAGGCCATACGCCGTTAATCAATAACTTGCAATCCTGGTGGTTTAAGTTCATTCCGGATTTCGATCCATATGTTTTTAAAATACCAAAAAGTAAGAATACTCGTATGAGCAATAGAAACACAGTAACATGGATAGTAGCTTGTAGCATCCACTTGTGACCGGATGATGGTGGCAGTGCAGCGTGACAGAGACTCCACAACACACCGGAAGTTTTGGGGAAACGTGCTGGTCCATGACCGCTGAACAGCCTCCCATGATGCACAGAGATTAGTCGGAACAGAGTCCAGAGCGCGCAACTTTCTCTCGACAGCATCCCAGTTGTTTTCATTAGGATGAAGGCTGGGTGACCCTGGGAGCTTGGCAAGCGTCCTTATGTCCGTGGAATGTTCATCGAACGAATTGGCAGCTATTAGGGGGCCATGCAATGTCTTGCAATAGGTGCAGGTCCCCTTCAAGGTACTGGAGAGAACAAATTATTTGACAGCAAGTTTCTGTATCGTTGGCCGGTGAGGAGTGTTAACACGTATGTCAGGGGCTTATTTTCATCCCATGTGGACAGTCCCCTTACGAGGATACCGCCACCACCGGACTCAAGTCTATCCTAACGGCAAGAGGGCTCCTTTGCTTGGTGTGCTTGGTGACACATTCCTACAGTGCCATCAACTTGTACACGCATGCACAGAAATGGTGTCCCGATATAAACAAAACATGGCGTCCCCTCCCCACGCCCCGCACCTCCCCGCTACGCATTGCTGCAGGAGGACAGCCCGCTACAGGACTTCGCTGTGATTGAAATGAAATGGGTGCAGTGATGGATGTATCTGTGCCTTCAGCACTATGCCTTCATTCCCTTCCCTGATTTTCAGTACTGGAGTGGGCAGTGTTGATAGTTTATGTCGGGCACCATTTTTGTGCAGGCGTATATCAACAAGTACTTCGACTCATCTGTCCAAGCGACCATTTACCGTGCTTCGAGTGCCCAGTGGTGCTGTGTCTGTACCCATGTTAAAGTGTCTGCCTTGCGCGGTGAGCAGATGTACGCTAGTACTGTAATGAAACAAGAAAGATAAATAAGAGAGGAATATATACATGGGAAGGAGATAAGTAAAATCTAAAGTGAACGTGAACTTTACACTATTGCAAAGTTACCAAACAGAGAATGGAAGGCACCAACAAAAACAGCAAAACTATGTAATATTATAAAGAGGAATGTGGGGAAAACAAATTAAAAAAAGCATGAAAGCAGAGAAAATTCATGTAGTTAGTAGTAAGAACATGTATGTGGATGAATCCTAGATTTTATGAGGTTCTTAAAGTCTAGGCAGTACATCAAATGCTAAATTTATATAATGTACTGTAGTAGTAAATTATAGTCTAATCATGTGTTGTGACAGTTTATTTTTAGTTGGAATAGTTTGGTATTTTTTATACTAACAAAACTACTTGCATATGACTGCGATGATGGCTGTGGGCGGACGTTCTCTCCCCCAGTTGGTGGGCATCCGTGACCGGGAGAGAAGAGTATTCACTCATTCATTTATTCATTTATTCATTCAGATGTACGCTAGTGGGACGGTGGTTTCTGCACCCCATTGCGAGGAGATTGTTCTGGATGGTATGTTTGCTGACACTTCATCATTGAATTCGCGAGTGATCTGATGTACTGTAGTCCGTGTATCCGAATATACCATCTGTGTGCCGACAACGAGCCCTGTCATCAACACATTACACACCTTGGCAGTTCATCCTTGCGGCGGTGGTTTTGCCTGAATCCACGTACTTATGAATATATTCTGGTCACGTGTGATGTGTGATGCACGACTTCGGAGATCGAATGGCCCATACTTATGTTGAGTGCTCACCCCGAAGGCTGGTTTGATCCTCAAAAACTATGCCATCATCTGTCATAGATAGCCTAGGCGTCATTGAAGAGGCATACTAGAGAAGTGAGGAGTGGGGTAGTTTGCCGTTGCTTTCCTCTCCGAGCCAGACGTTGTTGTTGTTGTTGTTGTTGTTGTTACACGTCAGTCTGCCAAGCCCGCTGAGTGATATTTTCATCCTATTCATAACAGGGACTGGCTGCATAAGGAATGGCATTGCTCTTCTTCTTCTTCTTCTTCTTGCTAATGGCTTTACGTCGTACCGACACAGATAGGTCTTATGGTGACGATGGGATAGGAAAGGGCTAGGAGTTGAAAGGAAGCGGCCGTGATCTTAATTAAGGTACAGCCCCAGCATTTGCCTGGTGTGAAAATGGGAAACCAGGGACAACCATCTTCTGGGCTGCCGACAGTGGGATTCGAACCCACTATCTCCCGGATGAAGCTCACAGCCGCGCGCCCCTAACCGCTTGATAATTCGATATGATAAATTAAAGCCAGTCATTTCTGGAAAGCATCTGATTACTCCGAAAATCAAGATAAGAGAGATACTTGGTTTCGAATGAGCAATTAAAAGCCATGCGTTGTATTAATGCAAATCTCAAATTAATTAGAAAGATATTTGGGCCTGAGTTAAGAAAGTTCTTCTGGCGAACTTTGGAGGAAATATTATATCAATTACGGAAATAGCTCTCATTTAAAACCTCCAAATACAGTTGATTGTCGGTACTGTACTTTCAGCCAGCCGGCTGTGAAATAGTACCTTAAGTTCGAAAATCGAATCACGCTCATAAGACTGAATTTTCTTGGTTGTTCTGTGGAAGGTGATTTTTTAAAATGGTCTGGCTACTCATTATATAGTTCGATCATCGCCGAGTTCTAAGGTGGAAACCCCTCTTTACAACCGAGCGCGAATTTACTTGCTCTCCGCATTAGACTTGGGGAGTTGAACCCTTCAAGAGCCGAGGCCCGAATCCTGGTACTGATAGCGGATTTCTTGAGAAATTTTATAGATTATTCCTCACCGGGCGAGTGGGTCGTGCGGTTAGGGACGCGCAGCTTTGAGTTTGCATCCGGGATATAGTGGGTTCGAATCCCACTGTCGGCATCCCTGAAAATGGTTTTCACACTAGGAAATGGTGAGGCTGTACCTTAATCAAGGCCACGGCTGCTTCCTTCTCACTCCTACGACTTTCCTATCCCATCGTCGCCATAAAACATATCAGTGTCGGTGCGACGTAAAACAAACTGGAAGAAAGAAACACATATTCCTCGGATATACTGTATTTCAAGTCATGAGGTGGTTTTTACCAATCATAGGCCAAAATAATGAAGTGACAGTTCCTTCAGTAGAATATATTTCATGATAGTTCAAACTCATACAGTATATTTCTACAACCAAAAGTACACAGGGTTTATAATTGAACCAGGCGGAGAGATCTAATCCATCAAGGACAGTTACTCAGAACTAATATTTCCCTGTGGGTGGAAACAGTACAAATTTGTCTCCAGGTGGTCTCAACATGGGAGCATGGGTGGCGACCACGGGGCCCTAGCTGAGTATGACGTTTTCACTTCTACTAGGATCCTCACTTTATAATATTTTCTAACCGACCTTCCTTGGTCAATTCTTTTTCTCTTCCGACCCCGGTGGTGTTAGGTTTTCGAGGTGTTAGTGAATCTTTCATATTCAAGCCCTTTGTAACCCATTCGTTTCTCTTGCCTATGCCTTGGACCTCTTCTGATTAGTGTTAATAGGGGATGGTTGCCCAATTTTACTTACTCTTAAAACAGTCACCACCACCACCACCACCACCACCACCACAACTTAGCAGCGCTAGTATATGTGAAATACCACTCCTGATATACCACTGAACTGATGGGAATGAAATTAAGTATACAGATTCTTGTTAAGTCGTAAGTGACAAGGATATTTCGGTGCGATAGTTAATTTTTATGACGCTTGTTAACGTTGATAGGTCGTGGGCTGCTGTGATAGTTAATTTTTATGACGCTTGGTAGCGTTGATAGGTCGCGGGCTGCTATAATATATTATTTTATGTTTGCCTTGACTTTCTCATTGTTGTGGCAGGCAGACTGTGTTTTGAAATGGTCATTCTGCTTCTTTTTTTGTTCTTGTTTGTTAAAAGTAAGGGATCCTACATGTTCATAAAGCATAAATATCCATGATTTAAATATGCGTGTGGAATGTGTTTCCTGTTCGGGTAGCGGTTTCTCATTATGTGGTGCTATCAAGGGTGGCTGTGTTTTGTCTTCGATTTCTTATTTAATATACGACACAGAGAAGCATTGCCAAGATATTCGATTGAGTATGGTGAACCTCATATATTCTTACTGGTATTCTGTAACACAGGCGGCTGTGTCCTATACGAGCAAGGTCACGTACTAGGCTCAAATGTCTAGCCCCAACATGTTGGGTACAACCTGTGAACCGATGCCATGCTCAGTCCTGTTGTTTTTAAAGGTGCTGAAATATGTCAGCCTCGAGTTGGTGCAAGGACGGAAAAAAATATAGGTAGTGGCAATACAGAGGGCTCCAGAAAAATGTACACACTCTTTGACTGTCATTATTAACGTAACAAAATGGCATACCGTTACAGTTCTTGCACGGGGGGGGGGAATTATTTTATGTGTTCAAAGTGACCCCCGTTAGCAGCCAAACAACGTTGATGTCGCTGAACTTCTGACCAAACTACGGCAGTCAGTGTTGCCGGTGTGATAGCCGCACATGACACCTCGATGGTTTCTCGTAGCTTGTTCAGTGTAGCTGGCTTCTGTCGGTAAACTCCATTTTTTTAAGGTCCCCCCATAGGTAGAAGTCAAGAGGTGTTAGGTCTAGATACCGTGGTGGGTACTCAGTAGTTCCTCTTCGACTTATCCATCGTCCAGGTAGATTTTCATCCAAATAGGCTCTGACATCTCTGTGGTAGTGAGGCGGAGCGCCATATTCTTGTAGGTAAAATCTTTAATTTCCAAACATCTCTCGGATGGCAGGTAAAAATCTATGTTTGCAGCATATGGAGATACACCTCACCAGTTATGGTACCTTCAAAGAAGAATGGGCCAATCAAACCGCGCGTGACAGACGACACCACGCATTAACACCGGGTGGATTAACATGTTTGACCACGTGAATATGAGGATTTTCGGGAGCCCGTACACGCAGTTCACAGTACCGTTCAGTTTTAATTGCGCCTCGTCAGACCAGGTAACCATCCCTGCAAACTGTTCATCCTTGCGAAGCATGCCTTCAAACCACTCGCAGTACTCCATCCTCGAATCCGGGTCGTCCTCGTTCATAGCGTGCAGCGATCTTGGAATGTACACTTTCCTTGCAGCCTTCAGAATTCGTTGTACGGTTGATCGGCTTACCCCGCTTTCACGTGCACCCTGATTCACAGATTTTTGAGGAGACGTAGTAAAATGTTGCAACACAGCAGGGCTAGAACCTGGACTCGTTGATGTTTTAGTCGGCCAGACCTTTTCTTATGCACATCCTGAACAGCACCGTTGGCTTCAAATTTATTCCGAATACGATACATTAGTGTACGTGTAGGAGGCTGAGTTCCGTACACATTAAGCCATTGCCGTTGTACATCTATCATGTTTTCGTACTTCCAGTACCACTTGCAATACGGCCTTTAGTTGTTCAAACGACAGTCTTACTTCATTCATTGCTGCACTGTCATCTGTTGGAAAACGCGCGCCAAGATTGTCGCGTCATTCACATGACCTTCATCGTCTGTTGTGCAAACAATGCATTACGCTACCGTACAAGAATTGCAACGACGTGCCATTTTGTTCCAAAGATATTAAATATCAAAGAGTGTCTACATTTTTCTGGACCCCTCTGTACATGCATATCGTCCTTGCGCCTGGATCTTAAATGGCGGGCAAAATTCTAAAATGAAGTATTTCATATAGCGGTTCTCGCAGGCGCAACGACGATATAGTCCTACACGCCTTCAATGTAACCCCTGCAACCCACTGCTTCCGTTGCCAAATGGGTGGAAGGCGCAGGATACGAGCAGCAGTACCGTCTTTTATGATGTCCGCGACGGAGTGAATTATGGTGTCTCGTGTATGGAAACACATCGTTCTGAGTGGCTCATTTAGTTTGGGGAACAGATCGAAGTTGCAGAGACTCATGTCCGGCAAATAAGGTGGATGATCAAGTAACTCTCACCTCAAAATTGCCAATAATTCCCTCAGAGGAGCAGCATAGTGAGAGTGGGCATTATCGTGGAGGACAGTGGGCGGATGCGTTTGGAAATGGGGTCAACATCGTACAAGTGTCGAATTGAAGTTTGCTCTCAGAAAATTCGACTACGTCTGCCAGGTTTGAACCTTCGCTCCTGGGAATCAAACTACGACCATACCACAGACGATACGTTGATCACAATATTCACTGACGTACAACAGCAAGCTTGCGTTTTTTTTTCTTATACAACGAGCGATATAAGATTAATGTATTTGTAGCTAACAGTACAACCCCTGTTAACCGAACTAAGGAGGGGGGTGGGGGAAGCCGTCTCGGATAACTATTTTTTTCAATTATGCCACTAATATCCATTACTCTTTAAAAAATCTAATTACAGTATGTAGTTCTGAAATGTTTTGAAGGTCAAACGAATTCAAAACGCTCTTTGCAGGCTACACATATGTTCTTTAATAATAATAATGTTATTTGTTTTACTAACTACTTTTTAAGGTCTTCGGAGACGCCGAGGTGCCGGAATTTAGTCCCGCAGGAGTTCTTTTACGTGCCAGTAAATCTACCGACACGGGGCTGTCGTATTTGAGCACCTTCAAATACCACCGGACTGAGCCAGGATCGAACCTGCCAAGTTGGGGTTAGAAGGCCAGCGCCTTAACCGTCTGAGCCACTCAGCCCGGCATATGTTCTTTATTGAAGTTGAAATTACGAGTACATTTTTAGAATTACAGTTCACCAATATATAGCTTACCCATAGCCGGCCCCGCGGTGTAGGAGTAGCGTGCCTGCCTCTTATCCGGAGGCCCCGGGTTCGATTCCCGGCCATGTCAGGGACTTTTACCTGGCTCTGAGGGCTGGTTTGAGGTCCACTCAGCCTCTGAGATTACAATTGATTATTATGATATGGCGGCCCCGGTTTAGAAAGCCAAGAATAACGGCCGAGAAAGATTCTTCGTGCTGACCACACGACACCTCATAATCTGCAGGCCTTCGGGCTGAGCAGCGGTCACTTGGTAGGCCAAGGCCCTTCGGGGCTGTTGCACCATGGGTTTTTAAGAACTCTGTGATTTTAGTTTCTTTGTTGTGTCCCTCCTAACGTTTTCGACGAGCGCTGTCACACTTTCTTTTCAATAGAAGGACGTCAGTCGGTGTTGACTCACTGCATTATTCAAGAAATCTTTGGGTAACCTAGAATAACAATACATATTATAGTTTCTGTTTTGCTTTAAAAGAAAAAAGTACTAATGTACAGTATAGACCTACTGTCGACTACAGCTGTGACAACGGTAATTTTTTGATTTTCACATGAAGAAAAGCAAGGCATTAAATACTGTAGTAGGTTATTGCAAAACATAACAAAATCTTAACTTAGGCTTACCTCTAGTGATCTAAAACCATCGTCAGCTGCCACTCTGTCGTTCACGTCGTCTACTTCGGGCTCTTCGATCGAGTCAGTATTTGACTGTTTCTGCAATGTCTTGGTCAGTGATTTTTTTTAGCATCGTCCGGAACAACTTAGTCATCCACCTTGCACTCCTCCATGTCTTTGTATACGGGAATTTTTGTTACTATTTTTGGATTTGCGATTCGGAGGCATTTCGGATAACACGGTTTTCGATTAACCCGACTTCGGTTAACCGAGGTTTTACTGTATTTATGTTCAAGTGTGATAGTGGTGGTTTTTATTGTTTTAAGAGGAAGTACAACTGGGCAACCATCATCTATTAACATCAGTAAGAAGAAAATAGAAGAGTTTCGACACCTCAAATAATGGAGGTATCGGCAACAGAAGGGATGTGCTACGAAAGGTGTGAAAACAGGACTCCCTATGCCTCGGAAAAGCCTAATATCGTTGGGATCGGAAAGGAAGAAGAATTGATCAAGAGAGGTCGGATAGGAAATATAAAAGCAAGGGGCCTGACTCAAGTAAGTGGAACCAATGCTAGACTCAGCTAGGGTAACAGTGGTCGCCAACCTCCGCTTCCAAGTTTAGAGCTCCTAATCTCCCTTTTATTCGCCTTTTATGACAGGCTTATGGATGTTATTCTACCGCTTCCACCGCAGTGGGATGTGAAGTGAGGATTAGTATATTTTTATTTATTTTCTGAGACGGTGCCAACGAGTCATTTGCCATATAGGGAATTTCATGGGCACCATATGCTAATTGATACAAGGAATTCCGTGTTAGCAAAGCAAAGTCGTCCCATCCCATTTCTGTGAAGAGTGATGTCATGTGTCCGCATACGGCATTCCGGTTATTGTTTAGCCTGTTGCTCCCGACACTTCATTGACATCATTTCCTTCTAAGATGTAACATAAAATCTCTTTTGTCTTATTTTACGTTGTTATATAGTAGTTCGCTTTGTATATTAACTGCTCTTTTATTAGCGCATGGCATTATACACATTACTAACACACAACGTAAGAAAATACAAATAAAAATAAGACAGTGAAAAATTCATTTCTAAATTATTTATAAATATTGTAAGCGTCTGTGGCTCAGGTGCCAGCGCGCCGGCCTCTCATTGCTGGATTGTGTGGTTCAAATCCCGGCCATTCCATGTGAAATTTGTGCTGGACAAAGCGGAGGTGGGACAGGTTTTTCTCCGGTTACTCCGGTTTTCCCTGTCATTTTTCATTCCAGCAACGCTCTCCAATATAATTTCATTTCATTTGTCAGTCATTAATCATTTAATAATGGCGTATAGTGTGGGGTCTTTTTCTCGTAGACGGCCTATTAGGCGACCTGCATGTCTGTGAAGATGATTTATAATACTGAATACGCCACACACACACCCAGCCCCCGAGCCATTGGAATTAACCACTTAAGGTTAAAATCCAAGACCCGGCCGGGAATTGAACCCGGTACCCTTTGGACCAAAGGCCAGTACGCTAACCATGGAGCCGGACCATTAATTATTGCCCCCTGAGGAGCGTGGCAGACTTCGGCATTCGGCACAATTCCTATTATCGCCGCTGGATGGGGGCTTCATTTATTGCATTCCTGACCCGGTAGAATGACTGGAAACAGGCTGTGGATGTTCACTTACAAATATTGTAGAGCTTGTGGAGTAGCGTCCAAGAAATCCAGAAAAATTCTAGAGGGGACATTCCTTGACAATTCCTTTGATGATTATCTGGGAAACCGTATTTGATTATGTCCGGCTCCATTGCTGAGTGGTCAGCGTCTTGGCCTGAGGTCACCGGGGCTCTGAATTCTATTTCCGGCTGGGTCCAGGGATTTTTAATCTTAACCAGTTAATTTTCTCGGCTTGGGTGTTTATGCTGTTCCCAACATTCGTGCAACTCATATACCACACACAACACTATCCATCACACAAACACGCAGTTTTTTATACACGACAGGCCGCCCCCCCACCCCCCCACCCAATCGGATGGGTTGCCTTACAAGTGCACCAGTCTGTCGATTGCGACATGAAATTTTATAACTTATATACCATGATTTTGTTTGCTCAGTGGTTCAAAATACGGCAACTCCGATACAGGAAACACGAAACAGAAAACAGTTATTTGCATAACACAGAAAGTGATATTTACAGAATTTCAAAGCGGTTAAGGTAAACTTATCACTTTAGTGGTTGTCACGTACAAAATGTTATTCCATACTATGGTGAATTTACTTATTTTAAATTAAATCATCATCTTCTACAATTTTCCCACACCTTACGAAGTCGCGGTTGCGAACTGTGTCGCACATGTAGATTTGGCCCTGTTTTACTGCAGGATGCACTTCCTGACGCCAACCCTGTGTGAAGGGATTTAATCACTATTGCGTCTTTCTGTGGTGGTTGGTAGAGTAGTGTGGTGTGTTTTGTGAATATGGAATTATGTATGCAGTTCCTGTTTTTGTGTGTGCATATACATACTCGTATATATATTCATATTTTTGTCTTAAACATTAATATTTTAAGTAAATGAAATGAGGTGGTGTATGGCTTTTAGTGCCGAGAGCGTCCGAGGACAAGTTCGGTTCGCCGGATTCAGGTCTTTTGATTTGACGCCCTTAGGCGTGATGACGACGACGACGCATACACCCAGCCTCTGTATCAGCGGAATTAACCAATTATGGTTAAAATTCCCGACCCTGCCTTGAATCGAACCTGGGGCCCCTGTGATCAAGGGCCAGTTCCCTAACCATTTAGTCATGGAGCCGGACAGTATTTTAAGTTTGTCAGTTTCATAGTATTAATATGTATGTATGTATGTATGTATGTATGTATGTATGTATGTATGTATGTATGTATGTATGTATGTATGTATGTATGTGGTTAAGTGTAAGAGAGGGCCAGGAGCCCTAACTTCGCCACGGACAATACATTTTTAGTCCATCAGAGTGTGTGTTTAAGGAAGTGTAAAGGCTGGGACTTCTTTCTCTCGTACCGGTCGGTACGTAAAATGGAAATGTGTCTGTGTCCATATTCATGGGATAATAAAGACGAGAATTGGGGAGGCAGTTCTGGCGAACATTTCCTTTCTCACCTTCGCCACCCTTATTCATATTGCATTCTCTCTCTCTCTCTCTCTCTCTCTCTCTCTCAGTATCTCGCACAAATCAACACATTAATCCACTCAGTAGGTTTTCTAATTACAGGAGACGACCCTTTTCTATGATTCTCCGGTTCTTGCCTTTCATGCATGAGCTCATTCTACCTAAAGCTGGAACATTAAATGTAACGTATGCAATCTTTAATTTATTCCCACTTTGGAAGCAACTTAAAAGCAAAGCTGTTTCTTTACCTGGATTCCCTTTATTGTGTAAAAGAGAGGCGAGCTTCCTGTTACTCCAGTACTCTTCCCAGTATTTCACGTGTGTATGCAATACATATACTTTAATTCAAAACTTCCTTTTCTATATTTTTTGTTGAGAAATTGCCAGGCACGTCAGCATGTATATTCATATATTCCAGGTATGTACTGTATCTGTTCTTTTTTCTCTGAACTAGGTCTTGTCGTTCCAAGTCACGCGGTGTATGGACTCTGCTTGTGCGTGTTTTAATTCAAATCTTCTCTCTCTAAAACTGTCATGCACAGCAAAACTAAAAGGTTTGCCCAGGGATCCGAGACGTCCCTATTATCTCAGGACACTCTTGACGAGTAAACTGTCCGGCTGCTTAACTGGATGGTCAGCGTACTGGGTTTCGGTTCCCGGCCGGGCCGAGAATTTTAACTGCGTAAGGTTAATTCGTGTGGTGCGGGTACAGGGTGTTCGTATTCATCTTAATACATTTATCTTAATCTTATTACAATAGTGAATACATCCCTCAACGCAGGGTTACCTTCGAGAAGGCATCTTGTCGTAAAACTGGGCCACAGCCACAGTTACCTGCCTCAGTAAATTGGGGAAATGGCCTGGAGGAACTAAGAAGATTATTATGCGGTTCTTGACAGTCAAACTGTTTGGGTTGAACCAGACTGATTTCAGTGTAACCTGGGTGAATGACCAATCAACACATCCTAAATTTAGTGGCAGTGATCACATTGTCGTAAAATCTACAGTAGTGGCATAATCAATTGCTCCACGAGCCTACTACGCTGGCGTAGCACGGGGAGAGGTGATACTCCCACGTGGCGCGTCTCAGGTGGCGGATAGGGGAGTCCTAACCGGCTTGCCGGCGGACTTGAGGGAAATAAAATACCTCTCGCGGACCAAACACACAACCCCCTGTAGGTGGGGGACGCAGACGAAGAATACACCCACGGTATCCTCTGCCTGTCGTAAGAGGCGACTAAAAGGGGAGACCAAGGGATGATTGGATTAGAACCATGGAACTACTTGTGATTAGTACCACCACGCGGGGAACACCATGGGTCGCTATTACTTGCGCGTAGTACCACTATGTTAGGTACCAAATAGGTTTGTGATTAGAAGCACGCAGGAGCACCGCGCGGTCAGGATTTTACGGTACCTGTGATTAGTAGCACTATATGAGCGGCACCATGGTTCTGGCTTGCCTGTGATTAGTACTCGCTATATGAGGGACACCACGGGATAGTACGAGTCCCTGTGGTTAATACACTTATGTGATGAAAACAATAGGTTTGCGTTGCCTGTAAATGGCGCTGCTATGTGTGGAACACCATAGGTCTGTATTACATGTGCGAATTTCATAACCTGTCAGGAGTACCATAATGTGTGGAATACCGCGCGAGTCTACGATACTTTTGATTAGTACCGCACCATGACAAATACCATGGTTCTACTTTCCAAGCGATAAGTACCATTATGAGTGGCCGATAACCTATATTTTGGACCCTTTTAGCTTGCAAGCATCATCGATTCAGTATTGAGCTATAGAAGAAGTCTGTTGGTCAGTATTCCTATTGTTTTCCGTTAGTTCCTGAGACTGAGGCATTGCGGGTCGGCTCCACTGATCGTTTTAACTTCATATCCATCCGTTCATTTTTCGTCCTCACGCTTTGAATTCTGGTCAGTGGAGAATTTTGGATTTTATTTTTCCATTGCATTTCGTCTCATTTCGTACCATCAGGGGCCGATGACCTAGATGTTCGGCCCCTTAAAACAACAAGCATCATCATCATCATCTAATAAATTGCTGAAGAACAGCTGAGTGACTCGGAGTATTTAGCTGATGACGACATATAATATCCTCACCTACGCAGTTCTGGATTAAAGTTACTGAAAACATTTGATATCGAAAATGAGATTTTAACAACACGTACATAATTTAAAGCTCTACAAACGTATGCCACCAACACGTACAATACAGAGTCAGCAATATAATAATAATAATAATAATAATAATAATAATAATAATAATAATAATAATAATAATAATAATAATGAATACCCACTTTAACAGGTGGCATCTGTGTATTGTTGACGAATTGAATGGAATTATCGTTACAGTATCAGTAGTGTGATGTTTTCTCAACAGATGTGACTGCTTGCATGATTATAAAATCACGTGATGTATGCCGTACGGTAGAGAAAGAAGAAGGGCTGGAGAACGATTAACGTTTGAGGATTCTGGATGAGAATTTGCAAGAACACTGGATAGGACGAAGAGGTACATTTGAGTTCCCACAACGGTAGTCAAAATATATTCATCCATTTCCCCGTGACTGCGGAACAGACTGACAAACACGGATGCGAAGGACCACTAATATGATTTTGAACCCCTGAAAGGAATAAATTTCCCCTCCGGAACCAACAGAAACGAATATATAGACAGGAGACTCCCAAACCAAACCAAACCAAACCAAACCAAACCAAACCCCATAGGCAACAACCCCGAGGGGCCATGGGCTACCAAGCGACTGCTGCTCAGCCCGAAGGCCTGCAGACGAAGCACGACGAATCCTCTCGGCCGTTATTCTGACCTTAACTACCTCGTTCCCTTCTCTGCTGCACTCAGTTTGTGTTGTAACGAATCAAAGCCTTCTGACGTTCTGCTAACGAAACGGTGGTGTGACATAGCGGCTGGAAAACCGTGTGAAAAGGAAAGACAAAAGGAAGTAGAAGACTTAAAGAAACGGTGCAATATGTACAGTATAAGTTTATGCACATGTAACGTGGTTTGCTCGAAACATGTACAGTAGTTTGGGTTTATTAAAGTGTTTCATTAGCATTATATATATATATTGTCTTCATTTACGTTAACCTAAAAACGCCAAAAAAACGTTCATTTTAACTATCCGAAACCACCTCCCCCTCCCCCTTGTTCCGGTTAACAGAGGTTCTACTGTATCTAGAAAACTGTTAATGCGTGGTTTAGGTTTATATTGAAAGTTTGTAATGTCTCATGTTTTATTGTATGTCCAGAAATGGATGGAAGGTTATGCTGTAATATGGGGCAATTTGAACAAAATCAAGCAGTTTCCACCGGGCGAGTTGGCCGTGCGGTTAGGAGCGCGCAGCTGTGAGCATGCATCCGGGATAAAGTGGGTTCGAGCCCCACTGTCGGCAGCCCTGAAGATGTTTTCCGTGGTTTCCCATTTTCATACCAGGCTGTAGCTTAAGACCACGACCGATTCCTTCCTACTCCTAGCCCTTTCATTTCCCATCGTCGCCATAAGACCTATCTGTGCCGGTGCGACGTAAAGCAAGTTCAAAAAGAATCAAGCAGCTTCCTTTATTATGTATTCAGTACCCAATAATAAATGTGTTTTTCTTTATAGAAGAGTCATTTTTTCTTCTCTATTTCCCGCTAGATGTTACCTATGTAAACAATTGATAGGGAATCTGTCACCTGGGCGACAGACTTAGATGCGGATTACTTGACTGATTGTTTTTCATTTTGTCGACAACACTACTAGCCTGTGCACACATGCTTGGGGGTGATATCGCAATCTCCTAAACGCATCTGCAACACTAAATCGCACATCAGAATGCTACATTGAGTTCAGATCACGAGAGTGACATTCTGGACGCTTTTCATTGCTGTGAATAAAAGGTGTTCTCCCTACTTAACTCCCCTACACCGGGTTGATAATGGTTTATGGTAGAGCACGATTCCTGTATTCTCTATTCAGAGCGAATCGATCAGTGATTGAGGCTGGGATGTCTGTTCCACTGGGCGATAATTGCTTTCCATTGTGGTACGTAATCCGCAAACTATCTGGTCCGGGCAAAATGTCGGAAGGTATGTCGGCTTACTATTTTTTAAAGCACATAAGCAGCACTTAAAAATCAAAAGCCAGGGAAAAGGGTATTTATTTCCCTGTTCGTAGCAGAATTTGCCTGTCCATGTCATAGGAGACGATAATAATGCAGGATGTGTATATTCACTTCCATGTGTAGTTTTCGTGCATGTATCTTTTTTTCTTTCTTCAACGCCCAGAGTCCATGTTCTTCGGAGGTTTGGGTATTCCTTTTCATATTCTTAATTTTGTACGAGAGATTCCGTACGAAATTCATATTAACGCGTTAAATAATAATCATAATAATAATATTGTATGACCATATACAAGGAATGGACAGTAAAAGATTTACTAAAAATATATATATTTAATTATGTCTCGTCACTAAAGTTCAAGAATAATTGGATTATCGAAATTGAAAAAGACCTTCAAGAACTCAGCATAACAATTGAAATTATATGTGGCAGGCCTAGCTTTAGAACGTTGGTGAACAAACATTATTTTGCTGAAAAACCGAAGATGAGAACCACCATTGCTTTGACGGAAGAACGGATAAAAAACACAGCGAGGGGATGAAGAGATTCTGGAAAGGGAAAAAAGCAAATTAATAAATTAAATCGCGCTCCTTAGTTGGGTACAATGTTGCGAAATAATAATAATAATAATAATAATAATAATAATAATAATAATATTCATAGGGTCCTGGGAATCAACGCGGGAGGAGTCATTATGACTCTGGCAAATGGGAGTGAAATGCGTTGTTGCCAATCATCTGCAACATGAAGATATTGGATTCAGCAAGAGAATCCAACTAGCCTCTTTCACTCCAACTCCAGCACATAACCTGCGAGAGGTGCCCCTGCTAAGCCGAGCAACCCAGTGGAAGGTTGGGTACCAATCCCAGCGGGAAGTTGGGTCGGCGAACAGATCAGTGCTGTTGGCTTCAAGGCTTACAACCTTGACAGTTAACAAATTGTTACCTGCGGGTAACCACCCTAAACTTTTTTCTTAACTCTCGCAACATGGAGGAAACGACCAACGGAAAAACTACCCCGGGTGGTATAAAATCCACCCCCAGTTTTGATGGGGCAAGCAAGCCTTTGGATTGTGGGGAGCTTGCACCTTCATGTGAGACGAAGAAACGTTTTAAGTTCTTGGCGACCATCAACATCAACTCCCTCCTAGAGACAGGAAAACTAAAACATACGCTAGATGTTTTAACTGAACACAACATCCTGATAACAGCCGTGCAAGAGACCAGATTCCTCGATCAGGAAGTGATAGAATCACAAGGTTATCGGATCTACAAAGGGCAACCCGGTGAAAGAGTGATGAAGAATGTGCCTGACTTGGGGACAGGGTTCATAGTCAGCAGCAAAATGATCAACTCCATCATCTCCTTTTCATCTCCAAATGGAAGAACGTCCACTATAGCTTTTAAAACTCTCAACAAAGCATACACAGTTGTTAACTTCCATGCACCTGCTAATGACACCAACAGGAAAGATATTGAAAATGTGGAAACCTTTTGGAGGGTACTCGAAGAGACAATGGACCGGATCCCAAAGCACCACATAACTATTTTAATGGGAGACTTTAACGCCCAGATTGGCAAAGAGAGAAAATTCAAGAACATAGTTGGAGATTACCCAGCCCACAAGAGGACCAACAGAAATGGAGAAAGGCCGATTGACCTGTGCAGAAATTACAACTTAGTCCTCAAATCTACAGCCTTCAAACGCCTTCCTAGGAAAGCCATGACTTGGAGATGCCCTAACCCAATGGTTGGGGAATTCCAGCTGGACCACGTAGCCATCAGTAGAAGAAACAGCAAAGAAGTGCTGAATGTCAAAGTATTGAGAAGTGCAAACATTGATTTAGACCACTATCTTTCTTTGATCAAAACCAATTTCATCCCTCTTAAAAGAAGCAGAGAAAACCACTGCATCAAGTCGCGAATTCCAAGGTTCAATCCAGCCAAGCTGAAAGATAACAATAACTTCACCGAGACCCTGGCTAAAAACAAAGACAAAAAAGATTGGCCCCAACTACAGAAGGCACTAATAGATGTAGCGACAACCACCATCCCGGCGGTCAGAAAGAACAAACATCCATGGTGGACAACTACTTGTGACAATGCAATAGAAGAGAGAAAGCAAGCATGGCTAAAATGGAACCGTAACAAAAGTCTGGAAAACCATAAAAACTTCTTAGAAGTTAGGAAAACTGCCACTAAAATTATCAGGAACACCAAGAGGCAGTACAATAAAAATATCATTGAACAAGCAGAGAGGGATTTTCAAAGAAACAACACTAGAGACTTCTACCAAACTTTTAAATCTCAAATGACATCCTACTCATCCCCTACACTTCACCTTCGGGGAGCTGACGGAAAGCTGAAAATGAACA
This sequence comes from Anabrus simplex, assembly GCF_040414725.1. NCBI lineage: Eukaryota > Metazoa > Arthropoda > Insecta > Orthoptera > Tettigoniidae > Anabrus > Anabrus simplex. Next base: position 74,206,164 of record NC_090272.1, on the reverse strand, counting down.
ATGAAGAGTGCACCACAGTTCTAGCAGAGTATTTCATCAACCTTCTAAATTCAAGGGAACCCAAGGAGAAACTGCATTTCGAACCTCAGAATGTTACTAAGTCGGACTCTCTCCCACCAACAAAGGGGGAGATCCAGAAAGCCATTTCAGAATTGAAATGTAACAAAGCAGCGGGTGAGGATGGAATCATAGCAGAGCTCTGGAAATACGCTGATGAGGAGTCAATCCAAAGTATCCATGAAATCATATCAAACATCTGGGTGACAGAAGCGTTACCTAGCGACTGGACCTCAGCCATCATCCACCCGTTACACAAAAAAGGCGACAAATCAGATCTCAACAACTACAGAGGGATTTCCCTTGTATCAGTGACGTACACGATACTCTCCAAAGTATTACTCACAAGAGTAGAGGCTCAACTAGACTCCTGCATCGGATAGTACCAGGCTGGGTTTCGCAAGTCAAGGTCATGCGCCGAACAAATCCTGAACCTCAAAACCATCATCACTTACAAAAACCTAAGCGCCTCACCGTACGTGGCAACATTTGTTGATTTTCAGAAGGCCTACGATTCAGTAGATAGAGAGTCACTCTTCCAGGCACTTGCTGAACTGGGACTAGATAAGAAAACCTTGAATCTAGTGAAAGCAACTCTTACCAACACTACAGCCAGAATCAAATTCAGAGGGGAACTGTCCCAGAGCTTTGAGATCAAAACAGGTGTTAGACAAGGGGATGGCCTATCTCCAATCCTCTTTAATTGCCTACTTGAGAAAGTCATTCGTGAGTGGACGAAAATGCTAAAGGATGGCTCTGGATTGAGAATTGGCTACAAGAAAGACAGGTTAACAGTTAACTGTTTAGCCTTCGCAGACGACCTTACACTCCTGGCATCCAGTGTGGAGGAAGCTATCCATCAACTATCCTCTCTCGACCACATAGCAGCTAAAGTAGGGCTGAAGATCGCCATCAACAAAACACAGTTTATCACCAACATCAAAGATGCACCCAAATCAATCCCACTGGGGGACAAACCAGTACAAAGGACTAACTCCTTCAAATACCTAGGAGAATGGATAACCCCAAACATGAATGAAGATCAGGCCATGAACAGTAGATGCATAAAATTGGAAAATGCCTACCACCTATGTAAGAGTATGTACAAATCCAAATCCCTCTCACTTAACCTCAAAATCAGGCATTACACTACTGTAGTGAGACCATCAGTACTATACGCCTCAGAATGCCTAAACATGGTAAGAAAAGGGCAACTTAGAAAACTGGAGCTGAAGGAAAGGAAGATCCTGAGAAAAATCATGGGCCCTATTAAAGAAGAATGCAAGTACAGAATCAGGCACAACAACGAACTGTACCAACAATTGGAGAGCATTACAACATCTATGAGGAAGAGGAGATTGAACTTCTATGGTCTTGTCATGAGAATGGACAATAAGAGGCTCACCTCCAGAATCTTCCACACCATCTCTAGAGGGAAAGCGACTAATGCCAAGTGGGCAAGACTCGTCAGAAAAGACCTTCAAGAATTGGACGTTGCTCCCAGTGAAATTTATGACAAGAATAGGTACAGAACGTTGATCAGAACATCAAACTCTCTCCACTCACTAACAGAAAAAAAAACAGTACGTCCGGGAGGAAGTGTGAAATGGACCCAGGAGCGAAAAGACTTTCACAGTGCAAGGATGAAGGAGTACTGGTCAAAGAAGAAAGCTGCTAGAGATAAGAACCACGTGGTCCATAGCAGGCCCAAACGGAACTTAAAAAAAATTATAATCATAATTTATTACTGTTTTTGTCTGTCCGTCTCCTGTGTGTGTGACATTTCGTTTAAACAGGTAGGTGCAAAGTCGGCTAAGCGGATTGAACTGAAGTTTAGTTTATTTGTCTCTTTGATACTGAATTCATAGTTTCATTTTTATATCTTTAACGGTTTTCCTGGAAACTCCGCGGAACTCCACGAAACTGAACCAAGCACTCACTGCCAAACCATATTAATCCTGAGCCAAAATTCACATCCAATATAATTTTATTTTTTTGTTTGTCTTGTTATATGCTGAGTTTTCCGAAGTGGGATTCGAACTAATTTTATCAATATACACCGGCAACTGTCACTCTTATTACTTTAACTACCGACTGTTATCGAAATTTGATTAAATGTAAGTCGAGTATTACTTTCAGAATCACACGAAGCGAATGAAGCCCTCGTCAACTAGGCCACAGCTTTATATATTTTTTTTCATCGGTTCTTGTTATTCAGTAATCTTGTTAATCAGCGGGTATGGTGTTATATGTTAAATTCGGATTTAATGAGATACGGGAAAAATGACTTTAAACTTTAATCCAGTGAACTCGACGTAGGATATCTTGACTTTCGGAAAATTCGATTCGGAAAGTTGATTGTAATCCGAAAAAATGAACTCTGACAGACTTACAAAACAAATAGTTTAATTCTAGAGAGAAATATAATGTATTAAGCCATCAGCTTGCCGTGTGCACGGGCTGGCAACAATTGACAAAGTGTGCGATATGAAAACAGGAGTAAAACCAAAACAGACACTTTGAAATAGGTAAAGTTAAAAAAAAAAAAAAAAAAAATCTACCTTCAGTTGACAGGAATCGTACAAAATGACATCCATAACAGGAACATTTCTAGTTCCGAATTTCACAAGTGACAAGTTGACGAAGAGGACAAAGGGAAGAATATGACCGGAACAACTTAGACTGAAGAGAAAAAAGAAGCTCACATCAAAAGACTAAAAGAAATATCAGCACAAACGAAGTCAAACGCTTCTAACAACTTTGCGTGGTTTTACCTGGGCTAATTCACAGCTAATCATTATTATGCCGCCCCCATGTTTTAGGGGTAGCGCGTTTGCTTCTCACCCGGAGGCCTCGGGTTCGATTCCCGGCCAGTTCCAGGATTTTTACCTTGATCTGCGGGCTGCTTCGACGTCCATTCAACCTACGTGATTAAAGTGAGTGAGCTATCTGATGGTGAGATAGCGGCCCTGGTCTAGAAAGCCAGGAATAATGGCGGAGAAGATTCGTCGTGCTGAACATATTTATATATCCTCGTAATCTCCAGGCCTTGGGGTTGAGCAACGGTCGTTTATTAGGCCAAGGTTCAGTACGGCTGTAGTGCCATGAGGTTTGTTTGGTTTGGGTTGTTTTGTGCGTGGCGAAGGAACAGGAAAAAAAAAGGGTTACTTGTGACTGACTGGATAAAGAGATACAACAACTTGCTTATGGGAAGGGTGTATAGGCTCGTTCTTACTGACAGGAACATCCCGTCAGGGCTGTAGTGCCGTAGGGCTTGGATGTTGATGATGATATAATAATAATAATAATAATAATAATAATAATAATAATAATAATAATAATAATAATAATAATAATAATGAATGGTCTTGAGAAGAAAGCAATGGAATCTCGACGAACCAAAATAGAAACAGCCTTCCAGCTTACGAGACACCTATAACAAAAAATCCCTCTCGTGGAATTCCAAGATCAGACATTACAATACAGTAGTCAAGCCTGAAGCCCTTTATGCTGCAGAAACTCTATCTATAACTACACATGGTCCAATGGAAAAATTGGAGATAAACGAAAGGATTATTATTATCAGAAAGGATTTCCGACACAATAAGGAAAAGAAGAATTGACTTCTATGGCCACATCCTAAGAATGGATCCGAGAAGGATAACTAAAAGAATCTTCGACTATTTCCGTAATAAGAAAACCAAGCCGAACTGGTTTAAGGAAACTGAGAAGGACCTACGAGAATTCCAAATTACAGAAGAGATGCTTGTAGATGGATCTGCAAAGAAAATAACCAAAGATAAAATAAAGAGGTTTCAGGACAGGGTGAAGCCCAAACGATTATACAGAATTTCTGAAGAAGAGAGGAAGGCAAGATCTGAAAGGATGAAAAAGTACTGGGAGGACAGGAAAACACGACTCACTAACCATTGATAGACCTATCGTACCCCAAAGAGGGTGAAACGGACAATAATAATAATAATAATAATAATAATAATAGTAATAATAATAATAATAATAATAATAATAATAATAATAATAATGATTATTACTGTGCTTATATGAAGCACTTAATATATAAGCGCTTTCTAACTTTCTAAACTTACAACGCTACTTACACCTCGGCATGACGTTAGGTGGCGGTTTCCGGCTAAGGTGCTTAAGATATCTCTTTTGTCTTGTACCTTGTATAGTTTCATAAATTTCATTTTATCATATTGTAAGAGGCGTAGACAGAGTTTTGAATGATCTAGCAAAGTAGTTGAGATAACTGTACTATATGTAGACGAATTGTTTAGGTTTAGGCAGTAGTTGTCATAATCTGAGAGACAGATACGAAGACACATTAGAGTGATCGAAGAGGGCCAATGACGGTTGATCTATAGCCTGGTTCTGAGCCTATCTGCATTGATTATATTGGTATAGACTTGTGGCGGAAGTGTTTCGCATAACAATAGCTGCGAGCCTGCAATTGAAACGTCCTTATTGTTGTGCTTATCGGATCCCCGCCCAGCATCGGAAAGGACGTTAATCTTAGCCCTTTGTTTCCTCTGTTCCTGTATGAATTGGATCACTGGATCATGGTCTTCATCGGCCGAGGGCAGTAAATCAGCTAGCACTACATTAGATTGTGTAATTTTCGTTCAGCTGAATTTAATGCCCCAGGGTATAAAGTAGACATGATCAGCAGTCATTTCACACTCTTCTCCAAATACTCTTGCTCCGAGTGATATGAATAATTTTGTCGCCTACTTGCTGTTCGGTACCCCAAATAGTTTTTGTAATTGCGGCATCTAGCGGAGGCGATGGCTGCACAAGAGAGTCCGGTTCCTTCGCTGAATGCTCAGCATATTGGCCTTCGGTTCAGAGAGACCCGAGTTCGATTCCCGGTTGGACGAGGTATTTTAATCGCATCTCGTTAACTTCTCCAGGTCGGGGACTGGGTGTTTGTGTTCATCTTAATATGCATCTTCATTTACGTACGGCACATACCACTACAAATCACCACAGAAAATCGCAATAGTTGGTTCGTATCAGGAAGGGCATTCTGTCGTAAAAATGGGCCAAATCCACACACCCCGAGCTCCTACACAAAGAAATTGGGACAAGTGGAGAAGCTAACACTCAGTCAGTGTAATGCTGTACTGTTGAGTTCCAGAGACTTGAGACATTGAGATCATCACATTTTGTTTGTTTTCCTATAGATCAGCTTTATTAGGGCATTCAAGGCTTTCACTTACCTCCATTTTTTTTTCCTTTACCCCTCATTCTTCGATGGACCCTTACATGACTTTTATCTACTCATTTCATTAGTTGTTGTTATCATCTTGCTCAACAACGGCTAAAAAGAACGCACAGTTTTGCAGCTTAAAAAATAAGTTCATTACCATGATGACTGAATAATATTTCCTCGTCAGCTGTGTTCGCCGTTGATGGACATAGGAACGGAAAATATTCATTCGTGAACATCTGTAATATTTTAGCATCTACTGCAAAAATGCATCAGTTTTAAGATTCTGGAAATTAGATTATCTGTAATAATTGTTATCTGCACTATTTAGATAGAACTAATGTTTCGGGCGAAATTTGGAAGTTTGTGAATGCAATAATCGCAACAAAAAAAAGTTATTCCTCGTATTCTATATACGCATGAGAGTTATAAGATGGGAAATTATATATTGGGTAACTTCCAAGAAGCAGTATTTTTCGATATGGCTGTCAATAACTGAGGCATTTGATATTTCATGTTTTGACCGCCTTAATCTCGGTACGCTACTTTGCACTAATCAAGTGACATATAGCTTCGAGAAATTCGGTTTAGACATTTTCCTGTGATGTAACACCAAGACAGGCAAAACTCGAGCTGAATCTACCTTCGACTTCGGTATGTCTAAACCGAAACAAAAGTTAGAATAATAAGTGTTATTTATATTTCTTACTGTTTAATTACGTGCAGTCCTTTTTCATTTGAGATATTCGGGTACTAACTCCTCCTGTTGTATTGTCCCCCAATGATGCAGTCGACTTTTTACTATTTTTCTATTCGCAAGGTAGGAGGCTCCATCCTAGCCGAGGTCGGTGGTTTTTGAGGGTGCTTAAATGCGACAGGTATTATCTGATATCACAATCGCTATTACAGCGGTAGTATTGCTGTTGAATGCTGATGGACGTTACAGGAGACGAACAGGACAGCCTGTAGCTGGCAAATGAAGAACGTTTGAATGCTTTCTATTTTCTCGAGAAGTACCTGTCCGATTTTTAAAAATAATCAGAGCGCTGATTGTGTAATGACCGTACGTTTAAGGTTAGGTGCAAAAAGTAGGGCAGTTTAGTTAATAAACAAAGAAAGTTAGTATTGTTTATCCCACCGAACATGACAACCTGGAAAAATACTACTAGTTCGACTACGAGCCCCTTAATACCATTAACGAAAGGGAAAACGTAATGTGGATATTTTTAACAGTTCTCGTGTTAGAATATCGGTTCGTTGAAGCTTTGCAAACGTGCTGTGCTCAGGCTATTGTAAACCACGTTACAGTAACAGAAATAGACAGTATGAGAATTCACACAAGTACTTTCTAAACATTCAGAAATAAATTAAGATTTTGACATAGACTACGTCTGTAGTTTCGTTCCAGTACTGTGTCAATTCGTAAAAAATTAATGTGTCCCAAAAAGTTTGTTCACCAGACTCCCCTCAATTATTGCAGAATTTTAAAAGCTAGCAAAGATATAATAATTGAGTTGAAGACGGGAAGATCCAAAGGGTCCAGCGAAATGACCTACAAGGTCAGAAAACTGAATAGTGAGCGGCGCGCGCTGTAGAATTCATGTAATTAATACTACACAAGTTTTTATTCGTCCATGAAGGGGATGACAGGCCATTTCTCTGGCCAGGGAGATTTGATTCAGCGAAGGAGATGTTGGGAGAAGGTGAGTGGACAGGCGGCCGTGGCGTGTACTACGAACTGTCCTGGCATTCCTGCCATTCGCCTCAGTGCAGGTAAATGGAAAACCACGGGAAGCCATTCTCAGGACAGACGACGGTGGAGACCAGCCCCTCTCCGTCTCCCGAATGTAGAGGCGTAGAGCTACGGTAGAGCCGTGGCCACTGGTCCTTTGCTCTGTTGGTCGGTCGGTGTGTCGCTTGTAAGCCGTAGCCTACTCTATATCCGCCGACCCAAATTCATATTATTGTGACGTGATGACATGTACCATAGCGCGTTTCTTCACTGAGAGGTCTGTAGATGTCTACAAAGTAAAATATTTGATAGAAATCTCTCTAAACCAAAACTCTGTGTATTCACTTATTTCTAACTCCGGCCCAACACCCATCTGCCATGCGGTGTATTCCAAGTCGAAAGGACTGACTTCTGGGCCTCAGACATTTCCGCTGTCCATTTTTCATAGAAAATACGGGATAAATTACTCACTTGTTATGAAATGTTAAATATAATTTCATTAAAATACTTCAATGACTAATGACCAATATTTTCTGTGGTTTTTTTTTTTTGCTAGTTGTTTTACGTCGCACCGACACAGATGGGTCTTACGGCGACGATGGGGCAGGAAAGGGCTAGGAGTGGGAAGGAAGCGGCCGTGGCCTTAATTAAGGTACAGCCCCAGCATTTGCCTGGAGTGAAAATGGGAAACCACGGAAAACCATTTTCAGGGCTGCCGACAGTGGGGTTCGAACCTACTATCTCCCGAATACTGGATACTGGCCGCACTTAAGCGACTGCAGCTATCGAGCTCGGTCTGTGGGTTGTTGGAAGGAGAGTACGTCGTTCGTCTTTTCTCCTAAATTTAGATGGATTCTGGATCTGATTGTGTGAAACAAAGACGAAATTCATGAACACTTCTCGCAAATACCTTACTGCGCTTTCTCAGAAGCCCAAAGTACGTATGTTTGTTATCCTGGGCCAGGGCCGAGTAACTCTTTTTTTTTTTTTTTTTTTTTTGCTTTACGTCGCACCGACACAGATATGTCTTATTGCGACGATGGGATGGGAAAGGCCTAGAAATGGGAAGGAAGCGGCAGTGGCCTTAATTAAGGTACAGCCCCAGCATTTGCCTGATGTGAAAATGGGAAAAAACGGAAAACCATCTTCAGAGCTGCCGACAATGGGGTTCGAACCCACTATCTCCCGATTACTGCCGAGTAACTCGGACAGTAGATAGTTGCCTTTCGGAGCCCAAGACGAGGGCTTCGATCTCGCCTCCATTCGATAGTACTTGAAGGTGCTCATAGGCCTACTCGTTAAGCATGAGTAGGTAGATTAACCAAGAATTCGTGCGGGATAAAATTGTGACAGAACAGAACCTGGTCGATCGGAAAAGAGCGTACACAGTATGTGCATAAGTAAAATACGTTCTTCTTCTTCTTTGTTCTATCGGCCTACTAAGGGCCACGTTATGTCAGCTGTCTTCTCTGGGCTTTGATATGCTCCTTCATTCGTGGCCGGTGTTACTCTTTTCTTTCCTCTGTCCACGTCTTTCCCGTCCTCAATTTTGGCCTTTCTTGAAAACCCTGGTGGTCTTTTAGTTTCCTCCTGAGTGGGTTTCGTTCTTGTATGTCTTCATAAGTGATCCCCATCTCCTGTAGGTCCCGTTCCACCTCCTCGAACCAAGTTGGCTGGGTCTTCTTATCTTCAAAATGTATTATTTATTTATTTATTTATTTATTTATTTATTTATTTATTTATTTATTTATTTACTACCGAGAGAGCTGACCGTGCGGATAGAGGCGCGCAGCTGTGAGCTTGCTTTCGGGAGATAGTGAGTTCGAGCCCCACTGTCGGCAGCTCCCAAGATGGTTTTCCGTGGTTTCCCATTTTCACACCAGGCAAATGCTTCCTTCCTACTCCTAGCCTTTTCCTCTTCCATTATCGCCATAAGACCTATCTGCGTCGGTGCGACATAAAGGAATTTGTAAAGAAAAAGATTATTATTATTATTATTATTATTATTATTATTATTATTATTATTATTATTATTATTATTATTATTGTCTATGAAAACGTTAATCAGAACATTGGATAGTAACATGGAGTCTGATTCCTGAGAATTGAAGTTTTATTTAAACTAAAAATATAAAGTTAATGTCAGTTCCTTTCCTGGTGCTTTCGGAAAGATATGCCCGCTAATGTAACCAATATTGATTGTTTTCGCCACAACTCGTAGTTTTCTGGCGTTTAACAAGTTTAATTCACTCATCTCCCCACTCTCTCTATGCCTTGAATATCCTACAGCGTATATTTAATGTAGATTAATGGTATATCGCCAGTCCTCTACATAAATAAACTAAATAAACAAAGAAATATGGCCCGATTGGTGTTGTATATTATCGTTTCTAGCTTAGACTGATAAGGTTAACGAGATTTATATTCATGGAAAGTAATTGGTTGATAGGCAGCGAGTGTAGTTTGTCATTTGAACAGTCTTCATAATTACGATATGAATCAAATAGTAATTAAAATAATTAGCGTCAGTGAACAAAATAAACATCTAGTGCTCTGGTCATTCTCTTCATGGACGAGATCAGCTGTTTAAGTTGTTTGAAGGCCGAGATACAAGTAACACAAACCTTCATTAATGCTGTGGGACAGACAGTGTGTTCCATAGTATACAGTGATTTAATTGTCCGACTCGTTGGCTGAATGGTCAGCGTAGGCTACTGGCCTTCGGTTCAGAGAGTCCCGGGTTTGATTCCCAGCCGGGTCGGGGATTTTATCCTTCATTGGTTAATTCCAGTGGCCCGGGGGCTGGGTGTTTGTGCTGTCCCCAACATCCCTGCAACTCACACACTACACATAACACTATCCTCCACCACAATAAGGTATCGAGGGGGGAGTTTAAAATAAGGGTTAATTGCATTTTTGGTTTCACCCCCTCACCCCCAACGACACAGTCTTTGAAATTTCAAATGTCACCTCTATAATTTGATACTTGCTTTTGAAAGGGCATTTCATTTGTTAGCACATCTCATTCATTTGTTCCCATATCTTTTGTTTCTGTCGTCTTGGCAACCTTTGAATTTGAACAAAGAATGAGTGCCAGTTGGATTAAACATTGGTTTATTTTGGGAAATTTCCTGCATGTAATTAATTAAATTTACTAAATTAAATGTTCATAACAATAATAATGTTATTTTTCAACGGCCCCAAAAATACTTTTAACGGTTTTCGGAGATGCCGAGGTGCTGGAATTTTGTTCCGCAGGAATTCTTTTACGTGCCAGTAAATCTACTGACACGAGGCTGACGTATTTGAGCACCATTAAATACCACCGGACTGAGCCAGGATTGAATCTGCCAAGTTTGTCGCTCAGACTGACAAATTAAATATTCAAAATGTGCCCCATTTTTTTGCTAGACAATAATACAGCTTATTTCGGAACACTCCGCGAACCTCCTAGAGTGTTTCTTCCAACATTCTCGGGTTATTCTATTTATCGACTCTTGAATATTCTCAGGAAGATCAGGAGTATAACCAACTGATATCTAACTACCCCATCCGTAGGAAGAAGTCGAGAGGTGTCATGTCTGGTGACCTTGCTGGCCATTCAGAAGCACCTCTCACCAGTCCATTTTCCAGAAAATATTGTATCCAGCCACTGTCGCACAGGTACTGATGAAACAAAAGCAATAATCAATGTTGCCTAAATGATAGAAAACAAAATATGAGAAAACATTAATGAGATGGACTAACTAGTGAATACTCGTTCAAAAATAAGTATACAAATATAGGGGTGTCACTTTGAATTTTAAAGAGGGGTTTGTAGGGAGTGAGGGTGTGAAACCTAAAATGCAATTTACGCTGGTTTTAAACTTCCCCGTTAGTATATAGATTGACGTGTGTTTTGTTTAAATTAAATTATAATCAAACAAATATTTACTTATGCTAAAAGTTTAGAAATGAAGACCCCGCGTATACATTTATACTTCTGTTTGTCAGTTTTGAATTCACGGGTAATATTTCGTTTTATCTCGGACTAGTTGCTGTATCCATCGTTCATGGTTTAGTCTTGTACGGTTCCAGCAGTACTGTCGTGTAACGGTGTTGATTGATAGCAGGGGAGACATAGCGCACTTCAACTATTTTTGCTGATTAGTTTTAGAGGCCCATTAATTCATTCATTCATTGTGGTTTCATGAAGTTATGTAGAAAAGTTGATTTGAAGTAGGCTATTCGCAGGGCGGTATTTTGTGATAAGACTAACCGTTTGTCTTATCATTTTAGTTTTTAGTGTATGTAACAAGTTCAGTGAAAGCGCACCGTTTTGAAAAGTTAAAAAAAAGAAAGATATTTGTTCGTGGCGTCGACCTTTGAAGATCTTTTGATACTACTTTCACCATATGTTAGGAACCTGCGTGTAAGTGTAATTGCGGAAGTGTAGAGTGTTGAACGTGAGGAAAGGAAGGTTAAGGACGACACAAACACCCAGTCCCCAGGCCAGGGATATTAATCATTCACAATTAAAAGCCCCTGTCCCGGCCGGGAATCGAACCCGGGGCCGCCGGGTGATAGGCGGACGCGTTGCTCCCTACACCGTGGGGCCGGACTTGAGAAGGTTTAGCTTTGCAAATAAAAATGAGTTTGTATTTAAACTGAATATATGAGATATATCGTTACCAAATTCCAGCTCAATTGGTCCAATAAGTTAGAGGATATTAAGTCAGAAACATACACCATCACGTTTTCAGCTGTTACCTGCTTTATGCATACAATTTCGCAAATAAAATTTTTAGTTCAATATTTTAGCATAAATCATAGCCAGTTCCCTCGGAGAATGTTTGTGCAAAATTTCATGAAATTCTGCTCAGCGATTTGGACATGGTGTCCTTTCGGAAGACAGGCGACAGACGTCATTTCATTTGTTTATGGAGATGAAGGTTGTAGCGATCAATTTCCCCCTCGGCTTTACTATTGTGTGTTTTGTGAAAATATTACGCCAAATCTACCGAAGTGATGTATAGGAAGGTTTGTATTTGAGTACAAAGCGTTGTGGAAACAATGCCACGCTACAAATGGTTGCAGTGTTTCAAATAGAAGGGAGGTGCAGGGTTGGGTTAGAGAGATCTCCTAAGCGTTTTCTTCACACATTTCCTAACCGATTAATTTTTATAAACGAGTGCAAGCAAACTTACAGTATTACGTGACGTGACTATTGAAATTTTTAGTACTGTATATAACTGAAGTTTATTCAGTCTGTCGAAACTAGAATATACTGTACCTGGAAAAATTAAAATTTAATTAATGACTGTTATAACATTGTACAGACAAAATCGTAACTTTATTGTTACGTGCTCATGCGACTGCTAGCCCTCTGCAGTCCCCTTCGGTATTTCTTGGAAGGGATGAGTGAGTCAGGCGGGGAAGCTCCCATCGGGTCTGAGGGCATGTGACGGTCCTGCTTGTAGTGTGATTTTCGTCTGGTACGTCTGTGTATTTTGTGGAAGGGTGGGGTAAAATTAGAACGTTCATACTATGGCCGCACCAGAAGGATACTGGAACTTCATCACCACGTATATAAAAGTAGGCTTGCTGCGAACATGAGTAGTTAGTGTTGAGAGTTGTTTGGTGTTTGGTGTTAAGTTGGTGCTGGGCTATTGTCGTGTCCAGTGATATGTGTTAAGAAGTTCCGTATGTGGAGTGGTCACGTGCATTGATTGTGCGATTTGATTGCCTGGGGACGAACCAAGTGTACAGTAGTCGTGCGTTGTGATAGTCAACGGACCTGTGTTCGAACATGTCTGCATGGAGCTGCTGAACGAACAGTTCGTGCTTGCGAAGCTAAGTGAAAGGTGAGACCTGTCAATCAATATTACGGAAGGATCGCCCATTTCAGGAAAACACGATCCAGCCGGAGACTCGCTGTGAGGGCAAGATACTTTTGTAAATAACCACTAATTAGTGAAGTGCTGTTGTTCTTGTGCGTGTATGTGTAGTGATTGGGTCATCGTAGAATAAGTTAGAAGAATGAATCAGGGAGTGTTTTATTCGTAACATTGTATAGACGTAGAGCATATTTTACTTTGTAGTTTGTGACTTTCTTGTACTGTTCCATGAACTGACCGGTGTATGAACCGCACCAGTTATCCATACCGATTGGCCTTACGTATATAGGATGTGTGTTGTGACGGAGGACTTTTAGTGGCCGAGCTAATGTATGTACATGTATTCCAAGACGAAGCGACTCTTCTCATAGCTCCAGTTGTACCTCTGGACTTTTACATACAGACCTTGACCGTGTGCTGTCTCTCCCACGGCATAAATAATATATGTTCTCAAGCTTACGTCGCTTGAAACTGTGTCCCGTTAGTCCACCAGTTCATACACAAAGTGAGAAGGCGGGGAAGAGGGACCAGGACGGGCTTCCTTCTATAGTGCTAGCTCCTTGTCCGCATTGTTGCGGGATCGAATCTAGGAGCAGTCCGCTTAATTTTAAGGAGGGAGTCACACCTTCATAGATTAAAAAAATCAATTTTTCAATTTTTGATTCTTCCTTTTTCCATCTTCTTCTTCATCTTCATATTCAGCTGCTGCTTTTCACACGCCTGTGGGGTCGTGGGTGCGAACTGTGTCGCACAAGTGGATTTGATCATATTTTACGGCCGAATGCCCTTCCTGACGCTAGGAAAGTGTTGGGACAAACACAAACAGCCAGTTCTCGAACCAGATTAATTAATCAGGCGCGATTAAAATCCCCGATCCAGTCGAGGATCGTACCCGGGACTCTCTGAACCAAATGCCACAACGCCAACCATTCAAGGAGTCGGATAATTTATTTTATTCTTTAACTAGTTGTAGTTCTCGTCGTTTCACGCGCTGACGAAGTACTGCAATGTCAGTAGCGGCATGCCTGACTCCAAATTTAAACTTAAATATGAAATCTTTCCCCATTCCTGCTAATAACTAAAATAAGCGAAGCATGTAAACGATGCACCGTAAGGCACATGTTTATACGGACTGCTTCTGTTCTGGGGTGTTATATCCGTCGCCCGATTACCATTTTGGAAACACGCTTTGTTTTTGACATAGTTTTGACGATTTTCAAGTAAATCTGGCATATATATTTTTGGAGGACTCAAGGCATAGGACGAAGCAATTCTACATCCAAATAGTGGGGGAATGGGTTGAAAATCTAGGCCTCCAATACTAGAGCAAAAAACAAATGTGATGGCCTACAATGCCATAACAACCCGCAACATTTCTTTACTCTAATTGTGGTTGTTAGTTTAGGTGTCCTCGTCTCTTCTGCTGCCCCTCTTCTCCGCGTTTTTTAGATAACTGGCATTTGTGCATATATATATATATATATACATATATATATAGGGTGAAGCGAAATTCGCGCACTCGGGCGTCGCAGCGCGACTCCTCATATGCCAGCAATAAAAAAATGTCTAACAAAAGTTCGTCCTGCGAGTATATCCGAGAGAAAAAGGACGTTGAAGAGTGGGAATCTGGCAACACTGTAACCACATGTAGGGTAACTACCTCTGTCAGCACACAACAGTCGTTTTGTACAGTTGGTACAGTTGATAGAGTTTTGGGTTAGCATGCAGGAGGTCGAGGGTGTCGATCCTGTTTTTTTTTCTATGGGGACGGTGGGACAGGAAAGGGCTAGGACTGGGCAGGAAGCGGCCGTGGCCTTAATTAAGGTATAGCCCCAGAATTTGCCTGGTGTGAAAATGGGAAACCACGGAAAACCATCTTCAGGGCTGCCGACAGTGGAGTTCGAACCTACTATCTCCCGAATACTGGATACTGGCCGCACTTATGCGACTGCAGCTATCGAGCTCGGTCGATCCTGGTTTCAGGCGTATGTTTTTTTTTATTTTTTTATTTCGTAAATGTAGTCCAGGTGGTATGGTATCTGGCATCTTAATTGTCAACAGCGATTGCAGCGTGTCCTCTAGAAACCATTTGCACTTACATACTGCGATCCTAGAAATGGACGAACATTCGTTTTCATTGGTCAGCTTTGAAAGACGCCCTTTCCAGGTCGTGGACGTGAATTTGTTCGCACCTCTTCATCTTCTAGATGCATTACAACGTGTTCAGCTTAACTATATTTTGTAAATGTAGGAGACATGTGACCTAAGAAACGTTGTCTTACTGTATTTATGTGGTGTCCGATGGAAATTAGCAAATAAAAAAGTGCACCTCAACCCAGGATCGAACCCTCGAGCTCCTGCATGCTAAAAAACTCTATCCACTGCACCAACTGTACAGCACGACTGACAGAGGTAGTTACCTTACATGTGGTTACAGTGTTGCCAGATTGCAACTTTTCAACGGTCTTTTTCTGCCGGATATACTCGCTGGACGAACTTTTGTGAGAGACATTTTTTTATTGCTGGCATGTGAGGAGTCGCGCTGCGACGGCCGAGTGCGCGAATTTCGCTTCACCCTGTATACACCCACACATGCGCGAATAAACCCGTTAAGATTACGCGAAGTACTTAGAGGCGTGCATTTGTCTTCCTCTGTGATCATATTTCTGTCATTCTTTTACTGTGGGCTTCCTTTCTGTCTTCAGACCAGATTGTTCCGGTCTTCTGTGGATTATCTTTGTCCATATGAGTAGAGCGGCCAGTTGAAACAGCAAAATTGAGGTTAACAGAATTCACGATGTTATTTCGTTCTTCAATGAGGCAAATGACCATGTTATAGTGATGTGGCTGGAACTCTACAGAAAAACAACCAAGGACGCATTCAACAAATTGGTGCTGCACGTTACAGAGAAATATCGTAAGTACCACAAAAATGATATAGCATGATCCCTGGACCAATAAATCACTAGTCCACAGAATTCTTCTTATGTACATTGGCCGTAGCTTTTTGTCATCTATTAAATCTTGCATATCGCGATACAATTCAGGAAATGATGTCATTGACAACTGAAGCAATAAAACAAAAGCAAAGAACTTCAGTGAACACAGACATCACACACGAAATTGTTGAAAGTGTAAGACAAATAGAAGACATACGTGTGTTACTGTGAGCGTAGCACCAAAAGTACTTGTAAAGTAGTAAAGTAGGTTTACATAATATTCTCCAAAAATAAAATATTTCTTAATTTACCGCAGATTTTACACTTCAACTGTGAGGAAACAATTATTATGTTCCATTTATGACAAATTTTACAGGGACATTTCGTAGATAGGAATGCGCGACGTAACCCCCTGTTTTGTTCATTTGCTGGTATAATTCCTGCCTCTTTCAAATCGGTTTTAATTTCGCCATGTTAGCCGTACTCATATTTTCATAGAATTCGACTATTTGTTTGGCAAGTCTGTCTGGATGCATTCGTTTAATATGCATTATCACTATGCATATTTGTGTATTGTTTGATTTCCTGTTTGCCTCTAAGTTGGTATTGTTCGTTGGTGAGTTTCAGGCCTAGCATTTTTCTTATGATTTTGCGTTCCGTTTCCTCAATGTTTTCAATGTCTCCTACCCTGTTCAAAACTAGAGTCTTTTATCCATAAAGACATTCTAGTTCAATGATTACCGAGCTCGATAGCTGCAGTAGCTTAAGTGTGGCCGGTATCCAGTATTCGGGAGATAGTAGGTACGAACCCCACTGTCGGCAGCCCTGAAGATGGTTTTCCGTGGTTTCCCATTTTCACACCAGGCTGTACCTTAATTAAGGCCACGGCTGCTTCCTTCCCACCCCTAGACCTTTCCTGTCCCATCGTCGCCATAAGACCTATCTGTTTCGGTGCGACGTAAAGTAACTAGCAAAAAAAAAAAAAAAAAAAAAAAGTTCAATGATTGTATTGTAGTGTCTGAGTTTTGTATGCTTAGAGATACATTTTTGCTATGGATATTTTGGGTTAGTCGAAGTGCAGTTTCCATCTTTTGGCATCTAATTTCATTGGCTTTTGTTTCGAGTCCGTTATCCTGAATTGTTTCACCAAGGTACGTAAATTGTGATGCTCGTCTAATTTTGCCACATTTTGTTTCCACGGATTTTGGTGCATGTTTGTTGCAGGTCTTTTCAAAATATCTCTGAAGGCCGAATTTTTCCGCGTTTTCTTTCAGGAGTTCATTCTGATTTTGGCCTGTTGAAATTTGTCGTGAAAAAAGCAGAATAAACGACCCTGTGGTATTTTCATCTTTCGGTTTATTCACTCTATTGGATAGGTATTTAGACAAAAACTAAGAAACCATAATACCTGCTTTAGTTTAATGAACAGTGTCGTCTTTACACCCAAAAGTGGGGTACTTTTATTGGATCTCCAAACGTTTCAAAAATTAAAACTCATAAACTTCATTCAATATATTAACAGTTCTTTTTTCATTAGTTGTATATCAGCACGAATAAACCAAACAATATTTGCAGACCAATTCGTACCATAAACGTAGGACCAAGAGTTCATTAACTGATTTTCGATGGTGGTCTTAAACTTTTGTCGCCATAAGACCTATATGTGTCGGTGCGACGTAAAGCAGCTTGCAAAAAAAAAAAAAAAAAAAAAAAAAAAAACACCATTCTACAGTAATACCCAGTTTACTTGTCAATAGTCGTCCCAGACTGAGGCAAGAATCAATTGAACAATGAACGTCACCACACTGGACAAAGCCACACGCGAGAAAGAGAAACAAGTGAACGTGCTTCACATAATTTTAAGCCAGTCTAAGGTCCATTAAGATCTTCTTGAAATCCACGAAATACCCAAGGATATTTTATAATAAACTAGCTCTTGTGCGTCCATTGTCGACGGGTTAGGGGTTGTAATTGCATCATTCAGGGGAGTTACAAAGATCTAAACTGACAAATTTGTACTTTTCACTTTTTCACATTTAATGAAAATATGGATCATTCTGCTTAATTTGCTATTTTATTAATATAGTATACCTTCGCTGGCAGGACCTAGTGTTTACAGTGCACTATGTCTTCTGGTATGGGCTAGAGCAATTTTGTTACTTTCATCGATCTCTCTCTGTCTTATCCTTGGCTTTGACAATATGAAAGTGACTGGAGTATGAGCGATGCTAGTAATGCCATTCCTTTTACAGCCAGTGCCTGCTATGAATGGTGTGAAAATGTTGCTCACAGGGTTGTTTGGTGCATGCATTTCAGTGGGCTTGGCAGACTGATATGTAATAGCAACTTCTGACTCGGTTAGTAAAGCAACGGAAAACTACCTCACTCCTCATTTCCCAAGTACCCCCTCTTCAGTGATGCCTAGGCCATCTATGACAGCTGATGGCAGAGCTGTTGAGGATCCAACCAGCCTTAGGGCTGAAGACTGAACATTAATATAGCACCAATTTTCCTATTTTAAATTTATCTTTAAATATATTAGTGCGATGTTATTGTGACGGAAAGTTCTGAACCTATATAATCCTCTTTTTCTAACAAGGATAGGCCAGACACTGCGTCCAACCGATTTCAACAAGCTTGGATATACCTGTTGGGTGACACTCAACAACAACTCGTATCGAAGGGTTTGGGTCTGTACTCTTTCGTTTATGAAAAATGTTAGGTTAAATATCATGATGCAGGATCCGCTTTGGACCAAGTGGAGGTTATAGAACACTAAAAGGTGAACAAAATTTATTTAAACATGTCATGCCTGCCACCTAATAATTTCAATGCAACGCATGCATACTTGGAGAGTTACATTGCAGTCAACCCGAATAGTGGCCGATTGGTCACCGTACTTGTCTGCGAACCTCGACGACTATTCTCGTCGCAGCTATATTTTTTTTTGTACAAAATATATACAAGTTGCCTTAAGTCGCACCGACACATGCAGTGTAGGGCTTATGGTTTAATGAAAACGTTTAGGTCTATATTAATTTCAAGTATAAAAGAAAGTGTATTACAATTTGCGTAACATTTTTGTTCCATTTTTTCTTCACGTTCGTACAAAAATAAAGCTGCGACAAGACTCGAACTCACGTCAACGAATAAGCCGCAAAATATTGTGCAGTTCAATTCGTACAATAAATGTAGGACCAGGAGTTCATTAACTGATTTTCGCTGGTGGTTGCTGAGCTGAGTGGCTCAGGCGGTTGAGGCGCTGGCCTTCTGACCCCAACTTGGCAGGTTCGATCCTGGCTCAGTCCGGTGGTATTGGAAGGTGCTCAAATACGTCACCCTCGTGTCGGTACATTTAGTGGTAACTAAAAGAACTCTTGGGGGACAACCATTCCGGCAACTCGGCGTCTTCGTAAAATCGTAAAAGTATTAGTGGGACATAAAGCAAATTTTATTATTATTATTATTATTATTATTAATATTATTATTATCATTAGGTAATAACTTTTGTTAGGTATTGTATTCGCAAATATGGACTGTGTTACGTTGTCAAAAGATAAGTATTAATACAGGGTGGGCAAAATAAGGCTGACGCGGAATTGACGCTTGTTAATGAACAGGAGACCTGCCCATCGCAGGAAATGCTGGGAACCGCGATTTGGGTGCACCAGTCGATTGCTGTCGCATGTCTGCGCGTGTGCATCTTCCGTATACGGCGTTGTGTCATTACGTGTGAGTGAGTGATATGAGCAGCGGTGTTTAGTGACCAGTTGAATGCCGCAGCAAATGGTGCTCATGATAAAGCAGAGCGTGTTCATTGTCGAGTGTTATGCGAAGCACGATTCGTGGAAAACCAGTGCGGAACTCTTTGAGCAAAAGGTTAAGACAGGAAGTGTTTTGGGCAAAACCTCCATGAAATTCTGCAATGCAGAACTTAGTGAGAAAATGATGTGAAACGGGATCTGTAGCTAATAAAACCCGTAACTATCTGGAAAGAGTTAGAACATCAGAAAACATCGCTCGAGTAAAGCAAAGCCTGGAACGAAGTCCGACAAAATCTCATCGCCGTTTATCTGTGCAAGTGAGAATTAAGAGATTGTTGTGTCGAAGCTTTGTCAAAAAGGACCTGCATCTGTATCCTTACAAATTGTCTGTTGTGCATGCGTTAAAGCGGCCAGACAAACCTTCGTGTGTTAAGTTCTGGCGGTGGTTTCTGAGTAAAGTGGAGTCAGGACATTCGCATAATATTAGAGATCTGAACTATCAGAACCCCTAAAATATATGCAACTCACCTGCATAAGTGTAGAAAGGCTAGATAATACTTGCGCCTATTCAAGTAGATTTGTCCGAGAGATAGTGGGTTCGAATCCCGCTGCCGGCAGCCCTGAAGATGGTTTTACGTGCTTTTCCATTTTCACGCCAGGCAAATCCCATCGTCACAATAAGACCTATCTGTGTCGGTGCGACGAAAAGAAAATAGCAAAAAGAGTAGCGCGTAGATTTGCATTCTAACGTGTTAGTGCCTACAACTCCTTTCCCGAATTATCACCATTAAATTTAGGGTAAGTTAATTGATCACTTTACCCGGAGGCCCCGGGTTCGATTCGCGGCCAGGTTAGGGATTTTTATCTGGACCTGTGGGCTGGTTCGAGGTCCACTCATCCTACGTGATTAGAATTGAGGAGCTATCTGACGCTGACGCTGAGATAGCGGCCCCGGTCTAGAAAACCAAGAATAACGGCCGAGAGGATTCGTCGTGCTGACAACACGACGCCTCGTAATCTGCAGGCCTTCGGGCTGAGCAGCGGTCGCTTGATAAGCCAAGGGCCTTCAAGGGCTGTAGTGCCATCAGTTTTGGTTTGGGTTTTAATTGATCACTGACCCACATCTAATTGAAATCTGTCTGAACCAACCCAAACATTCATCAACCAGTGTTCGGTGTTCATGGTGCTCAAACATCTCATGGTTGACAGCCATCAGGTATTAACACTGTAAGTGGTTCGAGTTTGGCCTGGGATCTGTTTAGAATTGAACATCAACACATTTCTAGAATTCCCACCATTCTTGCTGTTTGATGCAGTCGGGGTTGACCTTGGCATGTTAACTATTAATATTGACAATATTAATGAATGAGTAGCAATGAGATGGAAAGCTCATTGTTTACCTGCCAGGCTCGGCTGCCTGTACGTCATCGAAAGCGTGGCGTAGTGTAATGTTACGCTGAATCCCAGGGTACGTGTATATTATTTTGTTGGACGTGATTTCTCGCGCGTTCCACCAAACATTCATTGCTGCCTCTACTACCCAATGCGGAATTTTGAAATTAAAAACAATAACAACAAACGCAGGCCATGAAAAATTGCGTTAGCTTTTATTAAAAGTGACGAAAGGAAAATGTCATGCATATGCAAGTATTATGAAGTTGTTTTTCAAGCGTTCCTCTCTCGTCCACTGCTGATCGATTTGAATTTATTTTTTTGGTCCACTACTTTGTAGCTTAGCTTAGTGATAACGCACGTGATAGTCAAGGAGACTGGTGTTTACGGTCGAGTAGCCGTTCAAGTTACTTGAATAAGTGAATCAAACGTTCAGTTAGTGAAAGTTATGAAAGAAAAAAAAAACCCACGTCGCAACAGCCCCGAAGGGCTATGGTCTACCAAGCGACCGCTGTTCAGCCCGAAGGCCTGCAGATTATGAGGTGTCGTGTGGTCAGCATGACGAATCCACTCGGCCGTTATTCTTGAATTTCTAGACCGGGTCCGCCATCTCACCATCAGATAGCTCCTTAATTGTAATCGTGTAAGCTGAGTGGACCTCGAACCAGCCCTCAGATCCAGATAAAATTCCTAATAATAATAATAATAATAATGATAATAATAATAATAATAATAATAATAATAATAATGTTATTGGCTTCACGTCCCACTAACTACTTTTTCGGTTTCCGGAGACGCCGAGGTACCGGAAATTAGTCCCACAGGAATTCTTTTACGTGCCAGTGTTGGTATGCCAGTGCTGCTATGGTTAAAACTGTTCTTTGTAAATTTTCTAAATGTTTAGTAACATTGCTTACATATTTTTGTTAAAATTTAGTATAAATGTCAGTTTAAAACTCCGTTGAAATATCAGTTGAAAATGTGATTAATTCTTCTTCTTAATCTATTTACCCTCCAGGGTCGGTTTTTCCCTCAGACTCAACGAGGGATTCCACCTCTACCACCTCTAGGGCAGTGTCCTGGAGCTTCAGACTCTGGGCCGGGGGATACAACCGGGGAGGATGACCAGTATGACCAGTACATCGCCCAGGCGGCCTCACCTGCTATGCTGAACAGGGGCCTTGTAGGGGGATGGGAAGATTGGAAGGGATAGACAAGGAAGAGGAAAGGAAGCGGCCGTGGCCTTATGTTAGGTACCATCCCGGCATTTGCCTGGAGGAGAAGTGGGAAACCACGGAAAACCACTTCCAGGATGGTTGAGGTGGGAATCGAACGCACCTCTACTCAGTTGACCTCCCGAGGCTGAGTGGACCCCGTTCCAGCCCTCGTACCACTTTTCAAATTTCGTTGTAGAGTCGGGAATCGAACCCGGGCCTCCGCGGGGGGGGGGGGTTGGCAGCTAACCACACTAACCACTACACCACAGAGGCGGACTGAAAATGTGATTAATTAATATAGTTAAGTGATGGGAAGACTGTATGGCGGTACACTTGGAACGTAGTCATGATGGTGCTGTTGGTTTCGTCCCGTAAAATATTGTCAGTTGTGTGTGGTACATGTGGTGCTCTGAAGTCTGTCCCCATGGTTGTAGGAAAAAGGTCTAGCTGTCCGTTCAGGTAGTCCCAGAACTCTTCCACTTACGTGTTGTTAGGCATTCGCGAAACAATACCCCAGACATTGTTAGCATAGCCAGGGCCGACTTAATAATGGTATTGAGGCCGAATTAGGATAATCTTAATTCCCGAACTTTCTCGCTAGGGCCGAATTTGTCTGCAGCCGTCGACGATGTACTATGCAAAATGTTACTAGGATTATATGTAATAAGTTGGATAACATACCTGAAGAGGAATGTCAAAAAGAAAAAGAAAAAACTATTACTCTGAATTCGAGAATGGTTGCAAAAAGGAGATAATTGTGCTTCAGCTTTACTTATGCATGAGCTCGCGTTGGATGATCAAAAGGAATTCAAGGTTTGCTTGAGATTGACACCTGAAAATTTTGAAAATGATTACGACGCACAGACAGTGAATGATTATTAATTTATGAGGGGTTCTGTACCAGGAAGAGTAAAATTATGGATAGCATCATGCTTTTTCACTATAAATAATAGTTGTATAAGTCTCCAACATTTTCATGCGTGTATCAAATTGTACAATTTCAAATTTTTGCCAGAAGTATGTGTCGCGGTTACACGAGCCTTTAGGAATTCATAAAGGTCGATCATTAGTCTTATTGTAAACAAATGTAACCATGTAAAGAAAATTGATAATTAACTCTACCACAACGAAGATAAGATACACTGGTAACATCACTCGTCTCTGATGTTTACATGAAGCAAGTGTGTGACGTCCTGCCTGCATTCCATTAATGAATAGGCTATTGTGGTCCGGAGAACCTGGTTGGAAAAGTATGCTCAGTGCAACTTTCAACCCACATGACTGGTCTGGCTACAGGCTCGAATACTCCATCTAGTACTTGAATGACTGTTCATACCATTCAAGTTGCCTGTTTCCATCAAATAACTTGAACGGCTACTCGAACCCTGTAAACCAGCCTTAGAAGCATCGTTTGATAGTCATCAGTGGGTTCACAACACTGCAGTATTAGAGGCAGCGTTTCCGAGTTCGAGCTCTTTTAACAGATTCTTTCCGTCAAAACGGAGAGCCACTGATGAGAGAGCCACATTTTATCTAGCCGTACACTTAGAAGATTAACTACAACAGACTGTGCTGATTGCAGTAAGAGACGAAGAGAAACCCGCTTCTTTTCCAAAACCTTTTGAAATGAAACTAGGTGATTTCATTGAGTCATGCAGAGAGTTAAAATAAATAAGAGAATCGTACCTACAAAAGCTTTATTTCCAGCATTTATATAATGTCAAGGATTTCATTTCCGTTCCAGATTAGTATAATAAAGTCTTAAGAAATAATAGCCTGCCTGGTGGCCATGATCGTTAAGGCGTTGAAGTCTATATGGTCTCACACCGTGGTTAGGGAGTTCGAGTCCCGTTGATCTAAATATATTTTCTGCATCAGAATATTAGTCGGCAGGGTAGGGAAGGTGGTGGCATACAATTTCTAATCACTGGATTGCGTTCCCAAACCCTGGATTAAATTCCAAACCTCTTCGCAGTGCTCATATGGAGTGAGGGCATATGACGTTATTGATGGTGATTCGTCCGTCGGATGGAGACGTAAAGCTTTGAGCAGACCCCTTGGTGTTATTCGACAGGAGTAGGTTATGTGCCAACACAGGGTTTCACCCTCTCCCTACCTTATTATCGTCGTCATCATCCCGTCTTAAGACGCGCAGGCCGCCTATGGGTGTCAGAAAGACCTGCATCAGGTGAGCCGAACATGTCCTCGGACACTCCCGGCAATAAAAACCATACGATAAATAAATTAAGAAATAATGGCAAAACAGCCATACTTAAAAAAAAGTAGCGTTAATTAATCGGCCAAACCCATTCGACTTATAAGGGTCCCTGAACTGGTTGGAAATCGAATTCGGCACCTCCGGGTAAAGGCCAGGCACGCTAACCCTGCACCGAGGGGTGCCATTTAAGTACTAATAGTTCATGTTAAACGTCACCGAAAACCTAGATGTGTTCATGCCATGTTTCAACAGTTAGCCTGCTCTGTGGCTATAACTGGTTAGCATGCTGGTCTTTGGGTCCAAAGGTGCCGAACTCGATTCCCGAACTGATCGAGGATGTTAATCTTTAACATTAAACTTGATCCTAGGTAGGGTCCCATCTTCACAGGCGCAGCAGATCCCTTCTTCTTATTCTCGCCGGCCTGAGTGGCTCAGACGCTTGAAGCGCCTGTCTTCTGACCCCAAATTGGCAGATTCGATCCTTGCTTCAGTCCGGGGGTGTTTAAAGGTGCTCAAATACGTCAGCCTCGTGTCGGTAGATTTACTAATATGTAAAAGAACTCCTGGAGTACTAAATTCCGGCACCTCGGCGTCTCCGAAAACTATAAAAATAGTAATTGGACGTAAAGCCATTATTATTATTATTATTATTATTATTATTATTATTATTATTATTATTATTATTATTATTATTATTATCAACACTAAGGTTGATGGGTAACACGCATGTCTTACAGGCGTGTCCGCACTTTGGTCAACAGCATGAAGTGGCATTTGGTGTGCTTGCCTTTAATGCTGTCTATAAATTGCACTGTAGGTCTTCCTTTGCTCCCCCTACCTTCCATTTTTCCTTCAAACAGGGTAGTGTATCAGTCAGAATGACGTCGCAAGTGGTAAACGAAGCTATGTCTTCTTTTGTTGAAGGTGTCAACCAACGTGCGTGTCCCATTTACTCTTTTGAGAGCGTTCTCGTTTGTGACTGTTAGTCCAATTTATTCTTAGGAGTTGACGCCAGCACCACATCTCAAAGGCCTTGAGTTTCAGCAGTTCCGCTGTTCGCAGGGTCCTTGTTTCTCCATACAAAACTTTTGACGAGTTATCGTAGTGCCATGCCGACGGTATTAGATGCTAGTTGAGACTTTTTTGAGCAAGCTTCTCCGGGATCATGCGTTATAATAATAATAATAATAATAATAATAATAATAATAATAATCATACGTTATTATAGGTAGCGGAACTGAAATGCTAGTGCTGACTGCGCTATCTGTGTATAATTAATTAATTCATTATCCTAAGAGATGAAACTATTTTTACAGGAGTATATACTCTCATGTTCATAAAAACCAGAAGAGCTTGAAAGACTAGGAAGTTCATATTCATAGGATATGTGCATTAGTATGATCTGAAGAAATGATTAGCATTTGAACCATG
The DNA here is from genome assembly GCF_040414725.1 of Anabrus simplex. Lineage (NCBI taxonomy): Eukaryota > Metazoa > Arthropoda > Insecta > Orthoptera > Tettigoniidae > Anabrus > Anabrus simplex. Next base: position 74,180,308 of record NC_090272.1, on the reverse strand, counting down.
TCGGCCCTCAGGTTCAAGGTCCGATGACCTTCGATGTTAGGCCCCTTTAAACAACAAGCAAGCAAGCATATCGATATCTTGGTACACCACCACCAACTGGTAAAATGTGCCTGCGGTTCTCGTTGTCGCTATAAACTGAAGGTAACGGATCATTGTGACACAAGCAGACGTACAGGATGCCTCTCTCAGACGTATGTGAGAACCGTACAGTCCAGTTTGAAAGAGGGCGCATTATTGGCATGAGAGAACGTAATGCATCCATCAGGGAAATTGCTGCTGTGTGGGACTACGTTTGTCGGCAGTGTAACGAATGTGTACAGAATGGTTCAGAGAAGGCCGTAGAACACGACGAGATGGTCTGGTCGGACCACCCAGACCACCTCCCGAGAAGATCGACACCTCAGCGAATGGCATTGCAGGACAGATCTGCGTCCTCCTCGGCTCTGGCGCAACAGTGGAACAATGTAACACATCGTACACTATCAGGCGTGACAATTCGTCGCCGTTTATTACCGTCTGGGTTACCGGCGCGTCGTCCACTTCTGCGCCTAACTTGGACTAATATGCATAAACATGCTAGACTGCACTGGTGTATGGAACGACGTCACTGAGGTAAGGAATGGCGGACGAATCCAGGTTCTGTTTGAAAATGATAGCGGCATTTTGGTTCGCCGCAGACAGGGGACGATGCATCACATTAACTGCATTCGCAAAAGACATACAACTCCAACTCAAGGCCTTATGGTATGGGGTACAACCACAAATCACAGTTGGTTCGTGTCCAGGGTACTGTGACCAGTATGACCAACGTGAATGACATCCTGCGACCCGTAGCCATACCCTTTCTGCGCAACACCCCAGACGCCATATTTCAGCTGGACAATGCGCGACCATATGTTGCTGCACGAACACGTGCCTTCTTGTTGTCACAGTATGTCAGACTGTTGCCTGGCCCGCCCGATCACCGGACTTATCGCCAATCGAAAATGTGTGGGATATGGTGAAACGATGGGTGCGGCGCTGTGACCCAATGCCAACCACCAAAGATGAACTGTGGAACCAGGTGAATGCAGCAGGGATGGCTTTACACCAGGACGAGTTATCAGTGCCCATGGAGGACCCAGTGCCTATTACGCAACAGGACACATGCTGAATCTGAGTGACCGAAATGCTAGTCATTTCTGGAGAACATACTAATGAACATGTACTGTCAGACTCGTTGGCTGAATGGTCAGCGTACTGGCCTTCAAGTTGAGGGTCCCGGATTCGATTCCCAGCAGGGTGGGGGATTTTAATCGGTTCTAATTCTTCTGGCGCGGGGACTGGATGCATATGTCCGTCCCAACACTCTCCTCATCACATTCAGACAACATACCATACTGCCAACCACCACAGCAACACGCAGTAGTGATTACATCCCTCCATATAGGGTTGGTGTCAGGAAGGGCATCCAGCCGTAAAAGAGGGTCAAATCCACATGTGCGACGCAGTTCGCACGCGCGACCCCACAGGTGTGGGAAAAAGCGGTAGCAAAATAATAATAATAATAATAATAAGAAGAAGAAGAAGAAGAAGAAGAAGAAGAAGGTACTAATGAACATGTCCTGTGAATATGGAATTCTTGTCTCTAGTCTTTCAAGGTGTTCTGTTTATTATGAACATGAGTGTATTAGGAATATAAATACACAATCAGTTATATATTATTGCTCCTTGGGATAAAAATTACGAAACTAAATTACTAAAAATGAAGGAGAATGTATGTCTGGACTAATCATTGGCTTGTTATGAACATTGTAACATCAGTATCATTTGCTGTTAGTGAAGTTCAGTTTATTGATGTTACCCAATACGAAACTGTAGCAAGCTCTCAGGCTTGCCATTAGCCTTCACTGGTGCACGCTACACCAATTACCTTTCATACCTCAGGGGGTTGTAAAGGGTTTGAGTTGTGTCACGCAGTTGCGTAACTTGCCCATCTGCCCGCTCAGGCGTTCCGACATCCACAACTTTCAACTCAGGCGACCTGGAATCGTTGGTTTCTCACGTGTTCTCATAACTTCGGCTGTTGTATCCAGAATGTTTGTCGAGCTACTGCGTATTGATTTCCATTATCCTGATTAATGAAAACAGAACTGAGTTGTACGAATCGAAAGAAATAAGAAGCAGTCATGACAATGTTAGGAAATCGACTGAGGATGAGAGGTTTAACGTCCCTTCAATTATGATGAATCTTCAGACTCGCCTGCTCACTATTTTTTGTTACCTTCAGGTTTTGAAAAAAAATATCCCGAATCCACCCGGCTTTCACTCCCATACGGAGTATTCCATGTAAAAATCGGACAACAATATAAATTAGTATTGTTTTTCAATTAATCAGTGAAATGGAAGTCAATACGCAGTAGCTCGACGAACCTTCTGGGTACAACAGCCTAAGGAAGTTATGAGAACACGTGAGAAATCTCTCCCCGCAAGGGCCTCGTGCTTTGAATACCCGGCCACCCAGTATCCTTCAGATCAGCGTAGCGAGTGAACGCATCGACCGATTTAAGAGATTATGGTCTCGATTTGTTCGCAAATAGACAGGCTAACAAATGCAAGTAGAATAATAGCGAACACAAGTATAGTTTGTTAAAACGTGACGGAGTTACGGAAACGTGTTACAGTACTTTTGAAAAATCGGTGGTTTGACATACTAAATATCAGTTACGACACATTCATTGGGAGTACCATTAGAAAGCTCTCTCAGTGTCCAAGATGATATTATTATTATTATTATTATTATTGTTTTCGAATGGGTCTACTATGGACCACGTTAAGCATCATTCATTTACGGTTCTTCCTCTTTCGATCGGCCCAGTACTTCTTCATCCTTTCGGAGTGGGCTTCTTTACGTTCTCGTGACCAGTTGTTGCCGGTCCGTTTTTTGCTACTTTGATCTTGGAATCCCTTAATTTTGTTGATGATTTTTCTGTATTCCTGTCTGTTGTATACTACCTGCTGTGATATATTATTTTCCTCGATATCCTCCTTGACCCCTTTAAGCCAGCTAGTTTGTGTCTTCCTGTTCTCCATGTATTCCAGAATTCGCTTGGCTGTTCTCTCTGGTGGCATTCTTTTAATGTGTCCGTAGAAGCAGAGTCTTCTCTTCTTGAAGGATGTTGTAATTTTTTCGGTCCTTTTGTATAGTTCCTCATTTGGTCGCAGTCTAAATTCTTGACCCACTTTCCTGGGCCCTAGTATCTTCCTCAAGATCTTTCTTTCTGTCTTATTATTATTATTATTATTATTAAAATAATAATAATAATAAGGGATCGCTAGAGCCTCCGTGGCTCAGGCGGCAGCGCGTCAGCCTCTCACCGCTGTATACCGTGGTTCAAATCCCGGTCACTCCATGTGAGATTTATGCTGGACAAAGCGGAGGCGGGACAAGTTTTTCTGCGGGTACTCTGGTTTTCCCTGTCATCTTTCATTACAGCAACACTCTCCACTATCATTTCATTTCATCTGTCAGTCATTTATCATTACCCCAGAGGAGTGCGACAGGCTTCGGCAGCCGGCACAATTCATATCCTCGCCGCTAGGTGGGGCCTCATTCATCCCATCCCTGACCCAGTCATTGACTGGAAAACAGGTCGTAGGTTGTCATTTTCACTAAGACATCGCTAAGTGTAAAGCACTTGAACGGGAAGTGCAGCGTGTCGTTGACCAGAGCAGGGTGGGGGTTTGACGTAATGGAGGGTCAGCGGACTGGCAGCCGGTTGGATTCGAGCCATAACGATTGCCCAACGACCCTTAGAAACAAAGTTATATGGCTTTGAGTATGCGAGAAAGTCCTTAATTGCTTCATATCGACTTCTGAATATAAATCCCGACCCATGATATATGTATCGCTGAATTCAGAATTGTATTCCCGATGTAACGGTACCATTGTAGTAGAATGAGGACAATTAGGGCAGAAGTTTAATTGTGTTCGAAATTTTGAGAATAATGAAATATATGAAAATATACGCCTGCGCTATATTATTAGTCATCCATGTCGCTAGGTGATCAGCCAGATAAATTAGGTCACAATAAATAATAGCAATAACATAACAGTGGTGGTGTTGGTGATGACTATTCTTTCACGACGAAGTGCAGCTGGACAACCATCGTCCATTAGCATTAATCAGAAGGAAAATAGAAGAGATCTGACTCTTCGAAAAATGAAGATATCGGAAAAAAGGTAAGGGTTATGAAGAGCGGGAAAATGGACTTCCTAGGCCTCGAGAACGGAATATCGTTGGGGTGGCCATTGAAGGTCGGATACGAAAGATGAAAGCGAGACACCTGACACAAGTAGCCTTAGTAAAAACAATGTCATTCTCAGCTAGGAGAACCGTAGTCGCCAACCCACGCTCGCAAATTGGGAATGCCTTGTACCCCCTTCGGTTGCCTCTTAAAACAGGATACGGTGGATGTTATTCTACAGCCCCCACTCACAGCGGATAGTAACATAACAGGTGCGAAGATTTAATCGGTTCTTATTTATTTTACTTTCTTTTTTAATATTCGTTTACGTCTATTTAAGACCACGTTAAGCAACAATCACACATTACTGGAAGCCTACTTGGCAGCCCAAAATCTTTGCATTCTCTCTTTGGCAGCCTGTCTTCGTTCCTCTGCCCATTCCCTATTCAGTTTCTGTTCGTCACGGAAGCCTCTAAAGCTGTCGATCACTGATCTATATTTTGTTCGGTTTAGGATGTCTTCCCGATTTAATCTAGACTGCTCAAGGTCGTTTCTTACCTAACTGAACTATTTGTCGGGAACTTTAGGTCTACTGTCGAGTGTTTTAAAAATCTGTTTTGTCAGCCTCATCCCGTCCATTCTAAACAGATATCCATAAAATATAAGTATTTTTTCTTCATTGACTCAATCTTTCGCTTTCTTGGAATAATTCTCCCTTCCTCCTAACCTATACTGGCCATTCACGAATTTTGGACCCATTATCTTGTGGAAAATCTTTCTCTCAAATTCCTCAGCTTCTCTTAGGCTGAAAACATAGTGAAGCGGGGAGCAATGCAGAGACCACAGCAGCGAGCAAAGCATTTTATTATCAACGCGTCGAGGAAAGAGGTTGGTGGTCATAGTGAAGCGGAGGGCAAAGCAGCGAACAGTGCGCGCCAAAAGTCTTCGCAGTCAGGTAGTGAATGATGGACGAGTTGTTTATGCTGGAAAATTCTGCATTAAAAATCTGGCATGTGCTGCAAAACGCAGATACCAGTACCAGCAGAAGTTGTAATGTGCACCCAATAAACAAAGACAGGAAAACACTGGGTGAATTTCACCACCTCTATAATCAATTACGCAGTGATCCAGATAAATTTCATGAATATTTTCGAATGACTACACTAACTTTTGACTACATATTGGATAAAGTACAAGAAAGACTAATTAAGAAGTGGACTAACTTTAATCTCCAACCATTCAACCCTACAGAACGTCTTGCGGTTACAATAAGGTAAGTAAAAAAAACCCCAGTATGTGTTATTATCAGTCTTTAAGTTTTTATAAAGATTCTAAAGAGCAATCACTATTCACTTGAAAAATTGCTTAAATAAGATCCTGTGGAAGGAGGGTCACAATACTCTATACGTGTGAGAAACTGCCTGTGTTGCAATTACTATTCGTGGTTCTTCTGCAGAAGATGACTGATGAGTGTGGTGTTGCTGCCCAGCATTCTCATAAACGAAACTGTAAACCTACTCTTGCATCCTGGTTCTTAACAACATCTTTCGCTGTGGTGGAAGCTCCTTTATATGAGGAAGTAGACTGTTGAGAAAACTTACATCCTCGTCAGATTCCTTAGAATATTTATTTTCAATGAACTTCAATTTCTCTTTTTCAAGATCCACTAAAGCTCGCCCAATGGCATAATTTTCGTTTACGGATGGTGATTCGTGTCTGCGTTTGAATGATTTACGTTGTGCAGACAGTGGTGTTAAAACACTTGCTTGCTCGTTCAGTGGAGAGGGTTCGGTTGGATTCGGGTCGTCATTTAAGCCGCCACATGCTGTATCTTCCTCCGTGATCTCATCTGCATTGGAAACATGCCTCTGCAGATTTCCTTCACTTGATCTGACTGTTAATTGATCCTTTAGGAAGTAGAGACTCTCGAAGTAGCGCCAAGTCGTGACATTCCTGTCATTCGGAGGCATTCACTAGCATACCGGCACTCTCTTTTGATTACTTTATTTATTTATGCCCACTTCCCTGCCATTCGTCTCTTACTGAATAGGTATTGCCTTTTGTTGAGTTCTCCTCGACAGATCCAAGAATTAAACATTGAACACATCGAGTAAAATCTAATAGATGCCACTTGTGGTTTTGGTGTATCGTTGTGTGACGTATCGTTTCTGCCTCTGCTGATGATATGCGGCAAAGTTACCGAGTATCTCTTTTATTGCACTCGGATGCACAGTAGACAAACATATCTGAAATTACTGCTCGGTTCCGTATGCTAATTACCAGTCGTTACTTGGCGCGCATCACCGAGCACGTAGGTTTCACGGATCAGGTTCTGTTTGAGCAGCTGTATCTTGACTCGCTTGTTTACAGCTTCTATATAGACTTGTTTATGGATGCAAATACACTTTTCGTGGGTGTTTAAATATTAACGGTCATCTAAAACGCAAATCATGCATTGTAAGTTTATCTCTAATGGCCAAATACAGTGGAACCTCGATATCTCGAATCACCTCGGGAGATACATTTCGAGTTATCGAAATTTTGAGATATAGAGAATACCCTATTTGTATAGCACATAATTCCATTATATGTATCTACGGGCATAAGCTGAATAGGCCTACAGTATTTTTAAGAGGTCTTCTTTTGCTACCGCTTTTTCCCACACCTGTGGGGTCGTGGGTGCGAACTGCTTAGCACATGTGGTGTTGGCCCTGTTTTACGACTGGATGCTCTTCCCGACGCCAACCCTATATGGAGCGATGTAATCATTATTGCGTGTGGCTGTGGCGGTTGGTAGTGCAGTAGGTTGTCTGAATATGATGAGGATAGTATACGTATACACCCAGAATAATTAATCAGAACCGATTAAAATCCCCGACCCGGCCGGGTATCGAACTCGGGTCTCTCTCAACTGAAGGCCAGTACTCTGACCATTCAGCCAACGAGTCGGACACAGTATTTTAATATACAAAAATAGGCGACAGAATACAGTACATACATTAGTGAAACAAGAAATATATCTCCGTTAACACCTTTGGAAAATATCCCTTTGTCTCTTCAGTTTTTTAACTGTTAAGCTTCTTTCCTTCCACATATTTTTAACATGACTCCTCGGATTCAATTCCTCTCAGAATTCTCTGAACAGCCCTCTTCCTACGGAAATGCTTCAAGTTTTTAATCATCTGTTGGTCCATGGGTTGTAGTTTGGATGTTCAGTTCAGTGGCAATAAGACCACGCACACTGCCCTTAACTCCTAAGCGAACACCTTGGGATGAGGAGGACAGTTATTTACGAAAAGGAGGATTTTTCTCTCTTCGCGTTGAAACTTCTCGTCCATACCACGCATCCAGGATTCGTAAATGGAGCTTTTCGTGCACGACTTCCGTGGTTGCTTTCGTACGTGACCGGTAATGAATTCACACCCGAGAAATAGCGAGGCTTCGCCGATTTTCCGATCACTAGAAGCTTTAGTTTTTCGGCTCCGGTCATATTAGCTCCCAGCATCACTGTAACCCTTTTTCTACTTTTTAACTGTTCCTCACAGACCAAAAATGCTGTCTTGCCCAGTTGATGTCGTACAAAATTTGAGTTACAGAGTATTTTTTGTTTGAAGGTAGGAAACGTTTGCTTCGAGAAATCGAGAAATTCGTGTAATCGAATTTCCAGTAATAGAGAAATAAATACACGTGAAGAATAGGACGAACGGGCGGGAAATTGTAGTTACTTCGAAATATTGAAAATTCTAGTAATCGAGGTTCGAGTAGTAGTAGTAGTAGTCCGGTCAGGTGCACCCCAGCTGGATCCTGGTCGAAAGTTGCTCGTAAATAATCACCGTATTTTGTTCACACGACACACACGATTTTACTTCATTGCTTTCCTCCAGGGTTGTGCATAAAGGATTTTTAAGCACGAGTACGTTAGAATACAAACGTATTTAACCAAGGCGTAAGTGTATTTTACCCGCACAACGGTTCTGCAGTGAGATTTGCATAAATATTACCGATCTGAACTATCAGAACCCCTCAAATTTATGCAACTCGCGTACATAATTGTTGAGCGGCTAGATGGTACTTGCGCCTTGTTCAAACGTTTGCGTTCTAACCTAAAAATCCTACCCTCTAATAATTGCCCTATTTTGGCTGAAGGATAACAAGGAAACAATAAAACTGTTCTAAATAGTCACCTCACCCGGTACGCTGCGAATGATGGTCCTACTATCGCACAGAGTGCGCGAGTCAAACGACAATCGACCTCTCCGTTGTCAGTCACAAGTGTTAAGCGATTTTATGGCTGGTAACATGTTTGATTGTTTGTTGGTGTCTGAACTAAGCGAGTTCAATGGCCAATGCCATTAGTTTGGAAATGGAGTTCGAGGTAGTGACCAGAAATTCAAATTCAGAAGGCAGGATCTATTCCTGAATGTGATCGATTGAAATGTGTACTTGGGCTTTTGCCATTTTCATTAATGTCATATATCATAATACGAAGGTTGGGACATTAAGTCATGGTAACTATTTTTCCCCTCAAACTTAGGACGGTCACCATACCGCGGTCATAAGTCATGGAAAGCATGCCACTCATAGTACATGACACAGCACGAGTTTGCCGTACGTAGGATGGGTTCCACTCATAGGGCGATGGGACTGCAGTAGTGAGTCAGCCTCCGTGCAGAATGGATGTGATGACATATTGGAACACCCGCCATACTCACCGGACTTGTCTCCGTGCGATTTTGATTTCATCCCAAGAGTGAAAGAACCAATACGTGGGAAACGGTTTGGGATAAGAGGGACATTGTTAACGCTGTCAAATATGAGATTGCAAAATTCGCATGGTGAGGCGACTCGTACCCGAAGTCTCCCGCATCACTGGCAACGCGTTGTGGACAATCTGGGTGACTATTTTGGGGGTTTACTATACTCTCTGAGAATAAACATTGTGTAGCACAAAGATTTCATATCGAGTGAGTTGGCCGTGCGGTTAGGGGCGCGGAGCTGTGAGCTTGCATTTGGGAGATAGTGGGTTCGAACCCCACTGTCGGTAGCCCTGAAGATGGTTTTCCGTGGTTTCCCATGTTCACACCAGGAAAATGCTGAGACTGTACCTTGAAAAGGTCGCATCCGCTTCGTTTGTACTCCTAGCCCTTTCCTATCCGATCGTTGCCATAAGATATGTCTGTGGCGATGCGACGTGAAGCAACTTGTAAAAAAAAAAAAAAAAAAGGTTCATGGCTGACAGATTCCTCGCTTTGTATACTAACCTACACCTGGTAAACCTACTCCGCATTATTGATACATCCTACAGCATTTTACGCTCCTCATTCCAGTCTGTTGGCCTATATGTCCATTTGTCTGATAAATCACCCATACGTGCGAAAAATAATAATTGCTATGACTTATGGCCCAACCCTCGTACTTACAAGTACATTCATGAAGCAATAATCATTAACACAAGGCAAATTTACAAATGCAGTAGGTAACAAAAGAAATAACGTAGGCCTAAGTATTATATGTCATTTCACGAGAGTTTAATCCTAATGTAAACATGGTATGTCCACGCCTCCGCCAAAGAAAGAGTCGTGATTCGCTGAGCGTGTAGTACTGACCTCCACCCCGTCAAAGCATGGTGTTCGGATGTACCGGGCTGCTCATCGCATACGATAATAGTGCGAAGATCTGAACTTCTGAATACTCGACTAAACCTGGATTCTGTTCACGTAGTTTATTGAACACATTCACAATGCACTGCCTATGGTCACTTCTGAGCGGTTTTCCTCTTCTGTGTTTCACTACACGCGATGGTCCTACCTTTTGCTCCATTTCTCTCACTATTAATACTGACACTGACTGCTGCTGCAAGATGCAACACCTTATCTCCACGCTGTACAGCTTGGGACTTTCCTCCACTACGAGAAGACCTCCCGTATTACACCACGCCTTGTGCCTTTATTTCTCGTTATTTAATCACTATTTTATATTTAAGAAATCATATGTATACCGGTATATATGAAAACCATATTTTAATTTGATTACGTATTCTTCCAAACTCTCTAAATGTAAAAGCAAAGCAAAGTTATCTCCGTACAGGCCATGAAGGCCCTTGGAGGGGTGGAAGGTAAAGGCTTCCACTATCCTTAACCTCGGCACTTGGTGGAGTAGAGTGGTTAGCTCTACGCCCGGCCGCCTTTGCCCCCAGGAATTAACCTGGTAATCATTTTTGGTGTAGGCTGAGTGAACCTTAGGGCCATGTGCACCTCCGGAAGTGGAAATCTCGTTTCTTAAATTTGCGACTTCCTGATGGGGATTCGAACCCACGTCCTTCCGGGTGAACAGAGCATACAGTCGAGTGAGAGCGACGGTTGCTTCTCCAATCAGCTACGTCCATGTCCACGTGCAAAAGCAAATAGCGTAATCTCGTTATGAAGGAATGTAAACTCATGCATATTTACTATATATGTTCGTAATTTTCACTTCGTCATCCTACGAAAACGCAATGTAGCATAGTTATTCTTCGAAAATCAGTAGTATAGATCCCTTTTGCGGCGCTCACAAGTAACCGATCGTGACAAATGAGCATTCAAAAGAAAGATAATAGAGATTAAGTTAAGGGTGTATTCTGCCCGAAGGCAGGTCCGAACATCCGCAGAGGTGTGTCTGAGCCGGAGTTTACTCACGGTAGAGTGGCCAGTTCCATTCCGCTCCTACAGTCCATTACCCCCCACCAACAACGCGTGGCAACCCATCCAAATCTTGACCACGCCCAATGTTGCTTAACTTCGGAGATCTCACGGGATCCGGTGTTTCAGTACGGCTGCGGTCGTTGGCGAATAGACATTAGAAGTGACGAATTTCACTCTCATTTCATAAATATCGATCATTTCTTTAAAAAATGAGTTAAAATAATTGTACGAAGTGTGCGATTTGCAGATACTGTTGCTGTAGGAAATTACGCGCCATCATTGCTGTCCACTTCATATTTTGGCCGTTGGGACGCCTGTTTTATGTCGTCATAATATGCTGTAATTATCAGTTAAGAAAAGAATGATAGTAAAACCAAAAACACTTCCGGAACATTCGTCAGTATAATAATGCCCTTGCATTTTCTTTTGTTCAAGTGGATACTGAAAACCTACAACCTGTTTTCTAGTCATTGCCGGATCAGGGATGGAATGAATGAAGCAGATATAGGCCATTAGTACGATGGGGTCGCCACTCCCAAAGTGATTTATTAATGACTGATAGATGGTATGAAATGAGAATGGAGAGTGTTGCTGGAATGAAAGATGATAGGGAAAACCGGAGTACCCGGAGAAAAACCTGTCCCGCCTCCGCTTTGTCCAGCACACATCTCACATGGAGTGACCGGGATTTGAACCACGGTATCCAGCGGTGAGAGGCCGACGCGCTGCCGTCTGAGCCACGGAGGCATTTCAAGTGGATACTATAAATATAAATGTAAAAAAAAAAACAGAGATTACATTAAGTGGTAAGTAAGACTTCTAATATTGTACTGATTTATGTATTCCTTAGTTCACCAGGGATCTACTCCGCCGATGCTTTATGAACATGCGAGATTTCTTGCAGGGGTCCCGTAGTTATCCATATTTCTGATCTCAATACATTACAATCAACAACTCTTATGTCCAGGAAAGAAGTCGTAGAATTCAGAACAGTTGTCATTCAGATTATACTTTGTGGATAACATACTTCAATTGAGAACACATTTGCCTTTAATTTTAGGTATAGTCACGGGGAATAGCCGGCAACTAAGGTTCGAACTGTAATATCCGATTTTAAAAATTGATCTGTGTATAACGAACTGTATTCTGGGATTACATTTTTCTTTTTCCTTTTTGTTTCAGGTAAGGGTGTGATTCCTTCAGCTGTAAACCAGCAGCGCTGTATAAGTTAGTGGTAAGCAGTTTTTTTATTATTATTATAACATAATACCTGTTGATGAATCAACGGCCTTACTCGTACTTGCGTGTCCTTATGGAAAATGGCATGAAAGCATGGATTGATATAGTGTGGGGAACGAGGAAATGTGCGCAGCTAAAAAGAAAGCTCATTTATTTATTTATTTATTTATTTATTTATTTATTTATTTATTTATTTATTTATTTATTTATTTATTTATTTATTTATTTATTTATTTATTTATTTATTTATTTATTTATTTATTTATTTATTTATTTATTTATTTATTTATTTATTTATTTATTTATTTATTTATTTATTTATTTATTTATTTATTTATTTATTTATTTATTTATTTATTTATTTATTTATTTATTTATTTATTTATTTATTTATTTATTTATTTATTTATTTATTTATTTATTTATTTATTTATTTATTTATTTATTTATTTATTTATTTATTTATTTATTTATTTATTTATTTATTTATTTATTTATTTATTTATTTATTTATTTATTTATTTATTTATTTATTTATTTATTTATTTATTTATTTATTTATTTATTTATTTATTTATTTATTTATTTATTTATTTATTTATTTATTTATTTATTTATTTATTTATTTATTTATTTATTTATTTATTTATTTATTTATTTATTTATTTATTTATTTATTTATTTATTTATTTATTTATTTATTTATTTATTTATTTATTTATTTATTTATTTATTTATTTATTTATTTATTTATTTATTTATTTATTTATTTATTTATTTATTTATTTATTTATTTATTTATTTATTTATTTATTTATTTATTTATTTATTTATTTATTTATTTATTTATTTATTTATTTATTTATTTATTTATTTATTTATTTATTTATTTATTTATTTATTTATTTATTTATTTATTTATTTATTTATTTATTTATTTATTTATTTATTTATTTATTTATTTATTTATTTATTTATTTATTTATTTATTTATTTATTTATTTATTTATTTATTTATTTATTTATTTATTTATTTATTTATTTATTTATTTATTTATTTATTTATTTATTTATTTATTTATTTATTTATTTATTTATTTATTTATTTATTTATTTATTTATTTATTTATTTATTTATTTATTTATTTATTTATTTATTTATTTATTTATTTATTTATTTATTTATTTATTTATTTATTTATTTATTTATTTATTTATTTATTTATTTATTTATTTATTTATTTATTTATTTATTTATTTATTTATTTATTTATTTATTTATTTATTTATTTATTTATTTATTTATTTATTTATTTATTTATTTATTTATTTATTTATTTATTTATTTATTTATTTATTTATTTATTTATTTATTTATTTATTTATTTATTTATTTATTTATTTATTTATTTATTTATTTATTTATTTATTTATTTATTTATTTATTTATTTATTTATTTATTTATTTATTTATTTATTTATTTATTTATTTATTTATTTATTTATTTATTTATTTATTTATTTATTTATTTATTTATTTATTTATTTATTTATTTATTTATTTATTTATTTATTTATTTATTTATTTATTTATTTATTTATTTATTTATTTATTTATTTATTTATTTATTTATTTATTTATTTATTTATTTATTTATTTATTTATTTATTTATTTATTTATTTATTTATTTATTTATTTATTTATTTATTTATTTATTTATTTATTTATTTATTTATTTATTTATTTATTTATTTATTTATTTATTTATTTATTTATTTATTTATTTATTTATTTATTTATTTATTTATTTATTTATTTATTTATTTATTTATTTATTTATTTATTTATTTATTTATTTATTTATTTATTTATTTATTTATTTATTTATTTATTTATTTATTTATTTATTTATTTATTTATTTATTTATTTATTTATTTATTTATTTATTTATTTATTTATTTATTTATTTATTTATTTAGGCAGATTACTTGAGCTGGGAATATAGAGTTGCCATTTTTTGTGTAGGGAACCAGAGTGCTGCAATCAGGCGGAGAAACAATTCAACAACGTTAAGTTTGATCTGTGAGTTTGATGTTCCTTGATTCATGGTCTCTCTCACTATTCGTGTATACGTTACTATGAAGTGAAGTTCAACGAATCTGAGACGATTGCTAATAAAACAGTGCGGAGTTTAATTACAGTACGGTGAAGTGTCATTTTCCACACTCGAAAGAATGCCATTACATCATAGTATGAAATGAGTAGTTATTTACGCCACTGCCAGGGCTCTGACGGAATTTCGAAACGAGTAAGGTAAGGTTCCACTTTAGTGGCTGTTGCGTACATTATTTTATTCCATACTGTGGCGACGTTATTTACTTAAACAAAATAAAATAATTTTGACATGTCTCGTCCAAACTAATGCATGATCGAGGTGGCCGTGACCAGCAATACGCGAACAAATTATTAACATGGAGGGAAGTTTAGAAGATCGATACTCCAGAGAAAAATTGAAATGGCGTATGGCTTTTAGTGCCGGGAGTGTCCGAGGACATGTTCGGTTCGCCAGGTGCAGGTCTTTTGATTTGACTCCTTTAGGCGACCTGCGTGTCGTGATGAGGATGAAATGATGATGAAGACAACACATACACCCACCCCCCGTGCCATTGGAATTAACCAATTAAGGTTAAAATCCCCGATCCGGCCGGGAATCGAACCCAGGACCCTCTGAACCAAAGGCCAGTACGCTGACCGTTCAGCCAGCGAGTCGGAGAGAAAAATTGAACATCAGAGAAGCTGTTAGTAAGCGAACCGGAGTTCAAGCAACCATAACATAAATATGTCTTATGGCTGGGGGTGATTTGGAAATTTGCTTTACGGAAGTTAGCGTGACAGAAGTGTAACCCTAGTAACCGTGGCTGTGATGTAAGGTATGGATGGATGGCCAGACATTGTTACATAGCAACTGTGCAGCTTATCTCTTTAGCTGGTGGTCAGTTGAAACTAGCAGCGGCTGATGAATGGCCGAGAGACATATTAATGATCAATTCATTTTCGCAAAGTGAAAAGTGGTTAATTCTAATAAACGTATACTGAAAGTGGGTACTGAAGCATAAAGTGTCATTTTTCATATACTTCTGAGTGTGGAGAGAAGTCAAATTTGTCGTAGTATGGAATGCATTATTTTAATATCCTCTTGAATTGATACTTTTTATTTCATTGTTCGAAAATAATATCTATTACAGTCACAGGATTCTGTTTAAATGCAGACATGTCTTGGAGTTGTTTCTGCGTGTTACTTTCTCACTAGAGAAATTGCCTTTTTACACCTCTAAAATGCAGCACTTATGTTTTAATTGCTGAAGGGATCTTGTAGAGCACCGTGTCATAAACAGTCTCCTTATAATTAGTATGTTTATGGAGACGCACGGAAGATGAGACTGACATTATTACGCCCAGAAGAACTTGGACCATTATTCGCTATTAGCTCCTGTTGTTATCAACATCGTAAACACGAAGACATCAAACCATCCTCTGATGATCTACATTATGAACATTCTTCTCAATACAACAATGGAGATGTAATAACGAGAACGGTTTAATTCACAGATATTATCTAGACGTACTTGAAACGAGGAATATGAGTGCTTAAGATTAAAAATGATTCCTCAATATAAGAAAGTACTTTGTGCCTGCTTGAGGAGCTTAGACGGTAGATCACCAGCTTTCTGAGTCAAATTAGCTGGTTCGTTCACGACTCAGTCCGGTGGTATTTGGAGGTGCTCGGATACGTCAGCCTCGTGTCAGTGGTTTTACCGGCACGTGAAAGAACTACTGCAGGTCAAAATTTGCAACTCATTGCCTGCGAGAACCATAGAGATATTTAAAGGGACGTAAAACCAGTAACGTTATTACAGTGATAGCCTCAGTCGAGTTGCCGGTAATCCCGTGTCGTATCTGGAGGAGTGGATGACGCAATAGCCGCCTAACATAGCTCACCCAGTGATGGCATGGTCTCGGCTAGTCGGCGATAAGCTTCCGTACAACGTACAGCATGATTTCTTCTTATACAGCACCAATTGGTCGGGTTACTCCGTTTTATGACTTACGAATTGTTATACAACGTATTTTCGTGTGCTGTAAGTTTTTAAATGTAATTCACTACGAAAATTTGTAGATTAATGGGACGGAATTGCAGAGAGTGAACCGGTATATCATGACGCGCTACAACGCTTGTCTGCAGGCTGAGGGAATGTATTTTCAACCCGTTACTGTAATGGGGTAAGTTTTATTGATTTTCTATCTGTTTTTCAATCGGAATAAACATTGATCAAAGTTGATGGCTTTTCTACGGGTGTATGGCAACGGTGTGACGGCAACCGCGCTTTGGTTTACCGACACGTAGCATGGAGGAAGGACGGCAACTCTAGTGGGACTCGCCCAGTATTACATTCGTATCTCAGTCGGATCAGCACTCTATTCAATACAGTGGCTAAAAGCGAGCGTCCTGTTCAATTTTTCTTATCTTCTTGGGCTAAAGCACGAAACGTATACGAGTGCGAAGTATTTATTTATTTATTTATTTATTTATTTATTTATTTATTTATTTATTTATTTATTTATTTAACGAGCAGTGGTTTCACTTCGTTATGAGATCGCTGATCGTCGTTGAAATAAACTTTATAAATCGTCGAACTGTTGATTTCAAAGTTCCTCATTACTGGAGTGTTTATTTGTATGTAATGTATCAGATGAGACACACATCAAGGGAATACTGGATAACAGTGTGTTCTATGCCACAGAATTCGATATTGCTGTCCGGATCATTGCACACGATTGTATCTCGTTTGTTCAACATTTCGTTTTGATCCCTGTGGTCTGTCGGGCTGGCTGAGGGGAGAGGTTTGTCAGCTTTTACTATCGTAATTTGTGTTAACTCGCATTGCTCTCCAGCATGGCTTTGTTGGAAGCTCTTCGGACTGATTTGCCGTCGTTCTCAAGAGCGTCAGTGATTCAATTCTGGGTTCGGTGACCGCAATAATTGGGATTTTCTCTCCTGCTGGAAAATTCAACGTTATACCGGGTGTTTCATAACTATACCAACAAAAGAAATCAGGGATGCTCTTCGTGTTATTTTAAGAACGATGGTGAAAAGGGATTGGCGGAGAAAAATTTTCTTTTCCAGAAAATTAAGGTTACTTCGTTATTTTTGGGCGCCCGATTCATTCTAGTATCGTTCATACCTCAGTCACTTTCATATTGTCAAAGCCACGGATGAGACTGAGATAAGAAAATGAAAGTTAAAAAATGATCTATTGAACCCCACTGTCGGCAGTCCTGAAGACAGTTTTCCATGGTTTCCCATTTTCACACCAGACAAATACTGGGCCTGTATCTTAATCAGGGCCACGGTCAATTCCTTCCCTACCGAGCGAGTTGGCCGTGCGGTTAGGGGCGCGCAGCTGTGAGCTTGCATCCGGGAGATAGTGGGTTCGAACCCTACTGTGGGCAGCCCTAAAGATGATTTTCCGTGGCTTCTCATTTTCACACCAGGCAAATGTTAGGGCTGTACCTCAATTAAGGCCACGGCCGCTTATTTCCAATTCCTAGGCCTTTCCTATCCCGTCGTCACCATAAGACGTATTTGTTTCGGTTCGACTATAGCAAATTGAAAAAGGTAATAATCTAGCCCATACCAGAAGACATAGTAAACACTAGGTCTCGCCAGCAAAGGCATCATAAACTGTTAAAGATTTCGAAAAACTGTTTTCACATTTAGAACTGCTACCAAAGGGCTCGTAATTGAACTTGTAGTTCTTTTCCAGAGTACCAGTATCTGCCGAAGTGAAGCAGTACTGTTTTCTACAGCTTGCGTTAGAGTAATAGACATTGTAAGTTCAGAGGTGTGATTATTTTTACAATCCAACTGGTAGTTCTCAATAGACCGGGCGAGTTGGCCGTGCGGTTAGTAGCGCGCAGCTGTGAGCTTGTATCCGGGAGATAGTGGGTTCGAACCCCACTCTCAGCAGCCCTGAAAATGATTTTCCGTGCTTTCCCATTTTCACACCAGGCAAATGTTGGGGCTGTACCTTAATCAAGGCCACGGCCGCTTCCTTCCCAGTCCTAGCCCTTTCCTATCCCATCGTCGCCATAAGACCTAACTGTGTCGGTGCGGCGTAAAGCAAATAAAAAAAAAGATAGGTTCTCAATAGAATGGAATGTCAGCCAGAAAAATGGAGCTTGTATTTCACCTTACAAAAAACACATACAACTAGAAAGCGATCTCTGTTAGGACAAAACTACGCCACTATCAGGCAGTATTTCAACCAGAGTGCTTGTATGCTTCAGAATGCCTGGGATTAACAACCAGGAAAGACATTGAAGAAATTGTGAAGAAGGAAAAATCCTCGGTCCAAAGAAATGTACTGACACATATCGATTACGCAGTAACAAAGAAATATATAAAACATGCAGTAGGATTTCAGATGCCATTTGGAAGAGAAGAGTTAATTTTTTTGTACATATTTCAAGAATTCCTGATGACAGACTTGCCAAGAAGATCTTTAACCACTTCAGTTAAACCCAATAGGAAAGGCAGCTCTTATGAAAAATGGTGTGTTAACACGAAGAAGGATTTGCAAGAAATGAACATCACACATCAAGACATCGACAATAGAACCACCTTCAGAAAAAAAGTTACACACATTTAAGGGTTTCCTAGAGCCAGAAACAGCGACCAAGAGGAGACAACAATGGACGGTTGAAAGGAAAAAAGCAGCAAGCAGGAGGATGTAGGAGTAGTGGCGTCAAAGAAAATTTAAATCATGAGGAGTTATTTACGTGGTCCACAGCTGGCCAAAATCGATAAAAGAAAGAAGAAGAAGAAGAATGGAATGTCTTCTAACACGCTTCATTCGCCTGCCGTGGACCGCCAAGTTCGAATGAATTACTAACGAGGCGACCAAGGCACGGGCTACGTATGAGTGCTGAGCTTGTTGACATATAGAGTTCATTCAATTTCTTCTGACAGTTAGGTATTCGGTGTGATGTGTATGTACGTACATGATGGTCTCTATCTCCATACAATCTGTATCTACTGCTACATCACCGAGTGAGTGGCTGCGCGGTTTGGGTCACGTAGGTGTCAGCTTGCATTCGGGAGATATTGGGTTCGAGCCCCACTGTCGACAGCAGTCAAGATGGGTTTCCGTGGTTTCCCATCTTCACACCAGGCAAATGCTTAGGATGTACGTTAATTAACGCCATGGACGCTACCATGCTAATCCTACACCTTTTCTATCCTCATGTCGCCGAAAACCTTCGATGTGTTGGTGGAACGTTTAACCACTAGCAAAAATATATATATATATATCGATACATGATTACAGTGGAACCTCGATATCTCGAATCACCTAGAGAGCTACATTTTATTTCGAGTTATCGAAATTTCGAGATACACAAGGACCTCGTTTATCCGGCTCTCATTAATCCGGATCGAAAATAATAAAAATGTATTTGTATTTGTACTTGTACAGTATTTCTTTTACGGCGTCGACTCTTCTTGAATGTCTTTTCCGCCAAGGATAGTTAAGGACAGAAATTGGAAGTAATTCGGACACTGTCCGTCAGAGGTACTGTCCCGGCATTCGCCTGGAATTGAGAATCGTAATTGAGGACGGCCGAGGTGGGATTCTAACCCACGCTCTTCAGAATGCAACACACTACTAATTCACTGATGGTGAATTTGAAAATGAAAGCGGCGCTCCATCAGAAGAAACAATGACTCATTGAGATGCAGCAATGCAGCTGGACAAACTGATGGCCTATTTAGAATCCTAGGCTGAAACCACACCGGCAGAATTATTGTTATTAAAACGCCTTCATTATCGTGCTGCGCGCAAACGCTATACAAATGTAAAACAGAAAAAAGTCACACATTATTTTAGTGCATAAAACAGAGACATAAATGTAAGAAAAGTGTTGTTATATTTTTTGTACAATTGAGAAAAGGGTATTACTGTACAACTTAGGTTAACAGATTAGGCTATATACCATGTACTGTATTTGTTTCTTTTAGTTTTCCGGATTATCCAGATTTTCGATAATTCGGATCAGTTCCGGTCACACCTAATCCGGATAAACGAGGTTCTTGTGTATAGAGAATACCGTTTCTGAGCATCCTCTTCCTATAGAAATGAAAATCCACAGCCTGTTTCCAGTCATTCGACAGGGTCGGGAATGGAATGAATGAAGTGCCCATCTAGCGGCGAAGATAGGTATTGTGCCGGCTGCCGAGGTCTGTCGCACTGCTCTGGGGCAATGATAAATGACTGACAGGTGAAATGAAATGAAATGAGAATGGAGAGTGTTGCTGGAATGAAAGATGACAGGGAAAACCGGAGTACGCGGTGAAAAACCTGTCCTGCCTCCGCTTTGTCCAGCACAAATCTCACATGGGGTGACCTGTATTTGAACCACGGAACCCAGCGGTGAAAGGACGGCGCTCTGCCACCTGAGCCGCGGCGGCTTTTCCTATAGAAATGCTTCCAAGTGTTTCATCAGCCCTTGGTACATACAGTAGGCTGTAGTTGAAGTTAAGTTCGGTACCAAGAAGACCACGTGCACTGCCTTTAACTCCTGAACGAGCACCTTGGGATGAGCAGAGCAGTTGTTTACGAAAACGGTGATTTTCCTCCCTTCAGCTTGCCTTTCGTTAATATCACGCAGCCAAAATTCGCGAATGGAGGTTGTCATCTACGACTTCCGGGGTTGTTTTCGTACGTGACCGGTAATGAATTCACAGCTGAGAAACAGAGAGGTTTCGCCGATTATCCGATCACTAGAAACTTTAGTTTTTCGGTTCCCGTAATATTAGCTCTCAGCATCATATTAATCCTTTCTTCACTTCTTAACTGTTCCTCACAAACCACAAATGCCGCGTTGCACAGTTAATGTTGTACAAAATTCGAGTTACGAAGTTGTTTTTTTCCCCCCGTTTTTTTCTTTTTGCTTCAAGGGAAGAAGCGCTTGCTTCGAGAAATCGAGAAATTCGTGTAACCGAACTTCGAGCAAATACAGTAGAGACAATACGCGACACACTGCGAGATATCGGGGGACAGCTAGTAGAGCTCCCTCTAGCGGATTGGCCTGAGAACTACTGATTCTGTCATAAAGAGTATGTGTATTTGTGTGTGAAGTTTTTGGTATTATACGTTTTTAGTGAGTTGACATAATTAAATAGTAGCGTGTGTCATTCCTTGATATCTCCTCTCAACATGAAGGGAAAGGTTTGGCTGCAGTAACTATGAAGTCGAGAAGAATGCGCGTTCTTTCTTCAGTTTCCCTCATGACAAGAAAATGTAAGTAATAATGTAATAAGAAATTTTTATAGTACTTCATAATCTTCTGACCTGCTCGACCCATATTTTAACTGGCTTAAAATGTAATACGCATATTTTATTGTATAGTGCAGCAGTTAACCTTCAATACCTATGTGCTGTTGTAGTTGTGATCTGCGGGTTTGATTTAATTCAGGAAAATACATATGCATATGAGTGTGGCTGGTTGTGTTCCAAGTTACCCCATTTGGAATTCCGTAATGCGTTGTCAAGCACTGAAGAAAATATGGGTGACTTAAGAAATGTACATATTTTGTTGAAACAACATGATGATGCAAATTTGCTTTACCCTAATGTAATGGCATTATGGCAAGTATTGCTTATAGGGAAAGTTTGAATGTTTTTGAGGCTAAATTTATAGATTTTCTTTCTGTTAGTAGGCTTCAAGTTAAAAGGAAAATTGTCCAGCTCTTAAATGCAAATTCATTGAATCATGTGTGTAAGGAATGTGCCGATATTTTTGTTGACAAGTGTTTTGATGTGATGGTACAATGCTTTTAAATGAGAAAAAAGAAAAATCTTGCCGTGAACGTTCATGCAGGAATTCTAAAGCTAAACAAGTATTGCATAAATAAAAGATCAAGCCCTTTCACAGCAGTCCATTTCACATCTTGATTATATGTCTAATTTCAGTCTTTAAATAATAACCTGTTAAATAATTCTTCATTCATTTATCCAGAATTGCTGTAGCAATTTTGAAGTTAATATCTTAGTAACACTTTTTTCTAGACGTAATTTATTTATCCATTTCCGTATATACATTTCCATTGATATTTGAATTAAGCGCGAATTTTCAGGTCAAGCCACTAGGAGCGCCACTTGTGACTTGTCTCCCATTTTAACAAAGCTAAATCCGGAAGTGTCGCGTATTGTCTCTGGTGTATTTGCTTCGAGTAATAGAGAAATAAATACACGTGAAGAATCGGACAAATGGCCGGAAAAATGAAGTTACTTCGAGACACTGAAAATGGAGGCTGGAGATATCGAGGTCAGACTGTATTTAACCAATTTCCGAAGTACATACCGGTACTGGCTGGAAGGGCATTGCATCATCGAGGAAAGGTTCATCTTCTTCGTTTCTTCTTAGCAACAGGATATATTTTGTCTTTTCCTCGCTAATTATCAGGCTTTCTGTAGATGCTTGTGTTTTTTTACTTACTGTCATTTGCCGAGTTCATTAAAATAGTTACATCTTACGTCAGGTATGTGTAGAGTTGTTAAGCGCTGCTAACAAACGCGTGTCTCTCGATAAATTACCATCTCAGTTTTCTGTTTAATTAGCACACTTAATTAAATTAATTAACTTTGTATGTATTTATATTCATATTTGCTATTCACATCTGATTTTATTACAGTTCTTACTTTGTTCTCCTTTCATTCCCATGAAGACACACAGACACAGATGGTGTTGTGTTATAGAATATGACCACACAGGCTGTGCATTCTAATTGCAGCGGATGCTTGTCCAGATATCACGCTGAAGTAACTAATTAACGAAGAAGAGAAAAACACATGTTCGTTACTGCTTGTCTTCCTAATGTATGATGTGTAGACGGACGGGTTGTGGACACCAGGGTAAACATCTGCATCCTTGCTTATAAGAGGCATGGTTCGTAACAAAGTGGTAATGTCGTTTTCAGTATAAGATTATTTCAGCCAGAACGCAGAAGCATCATAACGCTGTGTCCTTCTTCCGCGCATGATAAAATATGACCACTTTCTGTACACTCTGAAATTGAAAACAATCAGAAATATGTATATTTCTCAGAAAATGTTTTACTCTCTTTCAGCTGTAGATTCATGTAGTTAATATAATATATAGGCTTAATATTTACTTTCTTACTTATTATATAATGTATTATTTAATTTTACTGGATTTGGTATTGGTAGTTTAATTATTTTTTTTGAAGTTTAATTTCATATTAAAATATTATAACCGTTCAGTTAGTGTGTTCATACACCTGTATATTATTATGTGGAGACGCAACATAAATGAGGCTTTTCAGCCTCGGTGGCATGTAAATTATCATTATATTGAATTCAGTTATTATTTTGACGTCACTTTTACTGTCCGAATCACACGATTTAGTGAATGTACACATGTAAAATCTCACATACTATGAACCTCTGATCTAAAACGCAGCACTATACAAGGCAGCCCCAATTCGGATTTTTTTATTTTTTTTTTATTTTTTACAAGTTGCTTTACGTCGCACCGACACATACAGGTCTTATGGCGACGATAGTACAGGAAAGGGCTACGAATGGGAAGCGGCCATGGCCTTGATTAAGTACAGCCCCAGCATTTGCCTGGTGTGAAAATGAGAAACCACTGAAAGCCATCTTCAGACCTGCCGACAGTGAGGTTCGAATTCACTATCTCCCGAATACTGGATACTGGCCTCACTTAAGCGACTGTAGCTATCGAGCTCGGTGCCCGATATTCTGGAGCGGGTGCTGTGCTGACATTAACGTTAGCAGTGCCGGGCCGTTGCATTTGTGATAACTGCTGTTCACACTTGAGCAAATTAACTTCACACTAATGCTAGCTAGCATTTAATATACCGTGGGTTAATTTTTAAAACTTACCAAATTGATTAAAATTCATGGTTCTTATTTTGGATTTTTGGTTTACATTGAGAAAAAACACAGCCCGCCCGGTGGCCACGATCGTTAAAGCGTTGAAGTCTAAACGGTCTGGACACCATGGTTAGCCAGTTCGAGTCCCGTTGGTCGAAAAGTTGTCACCATCAGAATGTTGGCCGGCACGGTAGGAGAGGTGGTGGTATACAATTTCCAATCACTAGATTGCGTATCAAAAGCATTGAATTCCAAACCTCTCCGAAGTGCTCATATGGAAAGGCATATGACGCTGTTGATGGTGATTCGTCCGTTGGATGGAGACGTTAAGCCTTGAGCAGACCCGTTGGTGCGATTCGACAGGAGTAGGCTATGTGCCGGCACCTCTCACTTCCTACTATCTCATTAACTGCTATGATGAGCTTGACGTCAGGAAGGGCATCCGGTCATAAAAACCCGCCACCACAGATTCATGTCACCTCATATCCGACCACGGAGATAAACGTAACAATGGTTGGACAAACAAACAAAGAAACAAACAAACAAACAAAGAAACAAGCAAACAAACAAACATTGAGAAAAACTCGTCAGTTTACGGGATGGTGCATAAAATTAAATCAGTCCCCTCGAATATTTCAATAAGAATTAAAAAAAATAAAAACCGTTACAATTAATAATGTTATTGTTATCGATTTTGCGTCTCACTAACTACTTCTGCGGTTTGATGGTGTTGGTAATCTTCCGCCCCTTTCCCATTCGCGTCAAAACGTCCCTGTTTCGAATCTGAATCTATCCGGCTTATCCGGAACATACAGCGATAGCACTACCTCGTGAATGTCTCTAGTCTTTCCAAATAAGGTTCCGTCACTTTATCTGAACCTCAAAGTTTGTATCCTCCGTTGCTATATCTTTTCAGTCCTTCTTTGCGAACCACAATTATCACCATAACCATTTTTCACTTACGTTTGATTAGCTTTCCAATTTATGCTTTCTTAGAAGCGTAGTTTTATCTACAATGATGTAATTTATCGGTTCCTGGTATAAGAACGTCACCATTCCGATTCTGAGTAGACCCAGTTTTCTTTTTGTAATTTGTGTAGATCTTTTCCTGCGTATACTTCAAAGTTTAATGGTTATGTGATAGCTGATTCTCAGAAAAGGTCTGCACACACCAACGCGGGAAGCGGGGGCGGGAGCGGGAGCGGGAGCGAAACCTACAATCCCGCGGTCGCTGCGAAGTTGGTCTTTCTGCACACACTAACGCGGGACGCGGGGAGCGGGAGCGAAACCTACAATCCCGCGGTCGCTGCGAAGTTCGTCTTTCTGCACACACTAACGTGGGACGTGGGAAACGGGAGTGAAACCTACAATCCCGCGGTCGCTGCGAAGTTGGTCTCTCTACACACACTAACGTGGGACGTGGGAAGCGGGAGTGAAACCTACAATCCCGCGGTCGCTGCGAAGTTGGTCTCTCTACACACACTAACGTGGGACGTGGGAAGCGGGAGCGGCAGTGAAACCTACAATCCCGCGGTCGCTGCGAAGTTGGTCTTTCTGCACACACTAACGTGGGACGTGGGAAGCGGGAGTGAAACCTACAATCCCGCGGTCGCTGCGAAGTTGGTCTCTCTACACACACTAACGTGGGACGTGGGAAGCGGGAGCGGGTGCGAAACCTACAATCCCGCGGTCGCTGCGAAGTTGGTCTCTCTACACACGCTAACGCGGGACGCGGGAAGCGGGAGCGAAACCTACAATCCCGCGGTCGCTGCGAAGTTGGTCTTTCTGCACACACTAACGCGGGACGCGGGAGCGGGAGTGAAACTTTCAATCCCGCGGTCGCTGCGAAGTTCGTCCAATACATTTCGTCCTTCATGGCTATCTATTTGAGGAAGTTCGTGATGGTTTCCTCACGTTCTCTTGCTTCCAGAAGTGAATGTAGCAGGCGGTGCCGATACTTTCTTTTTAAACATTCCAAAACGGCCTGGTCCATAGGTTGTATCAAACTTATTACGTTAGGGGGTAAAAATAAAGCACGAATTCCATCAGTACTAGATCATGTTCATCTGGACGTGCCCCTGCGTTGCCCAGTAATAAAACTGCTTTAATAGCCAGACTTGGTCTCAGTAGAGGGGACCCACAGGACGATGACATGGCAGAAATACGCAGGGAATGAAATGCTGTAGACACATCATTTAAAATTTACGAAAATAAACATTCAAATAACGCTGGGATTTGCAAGATTAATTTCCACTCTATGTTTTTTTTTTTTTTTTTTGCTAGTGGATTTACGTCGCATCGACACAGATAGGTCTTATGGCGAGGATGGGATAGAAAAGGCCTAGGAGTGGGAAGGAAGCGGCCGTGGCCTTAATTAAGGTACAGCCCTAGCATTTGCCTGGTGTGAAAATGGGAAACCACGCAAAACCATTTTCAGGGCTGCCGACAGTGGAATTCAAACCCACTATCTCCCGGATGCAAGCTCACAGCCCCGTGCCCCTAACCGCACGGCCACCTCGCCCGGTAATGTATTCTTGTTTCAGTTTTCTAGCTACTGGAGATTCCTATTTTACAGTTGGTCACATTTTCTGGGTCCGATTCACAACATTTGGTGCTATTGTGCGAAATGTTTGCCAAGCGCTTTGTGACAGAATGCAAGGAATATACATGCCAGAACCATCTACCGAAACATGGATAGAATCAGCTCAAGCATATTACAGAATGTAGCAATTCCCAAACTGTATTGTTAGTATCGATGGGAAGCACGTTACTATAAAATGTCCGAGGAACAGTGGATCAAATTATTTTTGTTACCTGAAGAAATTCTGTATTGTACTTTTATCAGTTGCTGGTCAAGATTACAAGTTCCTATGTGTGGATATCGGAGGGTACGGAGAAAACAGTGATGGTAGTATTTTCCAGAACTCTGTGATGGGACAACGGTTAGAAGCGGGTGGTCATGGTGTTCCGAAAGACAAAAATCTTACTGGACAGAACGTGCCTGTGCCTTATGTCATAATCGGCGACGAAGCGTTTCCTCTGAAAAGTTACTTAATGAGACCGTTTCCATACAGGCAAGCAAAAGGAGACAAGCGCTGAGAAAATTACAACCATCGACAGTGTAGAGCAAGAATGGTCGTAGAAAATGCTTTCGGCATATTAGCACAGAAATGGAGAATATATTAAGACCCATGGAAGTTCGTGTGGACACAGCTAAGCTAATCATTAGAACAACGTGCATTCTGCACAGTTTCCCGAGAGAATATTCAGCATATTAAAAAGATTTGGATCCACCGGAATCAGGACTTGGAGCCTTTGGAAATGTTGACAATGATGCACGACGAGCACCCGCTGTGGCCTTCGCTTATCGTGAGAAATTTGTAAAGTTCTCTGACATGCATAACAGCAGTGTATAGATAGTTTTAGTATACATCTTACATGTATCTGGAAGTTCGCGAACGGAGAAATGTGTGCAAAAGAAGTCACAAACCGTGATAATTAAAGAATTGATACTTACCAGGTATACGCAGTTATTTTCTTATTTCATCTCACAACATATCTTTCTTCTTTACATTACTCATGTCGTAAAGCATTGGGTGTTTCTTAACGCACTCTATCAACAGTTCAGTCGTCATTGCTACTGTCACAGTGAATGCAGCGAAATCAAAATGGTTCGCAGCAATCCCGCCATGTAGGCGGGAGAGTGAAGCACCGGTGTGAATGGATCCCTATCCCACTGAACGCATAATAGTCCGCGACGGGATCGTTCCCGCTCCCGCTCCCGCGTCCCGCGTTGGTGTATGCAGACCTTGAATGGCTGCATGCTTGTCAATTGCTTCGTCATCACTCCTGGAAGGAAGCAATCTTCGTGTTGCTGAGGAAGACCATCCATTGGGAAGATGTTCGATCTCTCTGTGAATCTGAGTCTTCTTTTGTTGTTTGGTCAGGAATTACTGATAATTTTTTACAATTTGCTTGACGTCGCACCGACACAGATAGGTCTTATGGCGACGATGGGACGGGACAGGGCTAGGAGTGGGAAGGAAGGGGCCGTGACCTTAAGTGAGGTACAGCCCCAGCACTTGCCTGGCGAGGAAGAGGAAACCACGAAAAACTATCATCAGTGCTGCCGACAGTGGGGTTCGAACCCGGTATGTCCCGAATGCAAGCTCACAGCTGCGCGCCCTTTACTGGTTACTATATTATTATAAGTCTATCCGTGGCTGACGCGGCAGCGTGACGGCCTCTCACCGCTGGGGTCAAATCTTGGTCTCTCCACTATGAGATTTGTGCTGGATAAAACGGGAGCGGGAGAGGTTTTTCTCCGGGTACTCCTTTTTTCCCGTCATCTTTCATTCCAGCAAAATTCTCCAGTATCATTTCATTTCATCTGTCAGTCATTAATCATTGCCCCAGAGGAGTGCGACAGGCTTCGGCAGCCATCACAATTCCTATCCTCGCCGCTAGATAGGGGCTTCATTCTTTCTATTCCTGACCCGGTTGAACGACTGGAAACAAGTTGAGGATTTTCACTATATTATTATACTGTATTCTTTTTCAAATATCAGTTATTATCTGGAACCAATTTTATTGTAAGCTTCCTCAAGCTAGGCTACCTCCAATTAAAGAGAAAACAGTGTGTATTATTTTCAAAATGTGCACTAAAGTTTAAGGACCAAATGCAAGAAAGTATGCTTAAGTCCACTTTTGAGCTTTCTTGTTTTCTTAATATACAGGATGAACCGCAATTCGCGCACTCGGGCGTTGCAGCGCCAATCCTCACATGCCAGCAATAAAAGAATGTCTCTCACAAAAGTTTGTCCTGCGAGTATATCAGGCTGTGGCCTTAATTAAGGTAGAGCCCCAGCATTTGCCTGGTGTGAAAATGGGAAACCACGGAAAACCATCTTCAATGCTGCCGACAGTGGGGTTCGAACCCACTACCTCCCGGATGCAAGCTCACAGTCGCGTGCCTCTAACCGCACGACCAACTCGCCCAGTGAGATAACCGTTTTATGAGGATGTACAACTAGGCAACCATCCTCTATTAACACTAATCAGAGAGAAGCAATTGGAAGGGTTCAGACACTTCGAAAAATGAAGTTATCGGCCAAGGAAAGACAAGGGCCACGAAGGGCGTGAAAATGAAAGACTCCCTATTCTCGAATGCTCTAATATCGTCGGAGTCGGAAAATAAGGGAGGTGGGACAGGATAGATGAAAGTGAAGAGCCTGTCACAAGTAAGTTGAGGCGGTGCCAGGACCCAACTAAGGGTCTCGTTATTCAACTGACCCCACCCATAGGGGTATTGACCGACGTGAGAATAAATTAAAATACATTCTGAGAGAGGAAAACAATAACAGACCATAACAAATTACATAGCTTACTTGTTTGTTTTTTCTAGGATAATGTTATTTTCTCTAAACATTACTGTTAATGCTGGTACTGGCTGGTTGTATGCTAATTAGTGTTTTTATCTGTGAATGTTATTTATTCCAGATACATACTGAACGCGGAAGTATATAAATCATTCACATCTCGTTGGTCGGTGACATCAGACATAAAACGAAATGTTGCTAATTATAACAATAAATCATCTCGATAAAATATAGACTAGTTTGTTCCGTTCTACATAAAATACTAAAACTTATTAAATGTTAATAATGTTTCATGAGTGATTTGTGAATTTTTCGCGCACTGTATTGCTAGTAACCAGAATGCCTTCGCTACAGCTTATCGTAGAGGTAGAGGAGTAGGAATATGTAACGCGACTTCATGTTGCGTTAGATTTTATTCATCTGTGAATCATTGGTAGAGTGTCGGCCTACGAATCCAATAATCGCAGGTTCAAACCCGAACGAAGGAGTCGGAATTTTCTAGGGCGGAAAAAATTCCGTTCTACACTCCATGTCGTAGGCTACGTCTGCGTGTGAGAGATCTCTGGTGAAAAATTTGGTGTTTACCCGACAGTATTAATTAAAATTCACCCACAGATCGGCTAACAGAGTTCTGGTTTCTCTGTCATATGGACCCCTGTGGGTGGTGGACGCAGATGAAAAATACACCTACGGTATCCCCTGCCTGTCGTAAGAGGTGACTAAAAGAGACCCCAGGGGCTCTCAAACTTGGGAGCTTTGGTTGTCGAGCCTTTAGCTGAGTCCTAGCATTGCTTCCACTTACCTTTGCCAGGCTCCTCACTTTCATCTATCGTGTCCGACCTCCCTTGGTCAACTCTTGTTATTTTCCGATCCCGACGGTATTACAGCAATCGAGGCCTAGGGAGTTTTTCTCATTTTCACGCCCTTCGTGGCCCTTGTCTTTCTTTGTCTGGTACTTCATTTTTCTAAGTGACGGATCCCTTCTTTTTCCTTTTTCCCTCGCTTTCTCTACCCCCTGTAGGTAGGGGACGCAGTCGTAGACTATATCCACGGCATCCCCTGCCTGTCGTAAGAGACGACTAAAGGAGCGACCAAGAGATGATGACATTAGAACCATGAGATTACTTGTGATTTGTACCATTATATGCTGAGCACGATGGTCGACGTTATTTGCGACTAGTACCACCTTGCGGGTAGTAATGGGAAGAAGCAGTTCACCTCTGGGAACTAGTTCATTCACTCTCGTTCCCAAGAAAGAACTACTTCACGAACTAATTCGCGAACTACTTCAAAATGTGTAACTTTGCCGCTAGAGCACTCTGCAATCGCTGAAGTAGTTCGTCCGCGAACAAGTTCCTTCTCATTCCCTTCATACAAGGCTTCATCGCTTCGCGAGCTTTCCAGAACGAGGAAGTACACAAAGTGGACAACAGGTAGCACGCAGGTGCACTTCTCTGTAACATTCGTAGATGCTACAGAAATGAACGTTTCTATTACCGGTAATGTCAGTTCACACTCTCTTCCCCCGCCCCCAAACCCTCAGGAATGTAAGTGTAGGAAAAATCTACTTCTTTTCAAAGATAATACAAATTTCTGTGAAATATTGTCGACTTGAAAATGAGATGTTTTAAACGCTGATCTGTTATCGCAAGAGAACCCTTTTCTTGGTGGTGATTCCATACCCCGACTGAAACATGAATTTATAACATCTGAGCGTTGGTCAACTTTTTCTCGTCGGTGGCGCTAAACGTTAGACTCCAACACTCTCGCTCCCAAGAAAGAACTACTTTACGAACTACTTCGCGAACTACTTCAAAATGTGTAATTTTCCCGCCAGAGCACTTTGCACCGCTGAAGTAGTTCGTCCGCCAACAAGTTCCTTCCCATTCCCTTCACACTCGTGAAGTTTTACCGTTCGCGAAGTAGTTCTCGAGAGACGAGCGAACACTTCACAGTTCGTGGGAGTGAAGTAGTTCCCGAGAACTAGTTCGTTCGCGAACTACCCATCACTACTTGCGGGGGTCTGCGTTATATAGGAGCGGTACCGTTCTGTGCGGAACATTATGAGTCTGAGTGTTGCTTGTGAAAGAAGTCGTCGTGTGTATTCCACTGGTCCGTTCTACTGTGTTCAGTATGGTCTGCGTTATCTATGTGTAGTACCACATTATGTGCAACACCCCGTGATGAACACCACTGTTAGAGGAAAACCACCGGGCGAGTTGGCCGTGCGGTTAGGAGCGCGCGGCTGTGAGCTTGCATCCGGGAGATAGTGGGTTCGAATCCCACTGTCGGCAGCCCTGAAGATGGTTTTCCGTGGTTTCCCATTTTCACACCAGGCACATTCTGGGGCTGTACCTTATTTAAGGCCACGGCCGCTTCCTTCCAACTCCTAGACCTTTCCTAACCCATCGTCGCCATACGACCTATCTGTATCGGTGCGTTGTAAAGCAAAATAGAAAAAGAAAAGTAGTACCAATATGTGAGGAGCACCATGGGTTTGTGTTGCCTTTTTGGGCGTTACAATAACGTGCGATACACTCCGGGTCTGCATTGGCTATGCTTAGTACCACTATGTGAGCGGTGCCATGAGTATACATGGCCTGTGATTAGTTCCACCAAGTGAGGAATACCACGGGAAAACCGGCGCCCGTGATTAGTACACCTAGGTGAGGAGCACCAAAGATCCGCGTTACCTGCGAGTGGTGCCATTGTGTGTGACATACCATGGGTTTAGATTCCCTATGATTAGTACCACCATGCGAGACAAAACCATGAGTCTACGTTACCTGTGATTAGTACCATTGTGAGGGGCCAGTGACCTGGAATTTGGACTGCTTTATTTAATAAGCATCATCCCAGAAATTAAGACATTGTGAATTGGATCCACTGAGAGTTTTTGTTTCACGATCAGTTTTTCATCACCATTCGTTTTAGATTCTAGTCAGTGGATACATTTCGAAGTTTTAATTTGCATTTCGTCACACTTTGTACCATTAGGGGCCGAAGACCTAGCTGTTAGGCCCCTGTAAACAACAAACATCATCATCTGTCATCTGGTAAAGTAAAAGGAGTCCGGGTTCGATTCCCGGCCGGGTCACGGGTTTTTAATTTAAATGATTAATATCCCTGGCGTGGGGACTGGGTGTTTGTGTGTCCTTAACGTTCCTTTCCTTACAATCAACACTTTACACTTCCGCAATTTCCAAATACACGCAGGTTCATAACATAAGATCTTCTAGGTCGACGCCCCGAACAAATACCATTTACAAAAATTAAAACGGAACGTTGAAATAAGTACGTAAGCAGCCTAAACGGCGTCAGATCAAAATGTTTGCTGCAGACGCTAGCTTAGATAATTGTTTTTTCCGTATTTCTTTCAGAAGAAGAGTCATTGCTTCTTGCCGAAATGAATAGCTCAATGGACGCTGATTCCAGCGGCAACCCCAGTTAATCGTTGCCTTTCAGTTTCCAGGATAATCCTGCTGAAGTCGGTGGGATTTGATGTGTTTTCTTACAATTTTCTTTACGTTGTTAGGTATTAGGTTTTATGGCGACGATGAGATAGGAAAGGACCAGGAGTGGATAGGAAACGGTCGTGGCCTTAAGGTAACTTACATCCTCAGCATTTGCTTGGTGTGAAAATGGGAAACCACGGAAGACCATCTTCAGCGCTGCCGACAGTGGGGTTCGAACCCAGTGTCTCCCGAATGCTAGCTGATAGCTACGTGACTTAGAGCACGCGGACACTTGCTCTGTATTTGATGGTTGTCAAATGCGACAATTCGATGTCAAAACAGTAAATCATCTCCGACAAAACATTTGAAGGAAAAAAAAAGCAGATAATATAATGAATAAAACAGTAATGAATTAATGAACCGTCTCACAACTTCAGCGACTTGTTTGAATGCCATATTGCGGCCAACGGAATGTCCCTTTCCTCCAATGTAATATTGTCCTTTTTGTCCCACATCTTGTGATCAACTTTTCTTGTGTTTCGCACATTTTTTGTGTGTCTGCAAACATATAATTACGTTACGGAAAACATGTTCGGGCTACTTCCGATATCCTGACCTCCCTAAAAGCCATACAGAAGCGAAGACAACGGTACATCTATACCTAGGAAAGTCCGGCTCCATGGCTAGGTGGTTAGCGTGCTGGCCTTTGGCCACAGGGGTCCCGGGTTCGATTCCCGGCAGGGTCGGGAATTTTAACCTTAATTGGTTAATTTCGCTGGCACTGGGGCTGGGTGTATGTGCCGTCTTCATCATTTCATCCTCATCACGACGCACAGGTCGCCTACGGGTGTCATATCAAAAGACCTGCCCCTGGCGAGCCGAACTTGTCCTCGGACACTCCCGGCACTAAAAGCCATACGCCATTTTTCTTTTTTTAATACCTAGGAAAGACCAGTTAGACGACGTCAGAAGATGGTCGATTCTTGACGAGGATGTTACTATAGCTATACAGGACTATTATGTGTAAAACTGGAGGCAGTATTAAAATGTTTCTGACTTTCGCGGCTGGGAAAGCAATAAGTGCCTATTACATTTTTGAATACATGATTTAGCTTTAGGTCTTGTAGTTACCGTAAAATACGCTCAACGTCCTCTGTAAAGAAGGTTATTATTACCTCGATACTTTTCACCTCCATTTTTTGGCTTTGAACTATCCGCCCTATTCATGATGGACAAATGAATTGAGAATTCTGACATAGTACTCCCATTCATCGGTGTTAGCCCTAGACCTCAAGAGAGGAAACAAAACACGGCATGATGATGCGCATTGGCACGGAAGAAAGTCTTGTCTACAGCGAAATATTCGTCGTACGTACGTACGTATATTTCTCTAATAATAATGGAATTTATTAACCCTCCGCTAATTTAACTGTTGATTTACGTTAAAGTAATTATTATCGTCTATTTACGACAGAAAATAATAATGAAATTCGATGGATAATTCGTTCACATAACCGCCTGCACGACTTCGGAGATTCAATGACCCATACTCCTGGCATCGATAATCTGGCCGCAATCAAATGCGCACATTTCTCGTGACTTGCCCATCCTGTGGTCACTTGTTACTCACACGACCAGTACGCGGTCTGACGACATCGCAGTCACGTGCTACATTTATCGTGCTGATCACAACGCCACTTGCCAAAGCGGCAGTTGTCATAAATTCAGTTGCTCATTATAATAAAACCCGAATCATGAAAATTTCCATGCAACTATTTACCTGCCATTTGTTTCCTAGCTGGCTCGTGAAATGGCATTTATGCATTCTTCTCCTCCTGCTACATTTTTAGAAAATCTGTAAATCCCTACATAACCTTCCGCTTTAATTGAAGAAACATAACTTACTACAAGAGAACTACGACATTTCCACGCATTTAACCATATCAGTTTCAGCTCAAGCTGTAAATCAGAAGAAAAGAAAAGCTGCACTCAAGTGAATGGCGCGAGCTGTTGTTAGACATACGTCGCAACGACGTCGCCAATCATTTTACGCCATGGCGTTGTACTACAGACAGAGCAGTTTTCATTCTGTTTATCCACATCAGGACTACGTCATCCATGCTTCTAGCAGGGATTATTTTCCCATGATCTTTAGATCATTCTGGCATGCATTTGTACAAATGGTGGTATACATCTCTCCTGAAGTACTGCCAGTGAGTCAGTCACATTGATATTAATTTAGAACTGTCGCCCATGTGACATTTTTCCCTGTCAGTTTCTTACTTAGTCTGTTCTTAAATGACTTCAGGAAAGTTGGAAATTTATCAAACATCTTCCCTGATAAATTCTT
The DNA here is from genome assembly GCF_040414725.1 of Anabrus simplex. NCBI lineage: Eukaryota > Metazoa > Arthropoda > Insecta > Orthoptera > Tettigoniidae > Anabrus > Anabrus simplex. The sequence goes on along the minus strand of NC_090272.1, from coordinate 74,144,998 downwards.
CCAGTCCTTAATTCCTCTTCGTATAAACGAATATTTGGCCTAATTTGTCCTCTTGAATTCCAATTTAGCGAGCTCGATAGCGCGACAAGTATCCAGTATTCGGGAGATAGTGGGTTCGAACCCCACTGTCGGCAGACCTGAAGATGGTTTTCCGTGGTTTTCCATTTTCACACCAGGCAAATGCTGGGGCTGTACCTTAATTAAAGCCACGGCCGCTTCCTAACCACTCCTTTCCTGTCCCATCATCACCTTAAGACCTATCTGTATCGGTGCGACGTAAAACAACTTGCAAAAAAAATCCAATTTTATCTTCATTTTATGATCTTTCCCAGGGATCGTCAATCGAGAGTGAAATGCCTTCGGACCAGTTTGCTTCCCGCTCTCGAGGAAAGAGAGCGGCTTGGCGAGCATGTAGGGGAAGAAGTAGGGGAAGTGCATGACGTAGTATGTACTGCAGGTCAGTGGCGCAAAGGTATAGCACATCTTTCTGGACAGGTTAGATTGCGACATGATATGCCCGAACTCATGAGAGGTAACACTACAGTGTGTTTCCGTCTTTATCCTCGCACCACACGACGTTCAACTCTAGTCGCAACATTTTCGTAACGCTGCTCCTTTGTTGGAAATCACTCAGAACATCGCACTGCTTTCTTTTGAATTTTTTCCAGTTCTGGTAACAATCCTAGTGAGGGGTCCCATATACTGGAACTGTACTCTAATTAATTGTTACCAGAACTGGAACTCTCCTTTTCTTCCTTACTACAACCCCTTTATACCCTCATAACTCTACGAGGCAGTATGTAACCCTTATTGCAGTCCCGTTGCTGTCAATGCATTGTCCTACAAAGAAGGCTTGCAATGGTGTGGCATTGGCTCTCTAGCAGCCAGCGTCCTTTTTTTTTTTTCCCTAGCGGTGTAACGTCGCACTACCACATCGAAGGTTTTTGGCGACGCGTGGAAGGGAAAGGTCTAGGATTGGAAGGTAGCGGCCGTGGCCTTAACTAAAGTACACCCCAGCATTTGCCTGGTGTGAAAATGGGAAACCATGGAAAACCATCTTCAGGGCTGCCGACGGTGGAACTCGAACCCATCCTCTCGCAGATGTAAGCTCACAGCTGCATGATCCTCTCCGCATGACCAACTCGCTCGGTTGAAAAAGTGTTGCAATCCAACTGACGAGCCCGCTGCCACACTGGGACGAAACGCTGGCAATTTCGCGATTGAAAAAGCATGAAAAACGTGAATACTTTAAGAATAATCTTACTCATACAAGACGTCTTGATGGAAATGATTTAATCGTTGTATATAGTGCATCGAATTACACTGACAGGAACCTTGAGTTCGAGAGAATATAACATTATTGTTCGTTATTATGCAAAATGAATCGGCACTGTAGATCTCACCTGAAACTGTTTTAGATAACTCTCCGAAGAGAACTGGGCACCTTACCATTACGAACTGAACCAGATTTCAATTCTACTGCGTGCAAAGTTCATGTTATCTGACGGGCGCAGTAGCGATTGTTTGGATGTCGTAATTGTAGTGTATTTTCAAACCATTGAATGCGCTGGGATGATCAGCGTGAGGAGACACAGATGTGTACTCTCTGGAGAGAACTGTTCTTCTCATTGGGACTTCCATTATAATGAATAGATACACCATGCATTGCAGCAAATGCATATTCAAATTAAATAAAGTATATTAAGTATTTAAGTATATTTTCCAAGTCGCTTTACGTTGCACCGACACAGATAGGTCTTACAGCGACGATGGGACAGGAAAGGGCTAGAAGTGGGAAGGAAGTGGCCGTGGCCTTAATTAAGGTACAACCCAGCATTTGCCTGGTGTGAAAATTGGAAACCATGGAAAACCATCCTCAGGGCTGCCGACAGTGGGATTCGAACCCGCTGTCTCGCGAATACTGGATACTCGCTGCACTTAAGCAACTTATTTCCCCTCCACGTCCCATCCCGTAGTACCAGAATGAAGACCCTATTCCATATTCCTTACTCCCGGCTTTCTCTCACCCAAAGGTCCCTTTCTATACGTATTCCAGCAATGTTTAATACATTATCCATCTACATGAACCTAGACATCTTCGTAACGTTTCCTTCCTTCTGTCATGATATTTCTAATATAACTTAATTTTCCTTCTTGTTCTTTCCCGTTCTGCTCCTGTGTATGTATGTTTAGTCCTCAGCCCGAAGGCTGGTTGGATCCTCAACAGCTCCGCCATCAGCTGTCATAGATGGTCTAGGCATCACTGAAGAGGCGTACTAGGGAAATGAGGAGCGAGGTAGTTTCCCGTTGCTTTCCTCACCAAGCCAGAAGTTGCTATTACATATCAGTCTGCCAAGCGCACTGAAATGCATGCACCAACCGACCCTATGAGCAATATTTTCACACCATTCATAGCAGGGACTGGCTGCAGAAGGAATGGCATTACTAGTATCACTCATACCTCAGTCACTTTCATTTTGTCAAAGCCAAGGATAAAGCTGAGACAGATCAATGAAAGTAACAAAATTGTTCTAGCCCATACCAGAAGACATAGTGCACTGTAAACACTAGGTCCCGCCAGCAAAGGCACTCTGCTCCTGTATTTACTGTAAATGTATTTTTCTTTGTTAATATCGTTGTTTATGTAAATATGTATCATATATGATTGTACAGTTTTCTTGTGTATATTTGTGTTCTTTGTAAATATTTATATATCTTTCATTTCAGATTCATATCTATTGTACATAGCTCGGATCTTTGTAATTCGGCGTTATGCTGTTGCTGATCCTGAATAAATAAATAAATAAATAAATAATATATGTATTTGCTGACGGATTTGAGCATTTGAAATACCACCGCACTGAGCCAGGATGGAACCTACCATATTGGGGTCAGAAGGCCAGTGCCTGAAACATCTATAAATCCAATTATATTTTTTAGACTTTTTATTTTATGTCCAAAAAGTGCAGATGTAAATCTGAGGATAAACAAAGGCCGGTGCATTCTGGAATAATATTTGCACAACAGCCAGTTTAAGGTAACGTCATGTAATAATTAAGGAAACATAGACAAATCATATCTTTTCTTGGGTAATTCATCTGATCGTATGGCTTGTGATATAACACCCAGCTCGACAGCAGGTTGTTCATTTAATTAAAAAGAGGGACAAAATGAATGCAAATTGGAGAGGCGCCATTCTGTTTTTATATTCATGACATATTTATCGACAGCTACCTTTTTTTTCCTTCGTCATTCTCGATTATTAGTATTCAGAGTTAATATGGAAAGGAAATATCGGACAGCGAAATCATGTTATTTTCTCTGATAGCGTGAGATAATTTCAGATGACTTGCCACCTGTTTGAAGCTTGTTAAGAAGATAATCTTAACTGGAGCGTTTTTCCTTTTAGTACAGGGAAGAGTTTATTTATGGAAGTCAGGTTTAACAGACTGAGTAGATCTTTTTGTGCGGTTTGCTTCCCTTTCACCTCGTATACCCGACAGCTATGACTAACCTTTCACGTGCTAAGTATTTCCAGATTAATAGATACTTTATGCACGACAGTGCACCTCGTCATTATAGATCAAATTACCTTTCGCACACACACATTCACTTGTTTATACAGAGTGTCTAGAAATAAGTTACGGAAAATTTATGGGCATAATAAGTCTCAATAATGTAAGAGAGACTCCGTCATCAGAGTTTCAAGAGCCCTGTGGTTAATTTCCTGGGGTAATTGGTTCATATCCCTTATGTTCTACAACGTAGCGCACTGAATTCGCAACACAACGTTAGCGGTGAAGAGTTTGAATAGGAGAATTCAAAATTCCCAAGCAAAATGCATGGAGCATGGGGTACGCAGAAATGATCAGAACCTTGACTAGCGAATGGAGTACAGACATATGAGCACGTGACTGAGGACCGCACGGTATCGGCTGTTTACATGTGCTTTGCAGTTGACCGGCAATACAGTGGAGTGCATTACCTGACTCAGCACATATAGGGGAGGGGAGTAGACAAGCGGGACGCTGGGAAGGAGAAATGTGAAGGATCATTTCCGGTAGGTTTTCGCGCTTGTGCCCTGTGCCGTTATTGAAACACACTATAAAAATTAAATAAAAATATGAATATACACAGTAGACTATGTACCATACATAAACAGTTAACTAAACATATTTCCTCAGTGGGCTAAGGACTCTAAAGTCGAACTGTAAAGACCCAGCCTGTTACGTCAGGAAATCTAAATAACGTAAAGATGATGTTTGGCATTAATAGTGGTGTACGTTTCTGATTAACACCTATCAAAACACAATGATAACGCACGGAAACTACGTTGGAGTTAGTTTTATTGGCCTATATTCTAGGATATTCTCTTCTAAACTGAGCATTTAATGCTTGTCAATACCATCTGACGTGCTTTACAATGTTTACTTTTATTACATAACTTACGTTACATGGTCATTTAAGTACTTATTTTGCAGTGTGGCGAAGTTATTCATGTACTGTGTTTACCGATATGCTTCATAAAACAAATCCATTGTGCTGGCCCGAAACCGAGAGGAGCTTTTCTTACTAGGATTTAAGTAGTCGGTTCAGGATACTGTAGCGCATTACAGTCACAATAAAGACGGCACATTATCCGGGCATGATGATCAGATGCTGCTCTGTGATACGCTGCCATTTTCAGCAAGGTTGCATCTGAGCGAGCGACACGTCAGTGTGCTACGGTAGAGCACCGCCCAAGTTTAGTTATTAAATAAGAGATCTTCGCCGGCCATACGCTGCATAGGCTGACACAGAAGTTGCTCACGATTGAACTTATACTTCTTTGTCGATCTTCTGGTGAGCTTTCACTAGGAGGAAATAAAATACGCTAGAGATAGTTTTGTTTCAGAACATTATGTCCTCTTACAATTTCCATTCTCTTTTCCGTTCATCCGCATCTCTATAACAAGATGGTAGCAGAGCGTGGTTGAATTGGCCTGTACAAAGCCCATAACTTATTTTCACACTGTATAACTCTTGCATGTAATAGCTTTTTTTGGGTCTTTTAACCAGTTTGAAGCCTGTAGTACGGTGAAAGCAATTTTCGAATTCTACACTGTATGTGCCTAAACGTATATGAACAACGGGTCTGCGTTCATAAATTCCAAACATGAGTTTTTTGTTATCTGCCGGTAAATCTACCGACACATAGGTGTCGCATTTGAGCACTTTCAAATACCATGGGAGTTAACTGCGATCGAACCAGCTAACTTTTGAGCTCGGAAGAACTGAGCTCTGCCGTCTGAGTTACTCAGCCCGACATTTGAAGAAAATAGAATCATCATCAAGTGAAACATTCCTTTCTCCAAGAAATCTCGTTTCATTTCGAAGTCCATATATTTACTATCAGTCGTAGAAAATCTGGAAACGGGTGCGATATTAGAGTACAATAAAAACAAAAACAACGCAAACAAGTCTTAACTGGAAATTGCACTATAAAAGGCACTATGTTTAAACAAAACTCTTTTGAAGAAATTATACAGTTTTTGGGCATCTAATGCATCTTTTTCTATAAGTGTATGCACTCTCTCGGAGCTTATTGGGTTGTAATCTTGGATTGTGTTAGCGAGACGTCTTTGCTGTATTCGTTAATTTCAAAATTAGTGACGTAGTCCCTGAGAAATATTGCTGTATACTTAAAAATTACCTTGTTAATACCTTCATATGGACACATTCCTTTGGATTATGTTAATAAGATTGTCTACTGACCAAAAGTATGGCTTCGATTGAGGCAACTAAATAAAATTAAGGAAACTCAATGATGAGGTTATCAGTGCTTCGGCTTTGTGCGGCATGGGCTTATCAGTTGGATACCGCACCTTCCCAAGACACTGGTCGGCTAGCACGCCGGTAGCGACACCACTACACTCCTCGGTACTGGGTACGTATGTGCTGACACATCACTAGGCCTCGCTGCTCGATGTCAGGCGATGATGAAACAAACCAATGGATTTCCTTCGGTGCCTTTACCCTGAAGCCCGGCTTCTCGCTATGCTCTTCGCTGCTATCCTCGCCACATCCATGGTCTCAAACACGTTTTCGGAGCCTGGCACATCGCCTGCTATCCTGTAACTTGGACTGTAATTGGTTCCTTGAAGGTCACCCGTTCTTTCACTCCTTTCTCCGCAATCCACACAGATGTTCTGTGATCACACTATATTTATCTGAAACTCATCCGGCCTTGTGTTGTGCTGTTTCGTTTCTGCTGTGGATGACAATTTTAAACAAATGCTGATATCAGCTGTCTTCGAACGAAATGCGATTTGGAACCAGTGGCATGCGGAACATTATAACGGGTCCAAACTGGATAAACTGTGGAATGAAGTGGGAGATGAATGTGGAATGATTAAGTGAACCTTCAGGAGACAAGAACATCTTCACACAACGAATTTTCAACTACAGATGAGAGCTGCCAGCAGCGTGAGAGCGGTAGTGCTGCAGGGTCTATGGCGAGCAGCTTGGCGAGGTGCTAGGGCGAGCATCCATATGACAGCAGCGAAGCCGCAGCATAAACGTATGCTTCGTTTTATGTAATCCACTATGCGAGTGACACTGAGCCATACTCATTAAGTTTCGATGGTATAAGGTGTGGAAGTGGAATACGAATGTGTCCACAGAGCGGGATGAACAGGCGCAAAAGGAATATTTGTTCATCACTAGCTTAAACCACTGGGCATGTCCTCAAAGCCTTCTTCCGATTCTGAGTCCAAGAGCAGTTTAGTAGGAGGTCGGAAATATTGACGTATTTATTATGTTATTCGAACAATTCCTGAGCTGCCAGTCATTTTGATACATTAGTTCCAGGACTCTCACGAGACGCCTATGGCTACGTCCTAACAATATCGTCGCAACCACTAGTAGCTAAACAAGCGCGTTATTTGTTTAGCGTTCGCAATTATCCTATTGAGGAACGATTTATGCTGCATACAAATACACCGATAAACTATTTGCATAGTTGCACTTAATGCTGTTTGCTGGATTTCCCTGATGTGCTGTAAACGGATACTCTTCCACAATGTGCTGGAATGTTTGACTTGCAAATCCACAACCACATTCTGTGGACGAAAAGTTCCCCCACTTATGCAGTAGGTCGACGCGTCTGCCATAGAGAGTTGGAAACTTTTTTACTGTTTGCTTTACGTCGCACCGAGACAGATAGGTCTTACGGGGAACGATGAGATAGGAAAGAGCTAGGAGTGGTAAGGAAGCGGCTGTGGCTTTAATTAAGGTACAGCCCCAGCATTTGGCTGGTGTGGAAATGGGGAAACCACGGAAAACAATCTTCAGAGCTGCCGACGGTGGGATTTGAATCCACTATCTCCCGAATGCAAGCTCAGAGCTGCGCGACCCTAACCACACGGCCAACTCGCTCGGTAGAATCGGAATCCTCTTGATGGTTGCCATGTCTTTCGAGTTAAGACAGAAGTCTCTAAAGAATGTCTTGAAACCTCTCTTGCTATACAGTTAATTATACCAGTACAGCAATAAGGTCTTAAAGTAATGCATATCTTATACAGCAGTTACCGACAGGACAAGTAAGAATGCGATATCCTATCGAGAAGGTTATCTGGTATACTTACGTCATGTGGAAGAAATGGTATACAACTATCAACGTGTAACGACCAAGGAGACATCCACATTTTCCTTAGGACCTTGAGTTATCGGCTGAAACTAAGTGGATGGCGATGAGGATAACCTACTTCCAAGTTTCCATAGAAACCAGTATAAATAAATAATATGCATTCACTATACAAGATGTTTGTCTTTATAATACTAGTACAGTAGCATTCAGACTCACGTAACAGTTGGACACCATACATTCCGAGGTAGACTACTATTAAACGTATTAATTCGACTAATTTTTAGACCACTTTTATTACACAGAGGCCCTACTGTCATTGGACGCATACATTTACTGTACATCTTCTCTCTGTACATAATTACTTTAGTCCTACCTACTGTGGATCCATAACAAAATAGGGATGAATGTATTAAGCCCGAGGAGGAACCATCATCATCATCATCATCATCATCATCATCATTATTCGGTCTTGATTGTATTCTAGAGCTTGGAATGCAGCCTCACCCTTCGTAATATATTTCGTGTAATAATGCTACTCAGTGAAACATTGTCCTGTAACCTTGAGAATGGTTTATTATCTGACTGTTTTATGTCGTGCTAAGTACAAACTATTCGTGCATAGTGGTATACTTTATGCCAGCTTATTTATCGACTTTATCTAACTCTACTGTAGTTCGTTAGCAACGAAGTTTCCGTGGGAACGAGTTGGTTATGAAATATGCTACTAGACGTCGATTACAAGGCGTGTAGGCTGAAGAACTGTAGGCCTAAAGCGTGTGTTTGGAGCAGATCGCCTTATCGACTTCCCGACCGGTAGACACTGGGCAAAAATATGTAGACACCAACAAAAGCTTCGAAAATGTCCACATCAGCCTCAAGAGCACACCTCTAATACTCTAGACCCGAAGTCTACTAGGCGTCCGACTCCTTGACTGAATCAGAGGATCCTCGGTTCCATTTCCAGCCGGACTGAAGATTTTAAGTTCCTCTGGCTTTGGGACTGTGTGTTTGTCTTCGTCGTAATACACACCAGCCGTCACTGAAACACGCAATAGAGAATACATCCCTGAAGATAGGGTTGGCTTCAGGAAGGGCATCCAGCCATAAAAAGCAAACTTATCCAAATCAAATGCCGACCCCTAATAACTTAAGAAAAGGCAGGAAAGAAAAAGCAGGAGGAGGAGGTCACCTAGGTGATCAGCTTACGCGGCCCATGATTCCAGGTCGGTGTTTGCGAAACGAAAACGTAACGAATGAATGTATTGTGAATACTACCTGCACGAGATGGAATGAAGGTTTGAGTCAGGATTCTTTCGTCGTATTGAGCGACATCGCAGAGGTAATAGCGTTCGGTTCAGCGTGTCTCGCGTTCATTTCCTGGCAGAGCCGCGTCCGGTTGTTTCCTCTGGCCCGGGGACTTGTTTTTTGTTATTTGTTTCACGTCGCATCGACTTTGACAGGTCTTACTGCGACGACGAGCTGGGATAGTGCTAGGGTTAAGAAGAAAGTGACCGCGCACTTAATTGAGGTACAACCCCAGCATTCGCCGTGTGTGGAAATGAGAAACCATGGAAATCCATCTTCATGGCTGCTGGCAGAGAGGTTCGAAACCATCTCCCGAATGCAAGGTAACAGCTTGGTGACGCAAACCGCGCAACCAAGTCCGTCGGTGTGAGTGTTTGTATTTGTATGAAAACACTCTCCTTCAGTTACTCCACAGAATTCTACACGACTGATGACCACAGAAGCAGAAAATAGAACAACAAAATTTCCACATAGATGGCATCAGGAAGGGCACCTGGCCGCATAACTGCGCTCAAGTCTTCACCAGCATGTTGGAGAAACAGCAGAGAAAGAAAGTTCAGAAAATGTGATCTGTGTGGACAAACGATCCGTGTACCGTAACTTGTGAATGCCTTGCTGTACAGAGAGCGAATATTTCAGTTGACATAGTAATCTAATAGCTAGAATCATGCACTCCGCTTGCGAAGTTGTGACACTTGCACGGAGAGAGACTTGCTCGGAGATGGAATGTGTTGACATTTGCACGGAACGCCAAACATTCCTAGAAATTTCTAAGCATGGATATGTCAAACAGTAGCAGGGGAGGGGAATATGCACGTAATAGATAGATAGATAGATAGATAGATAGATAGATAGATAGATAGATAGATGGGTAGAAGCCTTTAGATTTCATTGCTGCTGTTGGTACGTAGTGACAACTAGTGTTCCGTGTTGAACGGGTGATAATTTTGATACAGCTATGGAGTACACCAAGACCACCAAGGAGAAGCTTTTGTTCATTTACAATGGATATCAAGTACATTGTGCACTATACCAATAAAGATTTACTGACTTATTACCACGTAGATTTCAAGAAAAGTAAATGAATAATAATAATAATAATAATAATAATAATATTTTACGTCCCACCAACTACTTTTACGGTTTTCGGAAACGCTGAGATGCCGAAATTTTGTTCCGCCGAGTTATTTTAAGTTGCGGTAAATCTACCGACACGAGGCTGACGTATTTGAGCACCTTCAAATACCAGCGGACTGAGCCAGGATTGAACCTGCCAACTTCGACTCAGAAAGCCAGCGCCTTAACCGTCTGAGCCTCTCATCCCGGCTGTAAAGGAAGGATAACAAGAAAAAGTAGAATAGTTTTAGGCGAGGCGAGTTATGTTTAAAATCCGGATGAAGCGGGGAATAAAGTGAGAAATGTATCGGGAAAAAATGTGCGAGGAAAACGGAGAGTATGATTTCAACAATTTACACCGAGGAGGTAGGCCAGATCTTCATCGAGACCATGAGAAGTACTGTAGGCCTACGTGTCTATTAATACCGGAGTATATGAAAATCGAGGCTCCGCGCAAATATCACCATCCTACTTCTGACTCACCAAGTACTGTTAGAGAGAGTGAAGGGCTCCGTGCAAGTGTCACTTCATGCAAATGTCACTCCGTGTAAGTGTTCCAACCCGCCACCCCCATCCCTTGCAGTCAGGTGTAATCTGATATGTAGACTCCGGAGTATTAGCAAGTAATAGGTTAGCATACAAGAGCCTCCGTGGCTCAGGCGCCAGCGCGCCGGCCTCTCACCGCTGGGTTCCGTGGTTCAAATCCCGGTCACTCCATGTGCGATTTATGTTGAAAAAAGCGGAGTCGGGACAAGTGTTTCTCCGGTTACTCCTGTTTTCCCTGTCATATTTAATTCCAGCAACACTTCCCAGTATCATTTAATTTCATCTGTCAGTCATTATTCACTGGCACAGAGGAGTGCGACAGGCTTCGGCAGCCGGCATAGTTCTTATCCTCGCCGCTAGATGGGGGCTTCATTCATTCCATTCCTGACCCGGTGAGATGACTGGAAACAGGCTGTGGGTTTTCAGGTTAGAATGCAAATTAATTTGGTAATTAGCAAGTGTAGTCTAACTGGTTCTTCCGCGATGTAGCGAGAGTAACATAAATTCAGGGCTTTCTGATGGGCCACACCCCTAATGTTTATGCAAAAGTCGTAGCATAACCGCTGTACAGTATATTTGTTACTCGCTTCAGTAAGCATGCATTCTATCCTATTACTGCGTAAAAATCCTAAGTTTACTGATATGGAAACTGTTATCTACGTGTTCGCCTGTCACATTTAATTTGATTCGAATGAAAACTTGGAAGAGACTATTAACCCCGACAAATCCGTGGAATTTAGTTATGCTGTGTGTGTTACGTATTAAAAAGAAGTACGGCTGGATAATTGACACCGTGATCCCCTTTATGCATTGAACTTGTGAACAACAGAACCAGAAGAGAAGGCGTGAACCTGGCATTGGAAATCAATTTCTTTTGTAGTTACTCAGTGAAGTTAAAATCATCCTGCTCGTTATCTCCGTTCACGGAGTAAGGAGAATGAAACTGTACTTCAATCCAGATTTTAATGGATTCTAATACCGAATTATCGCCTTACGTGCAGAAAGCAGTAGTATAATATTGGCGACCTCTCACCTAACGCGGACGTTCCTTCTTTTAAAATCAGTTTGACAAAGTGCACCTTCCTCAGATAACTAATGTAACCGTTTTTTTTTTTTTAAGATAAATCGAACACACTCTACTATGTATGTATGTAGTGCTTGTGTGTATCTAACCATTAGTACCGTTTTCTGATACGGGGTAGGGGATGAAATCATATGGCATTTTATTACGGCCGGATACTCTTCTTGACTCCAACCTCTGTTAAGGAGCCAGTGTTGCCAGGTCTATAAATAAAAAATCGGTAGATTGTACGGAAACATTTCGGGAGTTTTAATGAATAAATCTGTAGTTCCTCGAGCAGTGAAATAATACAAAAGTCATTTGAAGTTAGTATGAGAAAAATATACATTTTCACTCACCCGTGCTCTCCGGCCACTCCATGCTTCTTCTTCTTCTTTTTCATCTTCTTCTGTTTCTCCCCCACCCTTCCTGCAGATGTAGTTATTCATCAAGCGTAGAAATTGTGCCAATTTTCAAGTCGTAGCAGGATACAGTTTTTGTATTCTATATGCGGATCGGTGATTTCCCTTCGAATGATGCAGTCAAGCGTGAGTTTTGAGTTCAATAAGAGGTGGAGAGATTACGTAATTCGAGGCTAAAATGAATGGGGGGAAGTGCCTGACGAGTGACGTTATCGATAAAACGTCACGCAGTGAGACGAGGAAAGAGTTTTCGGCACCAATATATAATGCGCCATTAATCATTGTTATTCTTTTTTCCTTAAATTTTGATTAGAGAATTTTTTGGGAGATTTCTTCGTTTTTTCGGGTTTTCTGGAGTGTTGCAAAAGATTTCGGGAGACCTGGCAATACTGTAAGTACCGCTAACTAATGAAGATGAAATGAATGAAGGTGAATGTAATTTTATAAGCGGGTGGAAGGAACCAGCTGTGGTCTAGCAATAGAAACTGTCGCGGCATTTGCCTGGAATTGAAAATGGGAAACCACATGAAACCAATCTCAGGACAGCCGATGGTGAGGCTGGAACCCATTTATCTCCTGAATGCACTTTTCTATCCTGTGCAGACAATTTCTTTTCACGCTGTTTAGGCTTTCTACGTTTCAGTTTCGACTTTCTGGTTTACCTTACTAGAAAAAAAAATTGTTTTGTGGCGATATGTTTCAGTGAATGGTTCACAAGCGGAATCCTTTGTATACCAACATCGTACGACATACAGTACCAAAAGAACCCTTCAAAAGTCCAACTCTCGCTGCTGTATTTGAACCCGTAATCTTGGTATCCGGAGGCAGACACATGGGGAAAGTAGGACTAAGTTAGTAACGAAAAAATATATAAGCCTACATCATGTAAAATTGCCATTTTGTCCGTGAAATATTGAATCTTTGCCACAGACATTTTTTTAAAAAATCTTGAATTAGAGAAAAAAACATTCGAACATATTGTCTTTCGGCTATATTGTAACGTGGAAACAGCTGAACTAAATTTTATGAAATTCTGTATTTCACCCGACAAAAATAATGAATGTTGTTAGGGTTGTAAATTATTTGATTAGTATTGAACAGAGTGATAGTTCATAGGAAGGTCTGGGAATGAATGCCGAGAGATATCTCTTTTAATATTGGACGTATTGATTTTATTTATATATATAAAAGAAGTAATTAATAAAAAAAGAAAGCAACGCCTTGTCCCTACAGGCAATGAAGAATCGTGGAAAAGTACTTTGTTTCCATAACCGATGCGCTATCGGGGTTAGAACGGTTAACTCTATGCTTGTCCACCTATGCACACATGAAATAATCTGGTATTCATTTCCATTATAGACTGGGTGTCCCCCAGGGATGTGTGATTCTTCGAAATTGAAAATCAAATTTCTACGTATTACATTTTACTTCTGGATGACTTCGACTGAGAAGAGCACTGGTAGGAAACGTAATATCAACATTTATGTTGTGTACTAGTTTTCGTAATAATAATAATAATAATAATAACAATAATAATAATAATATGTATTCGGGAGATGGTTTGTTCGAACCGACTGTCGGCAGCTTTCAAGGTGGTTTACATTTGTTTCCCATTTTCACACCAGGCAAATACCGGGACTCTACCTTAGTTAAGGCCATAATCGCTTCCTCTCTATACCCCCCCCCAAAAAAAACAAAAGTTTTGTAGGAATAATAATATAGTTGTTGGTTTAATGTCTCTGTTACTATTTTTTCTATGGTTTTCGCAGACAGCGGTACCAGAATTTTGACCATTAGGACTCCTTGTTTAACATGGCGGTATTTGAACACATTGGACTGAACTCGGGTGCAGAAGGCCTGCGCTCTGCCGTTTGCCGTATTCAGACCTTCGATCTGAAACCTTGCTTCAGGTGAATTAGTCTGTCGATTTAGCAGTCGTGAGGTTGATGTAAGTCTAGAGACATACATAATAAAAAAGATAGAAATTAAAGCAACAATAATTTATTTATAAAGTGTTCCTTTCTCATATTAAATTATATGTAGAACAGAATTGTTCACAATGGTTGGTTATTTTTGTCAACTGCGTTTTATTCGATTGTTGCATTATCAGTTCATGTGCGTTGTTAATATCTCAAGGAAATGATGTGGGTAGGGTACTGGGAGAAAAAAGTAGATGAAGTTTCTTGTACATCAGATGTGCTGAAGGGTGGTGAAGGTGAGATATTGACAGAGCGCTGTAGTCGAGGAGTTCATGCGGGCTTGCCTTCTCTTTGCCTGCACTTCTTCCATACAAGCTCTCCTAGCGGCTGTTGAGTTCGTGAGAGGAACGAACCACTTCACTTCACTCTGCTGGAAGAGCTCATTTCTCGGGGTATAGTTTGCGCGCTCGCTGCTGTAGATTTAACCGGTATAATATTATTATTTTGCCCGTTACTCATGGTAAAATGTTTCGTCAAATTTTTGTACAACTAATTTTATAAAAATATGACTAAAAGAAGTTGTGTTGCTCTTATTTTATTAAATCCATGGAAGCAACAGGATGGCCATCTATGAACTAAATTCTGAACCAATATGTGTATGTGCTGCCAAGAATTAAGTTCTAAGCCCATGTCAGCCTGGCTTCTTTTCGGCCGAACTTGTGACACAAATTCGGCGATTGAGTTTTCTGCCTCCCTTCTTGCATTTCTGTTGTGATACATTGGCTCATACAAACACTAACAGCTTCCTTAGTCCACCCGGATCCTGCCATTTTTAGAAGTGTTAGTTTATGTTTACAAACGAGCTTCACAATCTTCTCATTTCGTACCGCCAGTGTCATCGTCATGTCAGCGTCGCTAATTGGTTCGTTTCGCAAAATTAATTTTACGGAATAGAACATGTCCTATTTTATGAAAAGTTTTATCAAAGGTTTTATAAAAACTTGAATTTGACCTGAGCAACAGAAATTTTATCAAATTAAATTATTGTACAATAAATTTGACAGAATATTTTACCATGAGCAACAGGCATAAGAACATGTACGTGAAATTCATAAATTGGCTGAGAACGCGCATTTTGTAAGCTCGAAGGTATCATGTTTGGTCTGACTTTGTGATGATATCCACTTAATGTCTCAAGGATAAATTAAAAATAAAACTGCCGAGGGAGTTGGCCGTGTGGTTAGTGGTGCGCAGCTGTAATCATGCATTCGCGAGATAGGGGGGTTTGAACCCCACTGTCGGCAACCCTGAAGATGGTTTTCCGTGGTTTCCCAATTTCACACCAAGCTGGGGCTGTACCTTAATTAAGGCCACGGTCGCTTCCTACCCACCCCTAGCCTTTCCAATCCATCGCCGCCATGAGACCTATTTGTTTCGGTACGACGTAACGCAGCTTGCAGGGTTAGACATCATTCCAGCTCAATGAGGAAAAAAAAATAGGCCTATAAGTGATTTGTTACCGTACTTAAAGTGTTGCGTCCTATGGAGTAATTGTAATTTTAATGATTACTTGTTGAAAAAATAATTTGAAATTGAGTAAAATGTTTCTCAAGTAACTTTAATTCAGCCCAGTTACTTTTACTTCGTACTTTTCCCATCACTGGCCATAACACATACTGTATTTATGTCGACAGGAAATTGCACTATAAGGAAATACATGAAAACAAAACGTGAATATTGGCAGCTACTTGGCTAGCATAACACAATAATTACTAACAGTCGTCGCATAGAAATTCATACGAAATTTACTGGATATCTTCGGTCTTGTTCCTGAAATTCCTCTCATCTTATGTGGGGCGGTCTTGTTCCTGAAATTCCTCTCATCTTATGTGGGGGTCTGCCTTCTTTGTCGGTCCGCGGTGTCTGCAAGATAAACACCTACAGCTCGCATGACTTCCCTCAGACAGTTCATCCTCCTCTAAGGTCAGCCTCGAGACTGCTGTCCACCTGGGCTGATTGTAAGCAAATACAGTAGAGACAATACGCGACACTGAGCGAGATATCGAGGGACAGCTATTGGAGCTCTCTCTAGCGTGTAGACCTGAAAACTACTGATTCTGTCATAAGAGCACGTGTATTTTTGTGTGAAGTTTTCGGTGTTATTTATGCGTTTTCAGTGAGTTGACATAATTAAATAGTAGCGTGTGTCATTCCTTGATATCTCCTCTCAACATGAGGGGAAAGGCATGTGCTGCTGTGTTTGGCTGCAGTTATTACGAAGTAGAGAAAAATGCGCGGTCGTTCTTCAGGTTCCCTCGTGACAAGAAAATGTAAGTAATATTGTGTTTGCATATATATTCTTCCAGTGACAGAGGTTTTTATAGTACTTCATAATCTTCTGACCTGCTCGACCCGTATTTTAACTGGCTTAAAATATACGGTAATACGCATATTTTATTGTATAGTGCAGCAGTTAACCTTCAATACCGATGTGTTGTTGTAGGTGTGATCTGTGGGTTTTGAAATGTCACAGAAGTGATTTGGATAAGGTGTACAAGAAAGAAGGGACGTTACGCTTATTTAATGATTAAAAGATCTGTTCAGATCATTTCCCAGCGACTTTAGAAATCCTCGACAATACAGCCAAGGGTATGTTACATTTTTACTCTAATTGTACGTAAATATTCCTCAAAGCATCACTAACGACAACATTTTCATACTTTTCTTTCTTTTATCCCTCTTCTCAGATTAAAGCCGGGATTTTATAGATTTTCTTTCTGTTAATAGACTTCATGTTAAGAGGAAAATTGTCCATATTTTAATTGTTAATTCATTGTATCGTGTGTGTAAGGAATGTGCTGATATTTTTATTGACAAGTGTCTTAATGTGATGATAAAATGGTTTTTAAATGAGAAAAAAGACAAATCCAACCGTAAAAGTTCAGGCAGGAATGCTAAAGCTAAAAAAGTAATGCATAAATGAAAGATCAAGCCATTTTACAACAGTCCATTTCACACCTTGTTTATATGTCTAATTTCAGTCTTTGAATAATAACCTTTTAAATAATTCTTCATTCATTTATCCAGAATTGCTTTAGCAACTTCGAAGTTAATATCACAATAACACTTTCTTTCTAGACGTAATTTATTTATCCATTTCCATATATACATTTCCATTGATATTTGAATTTAGCGCGATTGTTTCTGGTCAAGTCACTAGGAGCGCCACCGTCGAATTGTCTCCCATTTTAGCAAGGCTAAATCCGTAAGTGTCGCGTATTGTCGCTACTGTATTTGGTGTAAGTGCCCGCTTCGCGATGGATTCTGCGTCAGCTCTGGCCACGTTTCCTTACCATCACTGGATATAGTCTAACTTAGAATATTCCCCGACGATTAGTGTAACTAGAGAATGATATTCTCACTTGACGTACAGGATATAACTTCGTTTGAATAATTGTAGAACGGGCGTGATAGCCGAGTGGATTAGTCTCCGGCTTCCCGCAATGCGGCCAACGGTTCCAAACCCGGGCACTGCATGCGAGATTCTGTGGTAATGCTATGTCCCTATGCAGCGGCGGCGTGGAGTGGTGGGGAGGAGGGGGTTGCAGTCGCCCCTCTCCACTTTGTGGAGAGAACACTATAGTTTTTCTAAAAAAACAATTTGTACAAGCCCTGTTGCCGTATCAACTAATTCTTCCCTTTAATTTATTTAATTATTAACAACATTCTTAGCGGAAATACGCACAAAATATCGCGTGTCGTGACTAGGCGCTTCCCACACCGCCACAGCAATTATTGGAGACTTCGCGCAGCAGCGTGTAAGCATGTGTTGTCAGGGCAGCAGGGGTATATTGTTACCAACGTCATGGACACTGAAGTATGATTCACCCGCTTGCGCGCGCATGCGTCAGTCTGGCCGGGAGGTGCTGGTCTGGCAGTCTTTTTAGTCTTTTAGTGTCTGTTAGTTTCTCAGTGTGTAGTCAAATACTAAACGATTGTTAATGTTATAATCACGCCGTATTTTATTGAATTATTGTAGTGCATGTGTAATTTTTGTTCCTTTGGTGAAAGTCTTATTGTATAGAATTGCATTAAAATTTCAAACAAATCCATTATTACTACACTTTTGGCAGACTGTCAACCTTCAGTTCTCTGACCAAATCCCTCCCCCCACCACCACCACCCTGTGGCTGTGGGACGCAGACGAAGAATACACCCACGGTATTCCCTGCCTGTTGTAAGAGACGACTAAAAGGGGCGACCAAGAGATGGTCGGATTAGAACCACTGAGACTACTTGTAGTTAATACCACCATGGCTCACTTTTACTTGCACGTAACACCACTATGTTAGGTACACAATAGGTTTGTGATTAGTAGCGACAGTGTGTGCTTCCAGCTGGGTTTTACTGTACCTGTGATTAGTAGCACTATATGAACGACACCATGGGTCTGCCTTGCCTATGATTAGTACCCATTATGTAAGGAACACCACGGGATAGTACGAATCCCTGTGCTTAGTACACTTATGTGTTGAATACCATAGGTTTGCGTTGCCTGTGAATGGCGCCGCAATGTAAGAAACACCATAGGTCTGTGTTACATGTGCGCATTCCATTACCTGTGAGTAGTACTGTAATGTGTGGAATACCACGAGTCTACGCTACTTTTGATTAGTACCGTAACTTGACAAATACCATGGTTCTACATTCTTAGCGATAAGTACCATTATGAGGGGCCGATGACTTGGATGTTGGACTCCTTTAGACTACAACTAACATCGATTCAGTATTGTGCTTTAGAAGCAGTCCCTTGGTTAGTAATGCTATTGTTTAACGTTAGTTTCTCGGAATGTGGGGCATTGCGGGTCGGATCCACAGATTGTTTTAAATTCATATCCATCCATTCATTCTTCGTCCTCACGTTTTGAATTCTGGTCAGTGGAGTATTTTGGACTTTTAAATTGTAATTACATTTCGTACAACTAGGGGCTGATGACCTAGATGTTAGACCCCTTTAAAACAACAAGCATAATCATCATCATCATCAAATTCGCTCAGCGGGAATCAACGAATTTATACCATACTAGCAAGATACCCGTTCTTCGCTACGGTATTATGATGACATTTATAATTTAATGCTTAACGTTTTATATATAATCCGCCGAAATTCGCGATCTAACTCGTTTTCTGATAGAATCCGCCAAAATTCGTGATCTGACTCATTTTCTGAGAGATTACGGCAAAGTTCCTCCCATTTGTCAATCTTTCTTTCCAGCAATCGATTCCGTACTTCCCGGGCTAGGTCCACGTATTCCACCCGGCCAGTTGGGTCCCTAAATCTTTGCCATCTTTTCCTATAAGCATTTTAATATGGATCAAATCCTTGAGGAGATCCGGCCTGGTGTCGTCTTGGGTGTCTTGGCGGTACTGAACCCGCGACCGGATTGCAATCGTAGTCATTACCCGGCCAGGACCCGTTTCCAGCGCGGTCCGCACATTTTGACGACGGTCCAGACCATTATTATTATTATTATTATTATTATTATTATTATTATTATTATTGCGCGAGATTTCTGGCGACACGAATGATATACTTCCGTCAATTATTGACCTTACTATAGAGGTGAACAATTGTACGGTCAATATCATTCATATCGTTTATTTCAAATGTGTTTACATTTATATTTATATGCCAGGAGAATCTACTGTAATCTAACTTTACTGTATGTAGGCCTACTCCAAAGGAAAAGATGGTTCTTGAAAACGAACCTAGGAAAGATTAAAAATGATCAGTTTATGATCAGAATAAATACATTATCAACAATAAAATCAATTGGTCTCAACTCCTTTTTCACTCCACTGCCGTAAAGTTGATTTACCCCCCCCCTCCCCCCTCAAAAAAAGAAGGCGTGTTTTCTTATGTTTAAAGGGGATTCCAAATACCAATGTTCACGTCTGTTACCTTCAGTTCTGAGATATAAGTATCCCCATAAAAATAATTCACTTTTTTTCACTTCCTTTCACACTCCCCCCCCCCCCTCACTTAAGTGAATTTAATAGTAAAGGATGTTCTAAATACCAATTATCATGACTCTAACATCTTCAGTTTTTGAGATATGTGTCCACATAAAAGGAATTCAACTCCTTTTCACCAACGCCCTCCAAAACGATTTCCAAAAAAACGCATTTTACTTTGTTTTTAAGAGCGATCCAAATATCAGTTTTTACGTCTGTAACAACTTCAGTTTTTATTAGATGTAAGTATACTCATACAATTGATTCAATTAATTTTTCAATTTTTCACCTCCCCCTCCCTTCATTGGATTTTTCGAGAATACGTGTTTGTTTAATTTTAAAGCAGATTCCAAATACCAATTTTCACGTCTGCAAAATCTTTCGTTTTTGAGATAGTAGTATCCTCATACAAATAATTCAACTATTTTTTTAATTTCCCTCCTCCCTTTAGATGGATATCCGAAAACAAAAAATACGTATTCCTTTATTTTCAAAGGAAATTCCAAATACCAAATTTCACGTCTGTAACATCTTCAGCTTTTGAGATATCAGTATCCTAATTAAAAGAATTCAGGCCTATTTTCAGTCACTTTTACCCCTCCACCCAAGTGGGTTTTCAGAAAACCAAAAATACATATTTCTTTATTTTCAACAGAGATAAAAAGACTATTTTTCACTTCGGTAACATGTTAAGTTTTTGAGATTTACTGTAGAAATGCTCATTTTAAAATGTTACCCCCTTTTTAGTTCACCTTAAGTGGAGTTTCCAAAAACAAATCACTTATGTTTCTTTACTTTTACAGGAGATTCCAAATACCAATTTCTACGTCTGTAACATTTTACGTTTCTGAGATATACTGTAGATATAGTCTTTCTAAAAATTCACCCCAATTTGTCACTCCTGTTTATCCCCCATTAATTAGATTTTCCAAAAACAAAAAAATACGTGTTTCTTTATTTTCAAAGGAGATCCCAAATACCAATTTTCAGGTCCGTAATGTCTTCATTTTCTGAGATATACGTATGCTCATAAAAGGCATTCAACCCCTTTTTCACCCTTTTCCACCCTTCCTATTGGGATATTCCGAAAACAAAAAATACGTGTTTCTTTATTTTTAAAGGAGATTCTAAATACCAATTTTTACCCCTGTAAACTTTTAAAGTTTTGAGATATAGATACACTCATTTTAAAATTTCACCCCTCTTTTCACCCTCTTAGCTACGGAATATCCAAAGATCCTCTCTTAGCGAGCACCTACATCTTAATATGGATGTATCCCCAAAGTTTCATTTCTTTATGTCCAGTAGTTTTGGCTCGGCGATGATGAATCAGTCAGTCAGTTAGTCAGTCAGTTAGTCAGTCAGTCAGTCAGTCAGGACAAGTTATTTGATATATATAGATTGTAGCTTTTTTTTAAGTTTTGATGTATAGCTACTACCTCCCTCCCCCTTCCGCTGTATCTCGCAATCCTGGGTACGTTTTGTTGTCTATACATTTTTGTACTTCCTTCCCCCACTTCTATAAAATAATTCCCAATCGCCGCTACTGTACCCTATGCTTTGAAATGTTTGTAAAATGTGAGGTCCCGTGGCTATGACCACAGTCTCGTAAACGTACTAATTAACTGGCTTGCTTGAATAACTATATACATACCTGGCTTCTTTATTGAAGCCAGTGGGACAACCATGAACCCAGTGAATGATAGACACTAACAATCTTGAATTCCTGACGGAAAGTATCAGCGACTATCTCCTGCTAAAGCAATTTATTGGGCCATATGATTCCTATCTCACCACCATAACCTGCTAGCGACGAGCTCGACAGATATCTGCGTAATAATTTAGTTATTGGAGCGAGTTCCTTGTGACCTGGTTCAGATTTGCAGCGCTCACTTATTAATGGACTGTTATCGGAATCTAAACCTGTCAACTTGTCAGGCAACGTTCTATCTAATCTCACACTTGAACTTCAGATCTGTTTGCAGTATCATAAGAAATGTTGTTATTATACCTCTACAAATCGCGTTTATGAATGGCTTATGACCTGATTTGATAAGGAAATTCTCTCTCTTCCCACAATAATATGACAGATAATTCTGTGGTCATGGAACAGTAGTCGATTTTTTTTTTTTTTTTTTTTGCTTTACGTCGCACCGACAGAGATATGTCTTACGGCGACGATGGAATAGAAAAGGCCTAGGAAGTGAAAGTAAGCGGCCGTGGCCTTAATTAAGGTACAGCCCCGGCATTTGCCTGGTGTGAAAATGGGAAACCACGGAAAATCATCTTCAGGGCTGCCGACAGTGGGGCTCGAACCCACTATCTCCCGATTACTGGATACTGGCCGCACTTAAGCGACTGCAGCTATCGAGCTCGGTAGTCGATTTTTTCATGGTGTGGAAGTATAGTGATGCATATGAGAAAAACGAGTTTCTGGGAAGTATGTCGGTTTGATGTACGAAATTTATAGACCGAATTTGAACTCTCCTCAAGGTTTAGCAAACCCTCCTCTATTCAGTATGTTGATGTAACTTAACATGTAATATATGGAGATGATACTTTATTTCAGTGTTTGAAGTAGAACAGCCGCTGGAAGTCTGAAATGAATCCTTTTAGACCAAGGACCGGAAAATAATAATAATAATAATAATAATAATAATAATAATAATAATAATAATAATAATAATAATAATAATAATATGTTACTTGCTTTACGTCCTTCTTACCACGGTACTTTTTCGGTTTTTGGAGACGGCGAGGTGCCAGAGTTTTGTCCCACAGGAGTTCTTTTACGTGCAAGCAAATCTACCGACACGAGGTTGACGTATTTGAGCACTTTCAAATACCACCAGACTGAGCCAGGACGAACCTGCCAAATTAGAGTCAGAAGGCCAGCGCCTGAACCTTCTTAGCCACTCAGCCCAGCGGACCTGAAATTAAACAGAAGCAAGACTATATAAATGCACTGGGAAAGGATACCGAAGGGCAGATTTTTAGTGGATAAATGATCAAAGTTTACTCTTTTTCGTATTACGGACGTGTGCAAATTGTTAGAATAATTTTCCGATTTTTTCATATTAGTACGAACGTCTCTTCAAATATAAAAGGACGAGTGTAGGTATTTGCATATGTTTGATGTTTCTTTGTTTCATGCACTGACTAAAGATCCATTTCGGATATTTTAGGAAAATGTATTTCCCTTTGTGTAAATGTACGTGACACAGTTTATCGAATCAGCTTACATTTGAGCGATTGTTGAAAATATTCTTAGATTTACTCTCATAAACCTGAGAGATTTTGTCAGATTGAAGACCAGGGCTGTTTCTTATTGCGTATACATTACTTTTCAGTGCAAGTTTAGAGTTTATTATTATTATTATTATTATTATTATTATTATTATTATTATTAATGTTATTGGCTTTACGTCCCACTAACTTCTATTTCGGTTTTCGGAGACGGCGAGGTGCCAGAGTTTTGTCCCGCAGGAGTTCTTTTACGTGCCACTAAATCTACCGACACGAGGGTGTCGTATTTGAGCACCTTCAAATACCACCGGACTGAACTAGGATCGAACCTGCCAAGTTGGGGTCAGAAGGCCAGCGCTTCAACCGTCTGAGCCACTCAGCCCGGCATTATTATTATTATTATTATTATTATTATTATTATTATTATTATTATTATTATTATTATTATTATTATTATTGTTGTTGTTGTCCAACCCTTGCCCCGTTTCTCTACGGGGTCGGGTATGAGGTGAGATGAATCTGTCGTGGCGGGTTTTTAACCGGATGCCCTTCCTGACGTCAACCTCATCAGATGAGATGAATGAGGTGAAGTGAATGACGTGATACATGTTAGTAGGAAGGGAGGGGGTAAAACCCGGTGCCGGCACATAGCCTACACCTGTCGAATAGCACCAAGGGACTTGCTCAAGGCTTAACGTCTCCATCCGACGGACGAATCACCATCAACAGCGTCATATGCCCTCACTCCATATGATCACTACGGAGAGGTTTGAAATTTAATTCAGGCTTTTGGCACGCAATCTAGCGATTAGAAATTGTATACCACCACCTCCCCTAACCTGCCGGCCAACATTCTGATGACGAAGTTTTTTTCGACCGCGGGGCTCGAACCGGCTAACCACGGCGTCTGACCCGTTAGACTTAAACGCCTTAACGATCATAGCCACCAGACGGTCTTAGGGTATATTAATAATAATAATAATAATAATAATAATAATAATAATAATAATAAACAATAACATGGGGCCTCCGGAGAGGTGGTGCAGGTCTTTCGAGTTGACGCCTTACAGGCAACCTGCACGTCTGAGAAGATGGGGCCGTGCTTGTGATGAATTCTAATGATGAGGACGGCACACACACACACCCACATTGCGAGTCATCGGCATTAACCAATGAGGGCTAAAATCCCCAACCTGGCCGGATTTCGAAACCGGGACCTCGTGGCCCAAGGACAAGCACGTGAACCATTTAGCCGTGTGCCGGACAAGTTTAGGGTGAAAGTTTTTTCTTAAACGTACATTTCAGTGATTTCATTCAAAGTAAACTTCAGGTGTGCTTTTCCGTAAAAGTGAGGGATTGGTTTCTTGATTATTAAAAAAAAAGTTTACGTCGGACCGCCAGAGACAGGTCTTACGGCGACTATGGGATAGGCCAGGTGTAGGACTGGGAAAGAAGTGATTGTTGCCTTAATTTAGAGACTAATGTGAAAATGGGAGAACCCGAAATTCATCTTTAGGGCTGCAGGCAGTGAAGTTCGAATCTACTTTTTATCGAATGCAAGCTCACAGCTTCGTGACTCAAACCGAGTACTCAACTCGCTAGGTTTCTTGATGGAGATTGAGTTTTATGAATCACGGAATACAATACCTGCATGCCAAGGGTATCGAAGCGTTTTTGGAAGAAAACTATGTCAAGAAATATTGCTTTGGCCTGGTAACAGCTCAGATTGCAACCTCAGTGAAACTGTGAGAATTCATGAAGGCAACATAGGAGAAAAGAAGAAATAAAAACCGGAACTGACCTCATAGAAAATATCATAAACTTACGGCATTGATGAAGAAATAGGCCTACATAAAATCTGCAAGGGCCTTCAGACAGACAAGAGAGTTTACAAGTATTGTAAATATAAAGACGCGGAGTACATTCTGTCTGTCTGTCTGTCTGTCTGTGTATAAAGAAACATAATGAGTCTGTTTCTAAGCCGAATGACTATTAAATCACCTCCTTTATTGTAATCATTTGCACGCGTGCGTGTGTAATAAGACTGAGTATACAACTGGAACTGGGTAAAAGTAAGAGAAGGAAGGGTGCAAGGAGAAGTGGAAAGAGTTTGTGGAGAAGCCTATGAGGGAGAAACGGTTGAAATGACTATAGGAACAAGGACGAACACTTACTACAAGATTGTGTAGCTTTGTCTTTCATATTTAACTTAATGATTTTTGGATGTTAAGTACAGATAAACAATACAGCACACAAATTTCGGCCATTGGTATTGAACACGGGACCTTAAGAATCGGAAGCAGACACTTCAAGACATAGTAATGAATAACACTATCATGTTAGACTGATATACAGGAGAACCTTGATATCTCGAATCCCCTCGGGAGCTAAATTTTTTTTCGGGATATAGAGAATACCGTTTTTGACCATGTATAGCACACATTTTATGCCGGCCACGTGGTGTAGGGGTAGCGTGCCTGCCTCTTACCCGGAGGCCCCGGGTTCGATTCCCGGCCAGGTCAGGTATTTTTACCTGGACCTGAGGGCTGGTTCGAGGTCCACTCAGCCTACTTGATTAGAATTGAGGAGCTATCTGACGGTGAGATGGCGGCCCCAAGAATAACGGCCGAGAGGATTCGTCGTGCTGACCACACGACACGTCGTAATCTGCAGGCCTTCGGGCTGAGCAGCAGTCGCTTGGTAGGCCAAGGCCCTTCAAGGGCTGTAGTGCCATGGGGTTTGGTTATAGCACACATTTTAATCATATGTGTCTACGGGCTTATACTGAACATATTTTTAACATAATTTAAAAATATACAGTACAAACGAACTATTTTATGGCATCACCTTTATTATAACCCTTTTTAGAAGACAGGATACAGTACATACATTAGTGAAACAAGAAACATACCTCGGTTAACACCTTTGGAAAAAAAATCCGTTAGTTTCTTCTGTTTATTAGTTAACCTTTCTTCTCTTCACATTGAAACTTCTCGTCAATACCACGCAGTCGAGATTCGTAAATGGAGCTTGTGATCCGCGACTTCGGGGGTTGCTTTCGTACGTGACCGGTAATTAATTCATACCCGAGAAACAGCGAAGGCTTCGCCGATTTTCTGATCATTAGAAGTTTTAGTTTTGCGGTTCCCGTCATATTACACTAGCTCCCAGCATCACTGTAAACCTTTCTTTACTTGTTAGCTATTCCTCACAAACTACAAATGCTGTATTGCACACTTAATGTTACACAAAATTCGAGTTACAGAATATTTTTTGCTTCAAGAGAGGAAATGTTTGCTTCGAGAAATCGAGAAATTCGTGTAACCGACGTGAAGAAAAGGACAAACGGTCGGGAAGTTGAAGTTACTTCGAGATAATAAAAATTCGAGATATCGAGGTTCGACTGTATACAGTGGTATTCAGCTTTACAGCGTTCGTATGTATTCTACAAGACTTCCGACCTGTGTAACTTGGAAACCAGGCAAAATTGGAAATTTTCGTTTATACCAACATGACTTCATGTTCGATATACTGTAGAATGTCGTGGTCATTCGATTGTCCGTGAATTTTTCTTCTTTCTTTATATCCCTATCCTAACTCACACTTTCACCATTGGACCTTTGCTTGCAAAGACGCATCATATGCTGGTCCATGAGTTTACGTTCGATTAAATATTAACTAGGTGTTCATCGCGGGAAAGCTCTTCATATCCTATTACATCGTAATATGTACGTAATATAGAGCCATGAAATAGTTTTTGCTCATAAGGTATTAATTTTATGAGGCTGTAAATGTTGCGGTGAGTGATAAACTTTGTAAGTCTTCCTTTTTTATAGTTCTTCAACGTGGGAACTGCAGAGTGAGGTATGACTCAAGTTAAAAGTCAAGAAGAAGTAGTAGAATGTTTTGTTTTGTTTTATAAATTTATATAAGCGTAGGCGTCAGCGAACCAAACACTTCAATATGGTTTTATTTCAGGAGTGGTTAAGGAATAGGCAAGGTCAACACTCGCAGTAACCGAGTGTTATTGCATTTCACCAAGTATATTATTCTAATATTGGTTTACTGTTTAAGTTCGTTACCAGTCAACATCAGACCGCAATGAAGCAACTCCTTCCATTGAGGTCATTGCAGACATCCTACATGTAGTGATCGATGGTGGTGGTTGGTTGTGTTGTATTGTAAGAGAAAGTACAATTGTGCAACCATCTACTCTTAACGGTAATCTGAGGGGAAATATTGTTGCGAAAAAAAAAGCATCTGTGCCATTGGTCTAATTTATTTTAGTATGATCTAATAAATACACACACACACATTTAATTACACACAATTCTAACCAGTTTTGAATGTCCACACTTACTAATTACAAGTCTATTCATAAGTTTCTCTCCCTTATGGCACAGTAGGAGGTCCAGCCTGCGGACGATTATCCATTACTTTCACTTTCTGCAAGTCCAGCCACCCCATACAGCAGTTGTGTGTAGACAGCTGGATTTGAATACAGGGCCACTGGCTGCACAACACACGGTGACTGTTCGTTGATTCGACTCCACTGACAGTCCAGTAATTCACACAGTCACATGCAGTGAGCAACCAAACAGCTCAGCAGTATTCAACAGCAGGACGATACTCACAACAGCGAACATTAACACAGGTCCATTTACCTTCACACTGGCGACAGCGGCTTCTCTCGCTGAGCCTCAGTCCACAGAAACACACGAACACACAGTACAGTCTTCTTTTGTCTCCACCTACTCATTGGTCTGACACCACAACAACAGCTCCTGGTTCAGACCTCGGTGCGACACTAGCTGCAACCAACACCTCTGTCGCCCTCAGCCTGTTTGCGGCTAGCCTCCCTTTTTATAGCTCGGATGATTTCATCCAGAATTTTCGCGAGGTCCCTAGAGGCAGAACATTATCGTTGAATCTCCAAGAAACTCACAGGTAAGCCGGTCGACGAAAACAATACACGGAAAGGCCGGCCCCACCCCACAAGCCGGCTGAGAAATCCCAGGTCGTGTGAGTCTCTAGCCCGTGACTGGAAGTACCGAATGGGGCTACCACGGGGCTGCCACGTAACAATATATAAGAGGTCTGATCTCTCGAAGAATGAAGGTATCGGCAAAAGAATGGGAGGGAGGACCACGAAGGGCGTAAGAAGGAAAGACTTCCTGGGTCTCGCAAAGGCAATACCGTGAGGTCGGAGGAGAGTAAGAGGTGACCAAGGTAAGTCAGGTAGTAAATCTGAAAGCGAGGATCCCAGCACAAATTAGTGGAAGCAATTTCAGTCTTGGCTAGAGATCGCATGGTCGCCAACCCACACTTCCAAGTTGAGATTCTGTAGGGTTAGGTTTTACCCCTTTTAGTCGCCTCTTGCGACAGGTGGAGATAACGTGGATATCTTCTACTGCCTCTACTCACAGCGGGTGGTTCTAACGTGGAAGATACTGTTACGAAATAGAAGATGACCCAATCGATTATTATTATTATTATTATTATTATTATTATTATTATTATTATTATTATTTTAATTGCTTTGGAAATTATTTAGGAATTGTTTAATGAGCAATGCTAAAGTAATAATAGTGACAATAATACGTCGTCGGCTGGTAACTCGATCTTCCTGCATAAAGTAAATCTGGAAGCCTCTAGTTCGGACCTGCTCGTTGGCAACAGATGTGTGATGGTCGTCTTTCTGAGACCCCGTGACTACTCAGGAATTCGGTACTGCATCTATGTTTGGGCAGGCCTATGTAGGATCACCGCTGCCCACCCTGTATGGGAAAGGCCCTAGAAAATGTGGGCTAAACATCAGTAGTCACACTCTCAGTCGACTGGGAGGCTGCACCCAGCAGGTTACCCCTTATGCGGTCGAAAAACGAAGATGATGATGATGATAATAATAATAATAATAATAATAATAATAATAATAATAATAATAATAATAATAAAGCTAAACGTACAATTTAAAGTAGCCGTTGACATCACCGTAGGATGTACAGACGTGCACATTAATGGTGTCCCGACATAAACAATCAACACTGCCCCACTCCAGTACTGAAAAGAAGGGGAGAGAGTGAAGGGGTAGTGTTTAAGGCCAATCCAGTACAAAACATGGGGGAAAGGAGTGAAGGGGTAGTGTCGAAGGCACAATGACTCACCTTTTCGCTAAACGCAATGCAGACAGCCCGCTACAAGACTTCGTGGTGATCGTAATGGGCACAGTGGCGGATGTATTGAAGTACAGCATTAGGTTACCTACTCGTCCGGCCCCGCGCTGTACAGGGCAACGCGTCCAGCCGCTCGGGTTCGATTCCCGGCCGGGTCAGGGGTTTTTAATTGTAAATTATTATATCCCTGCCCTGGGGACTGCGTGTTTGTGTCGTCCTTAACGTTTCTTACATTCAACAGTCAACACTTCAGCAATTCCAATTGCATGCAGGTTCATATATTGTGCAAGTAGGGGCAAAAGAACTCTATAGGTCGACGCCCCGAACAAATAGCATTTTAATATAAAAAAAATTAAAAAGTAACCTACTCTGTTAATTACAGTATTAAGAGGTAAAGGAGGTTTTTAACCGGAAAGTATTTTATACTAGTTAGGAATATTTTGTAGCTGCGTTATATCGGGTCTACCAATCCTTCTTCACCTCGTTCTTGCCATATTTCTATCCATCTCCAAACTGTCTTAAGACTTCGTGGTATTGCTTGTGCTATTGCTTGGGGACCATGTGAGCCTCCCACATGCCAATAATACGTCCTCGATTCACCTGTGATAGGATAGGAGTCATCTTATTACAATGTTACAGTATAACGCCGGAACACACACACTGTGTCTTCAGTACTACCTGTTCACTCCCATCCCCTCTTTTTCAGTACTGGAGTGGCCGTCAACACTATCCCTTTACTCTCTCCCCTCCTTTTCAGTACTGGAGTGGGGCAGTGTTGATTGTTTATGTCGGGACACCATTAATGTGCGTGCGTGTACTGGCCTAACGAAAAGTTACCGACAAACTAGCCAGCTGGCCTCACGCTGATGACTGAGCATTACACCACCCTGTACTCTTTGTTGGACTAGCAAGGAGAGAGGAGGCACTACCGGAGCACTGAAGTTCTAACTTTCAAGTATTAAAGGATATGATCAGAATTGCGAAACACATATTTCTGGATTTGTAAACAATTTACAAAGTAATAAATAAGTGTGATTTGATAGAATTTGATGTTCTTTCATGTTCGAAACGTGTAATTTATTTATAGTGTGCTTTTGATAGGTATATTATAGTGTTGTAGGTGTTATAATTAATGCTCGACAGAGTGAAAAGCTTCCAAGTTACAGAAAGCTCAGGTTGATCAAATTTATAGTAACATACATAAGCAAGCTTCCATAATTTCAATTTTCCTGGGCAAATTCCTAATGCTTAGATTAATGACCATGACTCTCTGTATGAATCTCCTTAGAATATGACCGGCTGTGTGAGACTATACGGCAGAGATAGAACGGTACAAACTTTAAAGCCTCTGTGTAATTGGCACGTTCTTTGGTCGGCGGACGTAGCGATCATATATAGCATCTCATCACTAAAGCCCGGATTTTTATGCAGTAACAGGTTAGATTGCAAAACTAATTTGGTTAGTAGGTAGTTTCGGCCACCCACTCTTGAACAATGTAGCAAGAGTAACATAAATTATAGGGGTTCTGATGTGCCGCACCCCTAATGTTTATACAAACCCCATAGCACAGTCGTTGTGAAGGTAGACTATACTTGCTACTCGCTTCAGTAAGTTTTCATTCTAACCTATTAATGCATAAAAATCCGGGCTCTACTCATCATGGCACTTCGAAGTCCCAAGGGAGCCCTGAGCGAGTAATAGCATCAGGTAGAGAATGGAACACGGAATATTATTTCTTATGTTTTATCGTATGGCGAATCTGTATGTGTAATGGGATTGCTCCCTCCAGACCTCTAGAGCTCAAGGAATAAGAGAGCGCCTTCAAAGTATTGTTTATAAACGTTTTGCTACCTCTTCTGAGGTAAACAAATCTTAGTCATTCTGCGAAAAAGGAGGGAAAATTACCATTTTGTCTTCTGGAGCGTATTACAGAGGGCCGATGGCGTAGATGTTAGGCCCGTGTAAACAAGCAAGCATATTAAATGAAGAAAAATCATTCCACCCCTAGACGCATCATGTAGCTTTCTTTGACCAATCCAATTGGAGTGTGTGTCTCATAGAAATCGTTCAAATCCCTTGCTACTGTTTCTTTATTGAAGGACACCTCAAGTCCTCAGTCCAGAGGTTAGTTGGATCCTCGAATAACACCTCGAAAGGATATACTGTAACATAAATTTTGCAAAGTTGAATTTTATGTTAAGATGTTCTTTTTGTGGGGGTGGGGGTGGGGGGTGATGTCATAGAACCTGAAATTGAAGCTTAAATTTACTGATCAGCTCTCATTTTTGAGATAATATTTGTTTTATTATTTTACAAGAAAATATGAAATAAAGAGAACATCAGTTACCTTAATAGCGTCCGGCTCCAGGGCTAAATGATTAGCGTGCTGGCCTTTGGTCACAAGGGTCCCGGGTTCGATTCCCGGCAGGGTCGGGAATTTTAACCATCATTGGTTAATTTCGCTGGCACGGGGGCTGGGTTTTTGTGTCGTCTTCATCGTCATTTCATCCTCATCACGACGCGCAGGTCGCCTACGGGAGTCAAATCAAAAGACCTGCACCTGGCGAGCCGAACATGTCCTCGGACACTCCCGGTACTAAAAGCCATACGCCATTTCACCTTAATAGCGTCTCTTCTTGGCCTGTCTCTGGAACTGTGATGTAGGATCGTTCCTTTCCACTATCCAGTAATACTCACTTGACTTCGCAGCACTCCATTCCCTTTGTACCTTTGCTTCATTACTGAAATATCTTGTTGAAAGCGCTCACCGTATTCATAGCTCACAACACCACAATTTAGCGAGAAAAAATTGCAGGTGTTTGTAAAGAGTGTAGTTTTAGTGACATACGTATTGCACTACAACTGTTCCATATGACATACAGATCCATGGCCTGAGCTGCTTTCAAGGTACTGTTGCTAGGTAACATCGCGTCACACATTGTGTTATAGGACACTATTTCGTTAAACAAATTTTCAGTTGGCCCCCAGCTCTTAAGACATATTTATGCAAAAATTCTGCCTCCACCAGGAAATGGCAGCAAGCGGACTTTAAATTGATCGATAATAGAATTTAATGGACTTAACTCTACGAAGCGCTGCCAATAACAGTGTAATATATTCTGCCATTTTACGTTGGAAGTAGACCAAGAACACAGTACACAAAACCGAAAAACAAATGAAGCGAAGGGAGCGGAATAGGTCATCAGTTCTTCTTAAATAAGTGCTCCTTTCATTTCGTAGTTAACGCCTTTACCCGTATGCTACAAGAACGCTTTTCTGAATACTGGCGTATATGACAGCTTATAACTGCCAGGTGGCGAACATTATCATGCAACAGGATGGCTCCGTCTGACAGCATTCCAGGGCGTTTTGACTTTACGGTGCGTCGCAGTTTCTGCTAAGTGTCTTCATAGCACTGCGCCACTAGGAAAAGAACCACACTTTTCTGCTCTTCTTTGCTTGCCTTCCATTTCTACAACCAACAAAGACGTAACTC
Source organism: Anabrus simplex (assembly GCF_040414725.1). Lineage (NCBI taxonomy): Eukaryota > Metazoa > Arthropoda > Insecta > Orthoptera > Tettigoniidae > Anabrus > Anabrus simplex. The sequence goes on along the minus strand of NC_090272.1, from coordinate 74,112,072 downwards.
AACACTTGTGAGTTGTCACTGTGCAGTTCTCCTGCTAACAGTGATGGCAGTATTGATATGTAACAGCAGTGTTGCCTCCTTTTGCGCGGAATGTGTTATGGCGGGTGTTCGGTTTCCATTTGACTGTCCCTTGTAGATATTTCTCTGTACTTTCCTGTGTGAGCGGTCCGTTTATTGTGTAAACATCATTTTCTGCCTTACTTGGTGATCTAATTTGAATTCAACACTCGCACTGCTACCCCTGTATTAACGCCTGACTGCTTAGGCTACTCTCCTCGTAATTTACTGTACCCAAGGTCAGTGCACCGCAAGGAAGGTGAAACTAATGTGTCATAGAGGAAACGAGTGGAAAATTATTGTTGCGCATAGATGAATACGATTACCTGGCCTTTCGACAGGTGTTTCTCATGAGCGAGCTTTGTTCGTTGTTGTGTGAAGAAGACATTTGTATTCAGAATTATTTATTCGCCTTTAATGAATGCTTGCTTGTCGTAGTGTTTGTTTTGTTTCCCGTGGTCTGATGATTTTCCGTAACTCATCGAACAGAACGTTCCCTTGTCAGGAAGTTGGTTGAACCAACAGCTTTTATTTTCACTGCCACAATTTACGTCCGAAGAATCAACGAGTTTTCGCATAAAACAATATTATTACCGTACCGTATACAAGTCCTTTCATAACTATAACACTTCACAGCACTTCATTCTGTCGGTGTCGCTTTCTGTTCGCGCTGTTACTCGCTCTGAAAAGTGTTTCGGGGATTCTGTCATTTTAACAATAACAGTCCATATTGAGCACGCTGACAAAAGAACAGTAACTACTCCTGGGCGGTGTAGGTTGATGATGCGGTTAGAGTAATTCGTATCGTGATCTTCTTTTCATTAGGTAGCATTTGTATTCCGTTCAACTGTTAGCCGGTAACAGTTAATTTATCGACGTTACCGATGTGTTGCTCATGCAGGATATCAGTTTTTGTCTAATTTTAAAACGAGCGCTGGTGTGAGTCAGTGCATTGTTTCACTTAAGCCCTTGTAACTACATTCGGAGTGGATATTTTTCTAAGTAGAATGCCTGAGGGTATTGGACCAAGGAACACATTACAGAAAGAAATATATAAATAAGTTTATTTGGCTAGGATTTGAAACAAAAAGAAAACGAGTAAAGAAACAAGCGATTTTAGGCTGTTTTTCGGAACTGCATTTAGGCCGGAAGTGATTTTCGAAATTCTTTTTTTTTAGTTTGATAGAGCTATCCCAGACACAATTGGAAACCTTTCCGGGCCCTTTAGCCCTTCAACTTTCGGAACAACGTTTCTCGTAGTATGCGGACCCCTACTTTGTCTGCTAAGAAATGTTTTCAATATTAACAATTTAGAAAGTTGGGAAAGCTTAGTCACCAAAAACGCAAAGTGAATAAGGGAAACGAGGGTCCACACTCGTACATCCTTAAAACACAACAAGACACCCGCTAAGGTGGTTACACTTCTTAGGGAGAAAGCCTGCAAACCTATATCTTACAGATTAAGTAGGAGAGAAACCTACATTAAAACCAGGTAAATGCGGCTTGATCCTCACTAACGGGACAGTTTGAGTTAATGCTGGGATCGTTATTATGAAAACAAAACAGAAAAAAAATGAATCTGCATCTTACTAATTTGGTTTAAACCAAAATGCTGTTGGCGTTACAAAAAGTCACTCTGCCGCTCTATGTTTAATACAACTGTACATTTCCTTACTCTGTGAGCTGTAGTGTTTAACCAGGGCCCAGCAAATACAGAAGTGATACACACTATAAACTAGCAGAGAGTGAGGGAGATCAACTGTATGACCGCTAGTAATCAAATATCAACACTCCTGGTTCTTTAAAGAAAACTGCAACCCCAGTGCTAATTTACTGAAGTGAATAGTACTTTTTAACCGCGCAATCAACCGTGAATGAACTCTCACGAAACCGTACTTCCCAAGCCAGACATTTTAATTAATCGCAAGCGGGAACGCTGAGCGTGAATCCCGGCGCGTGAGGTCATATTGCTGAAAGCCATTACGTAAATAGCGATTTCCATTCGTTTGATTTTGGTCAGCGTAATTTTAGAATGCACATATAGCTTTTTTTTTCCTTTCTAACCCTCGGGGGTTGTTCTATCAGAATAATATGGCATTACCGGGCGAGTTGGCCGTGCGCGTAGAGGCGCGCGGCTGTGAGCTTGCATCCGGGAGATAGTAGGTTCGAATCCCACTATCGGCAGCCCTGAAAATGGTTTTCCGTGGTTTCCCATTTTCACACCAGGCAAATGCTGGGGCTGTACCTTAATTAAGGCCACGGCCGCTTCCTTCCAACTCCTAGGCCTTTCCTGCCCCATCGTCGCCATAAGACCTATCTGTGTCGGTGCGACGTAAAGCCCCTAGCAAAAAAAAAATATGGCATTAATTTTAACTGTATTTATAAAGAATGCAAGCGAATTCTAAGGTTCCTATTATTTTTTGTTTAAAATACGATCACACACTACAATACCGGGAACTACAACTTATTTATACCCTATGCTCTGTCATACGACTCTGTCGCCAAGTACAGTACCGCCTGATACAGTCGAAACCGGTTACAACGATTCCAGTTAACGGTCGCTATAAGTGACAGTTCTGCCTGCTGTAATATCTTGATGGATACAATACTTTTGCATCCATCTCTTGGCACAGGCCAGAGTAAAGTGTAACTTCCACCGAAATCCCAGTCAACATCCATGGCTGTGACAGTATGGAAGTTGCTGGGGTATGGGTAGTGCTGAGTAATGACATTCAGAGCATGACTAGTGCATCCGAGTGTTATGAAAAGTGCTGCTCATAGGGTCAGTCGTGCTGCAATAGTACTTTCTGACCCAGTGAGGAAAGCAATGGCAAACTACCTCACTCCTCATCTTGCCTAGTACGCCTCATTGTGGTGCTGCCATTGGTTTTTGGGGTTTCCTTATAACCGCATAACCTTTGGTGGTGCTATTTGAGGATCCAACCAGCCTCTGGGCTGATGACCTAACAGACAGACAGAAGTGACAGTTGCACAAACCGATATTTTTCTTTTTGTGCTAAAAAGGTCCTATCTGTAAGTTTAAGACTACACACTTACGCGGTTAATTAACAGAATACAGGTAAAACTTCAAAACGCGGTTAATTAACAGAATACATTTAAAAATCAAAACAAAATCAGTGAAATGAGTCCTATATTTGCAGTAATTTGTGAACAGGGGCTGAGATGAATTTTTATTCTAATCTTTACACAGTACGAACAGCAATAATATGCCAGCAAAATATACAATAATAAGCAAATATCCTAAGTGAGGAAAGAAGTGGCAACAATGGAAATTGATCAATAAATGAGATGTTCTCTTTGTGCTTACAAATCGTAAAAAACCGGTTAGGGCGCGCGGCTGTGTGCTTGCATCCAGGAGATAGTGGGTTCGAATCCCACTGTAGGCAGCCCTGAATATGGTTTTCCGTGGTTTCTCATTTTCACACCAAGCAAATGCTGGGGCTGTACGTTAATTAAGACCACGACCGCTTCTTTCCAACTCATAGGCCTTTCCTATCCCGTCGTCGCCGTAAGACCTATCTGTGTCGGTGCGTCCGTCGTAAAGCCACTAGCAAAAAAAAATTCGTAGAAATCGTTGAGTACGATACACCCGACGCCTTCGCTATACTGACGTTTGTTTCCCCATTCTCTAATTGCCTTATTATGTGCGATTTTTCTTCATTATTAAGCACTCTTCCTTCTTTTGCAACATCTTCACAGCGCAGTGTTGCCAGATCTCCCGAATTTTCAGGAGATCTCCCGATTTTTCGCAACACACCAGAAAACACGAAAAAAACAAAGAAATCTCCCGAAATTTCTTCTTATCCAAATTTACACGAAATGAATAACAATGATTAATGGTGCATAATATATTTGTGCCGATAAACTCTTTCCTCGTCTCACTGCGTGTTTTATCGATATCATCACTCGTTAGGTACTTTCCGCATACATTTTAGGCTCGAATCACGTAATTTTCTCCTCTAATTCAACTCAAAACTCACGCTTGACTGCATCATTCGAAGTGAAATCACCGACCCGCATATAGAATACAAAATCTGCACCGGGCGAGTTGGCCGTCCGCGTAGAGGCGCGCGGCTGTGAGCTTGCATCCGGGAGATAGTAGGTTCGAATCCCACTATCGGCAGCCCTGAAGATGGTTTTCCGTGGTTTCCCATTTTCACGCCAGGCAAATGCTGGGACTGTACCTTAATTAAGGCCACGGCCGCTTCCTTCCAACTCCTAGGCCTTTCCTATCCCATCGTCGCCATAAGCCCCTAGCAAAAAAAAAAAAAAAAATCTGCACCTTGCTACGACACCAAAATTGAGACACAATTTCTACGCCTGATGAATAACTACATCTACAGGAAGAATGGAGGGAAAATAGAAGAAGAAGAAGAAGAAGAAGAAGAAGAAGAAGAAGAATAGAGTGGCCAGAGAGTACGGGTGAGTAAAACTGTATTTTTTTTTTTCTCATAATAACTTTAAATGACTATTGCATTCTTGAATTTAGTTATAAGAGTATTATAAAGGTGCCCGTACACTTGAGAGTAAATACTAGCGAGAACCTCTCGATAGCAGTTACTCGCCAATGGACACAGTGCCGAGAGCAGCTATCGGAAATTCCCTCGCAAATCTCCGAGAGCTAACTTTTCTCAGCGTGCTCGCTAGTCGACACGTGCTCCCCGGCTCTCTCGGAGATTAGCTCTCCAGATACGAACTGTGTTCGAATTGTGGCGAAGCTATCGAGAGCTTGGTTCTATTTTCAATTGCAAGATGGCTAAAAATTGGTCACCGGAGGAAACAAAACTGTTAATTGAAATGTATAAAAGTCGAAAATTTTTGTAGCGATTACCGTGACAGAGTGAAGAAACATAAAACTTTATAGGAAGTAGGAGTGAAGTTTTCGTGTTCCGGAGCTGAAGTTCAAAGGAAACTTCACAACTTAGGGAATCGGGTAAATTAAGTCTATTTAATAAAGGCGAATTAAGAGTAACTTGTTAGTTTATATTTTATTATAATCACATCAATTTGCATGGAAATATATTGTAATGATTGTAGCCCGGTTATTATTATAATAACAAGTATATAATACAATCCTCATCTTGCCTAGTACGCCTCATTTCGGTTCTGCCATTGGTTTTTGCGGTTTCCCTATAACTGCACAGCCTTTGGTGGTGCTATTTGAGGATCCAACCAGCCTCTGGGCTGATGACCTAACAATACAGTACAATATAATACATATATACAATAAAATTAATAAATAATTTGATGCTCTCTACTGTTTAAGGTATCTCAAGAATTGAAGAAAACGAAAAACAGGAAAAGCGGTAGCAGGACAGATAAGAATTACCAAAGTAGATTTTTCTTTTTTTACAGGGAATAATCACAGCTGCTCCGACTTGTCAGTAGTAGTGTGATGACACTTCGACTACTCTCCACTCTCTACAGGTGCATAAGTGGACAGGGTTTGACGAGAACTCGTGAAAGTTATCTTGGCGAGGGACTCGCCGGCTACTCTCGATAGTTATTCGGGCCGAAATTAACTCTCAAATTAACAACCTGAGAGCGGATATCGAGAGTTACTCTCCCAGTTAATCTCAAATGGAAACCCACCCTAACATTTGAGTGCTCGAGAAACTACCGAAATTTTTACGTACAATCTACCGATATTTTTTTGTAAACCTGGCAACACTATCACAGCGATGCTTGCCTTGACTATTTAACAGACAGAGTGACTTGAAATCTACACTCTATTTAAAACAAGAGTCAGTAAATAAGTTTTACATTGTTGTCAGCAATTCCGCGATACGTAACAAACATTAATTAACATTGGACGTTATAACCGATAACACGTCGTTTTATTGAACTTGTCGTAATACGCGATATCATACTAAGCAACTTTTTAAATACACTATATACTATTTAGACGGGACCGTTAGATTTCGCCGTTATATCCAATACGTCGTTAAAAGCGATGTCACGACAAACGGTTTCGCCTGTATTTATGACTGCCGAGTGAGTCAGTCGGTCAGTAACATAACAGTAAAGGCAGACTCAGGACGGCCGGCGGTACAGCGGTGACAACATAGACGGGGCCAGCAGCAAGCAGAACAATAGCGCTGGCGAATTGTCGAGACTCAAGGTGAGGAAGTTCTTAGAAGATGCTGGAAGCTTACTAACAATGGACGAGACGTCCAGAATGAGTCAAGAAAGCCAATCATAACGGATGAGGATATCGTTACGCTGACTAGTGGTATTTGAGTATCTATAGACCGTCTGGCTGATCAGCAGTCGTCTTGACGGGCCGAGCCCCTAATGAGCTATTACGCCACGGATCTGTTTTATTTGTTATGACCTTTGACAAATCACAGGGTTAAACACTACGAATTGCAAGTGCTGATTTATTATCTCTTTGCTTCGTCCTTTGATAGCTTTACGTGGCTTGCTGCAAAGTAAATGGTCATAAATAGTTTTTCATACGTTCAGTCTAGAAATCCCGTCGCTGGATTGCGAAGTATGGTGCGAACGAAACACCGTGTTGATTATATTCAAATTCAGTATCTGTACAAGGTCGTTCCGATTTTATCCAAAGTATTTTCAAAGGTACTTACTTTAAAGAGATACTTCGATGGCATCATTGGTCATGTTCTGTTGGATCTCCAGCACTGTTAACTATCGCCCGACGTCGAAGTTTCCATTGAAGCAAACTTCGAAAGAGCACGGGCATAGGAATTCTGTCCCATTCCTCCCTGCAAGCTTTCCATAGACCACCCAGGGTGCACGGACGGCGATGCTGCAGACGTTTTGCAGCAGTCCAAATGTGCAGAAACGGAAACGGAATTAGATTAATTCCTAATTCCCGTTCCATTCCTTCATAAAAACGCAGAATTTTGGCGTTGAGTCTCTGCCCACAATTGGCCACGGCTGGTCAGTGGTCCGACAGCTCTGCACTCCGACCGGCCAACCGAGCAGACGAGGGGTGCCCACGGCTCTACCACGGCTTTTTGCCTCTGTATTCGGGAGATGGAGAGGGGCTGGTCCCTACCGTCAGCTGTCCTGAGAATGCTTTACCGTGGTTTTCCATTTTCCTGCACTCAGGTGAATGCCGAGACAGTGCCCAGTATAGGCCACGGCCGCCAACCCGTTCACCTTCTCCGCACATCTCCTTCTCCGATACAAATCTCCTGGCCTGAGACACGGCGCCACAGTCTAGGAGGCCCGCCTCCCCCCTCAGGGGAGGAATGAAAACATACAGTATTAGTAGTAGTTATAACGAAATGTTTAAGTAATAAAGCATACTTTATTACCATTAGCAATAATATTAACAATTAAATTTGACAAAGTAATAGGCAATTATACTGTTATAATTGCCCCACAGTCCGATAGTATAGTGGCCTTCTTGTCTATGGAACTGAGTTTTGCTGCATTGGCATCGTGTCTCGGTCGTGGAAGAGGTTCTTATTTCTTACAATTCCTTCTTGTTTTTCTTACTTGTACGTACATTCACTTCCAGAAACAACACGATCATCAAGTAGAAATAAAATAAAAAAGACCAGAGACCAGGTTCCGCAGGCAGAATTACACTTGCCAGGACCGCTGTGAATAAATCGTAAAATAAGTGTATGTAGTACCATGCATTATTTGAATCTGACCAAGCGAGTTGTCCACCTCCGTAGCGTAACGGTTAGTGTTGTTAGCTGCCGTCCTCGGGGGCCCGGGTTCGATTCTCGGTACTGCCAGAAATTTAAGAATGGCAGGAGGGCTGGTATATGGTTGAAATGGTACATGCAGCGCACCTCCATTGGGGGTGTGCCTGAAAAGAGCTGCACCACCTCGGGATGAGGACACGAGTTTACTTTTTTTACTGAGCGAGTTGGTCGTGCGGTTAGGATCGCGCAGCTGTGCGCTTGCATTCGGGAGATAGTGGGTTTGAACCCCACTGTCGACAGCCCTGAAAATGGCTTTCCGTGGTTTACCATCTTCACAGCAGGCAAATGCTGGGGCTTTATGTTAATTAAGGCCACGATCTCTTGCTTTCCACTCCTGAGCCTTTCCTATCCCATCGTCGCGACGTAAAAGCAAATTGAAAAAAATAATAATCTGAATTTGTCATGAATGTTTGAGAGGTATCGTACCTACACTTGATTATTTTAAAACTGCGATGTACAGTATATGGAGTCTTCTGATGAAACCCAAAGTTTCAAAAAAATCTCTGATCGCAATCTCTGAGGGTCTTTTTGTTAGTGCCGAAGTTATGAATAATGGAAATCACCCCCCTTTTATTCCTCGAAGGACCTTCCGGGCCCTGTACGGAATTTGTTTCTTCTTTTTGCAACGGTGGATAAGGAGAAGGCCGCCTCTGTGGTGTAGTGGTTAGTGTGATTAGCGGCCCCCCAGAGGCCCGGGTTCGATTCCTGGCTCTGCCACGAAATTTGAAAAGTGATACGAGGGCTGGAACGGGGTCCACTTAACCTCGGTAGGTCAACTGTGTAGAGGTGGTTTCGATTCCCACCGCAGCCATCCTGGAAGTGGTTTCCCACTTCTCCTCGAGGCAAATGCCGGGATGGTACCTAACTTCAGGACACGGCCGCTTCCTTCCCTATTCCTTGTCTATCCCTTCCAGTACCCCCCCCCCCCCTAGGGCCCCTGTTCAACAGAGCAGGTGAGGCCGCCTGGGCGAGGTACTGGTCATCCTCCCCAGTTGTATCCCGACCCAGAGTCTCAACACTACACTTGAGGCGGTAGAGGTGGGATCTCTCGCTGAGTCCGAGGGATTAACCGACCCTGGAGGGTAAAGAGGAGAAAAAGAAAAAGGAGGAGGATAAGAAGAAGACTAGAACTGGGAAAGGTGCGATCGAGGCCTTAATTAAGGTATAGTCCAGTATTTGATTGGTGTGAAAGTCGTAATGTACGTAAATCATCTTCAGGGATGCCAGCAGTGGGCTCGAATCCACTGGCTCCGAAAGCATCTAGCTACACGATGTAAAACAATTGCCAAATTAATTTACATATGGGTGAGGTATCTGAAAGACAGGGGAATAAATATATTACAGAATTTTTCTCTTGAGGTATCACTCACAACTTCATCAGTAATATGTGCGTTAGTTCTACTGCATGGGTTTTCAAGTTCCCGCCATTAAACCTTGTCGAGAGAAAACTTGTGGTCTTTGTTTTGCAATTTAATGTTCCAATTTCATCATCCGTTATTCATTCTGCGCTGTCCTAATTTTCAGGATGTTCATACGAGATCTGATGAATTGGAGGAATTTTTCTGATGTTATCAAACTCCGATATGCATGTGTTCCGCTAATAATGAATGTCGGTAACTGTGACATGTTTAGGAACACGACGAGCTTCATCATGCCTGCCACCGCTCTAGGGTTTGAAGTACTTCGCTTTGTTGTAATTTTGTGCGTGTACACTCTGTACTAGAAGTGGAGAGAATTAATTGAAAAAACACCATGGTTAAAACTGAAGAGCATGTGTCGTGTAGAGTGTAGTTAAAATGAAACGTCCAATCTTCTGGAACGATGGAATTTGAAATTTGGAATATTATTCTCTCATTCTCTCCCGCAGCAAAAGTGCACAATTAATTAGTACGCAATTAAAAACTGTGCTGTACATCAGTTACGTAGAAATGTCACATAAGAATTACCAAACTTGCGTAATATTTTTGTAATCTTTTTATGGTTTGTCAAATACAATAAGCAAATAATAATAATAATAATAATAATAATAATAATAATAATAATTTGGTGCATGAGTCCCTAGAGTGTTTTTCATAAGATTATTTAACACATACGGTACACATAAGAGAGGTTAATCATCAACAATATATTATCCTTCATTATCTGCCAACGCTGGACTAGTTTTTAGATTCCACGCCTATAGAAATCTTGTGGTTTTGATATTAACAAATCGTCAAACCATTTTCGGAGCGCATTTTCATCCGGAAAGGCAGTTCCTTGAAGGTTGATATAGAGAGCGGAAAAGTGAACATCTGGGGGCGCAAGATCAGGTGATAAAGGTGGGTGTGGAATGACTTCGCAACCCAGCTCCTTGATACTGTGTTTTATCAGATTAGCTGAGTGCGGGTGAGTGTTATCGTGCAGTAGCATCAGTTCACTCAGTCTTGTTGGTTGTTTTTGTTGGATTGTGTCTGCAAGACTTCTCAGCTCGTGGCAATAAATGTCGGCAGTGATGGTTAAACCTCGGGGAAGCAATTCCTAGTACAGCACACCCTCCTTGTCCCACCAGTCGCATAACATTACCTTTTGTGGATGAAAAATGTCTTTTCTACGGGGAGTTGCTTTTTTCTTAGGGCTCGGCCATCCTTTCTTTTCTGAAGTTAGCATAAAGGCACCATTTATCGCCACCAGTATCGATATTGGATAGAAATGGTCGATGTTGTTCATGAGCCAATCGATGACGAGCAAGCAAAGATGCACATGTGGCCACCCGCTGATTTGTATGGTTTTGGTATAGAGCAGGGTCAGTCAACTGCGTGTACGTGTGATGTCAGGTAACACGTCACACACTCTGCTCGGGCAGCGAAACGAAGTACTTAGTACTGTAACTGAGAAGTGAAGGCTAGAGGGACGAGGGGAAACACAACGTTATTCGTAGGGGGAGGCCCAAGAGCTGCAGGTACAATGCGGCATGTGTAGTACATATTTCTCTCTACATATTTTATTGTAACGTAACTTTGTTATGAAGTAGCATAAGAGTTATAAAGCAACTTTATTTCTACATATACAAACTAAACATTTAGCTGTAGCATTCCTATCTTTTCAACAAATAAATATGGATCTTCCCATAAAGATAAAAAGATCGGAGGGGTAGGTAGCTTGTCACACCGTGGTGTGCCCGGTTCATCCATACGTACTGTACCACTACCATAACCACTACGTATAGCACTGCACGTGTTTACTACAAAGCGAGGCTGTCTCTTCGTCTCACTCTACGACAGCGTCTCCCCACCTTATGTGCTCATACGTCACATGTGCTCTCCGACGTCACACGGGCTCTCTTACACTACACGCCAGCCAGTTGGCTGACCCTGGTATAGAGTATGCGGTACTCATACACCCGATTTCTGAATCTTGACCATTGAATGCAAAATGTCGCATGTTGGTTGAATGATCACATTTCATCACATTTGCCCATTCTCGGGCTAATTGACGTGGATCACTGTGGATTAAGTTACAGTACCGGTATTTAAACAGCGTCAAAACCCGAAGGTTTTCCTGAGCACTGAATGTCATTGCTGACAAAATGATCCTCCTTTAAACGAGAAAACCATTGTCTTGCCGTGCTTTTTTCCGCTGGCATGGTCCCCATACACGGCACAAATGTTTTTTTTTTTTTTTGCTATTGGCTTTACGTCGCACCGACACAGATATGTCTTATGGCGACGATGAGACAGGAAAGGGCTAGGACTGGGAAGGAAGCGGCCGTGGCCTTAATTAAGGTACAGCCCCAGCATTTGCCTGGTGTGAAAATGGGAAACCACGGAAAACCATCTTCAGGGCTGCCGACAGTGGGGTTCGAACCCACTATCTCCCGAATACTGGATACTGGCCGCACTTAAGCGACTGCAGCTATCGAGCTCGGTACAAATGTTTTGCAGCTGCCTTTGCCCCTCTGTTGAACTCAGAGAAGAATATGTCGCAGATATTCCACTTTCTCGTATTTTTACACTCCATTTTCTGACGTCCACAGCAACACTCACTAACTGCAGATATGAAAAAATATTACATATCCTGATATACAACACGGTCATCAAGTAGAAATAAAATAAAATAAAATAAAAGGACCGGAGACCAGATTCCACAGGCAGAATTACACTTGCCAAGAGGGCTATGAATAAATCGTAACTTAAGTGTATGTAGTACCATGTACTATCTGCGCACTTTTTAGCGATATATTTACACCCTAGTGCTGAAGCGGTCGACCTCGGCAATCTTCGAGATTCGTACTGGCAATCTTTGAAACACAAACTATGAATCGCTCATGCATCGCTGTGCGACATCTGGCGTACACTTTACGTACTAGTACTGTTGTTATGTACACAGCAAAGCCAAAGTATAGAATTCACTCTAAGAATAAGATTCGTATCGAGAAATGTTATATAATGTTATATAATGTGTGTGTGACACAGTTGTTGGCTTAAAATAACAAAGGTTTAGAAAAATTCCTATCGATCGATCATATTATCGATTCAATTCAGATTTCATTTCCATTCAGTTGGCAGTACTAACGGAACCGGAAGAGCTCCCTCCTTACTCCTCAAACCCGTACACAAATCTATCGCTAAAAAGTGCACAGGTAGTATTCGACCGCGCTAGTTGGTCGTGCACTCCTAAACAAACAAAAAGTGAAAATGAAAATCCGCAGCCTGTTTTTAGTTTCAACTGGGTCAAGAATGGAAACAATTAAAAACCCCCATCTAGCGACGAGGATCGGAACTGTGGCGACCGTCGAAGAACAAAATCCTGCCCCACCTCCGCTTTGCCCAGCACAAATTACACGTAGAGTGACCAAGATTTGAACCACGGAACCCAGCCGGTCCGTGGCCCTTTCTTACATCTAGCCACGTAAATTACAGGATAAATAAGGTGCTGGGTGCAGGTCTTTCGAATTGACTCCTGATATCTTCTATATGCCGATATCATACGACGAGGGAAGTCGAATGGACTTCTTTCTGTCCGTCAAAATTAAGACCACCTCTGTCGGGTTTATACCCGCGATTTTGAGACCCAGAGTCCGCCACTCTACCACTGATCCACATTGGGAGATAATAAGCATTCGTTGCATGTAATAATCTGCCGGATAGTGAACACTCATCATAGCAGAAAATGGAAACGGTTCGAAGAATGAAGGAACTGGGAAAGGGAGGGGCAATGAAAGGCGTGAAAATGAAATACTTCCTAGGCTTCGTAGACGTAAAACCATCAGCATAAATTGACCCTGGAAACCAAAAGAGAAAGATGAAAGTGAAGACGCTTTTCAAAGTAAAAATGAAATGGCATATGTCTTTTTAGTGCCAGGAGTGTCCCGAAGACATGTTCGGCTCTTCAGCTGCAGGTCTTCCGATTTGACGTCCGTAGGCGTCCTGCGCGTCATGATGTAGATCAAATGATGATGAAGACGACACATACATCTAGCTCCCGTGCCAGAGAAATGAAGCAATGATGGTTAAAATTCCCGACCCTACCGGGAATCGAACCCGGGACTCCTGTGACCAAAGGCCAGCACGATAACATTTTAGCTATGGAGCCGGAAGCTTTTCAGAATAAGTAGAAGAAATGCCAGACTCATCTATGGGCCTTGTAGTCTCTTTTCCTTCTCCTGTGACTAACGCTAAGAGAATATGTAAGTCAACTAAAACAATCATCACGACAGCCACCTAACGTTTTTTTTTTTCTTTCGATTTTTCCCAACTGGAGATTGATCCTGAGGATGAAGTATACAGGAAAACAAGAGACATTTCAAACGTAATTGTGAGGATTTTATTACATAATAGTTAGTATATTTGGCATACGTGTTTCAGTACAATTTTTGGGAGATATGGTTCTTCAGGATTTGGATTGAATTACTGCCTTGTGTAAGTGACTATTCAGAAATGTTTTACTGTACTTGGGTTCTTAACTTTATTGACATGCCATTCTTGCGACCGAATGGAATAAATTTGTGCATGTGGTGGGTTTGTGTGTGTGTGTTTATACAGTATGACCCAAAAGTCCGTTAACGTTTGACGAGGCAATACTTTGTGGAATATTGGAGGTAGAGAGGTAATGACTGACACACGATTGGCATGACATGGTTTTTTATTGACACCAACATAAAATGCAAAAATTAACCAACAGATGGCGCTTCATACGATACACAGCAATAATTAGCATAACAATCGAGGTTTAGCAACGACGATGTTCTTTATAACACATGCTCAACATACAATACCTGTAGTCGACGGAACAGCACTGTACAGCATATCCGTAGATATGGTCAGAAATTGCCGTCGGATGTTGTCTTTTAGCATCCCTAATGAGGTCGGACGATCGCGGTAGACTTGCGACTTCACGTAACCCCACAACCAGTAATCACACGGACTGATGTCGGGTGACCGGGGAGGTCAAACATGACATGCCTGGATGCAGGAGCATCTGACGCCTTCTCTACTACTAACTACTAAACGTTTTCATTCCTCCCCTGAAGGGGGAGGCGGGCCTCTTAGAAGGTGACGCCGTCTCTCAGGTCGGGAGATTTGTTACGGTGAAGGAGATGTGCGGAGAAGGTGAGGGGGTGGGCGGCCGTGGCCTATACTAGGAACTGTCCCGGCATTCGCCTTAGTGCAGGAGAATGGAAAACCACGGAAAACCATTCTCAGGACAGCCGACGGGTGGGACCAGGCGTGAAGTCCGGCACTGTGCCCCAGGCCCGTCTCCCGAATGCAGAGGCGTAGAGCCACGGTAGAGCCGTGGCCAACTTTCCTCTGCTCGGTTGGCCGGTCGAAGTACAGAGCTTATGAGACAACAACCCACTCTGCATCTACCGACCACGCCTTCTCTCATGACAGCTCCTTTTATACCGCACACGGGTCTCATGCGACAACGCTGACGTGTTGCTGTCCAGCGCCATCTGTTGGTCATTTTTTTGGTACTTTATATTGGTGTCAATAAAACCCCACGTCATGACAATCATGTGGTGTGTCAATTATTACTTTTCCACCTCCAATATTCCGAGTATTGCCTCGACGAATGTTAACGGACTTTTGCCTCATCCTGTATTTTGAACAGCGATTTGTTTACACATGTGGGACCTGATAGCGCTACTGCGCGCAAACCAAAAAAGTAAACATTTCTTTCTCTTTCTCGCAGATGCCTTTCTCTAAACGAACAATGCCAACTTTGTGTTCTTCTGGAACCTGTCTCTGTTCTCACAATCAGGCGAAGGAATAGCAAGTTTAAAAAAGAACTGCATTGTTCGAATATCCCACGTCCACGTCCCGGCGATGACAGCAACTACATTCTAATTCTGGCACCTACTGTATATTCTCACACATTTTCTTCCAGATGGAGTGTCAAGTAAAGGACGTCTTCTCTGGATTTTGCATAGATGTACTGCAGTTTTTAATCTTGCGACAAAGACTGACGATCGTTTCAATCGAAAAAATTCAAGTGAGAATATTAAAAAAATCTACGACATAGCTACTAGATTCTCCTGGACCAAGCAAGTGGACAAAGATCTTGCAGAGCTTAATATTAATCAAGCCGCCATAACTGACAGGAATGCATTCCGTTTAATGGTAAAAACTAAATCTTTCCTAGCATCCCTTACTTCAGCTAGCCACAAAGGAGCCGGGAACTAGTCAGAGGAGCGCAGGAAATAATTCAGCGAGAAAATGAAGCAATACTGGGCCAACAGAAAGGCTCAAAAGGCCGGTAAGAAGACAATCCAGTACGCCAAAAGGGGCAGATGACGACAAAAACACAGCTAGAACACAAGCACCGTGGTCCACAGATGGCTCAAACGCAAAGAAAGAAAAAAACTACGAGTTGAAATATATATAACATAAGATTTTTGTCTGTACATTGCTCAGAATTTTAAAAGTGATATTTCTGTATCGGTCTTGTCCACGGTAACAAGGAAATGCACTTTTTAATTTTCCATCATGTCTGTCTGTCTGTCTAAGTATGTAGAAAATGGCTGAAGAGAATTTAATAAAAATCATTACGTAAAATTCGGGATTAACCCACTACAATCTAGACTATAAATAATTTTATTCACGACTTCCTACATGCTAACCCAAAACTCTATCCACTGCACCAACTTTACAGCACGAGTAATACGTGCTGACAGAGGTAGTTACCCTACATATGGTTACAGTGTTGCCAGATTGCAACTCTTTCAACGTCCTTTTCCTGCCGGATATACTTGTAGGACGAACTTTTGTGAGATGCATTTTTTTTATTGCTGGCATGTGAGGAGTCGCGCTGCGACGCCCGAATCCGCGAATTTCTGTTTATCCTGTATATTTTTTACACGTATTTCGAATAAGAAATGCGAACAGATGGACTGGGATTCAACCTCTCAGCCTTGAGCATAGAAACTGAGCACCTAATCACGTTCGTCTATGTTAGAGGTTTACAGAATTAGAATCTGACGATGGGAGAGACAGAGGAAAATCTTCGAGACGATGGGTGTTAAGTTAGTTTAGGGTAAAGCAGAGGAACATGGAAACCATATCCTATGTGAGGAATGGTGGATCGAGACGTTTTGTTAACACACAGAAACTCGTCGAATGGTTGTTCTCAGACGGGACTGACGATAGAGCGCTGACTTTCGACGTTTAATTTACCGGACTGAGTGGCTCAGACGGTTGAGGCGCTGGCCTTCTGACCCCAATTTGGCAGGTTCGATCTTGCCTCAATCCTCTGTTATTTGATTGTGCTCAAATACTGAAGCTTCTTGTCAGTAGATTTACCCAAGGGACAACATTCCGGTACTTAGGCGTCTCTAAAATTCGTAAATGTAGTTAGTAGGACGTACAAACAACATCATTCGCAAACATGGAAAATAATTCTATGGTCATTTATACGAGGATTGGAAAGAAAGTAGTGGCAACACTGTCGTCACTTTGAGTTGGAACAATTGAGGGCGCTGCTGTTGTCACCACATGTATAGAGGAGGTGGCGCTATGCAATGCAACTACACTGCTCTTTGTTGAAAGTGAAACACCAAGACAGAGAGCTGTGATCACAATGCAATTTATTCCACATATTAGGGACGTGGCAAGACACAAATGATTACAATGACAGAACTGTACATGCACGACGACCGTGGAAATTCAGTACGGCGTAGCGCCACCACGCACTGCAACCAGAGCCGCTAGACGTCGTGGCATGGAATCAAAGAGCGCCTGAATATGCTGCTGGGGAGTACTCTGCCACGCTATTTGTAGGCGCGTCCATAAATCATCAACAGCGGCTGCAGCAGGACCTGAACGAACAATGTGCCGACCTACCATATCCCAGACATGTTCAATGGGTGACATATCCGGCGAACAGGCAGGCCAGGGAAGCAGTGGTATCCGTCGTTCTTCGAAGAAGGCTTGCACATTCCTCGCCACATGCGGCCGGGCATTGTCCTGCTGGAATATGGCGTCTGGAACGGTCTGCAGGAGGGGCAGTGCCTCGGGCTGTAAAACCTCCCTGATGTAGCGGTAGCTGTTCAGATTGCCCTCAAGACGTACGAGGCGAGATCGCATGTTATAGGCAATTGCACCCCAAACCATCACACTTGGCGTTTGTCCGCTATGCCGCTCAACAATACAGTCTGCCCGATGGCGTTCACCACGGCGGGGTCTAACGCGTATGCGGCCATCACTGTAGGACAAGTTGAAGCGGGACTCGTCCGAAAACACTACATTTTGCCAATCAGCACGCCAGTGTCGGTGTTCACGTGCCCATTGCAGTCTACGGCGTTTGTGGTTGTTGGGCAATGGAAGCAGGCGCAATGGCATGCGTGCCACCAGTCTGGCCCTCAGAAGACGGCGTTGAACCGTCGATTTAGACATCCCCACACCCATTTCAGTGCTCGAACGTCAAGCCAACACCTTGGACGAAGTCGTTTTGTCCGTTACGGCCAAGAGGACAAGATGGCGGTCATCTCGCGCTGTGGTCACATTGTGTAGTCCAGTACCCTGTCGGCGTTGCGTACGGCCTTCTTCTCTTCACTGGTTCCAGATACGCCTCACTGTTGAAGCAGCGTACCCTGTACGAGCCGCAATGTCACGGAACGACAGACCCATCTCACGGAGCCCTATTATTCTGCCCGGTTCGAACGCACTCACATGCTGATATTCCCTCCTGGGATGTCGGGAAGGCATAGTGGCACTTAGGTACACGTTTTCACTTCGTATGACGACTCCGCACTGACTGAGCGTTGCGTAACACTGCCCTGACCAGTCACACACAGAAGGGCACTGCTGGGTACGTGCGCGACATCTCTTTGCAATTTAAATGACTTGTTATGGTTCCACTGTTCTACACGTCCTCTGATTTTAGCGTGTTTCAGGCCATTGCTTCTGAGTGTTTCACTTTCTAAAAACAGCAGTGTAGTTGCGCTTGTGCAAGTCCTGTAGACGACGAATACGAAGCCGTCAATTTGTGCTGTTACAGCAGATCGCCCTGATTTCGAACGTGGAGCAACGTGCATTGATAAGGCTCGAAGTGACGTGTGGAAGGAAAGGAGTGGAATGTCAGTCATGTTGGTCTATGGAATGCATGCTGTAATTGTGTCTTTCTCTATTGCACGGTGGCCCGTTGGGTAGCAGTTTTTCACCAAGGACGTGCTAGTGTGGACGATGCACTGTGTGCGTGCAGGGTGTCCTGGGGTGAACGCCGCTCTCGTCGGTTCCATACAGTCACTGCTGAATGCGGGTATTGGATAGAAAAGCATGGGAGTTAGCTACAGAGGTAGGGACAAGCCACCGTACAGTATTGCATGTGTTCCACGAGGTGCTTGGATGCCGCATAATTCCATCGCAGTGGTTACCCGATCGCCGTGCAGTTATTAAAAATGGCTCCGTTACGCCGTTGCGGGCGACCATTTGGCCGTTACACGAGGAGAGGTTGCATGTTGCCTGACCGAAACATCGCATTGGATGAAACATGTGCGCGATCTACTGAAGTGGCAGTCCAGTGAATGGCGCCATGCATTATCATCCCGGCTCAAGAATCTGCGCCAGGAACAAGACAAGGTGAAAGTGATGGTGATAAAGGCATACTCAGTGCAAGTGTCATATTCTGTCATGCAGTTCCTCTGAATCAAACAGTGAATTACACTTGCTGCTGCAGGTTTCTGGAACTTCATCATGCACTGCGCAGGAAACTGCCCCATTTCCAAACGCATTCGCCCATTGCCCTGCATGACAAAGTCTGTTGTCACAGAGATGTAGTTACGAGAAAGTTGTCTGTACAGTGTAGGAGGGAGGTTTTGGAGCATCCACTCTTTTCGCCGGACATGAGTTCCTTTAACTTTCGTTTCCTGAATTGAAGAGACCACTCCGAGGAAAGCGTTTCCATGCACGAGAGGTCAGACTGCAAGAGGTACGGTACTCTGTTGTGGATATGAGCGAAAGAAGGCACTGATACTAGTGGCTGAGGGTGGGGGTGGTTGTTATTATTTTAAGAGGAAGTACAACTGGGCAACCATTCTCACTGCTACTAGCATCCTGTGGCTTCCAGAATCTGGCAACGAATGCAAAATATTGTAGGGCATTACACTGAAGGCCTGTAGAGGTATGGTGTTTCTACAATAAATGGTTTCACATTGAAGCTTTATTCCCACTAACACAGTGCCTACTTTTTCCCCTGGCTTCGTAGAACGGATGAGCAATGGAAACTGTACCAAAATGCGTTCAATTTTTTTTAGTTATGTTGAAACTTATTGGTTTCTTTTGATTTGTAAGTAGTTTAATATTTTCAGAAAGAAGGGAATAGGACTGCGTAGGGAACCAGCAACCCATAGGAAATCGCTGGAAATTGGCATATAACACGACGATGGACAATCCCATGTGGGTGGGGGATGTATAGGCTAATGCACTCACGTTATTCCCTGCCTGTCGTAAAAAATGGAACTAAGAGGCTTTTATTTTGGGAACGTTGGTATGGCGACCACGGGTTCCCTAGCAAGAGTCTGGCTTCGCTTCCACTTACTTGTCAGGCTTCTCGCCTTCATCTTTCCTATCCGACCTTCCTCGGTCCGTCGGTCAACTCTTGTTCTTTTCTGACCCTGGCGGTGTTAGGTTTGCGAGGCTTTGGGTGTCTTTCATTTTCATGTCCTTTGCGACGCTCCCTTTTGCAGATACCTTCATTCTTCAAAGTGTCGGCGGATCTCTTCCATTTCCCTACTAATTAATCTTGATGGTTGCCCGTGTGTACTTCCTCTTAAAACAGTAATCACCACCACCACCACCACTACGATATACAAGAAACGTTTTCGCTGTACTGCTAGTTGCTAGAATAACGTAATTTATAGAGATGGCTGATAAATAACGTAGTAGTTACTTCGTCTTAGTTACATGCCTGTCACTGTTACAGATGTAACTAGGACAAAAAAATAACAGGTTACCGAGTAACGACAACTGAATAACGTACTAGTGAAAACAGTGATTGGGAAGTGGGAACTGTCACTAGTAGCAGCTTACAGACACAGAATGTGACCTTCAGAGTTCAGATAGTACGCATTTTTCCAAGTGAGAGCGCTTTCGTAGGAGATTGCTTTAAGTCAAATACACTATAGTGTATAATATACTGTATAGTGTATTTAAGTTGCTGCTGTCATCTGGTAACTAAAGTGTAAACTGTTGTGACATATTCAACTGCTCAGGGGTAATCGTTGACTCAGACATTGCGCAGGGATATCCTACATTATAATATTATTATAAGTTTCTCCGTATAATTTTTCTTGTACGGTATCATAAATAAATTAGTATGCTAACTTTCCATATTGATATTATAGATAACACAACATTATTTCATTTTACTTAATCGATCCTCTTGTAACCGTTTGTGTCGAGGTTTGGCCGACAGATCATGTTTTCTTGACTTCTCTCCTTGATCGGGGCATTGTCGAACTGACTCCTCTAGATTTCAGAAAAGACGCTATGTTTTCTTCTCATTTCATCCGTTGTCTGCCTCTCGTTAACTTTATAGCAAATAGGATTGCGTGTTTTGCTGCACCGACTTTCAACAGTGTAGTGATGCGTGCGCGCATGTGCGAGTGAATGAATGGAACTTCGCAACACAGCTGTAAGGAGACCAGCTTGAAGCCGTGACTAATAAAAAGTGTGTAACGTTCTACGTTGTTTTTAACTGTTACTTTTCATACTTACTTTATTGTAGCAGTGACATGTGTAGCGGTTACAAAAAATAACCGTTTGTCACACCTCTAGTAATTTAGATTACACGGAGCGAGCTGAAGGCAAGAATGTACCAAAGACAATCGCTATTGTTGACAAGAAACCAACAATGGACCTGGGCGTTGTATTATTGGCCCGCGAGGAAAGTCGCTGGCCCACTGTTCATTTCTCCCTGACTGAGAGGCGGTTAACGCTGTTATTTCTAGCTCTTGCTTAACAGATTGAGATAAAAGCCAAGTGCACGGAAAATCTGGATATCTCTAATATTACCAAGGTTCATGAAAAATTGGCTTGCACTTTTTACTGTTTATTAAATTTAAGCGCAATGGCAGACAGAACTTTCAAAAGTGAGCGATATCGTCTCCGCATCCACAAGTTATTAGCAATTCTCCCTAAATTGCGACAAAGAATGTACGGACGGACACCACATGAAACTCGGTAACACGAACAGTACCACATGCACAAGAACAAGTACAGCAGATAACATTGTGGATTAGTACACGGTCCATGAGCGTGCTGAAGTGAATGGAAGTCAGTGGACGATGAACGTTGTTATTGCTACAGACGTTTCAATTGGTTTGACAGTGTGATTCATGTGACTAAATAGGATTGTAGGGAACATCTGGATGATTTTACTCGCGGTAGAATGATTAGGAAGCTAGCTGGAATTCCGTAGCTGCAGGTCGAGAATTCAGTGTCTATTGTAAGCAGAGATGCCAACTATTACGATTCAATCGTAATAATTTTGAATTAGCCATCATAATTACGCCTTTACGAATCTCACACCACAAATTACGATTTTTTGTTGATGTTTAAATCTAAGTGTATGAAGTGTTCAAAAGGCAACACAAGGAATGTCACTACAGCTTGAATTATCAGAATATTATTTTCAGATTTCTCAGTATAGTAATCATTTATACCCCGTTCCTGTCACTCGTTTAAGAATATTTCGAGTTTTCACGCGCCGAACGCAGTGTGTGCTTCCAGTACCGAAAAAATAGGCACTTGTGAAGTTGTGTATCTTGCGGAGTTGTTGTCTTTGTTCGTCACATAATCAGACTTCCATGCAAGTATGCGAGTTCTTTTGTCTTTGTTTTGGCGGCAAAGAGGTGACAGACTCCGTTTCATTGTGAATACTGTGTGCATGACTGTTGAAGAAGTATTTATTGCGATTATGATTGCCAAATTTACATATATTGCTCTTCTAGGATATATGCTAATCGTGTGTTACGAAATGCAAAAGGTTTGAAATAATGAAGCGATTTCTTGTCCAGGAAAATATGTGTGATGACGTTACCGTGACTAGTGACGCTAGTTATAAACCAGAAATAGTTAAAAATTTAGGGAGGAATACTTGAAAGAATGGCCCTCTTTACTGCGTTCCTCAAAATCTCAATCACACGTGTTTTGTAGTGTGCGTAGTCGTGATTTTTCAGATATGCATGAGGAAGAACAAGACTGAATTCCGTGCTAATATGAACACCGAACTGTTAAGTGCTCTGTTAGTGCAAAGGATGCACATGATATCAAAAGAAAAAGCATGTCACCAGTGTACGGTTAGCAAACAGGAAGTACAAGCTGCTAAGGGAGCAACTACAGTACCGGTACTCAACAAAAGAAACGATCCTTCAACCTCCACTTGGATATGTACTGCAGATCACCTGTTACTTTCTCAGGTAAGAATCATACGCTCTTTATATGCCAGTCTTTGAATATGTTACATCTGGTTGAATTGTATGTTGTTCATGTTTTTTCAATTATATGTAAGTTAGTGAGATCTCGGGGAAAAATCTAACCCCCCCCCCCCCACCAATGCCCTAACACTGCATTACGAATTGCCTTTCTTGAAAGTTGGCATCTCTGTGTAAGCTAGGGAGAAATCTGTTCGGACTCATAACAAAATAAATACCCACGCCAATTAATAATAAGGGTAAGACACATGTTGTCCTAGACAGTAAAACACTGTTAATGCCTAGGACAAAAATAAATACTTATATATTTAAGTACAATTTATAGATCAGATGGAAATAGTAATTCGGTGTAAATATAATGTTTTTAGCATGTTTTCCATTGCTCCCCTGAAAGGGGAGGCGGGCCACCTGGAAGGTAACGCCTTTCTCACGGAGCATTTGTGCTATGGACGACCTGATGTGATGTCTGGCGTTTCGAAGAGCTTCAGTGGAGACTGAAAAACTTAAGGTAAAATGCATGTACCAGTGTCGGATCAGAGGGTGCAGTTGGGGTGTGCGTAATTATCGCAGGGGATTAGCTACGGACTATCCATCCAGACGGTCGAGGTTCCGATCCCAATCGATCCTGGGTTTGTAATTTCCACCTGAAAAATCACGTGGTGTCAGGAAGAGCATCCGGCTAAGACCAAAATCAGCCTCAGATGAGCTTAAAGAAAAAAGATGATGTATTTTGGAAGTGTTTAAAGAAATCAACACACTCTTCCCGTACATCTCGTTTTGCATACGCGTAAGAACGCGAGGTGACACCGAAGGATCACCTCTGCTACTTCCGCGCTGACGAAGGCAGAAATTAAAGAAATATGTAATCCGCTACCGCAGGAGCGGGCTTCCTCGAATTTCTATGAGTCGCTTCGAGCGACTGTTTTAGTGTCGTTTTACGCTCATAGTGACGAGCTTCACGTGTTTTCGCTGGAGCGCTGAAATCCTTCCGTTGTCTCTTGCGAAAGCAGACGCGATTTACTATTCAATGAAATTGAAATCAAAATGGAGAGAATTCCACGCGTGCGAGTAAACTTTAGTAGTATATATATATATATATATAATAAGAATTTTATCTGTAGGTTGCCAAGAATTTCAAAAGGATGGTTGTTCTGTATGGGTCATGTCCACAGTAACAAGGAAATACACTTTTTAATTTTTCGTAATTTCTGTCTATCTGTATGTATATACACGCATCACTAGAAGACGGCTAGAAATAATTTAATGAAATTCGGAATGCTAAGTCGGTGAATAAATTGCTACAATTTAGGCCATAAATAATTTTATTCACGCTGAGAGAAGTGGTAGTTCAGGTGAAGGCCTAAAATTTAATGTTTAAATATTTATGACATTAGTGGACCTATCTTAATGAAAATCGGTATGCAAAGTCGGGGAATAAGTCGCTGCAATCTAGGCTATAAATAATGGTATTCACGTTGAGTGAAATGGTAGTTTAGGGGAAGGCATAAATTTTAATTCTTAAATTTAGTGGTCCTATCGATAAATACTACATAACTAAAGTTATATAGTATTACATTTCCGATCATTTATGTCTTATACCTTTTTACCGTTCCGGCTATGATAACAGAGATATTCATGAATTTGAATTTTTGTTGCTTAAGTCCATATCAGCGCTGAGTCACGAGAAAACGGGTGAACAGAATGTAATGAAAATCGGTATGTAAAGTTGGGGAATAAGGAGCTACAGTGTATGAACAATTTTTTAAGACCCCCTAATATCACGGAGTCGAAAGAAAACTAAATGTGAAGGCCTACAATATAGAAAGCTCATAAAATTGATCAACCATAACATTACATTGACCGTTGTTTGTTGTGATGTGCTTTGTGTCTTCTGTTACCACTCATCTCCGATAGATGGGATTACTGTTGCGTACCTAGTTTTTTAAAATTTGCTTTATGTCGCATCGACACAGATAGGTCTTATGTCGACGATGGGATAGAAAAGGGCTAGGCGTAGGAAAGAAGCGGGCGTGGCCTTAATTAAGGTACAGTCCCTGCATTTGCCTGGTGTGAAAATGGGAAACAACGGAAATCCATCTTCAGGACTGCCGACAGTGGGGTTCGAACCCACTATCTCCTGGATGCAGGCTCACAGCTGCGCGCCCCTAACTGCACGGCCAACTCGCCCGGTCGTACCGAGTATAACAGGCTGCCTGAATATTGGCGGGAAGTAGCTGGGGAGTTAGATAACTTTCTTCTTTAGCATGCTATTCCTCTGGTTGATACCTACATTTTCTTACACTACTGGTACGTAACACACTGGTTCATCATAGAATTCGAGCTATTAAATCCATACTCTGTGGCACTGATTGGAATGAGCAGTGTGCGCACTTACATAAATAATGACAGAGGAGTGTTAATGGCTGTCTGCGGCCTGGTCATTCCAGCACTGGGATGTGGGATCGACACCGTAGTACTGTTCGTCAAAAGTGAGAAAATGTGTGGTTTTTCATTTCATAGAGTATTTTATATGATAACATTGATTTCAATCGCTACATTCCTACTGACGTTTTTGTAATGACCTATGTTGACTTCAGTTAGAAAACCACAAAGACAGTCTTTATGAGAATCCCGTAGCGAAGCACGGGTACATCAGCTAGTTTAAAATAAATAAAGTATGGTTGCCCATTTGTTCTTCCTCATAAAACAATCACTACATCACTATAAAATAGTGCACGTCTCAGTTAATATTGTCATGGTTACCAAGATATTATGACTTAAGTGTTTTTCCATGGCAACCAAGTTAGTCAGCTTTCTCACCTTCTGCAGGTAATCACAATTCTAGAGTGGTGCTGGTCTCCTGCTGATATAAGAATTCTTTTTTCCACAAACCGCAGAGAATTTCATATCTGACATGCAAAGTAATGGGATCTCTTCTCTCCTCATGATGTGTTTTTATAAATACGTGTGCTTGTGCCATTATATGGCGTCATCAGCAGCTGTGGTGTTAATTGCTTGCGCACGTGGAAGAGTTGGCTGGCCCGTATCTTAACATAATGTGGAGTTATTTACTGTTTTTATGATCACTTTTATCGTGGAACATGTTTTGTTGAAGTTCTCTGATGTTCTCTCTCTTCACCATAAATACGCTCGGTTTAAAATTCCCATTCTGCTCCTGTTCAGTACGGTTGGACTAATTATACCGCCGCGCTATGGAACCATTTGTTTTAGATTTGAGAACTTGATTAGACCATACTTGTGAGGTGTAATTATCCTTGACCATAAATTTCCCTTCCTAGCACACGGCTCTTGCCTAACAAGTGAGTGGCGAACTCATGCGGTTCCTGATTAGTGATGTTGTTTTGAAGTTTGCATAAGCCCGGAAAGTAGGAAGTTTGAAATGTATGTATTTAATTACTTAATTATTTATATTTCATTTCTTCTTCTTCTTTCTTCGTTATGCCCGTTTACAGATCGCGTTGGAACTTGTTAGCTTGATGATGGTTTTCCTTTCTTCTTCTCCTAAAATCTCTTCATGAACTCGCTATGCTGTTTCTCGCGTTCTTCCGTCCATTGTTTCCCTGTGGTTCTTTTAGCCTTTTACCGTGAACGTGTGCTTTGCAACCAGAGTTCCAAACGCCTTGTGATCCCTGATGGTATCTTCTGTGATGATCATTTTTTTAAAGTCCTGCTTTATTTCCTCTAACCAGCTGATTACCTTCTTTGAATTAATGATACCAAGCAGTTTTTTTTTTTGCATATCTAGTTCCGTCCATTATACAGATGTGGCCATATAATTTCAATCGTCTCCTGCGTACGGTATCGGTGAACTTGTCGATTGCTTTGTACAAATCTACAGTTATCTTTTGATCCATATACCATTTACATGAACGGGACCATATATTTTCCTAAAAGGTTTTCGTTCTTGTTTTTCAATTTCATCCATTTTAGAGTGGCTTCAGAGATGTGGTTTCGGAGGCATACAAAGCTTCCGGAAGAACAACAGTCTTTTAATGCGAAAATTTTGCATTTCATGACATCACTCTTTTATTGTAGTGATTCCATGTTATTCGGTATGCTTTTAAGTGTTGGATGGCTCTTTCTAAATTAGTTTCCCTGTCCAATCCGGATGGTGCAGTGATTTCTCCTAGATATTTAAAGGAGGGGAGCTGTATGATTATTTCATAATTTGTCTGTAGTGGGGATCATTGGGTATTGTGGCGTCCATTAGTCATGATATGAGTCTTCTCATACGACATTTGGAGGCCTGTCTTTGATGCTATCTCAAGTAACTTCTCTATAGCATACCTGGTTTCTTCACTAGTCTTGGTAAAGATAGCTAGATCATCAGCAAAAGCTAGGTACTTCACGTTCATTCTTTGTCCCCTAGTACCAATGTTTATACCTTCGATTTATTTTCCCCATTCCCTGATGACTTTGTCTAATACTAAGTTAAAAAGGATCGGTGAGAGGCCATCTCCTTGTCGATTTCTTGTATGAACTTCAGAAGGCTCTGATAGTTCACCTAGAAACTTCACTTGAGATGTAGTGTCTGTGAGAGTCTGGCGGATTAATTCTGTGGTCTTCTTTTCCTCGCTGAGTTCTCCTAGGATGTCCACAACAGTTTGTCTGTCGATAGAGTCATACGCCTTCTTGAAGTCCTCAGAGGTAAGAAACGTGGTGGTACTGCGACGTGTCCTTAATACGTATCGTCTTCATACTCCAAATTTATTTATTTATTTATTTATTTATTTATTTATTTATTTATTTATGTATTTATTTATTTATTTAGCACGTGGAGTGTAATCTAGTGATTAGAAATTGTGTATCTCCACCCCTCCTACCCTGCTGACCAACATTCTGATAGTGACATTTTTGCCATCAACGCGATTCGAACCGGTGATCATAGTCTCAGACCATTTAGATTTGATGCATTTACGATCATGGCCAGCAGGCGGGCTATAATAGGATAGTATTGCTTCATTCTTCCTGATAAATATTAAGCCCAGTGACCCATTCCAGCTTCATTGGTCTTCGTACCTAGGCTGTGGATAAGCAATGTTGGCGTATTTGCTCGGATTCATATATTCTACGTGATCTTTACATTTTACTTTGCTTTTCACTATTATCTGAACCATAGGTTCCCGCTTAGTTTCTCACTTCATAGGTGGTTTTCGCGTAGGTGAATAACAACAGGGGACACATGAAAGTGCACGATGCATCAGGGACTGTTTGTATGTTCACTCTCTCCTGAGACTTCAACACAAGGCATGATTCATACTTATCTATTGTCTTTTTTGACCTTCGGGCTACTAACTTTTCACGGCGCCAAATTTGAAAACGTACGAACTTAACATTCCTTTGCCCCATTGCTACAAGTCTGACTGGCGGGGGCGTAAGTTCGTTCGCATTATAATCCACGCAGCAGAAATATTCAGTCTGGAGAGGCTACAACCCGCTCTACAGCAGGGATAACACAGGTGTCCTTCCTCTGGAATGGTTACGAGTTTAGGCCGGCAACTTGTCCGTCTGCGCAGTTACGTGGGTAAGTATACCATCCAGGCGGTCTAAGTGGCGATACGCACGGGCCCGATAATTGAAAAATCAACAACTTGATGTCACTTGTCTCCGTTTTTATTAAAGCACGAGACACACATTTCACGTTCTTTCATGTACTCTTTATCGTTGTTCACCTTGGATTAGCCCTAGAAATACACTGACTGACAGAGCAAATGCAACACCAAGAAGGAGTGGTTCGAAAGGGATGAAAGTTGGCGAAAAAACAGAGACGGCACGGACGAATAATTGATGTTTATTTCAAACCGATATGCAGGTTACACAATGCGCACGGCATCGACTCAGTAGGATGTAGGACCACCGCGAGCGGCGACGCACGCAGAAACACGTCGAGGTACAGAGTCAATAAGAGTGCGGATGGTGTCCTGAGGGATGGTTCTCCATTCTTTGTCAACCATTTGCCACAGTTGGTTGTCCGTACGAGGCTGGGGCAGAGTTTGCAAACGGCGTCCAATGAGATCCCACACGTGTTCGATTGGTGAGAGATCCGGAGAGTACGCTGGCCACGGAAGCATCTGTACACCTCGTAGAGCCTGTTGGGAGATGCGAGCAGTGTGTGGGCGGGCATTATCCTGCTGAAACAGAGCATTGGGCAGCCCCTGAAGGTACGGGAGTGCCACCGGCCGCAGCACATGCTGCACGTAGCGGTGGGCATTTAACGTGCCTTGATTACGCACTAGAGGTGACGTGGAATCATACGCAATAGCGCCCCAAACCGTGATGCCGCGTTGTCTAGCGGTAGGGCGCTCCGCAGTTACTGCCGGATTTGACCTTTCTCCACGCCGACGCCACACTCGTCTGCGGTGATTATCACTGACAGAACAGAAGCGTGACTCATCGGAGAACACGACGTTCCGCCCTTCCCTTATCCAAGTCGCTCTAGCCCGGCACCATGCCAGGCGTGCACGTCTATGCTGTGGAGTCAATGGTAGTCTTCTGAGCGGACGCCAGGAGTGCAGGCCTCCTTCAACCAATCGACGGGAAATTGTTCTGGTCGATATTGGAACAGCCAGGGTGTCTTGCACATGCTGAAGAATGGCGGTTGACGTGGCGTGCGGGGCTGCCACCGCTTGGCGGCGGATGCGCCGATCCTCGCGTGCTGACGTCACTCGGGCTGCGCCTGGACCCCTCGCACGTGCCACATGTCCCTGCGCCAACCATCTTCGCCACAGGCGCTGCACCGTGGACACATCCCTATGGGTATCGGCTGCGATTTGACGAAGCGACCAACCTGCCCTTCTCAGCCCGATCACCATACCCCTCGTAAAGTCGTCTGTCTGCTGGAAATGCCTCCGTTGACGGCGGCCTGGCATTCTTAGCTATACACGTGTCCTGTGGCACACGACAACACGTTCTACAATGACTGTCGGCTGAGAAATCACGGTACGAAGTGGGCCATTCGCCAACGCCGTGTCCCATTTATCGTTCGCTACGTGCGCAGCACAGCGGCGCATTTCACATCATGAGCATACCTCAGTGACGTCAGTCTACCCTGCAATTGGCATAAAGTTCTGACTACTCCTTCTTGGTGTTGCATTTGCTCTGTCAGTCAGTGTACAAACCTATTTTTGTTTTATTGTATACTATTGGAGGGTGGGGTACTTTACGACCACCGCTTAGAATCACGTTTCTGAGATTCTATGATGTTTATTGATGGATGTGTTTATACAAAAATCCACAGTTCTAGCCCTTCAGGCAAGCAAGTCAGTGTTGAAAACATCCTAGGGATATGAGTTACGAATTTTAGGTAAATACATCATAATAAAGTATGAGAATAAGTTTATTTATTCCTAAAAATTACAATCCGTTTCTTAATTATCGTTATCCGGTTGAATAGATTACCAGTTTGTCAATGTGTAATGTGAGTCAGTGCATTGTTTCACTTAAGAACCACAATGAGCGCTAATGTGAGTCAATGCAGAGTTTCAGTTAAGCCCTTATAACTACATTCGGTGTGGACATTTTCCAAAAAAATAAAAAAACGTGAGGGTATTGAACCAGGGAACACATTACAGAAAGAATTATGTAAATATGTTAATTTGCCTAGTGTTTGTATCAAAACGAAAACGATTAAAGAAACAAACGATTTTGGGCTGTTTTTCCGGAATTACATTTAGGCCGGAAGTGATTTTCGAAATAATGTTTCTTTAGTTTGATAAAGCTATCCAAGACTCACAATTTTAAACTTTTCCGGGCTCTTTGGCCCTTCAAATTTCGGCACAATTGACGAAATTGCTTAATTTTACGGTTTTCGTAGTATGGGAACCTCTACTTTGTTTGCTAAGACATTTTTATTTGAACATTAAAAAGACATTTTTAAGTCAATTATTGACTGGGGTTACTTCATGCCCACTTGTTTTTGAATGCCTCTGTATCGCCTAGACAGCAAAAATTAGCAAACCAACTACAGCATATTACCTCATTGTTAGTAACAAAAATAATGTTTACACGCTGATATTTCAAGTGATAAAATAAATACAGGAGGACATAGCAGGTGGTGGGTTCAAAGTAAACCGACGTTGCTATTCCTGGGGTTAAAATTCACTATCGCTATCTTCATCCAATCAGAAGAAAAACGTAGATTGGCCACCCTGTTTTATACACGAACCCTCGTTGAAATATCATTTTGGATGCCTGGTTGTGGCTCCTATCAGTGCTTTTTACTACCCAAGATGTCCGGCTCCATGGCTAAATGGTTAGCGTACTGGCCTGTGGTCACAGGGGTCCTGGGTTCGATTCCCGGCAGGGTCGGGAATTTTAACCATAACTGGTTAATTTCGCTGGCACTGGGGCTGAGTGTATGTGTCGTCTTCATCATCATTTCATCCTCATCACGACGCGCAGGTCACCTACGGGTGTCAAATCGAAAGACCTGCACCTGGCGAGCCGAACATGTCCTCGGACACTCCCGGCACTAAAAGCCATACGCCATTTCATTTCACTACCCAAGATTCACTTTCGTAGAGCAGAGTCAGTACAGTACGCCTAATGATCTTATGAAACTTAAACTATATTTGTTTTTTCGGTCTTTTTTCTTTTCTTTTTTAATAATAATAATAATGTAATTTGCTTTACGTCCCACTAACTACTTTTACGGTTTTCGGAGACGCCGAGGTGCCGGAATTTAGTCCCGCAGGAGTTCTTTTACGTACCAGTAAATCTACCGACACGAGGATGACGTATTTGAGCACCTTCAAATACCACCAGACTGAGCCAGGATCGAACCTGCCACATTGGGCTCAGAAGGCCAGCGCCTCAACCGTCTGAGCCACGCAGCCACATTTCTATCAGGCGGTATGGCCTCGTTTAGTGATTATGCTTAACTTTTGGACACTAGTGTCCATATATTACAGTGACGCGCTGAAAGATAGGTTCATCAACAGCCTCCTACTTTACAGGAGTTTCACTGCAAATTGCCTCGGGCAGTATATCAGAGACTCCATGAGGAGATGGCAGAATTTCTCTCCGTGCTCAGTTTTGCTTAAGTCTGTGAAAATCTTCTTTTGACTTTAAAGCTAATCAAGCGACCGTCCTTCATAGAGCGTCCGTCAGTGTGCGCTGTTGGCAGTTTCATGGACGCTTCTTCCCGATATAGAAAGAAGTGTAAACAGAAAATATCGGCAGTAAATTACAATACGCAACACGCTACTGTACTAAACACAAAGTGTAAACATCCGCTAAAAATACTGTTATTACAAAAATCGATATCTTCACGTATCGTTTTTACGTTAAAGCTCCGATATTAATGAAGAACTCGATAAAGTGAAGAAAATAAATGTAAAATTATAGGACTTTCCACAAAATGTGTTCGAATGTCGTCCAGCTCTCATTATGATTCTACCTCTGTCGGCAGGTGACCATAAGCGAACTGCTGGGGGCTCGGCGCTCTGCAGTGCTTGTTGGCGCGCTGGCGGCGCAAAATCTGTTTAAGCCTACTCTAAATCACCTTGTTTTTACGTTTTTTTAACTCTCCATATTGATAGAAACACTTACGTTACACCGAGCGAGTTGGCTGCGTGGTTCCGGTGAGATAGCCGTCATTGCTTGTGTTGACATGTGACTCTCTTGCCTTACTACATGTAGCATCAACTGTTTAGTGTCGCATGTCAACATTGCCGTCGGTCAAATGGAACACAAGACTCTGGCGGTGAACGTAATAATTACAACTTAACCAGACGCAGTCAAGGGACCATAGGCCTACATCAGCCGAACCGCGATTCAGTGCGACGGCGGGTTGATACATGTAAGTAAGAGGCGACTAAAAGGGATGCCCAAGGGATGATTGAATTAGAACCATAAAACTACTTTTGATTAGTACCATCACGCGGGGAAAGCCATGGGTCGCCTTTACTTGCGAGTAGTACCACTATGTTACTTACACAATAGGTTTGTGATTAGTAGTAGCAGAGAGCGGTTCACTGTGGGTTTCCTGTACCGTTGATCACAGTACCACTATATGCGGAACATCACGGGCTTACGTTGCCTGTGATTAGTGCACCTGTGTGAGGTGCACCATGGGTTTACGTTACCTACGAGTGCCGCCGTTATATGAGAAACACCATAGGTTTGCGTTACCTGTACGACGTACAATTATTGTGAGTAGAACCATAATGTTTTGGAACACCGTGAGTTTACGCTACCTTTGATTAGTACCGCAACTTGTAAAATACCGTGGGTCTACTTTACTAGCGATAAGTGCCATTATGAGAGACTGTTGACATGCATATTGAACCCCCTTTAGACAACAAGCATAATCGATTCATGATTGTGCTTTGGATGCAGTTCCTTGGTCAGTAATACTATCGTTTTAAGATAGTTTCTGCGAAGGTGAGAGGGGCTGCCTGGCCGAGGCAATAAAGGCATGCTCGGTTCACTCGGAAGGACGTGGTTTCGAGTCCCCGTCAGGAAATCGTAAAATTTAATAAACGAGATTTCCACTTCGGGAGGTGCACATGACCCTGAGGTTCACTCAGCCTACACCAAAAATGAGTACCAGGTTAATTCCTGGGGGCAAAGGCGGTCGGGCGTAAAGCTAACCACTCTACCCCATAAAATTCCGAGGTTACGGCTAGTGGAAGCCAGGACCTTCATGCCCTGTACGGAGATGACTATGACTTTACTTTGCTTTTCTGAGAAGGTGAGGCCTTGCGGGTCGGATCCACTGATTGTTTTAAATTTATATTCATCCATTCATTCTTCATCATCACGTTTTGAATTCCGATCAGTGGATGAATTTTGGACTTTGAAATTGTCATTACATTTCGTCTCACTTCATAGCATTAGTCCTCTTTAAACTACAAGGATCATGTAGATCATCATCATTTCCTGTGTGTTTCTTGTTGATATACTGTTTAGTGTTGTAAAAATGAGTTGTAACGTGGAAATAAATCGTTTTTGGACCCATGTCCATATAACATTTTTTCTTCTTCTACTTGTGATGAATGTGCCCTAAAAGTTTCGCTATAACCTATTGCTACACCGTGTAGTACGAAACGGCTGAATACACGCACGCTTCCAGATAACGCGTCACGTTTGACCAAGCAGGTCCTCTTGACAAAACGTATTCTGCGTTAAAATCACACTTGTGATCCAACGTCGGTAAATCCACACTTCAAAGGATGGTACTTGCATGGCTCTGGAAAAGCAGCTTGGAGATAGAGGCATCATAGAGGGCGCTCAGACAGTGGGAACCAGGGTTCGTTTGAGTGATAATTGGGCTGAACCGATATTGCATTTGGGTGTGTGTGTGTGTTGTGATGAGCGACGCATTCTGAAGGCAGCAGCTAGTAGCGCACACACAGAATTCTCATTATTGCCGTCAAATGGAAGGTTTGTTGAGTTTTCTTTTTTCTCTTTTCCTCTTCTCTTTGGTGTGCAATGGTGCTGGCCGAACGGGTCAACAAATAACCATGAAAGTAAAAATAAATTGGTACAGAGAGAGAGAGAGAGAGAGAGAGAGAGAGAGAGAGAAAGAGAGAGAGATTAGAGCGAGTACATTAGTGGTAGTGTATTACTTCCGTCTACCCTTTGTTACCGCTCATTTCCTCCGGTTCAGTAGACAAAGTAGCCTATTATTTACTGGTCTTTGTCAGCACCCATTCTCTCCTGCTCGTTCCATTTCCTTTTCGAGTTCAAGTCCGGCCCGATCTCTGATACCAACTAAATGCCTTCCTTTTTATGAAATAGAACTGCATGCCACTTCTGGGAAGTACTCATGCGTGACATTTTGTAAAGGGGTGGGAAAGAGATATTGGAAATGAAGCGTACAGAACTTCAAATCGATAAGGTATTTCTTTTGTTCTGTTCAATCGGTTGAAGAAAAATGGCTTCAATCGAATACTCCCGGTAGGCATTATTGGAAGAACGTTATTAAGTGCATATTTGAATACGTGCAAAGTCTGGAATCGAAATGCAGAGGATTGTTCAATTAGTTAGGTTTGGAATTCATGATCTAAAGAAGTACGAAAAAAGGCAAGCAAATATGCCCCCAAAACTAGCTAAATATGACTGAAAAAAGGTAAATATGACGTACGGAATTTAGTGATAGGTAGAAAATATGCGAGTGTTACTGCCAATAAACGTCTTAAGTATTAAAAAGTGATTAGTGATGATACAGCAGACAGATTAAGTCATGCAAAGAGACTGAGCTACAGTACGTTAAAACTTTCAATATGCATTCACATTAAATCGCTTTACTGCCGTCACTTGTAAGTTCAAATGTTTTACCAAAGATAATTGTTCCGTCAGAAGGCCTACTGTAGATCTCGTCACCGAATTCTTTCACAAAATTTCTTGATTTTACATCTTCTCTGGACTGTAACTCGACCCGCTAAGATGAGTTGGGCGAGAGAAAACATACAATTCCCTTGTTTGCTAATTGCTAAATATCTACTGAAGTGACAACCTCCTCAATCAGACGGGATTGGAACACTTGCACGGAGCCCTTCACTCTCTCTAACAATACTTGGTGAATCAGGAGGAGGATGATGACATTTTCACGGAGCATCTATTTTTATGTACTCCGGTATTAATAGACACGGGCAGTACATCTCACAGCCTCGATTATATTAATTTTTCTTTTTATACTTCCTTTAGAGTCGAGCTGATTGGCTCAGACAGTTAAGGCGCTGACTTTCTGAGCCCAAGTTGGCAGGTTCGATGCGGGCTCAGTCCGATGGTATTTGAAAGTCCTCAGATACGTCAGCCTCGCATCGGTAAACTAGTAAGATTATTGT
Organism: Anabrus simplex; assembly: GCF_040414725.1. NCBI lineage: Eukaryota > Metazoa > Arthropoda > Insecta > Orthoptera > Tettigoniidae > Anabrus > Anabrus simplex. The sequence goes on along the minus strand of NC_090272.1, from coordinate 74,076,586 downwards.
TATTATTATAATCCGGGGTTACCCGTGGAACGCAGAGGCGAAAGAAGATGCTGGGGTGAATGGGTCTAAGTACAATGTCAAGAATTGAATTTAAACTGAAGGTTATATTTTTAGAACTTCAAACATAACAATTTTTTCATGGCAATATTACAGGTACCAGTAGCAATCATAAAACAAGATGGGGAAAAAATCCAAGATTCAGAACCTTAACAATTTGGGCTTTAAGCCCCTAGCTTTACATTTCCTGAGCTACTAGCTCAAATTTACAAAAGAGCACAAATTTATACAAGGGCAGAAATCCCCTAATTCAAAGAGCACTGGCTCCCAAAATTACAACCTCTAGTCTTCAAGAGGCACTCATAAATCGTACAAAACCTTGAAAAAGAGCGAACAGGCTCTCAGTTTTCCAAGCCTAGTCGAGGCAACCTCAACTTACAATTACAGGCCTCTCAAGGCACTATTTACAAATGCAACTTATTTTTACAGGGGTATTAAATACCCAACCTAATGGGCCTCCGTGGGATAAGAATAACAGGTTAAATTAATGGCCCGAACACAAAATGAATGCAGGCGAATACTTGCACTCCTAGATATGAACACTTAAAACCTAAAGGGCACTAGGCCGATGAAACAGGGGCTATTCCCAAACTACTTAGGTGACTCGTATAAGGATAAATTAATGTATTACGGAAAGGAAGAAAAACAGTTACAAAACGTAGTCACCTCAAACCAAGATGAAGAGGAGCTCGAGAGGGTACATCACTCTCTATCCCCGATTTACAGTTAAAGATTTACGAAGTTTTTACATTTGCCGGCAGAAGGTTACAATTTTTAGAAAAGAAGGTTACATAGTTAACGATTCGGACCTTTCCCTCGGGTTAAACTGCGGATGTACCTCCAACAAGAAAGATGGAATTATGTGGCCATACCTGGTAGGAGTTCAAGCTGCCGACGAAAAGGCCGCCCACCTCCTGCTTAACACACACACTCAGATAGATGTCGATCAATTGGCCAAGAAACGTGAAAATTCGCAGTTTATAAAACCTCAGGGAAGGTTCGAGACCATTCAAGATTAAACTAGCCACACCCTCTCAAGTTTGTTGGTTAATTTCAAGTTACACTCAGAATCGAAGAAGAAGCCGGTGATAGGTGGAAAATTAATTACAGAAATTAGGGATTGGCTAGATTCAAAACTGGCGGAAATAAAAAGGAAGTATTGCTAACCCAAAAATAAATGAACATCAATCAATAAAAAAGCTTGTGAATACAAAACTTCTTTGAATTATAAGTTCTTACACCTCGCACCAGGGTGCATGATCATAGTTTTTTGTAGTGACATCTGTGGGAGAATGTCCAAACTTCTTGATGAATGGCAAACAAAACACTGAGAAATTCACTCAGGTTAGGCAACTACATAATAACAAAATTACATAATATTTTAGTGGTGACATCTTCTGATTAAAGTTCGAAGTTGGTATAGTTTCAGTTTCACTGTTTTACCGATAGAGGAGTTCTTTAGGCGCTGAATTTGAATGCGCGGCGTTGGGGTGTATCTTCCGGTACAATTATTATTATTATTATTATTATTATTATTATTATTATTATTATTATTATTATTATTATTATTATTACTCCTTTGTATTTACTTTTCTCGAGATCTGCGCGGTAATAAGTCAGTAGATCTTTATTGGTATAGTCCACAATCTACTGATATCCATTGTAACTCAACAAAGGCTTCCTCTTGGTGGTGTTGGTGAACTCCATAGCTGCAGAACAATAACCACCAGTTCAGCATGGAACGCTAGTTGTCTCCAGGTATCAACTGTAGTAATGAACTCTAAAGGGATCTATCTATCTATCTATCTATCTATCTATCTATCTTATCTATGTCCGACTCGTTGGCTGAATGGTCAGCGTACTGGCCTTCGGTTCAGAGGGTCCCGGGTTCTATTCCCGGCCAGGTCGGGGATTTTAACCTTAATTGGTTAATTCCAGTGGCCCAGGCGCTGGGTGTTTGTGCTGTCCCCAACATTCCTGCAACTCACACACCACACATAACACTATCCTCCACCACAATAACACGCAGTTACTTACACATGGCAGATGCCGCCCACCGTCATCGGAGGGTCTGCCTTACAAGGGCTGCACTCGGCTAGAAATAGCCACACGAAATTATATTATCTTATCTATCTATCTATCTACAGTGTTCTCCCCAGAAATTTACGTCAGCCGGGTGGCAGGAATGACTAGCCGGGCGGGGAATACTACGTAAAAATTGAATGTGAAAAAAAAAATCAATTTTTTCCCCTCAGTGCACAAACAGTAATACCAGACAGGTATTGCAAAACTGCAAAATTGAACTATTTTAGTGTTCTTATCACGAACAAGACAAAAGTACTTACAGCTTCTAGTGTTCTAATGCTCCTTCATAATCATGTAACGGCGAGCTTAGGCCCGGAGTGCCATACGGGTTTGCGACGTCATGCGGAATAGAGTGCTCGGATGCGATTCAACGCTAATCCACTGAGTGGTAGTCAAGATAAACATTTAAACTCCGATGTAGTTGATGCAGTTTTGCTGACAGTAGTGATTGACCATTTAAATAAACTGTTTTACAGTAATTCAGTTTTAATTTGGAGCATCCAATGACTTAAATATGTATAATATTAAGTAGGCCTAACTAGCACATATCTAGGTTTGTAAAAACAGCAGGGTGGTCCGCTCATTAAAAAGGTCCTATCTATCTATCTATCTATCTATCTATCTATATCTATCTATCTATCTATCTATCTATCTATCTATCTATCTATCTATCTATCTATCTATCTATCTATCTATCTATCTATGTACCGGGTGGGTCTTCCCCTCCCCTGATTCTGTATTTCAATCCTCCTTGGTGTTTCGTGCAAATGTCAACACATTCCATCTCCGTGCAAGTGTCACTATTTCTGTGAGACGTCTGGTCAGCAGCTCTTTCTCGGCATCAGATGATTTAAACTTGCTGTCTATACCGGGAAAAAGAAAGAAAAGTATGTCTACTACAGTAGTTGGAATTACCGAGCTCGATAGCTGCAGTCGCTTAAGTGCGGCCAGTATCCAGTATTCGGGAGATAGTAGGTTCGAACCCCACTGTCGTAAGCCCTTAAGATGGTTTTCCGTGTTTTCCCATTTTCACACCAGGCAAATGCTGGGGATGTACATTATTAAGGCCACGGCCGCTTCCTTCCCACTCCTAGCCCTTTCCTGTCCCATCGTCGCCGTAAGACCTATCTGTGTAGTTGGAACTGGAAATCCTGTGTTGAAACTCGACGTAGATAACTTGTACCTTGCTAAAAACGACCTCAATTTAAGCAAAAAGGCTCATAATATATACAAATATGACCTTATCGGTAAAATGAACAAAATATGACCAAATCAATGAAAACGACCGAAATATGTATTTATAAGGAACATAAAATTGCTTTGAACAAAGTAAAGGAGCCATCATTCACAATTGTTTTTCAGATTTTGAGTAAAATTAGCTCAGGAAAGAAATTTGACTTTTCCTTAATATCCGAAACATTAAAAAAAAAAAGCAAAGTCATCTTTGTACAGGCCATGAAGGCCCTTGGACGGATCGAAGGTAAAGGCTTCCACTGTCCGTAACCTCGGCACTTGATGGGGTGGAGAGGTTAGTTCTACGCCCGGCCGCCTTTGCCCCTAGGAATTAACCAGGGCCATGTGCACCTCCTGAAGTGGATATCTCGTTTCTTAAATTTTACGATTCCTGGCGGGCATTCGAACCCACGTCCTTCCGGGCGACCGAGCACCTCTTTGCCGCCACCCGAACCGTATTACTTAGAAATTAAGGACGCTTCTTCACTATACAGTAGACTCTACGTAATACGTAAAAGAGCTATGTATGTTGAGTATTGAGCCCGAAGTGGTTGGATTCGTAACAGCTCTACCATTGGTTGCCGTAGATGGCCGAAGCGTCACTGAAGAGGCGTACTTGGTAAAACAGGAGTGAGATAGTTCCGCGTTGTTTTCCTTACCGAGCCAGAAGTTGCTGTTACATATCATTCTACCAAGACCACTGAAATGCAGGCACCAATTGACCTTATGAGCGACATTTTTCACGATATTTTCTCACCATTCATAATGAGGACTGACTACATGAGGAATGGCATTACTAACTTTTTTTTTTTTTTTTTTTTTTACAATTGACTTTACTTCACACCGACACTGATAAGTCCTATGGCTGCGATGTGATAGGAAAGGGCTAGGAGTGGAAAGGAATCCGCTATGGGCTTAATTAAAAGTACAGCCCCATCATTTGCTTGTTGTGAAAATGGTAACCCACTTATCACCATCTTCAGGGCTGCCGGCAGTGAAGTTCGAACCCACTATCTCTCGGATATAAGCTCACAGTTGCGCACCCCTAACCGCACTGCCAAATCGCCCGGTAAGCTCTTTCTTGTTTTGTTTTACGAAATCAACAAATGTAGCCTACAGTTTGCTACAAATGTATTATTATTATTATTATTATTATTATTATTATTATTATTATTATTATTATTATTATTATTATTATTATTATTATTATTATTATTATTATTATTGTTATTATTATTATTTAAAAGCTACGAAATGACAACCCTTTAGAATGAGCGGTGTGTTCCGCTCCACCGCAGTGTGACCGTTTCTAAACTGGCGCACAACGCTGGTTACGTGTGGACATAAATAGATAATAATTGGAAGCACTGATATAATTTAACAACAATTTATGATAATATGCAGTAATGCTATTTGGGTGGCTGGCGGAAATCCGGCCCTTGGGGATATTAATATGTTATATTCTTGCATAAATAAGTGATCATCATCAACGATATTATATTAATTTTGCGGTCACGTGAGCATGAAATTAACTCATAGCGAGAGCACTCACCCAGCTGAAATGTAATCTGTTCTGTGTGTTATATATATATATATGGTCCCATTCCGTGGAGAACCAAGACTAGCATTCGTCATCCTTGCGTAGTATGTTATCTGATACGTTGCTGTAATATGCATGAGTATTCTTACTAATATCTCGAGACAGATAAAAATTGAGATGACATCTGTCTTCCGAAATGACATCACGTTTAAATTACTAGGTGTAATTTCATGAAATTTTGCACAATATTATCGTCAGAGGAAGGAAGCCTCCGTGGCTCAGGCGGCAGCGCATCGGCCTCTCACCGCTGGGTTCCGTGGTTCAAATCCCAGTCGGTCCATCTGAGATCTGTGCTGGACAAAGCGGAGGCGGGACAGGTTTTTCTCCGGGTACTCCGGCTTTCCCTGTCATATTTCATTTCAGCAACACTCTCCTAGTATCATTTCATTTAATCTGTTAGTTATTAATCATTGCCCCAGAGGAGTGCGACAGGCTTCGGCAGCTGGCACAATTCCTATCTTCGCCGCAAGATCGTGTTTTGTGAAGAACGATGTTGGAATCGGATTGGTAAAGAACATTTTCCTTTTACGAGAAAATGAGATAACTTTGATACTTCCGGACGCGCGATTTAAATTGACGAACCCAGCCGCTGCCTGTTGCTGTGAGTTGGTGGAGGGAAGGGAAGGGAGGGGAAGTGGGGGACAGAGGTAATGCTCGGTGCGAATGCATAATTTTCTCGTTCGTTTCAGTAGTCGTCTCCCAGCCCAAGTAGACAGTACAAAGTTCGTTCTGCACAAATTGACTACTATTCGAACACCGTAGAAAGATAAGATTAACTTGTACTACGAATGCAGGCAGCTTTCCAGGTTGTTCGCGACACACCACACATCTTGAACAGAGTTCGAGGGTCGCTACCACACCGTTGTGGAGTGTGCATCGAAGTAGGGGGGAGTCATATTGAACATCTACTGTAGTCAAAACATTGGACGTACTGTTTCCTTCATTCAATATTTCATTCCATTTACAATGTTGTGTGTGAATGAATACACAGTCGCGGGTCGGCAGCATTGCATCTTCGATCATCATCATTATTATCTAAAGGCTTTGCCTTGATCTCTTCTCTCTGCGATCCTTTTCATCTCTCCATAACCTTGGCATCCCATTATCTCAACTACCTCTTCAATGATCTTCTTCCGTGGTTTCCCTCTGCCTTTCTTTCCCATCACCTTGCCTAAGAACAAGTTCTTTATGAAGTCATTATGCCGTAGAATGTGACCAAAAACCGACGCTTTTCTCATTTTTATCGTTATTGTCCGGCTCCAAGGCTAAATGGTTAGCGTGCTGGCCTTTGGTCACAGGGGTCCCGGGTTCGATTCCCGGCAGGGTCGGAAATTTTAACCATAATTCGTTAATTTCGCTTACACGGGGGCTGGGTGTATGTGTCGTCTTCGTCATCATTTCATCCTCATCACTACGCGCAGGTCGCCTACGGCCGTCAACTCAAAAGACCTGCACCAGGCGAGCCGAACTTGTCCTCGCACACTCCGGGCACTAAATGCCATACGCCATTTCATTTCATCGTTGTTATTAAAAGTCTCTGGGTGTTTATTTCTCTAAGCATTTCTTCATTAGTTTTCTTCTCATTCCAGCTAGTTCTTGTCATCTTCCCCCATAGCCACATTTTCACTGCCTCTAGTCATTTCACTTCCTTCTTCAAGAGAATCCATCCTTCACAGCTATATAGCAGCACACTCCAAATGGATGTTTTGATAAACAATATATTTTGCTCAGTATCTAAGGATTAATTAATTAATTAATTAAGAGCTGCTTCTTCCCCTCAAACATCTTCGAGCTTGTTAAATAATAAAGAACGTTACTGCGAGCAACAGACGAGAGGGGAAAACGATCCGGTGCATTCCTTGACTGACAAGTGTGCCTTAATTACAGTATGTTTTTATAGATTTAATGTAGTTATTTTTTATTTATAGGCTTAATTTAGATGTAGGGGGTGCCCTAGCATGTGATCTGGTCATCCGTCCATGTTAGAGGCAGCTTAGTAGATTTAGTTAGGGGTGGCGCCTTGCATAGTGTCTGGTATCCCACCGGTGTGGGGGGCCCACCAAGTTAGTTGTAAGATTAGAGGGTTGCAGGGTTGGCCATTGCATGTGGACTGGTCATCCGCCTGTGTAAGGGGCCGCTTAGTAATTTAATTGGTGTATTTTAGTTCTGTCTATAATTGTTCAGTTTCACTGAGTCTAAGGGTTCTTTGTTTTATGTAATGGAATTGAGGAGTTGGATGCAATAACAGCGTAAGTAGACTTACGTTACTTTGAGAAACGGAAGCTTAAAGTTTATAAATGTTCTGAGTTAAAAGTAATATTAGGAATCAACCTGAATTTCATTTAAGGACATTTAAAGGAGCCAGGAAATGTATTTCGCAAAGAATTTTAATGATCTGTTAGCTAATAAGAAAGGCAGAGTAATTTGAAATTTCATTTTATACGCTGTTATTGCATGAAGAGCAGGAATATTATATTTTTCCATACACCAGTATTGATCAGGGAGTTAGAAAAGCATGATCGTCCAATATAGAGCAACAAAAGTGGCGGTTTATCCCACCTCAGTTCTCCAAAATGTCTAAACTTACTAAAATTAACAACAAATTCCTTAAAAAAACAAATTTGTCAACTAAGAAAGATAAAACCATTAAGTTTATTCTTTACCTTTTTCGTTCTTTTTGCTTAAAGGGTCGAGAGAATATTGTTACAGTGCTCTCTCCAACTATGGTATTAAGCTACGGTAATTGCCCCCCCCCTTACTTCCCCAACAAATAGTTGAAATGTTATAAAATTAGTCACTCAACGTTTTCCGTTTTTAAGTATTTCATTAGTGAAATAACATCAACCCCTCTGTCAGCTTTTACACCACACATTCTTACATCATGTAGCTTCAAATCATTAAAACTGAGAGAGCTATCATTCCTCTTTAAGAAGGTAAATGGCACATAGAAGTGTAGGACTGTGACTCTGATACAACACCATTATGGTAATAAAGTCACACAAACTTCTGTATCATGAATCTGTTGCTTTTAGCAGAGGGCATTCTTAGAAACATAGGTCAAAGTGCTGATACCCAGTCTTTTATTAAATGTGACGCCACAAAACCTTCTCTTCCACTCGCTGAAACCTTCTCCAGCCAGAGAACTGGCGGTAGCTGAACGTGCCTCTCGTGAATCATGCCTCATGCAATAACAGCGTAGCGCATGGTACCAGTTTTCGTGAGCTCCTGACCTCTAGCGGCATCTTAGCGAACTAACACCTAGACTGGGTTGTAGTGAAAGGACCAGGAAATCTGAAAACAGCATTCATGCAATAACAGCATAAGTAGACTTACGCTGTTATTGCATCTAGCTCCTCAATTGTGAACATGTATCTGGACTGAATGCCTGCAGTGTTCAATAAAAATTACTCAGTAACTCAGTTACAGTGTACTGGGTGTCCAGTTACTGCTGTTTAATAAAAGAACTGCGGATATTGCCCGTAAGAGACAAGGACAACCCTGTGCGAGTCGAAGGAGGAAACTTGTAGATACGCGGGGAGCGTTATCTCTGTCTCCATCGTACACCCCACTTCCCCTCCCTCCCCTTCTCTTCCGCGAAGCACGGCGGCGGCTTGTGTTCTGGCATAGCAAATACGGCAAGGTCGGCAATTTGAATCGCGCACCCGACAGTAGCAAAGTAACCTCGAAAAGAAAAAAATTCCCCGCCAATCCGATTGCTTCATCGTTCTTAACATAAGACGAAGAACATCCCTCATTTTTTGTCGGTATAGTTCTGATACAACCTGTATATTATTTGCAAAAAAATATCACATTGTAGCTTAAAATACAGCAACATTACCGGGCGAGTTGCCTGTGCGGTTAGGGGCGCGCATCTGTGACCTTGCATCCGGTATATGCATCAGGCATATGAACCCCACTGTCGGCAGCCCTGAAGATGGTTTTCGGTGGTTTCCCCATTTTCACACCAGGCAAATGCTGGGGCTGTACCTTAGTTAAGGCCACGGATGATTCCTTCCCACTCCTAGCCCTTTCCTATCCTGTTGTCGCCATAAGAACTATCTATGTCTGTGGGACGATATACAATTTTTTTTTCTAGCACTGGTCTTCAGTCTGAAACGAGTAAAACAACGTCAAACGCGGAGTAAACTTTCAATAAAACGACAATTTTTTAAATGTTATGTATATATTTTTGTTTCTCGCACGAAATCGTAATAATTAACAGTCTAATGAGAGCGTATTATATCACATAGTACACATGCTTCTCTGCTCAATGATGTACTCTGCTGCTTTTGTACGCAAGTGTCTTGGAAAACCATTGTCCCTAGCTCCACAAATGTAGAATTTGCTTGTATTCACACTACTTCTAGGTGTGTGAAGTTCCTTTTCGTTGCCATATATCAGGGTGGGTTCTTTGTTTTATATTTGCAAAACGAAATAATCTTGATGGAAATTAAGTGACTTTCCATCTTGTAGAGCCTAAAACTCTTTCCCCGATAAAAACAAAACGAAAGTAGACCATTTTTTTATGTTTTACTAACGGATGACGGTTGTTAGAATGCTGGTAGGTCTTAGTTATTGTAAAATTGCTTGCTATAAACGCTTATCGCAGGCGTGCTTGGTTAATCAATAAAGGCGATAGCTTTGCACGCCGGGAACCTGATGGAATCTCGCACTCATCTCTGTGCCCACGTTGAAAGCAGTTCATTCAGCCAGCCACTCCGAAATATTAAAAACGTGAGAGTTTGTAAACTAAGTTTTTTGTTTTTACCTACAACTTTTTGGATATCCGAAGTGTTTTATTACTTGTTTCTTTCTGTTATCTTTGTTCTAACTCGTATCTGTCTACAGCACTGTGCAGAGTCATAGTCGGGGTAACACTGGATGTTTATTCGAAGTGCAGTCGTGAAAGAAGAATAGTCTAATTCTTTTCTAGGGTGTGTTCTTTACGTCTTTCAGAATGAAAGTTTCTGCGACTGTTATTTTAATATTTAATTCTACTTTTTATTACAAACTGTTCTATTTACATACAGGTCCTACCAAAAGTTTAAGGACACCTGCATATTTCATGTAATGATTCCTGTCCTTAAAATGTTGGTTTCAGGCATATGATTTTTTACAGGGAACTGAATCCAATCATCATTATAATACTTGTCACGTCCGACTCGTTGGCTGAACGGTCAGCGTACTGGCCTTTGGTTCAGAGGGTCTCGGGTTCGATTCCCGGCCGGGTCGGGGATTTTAACCTTAATTGGTTAATTCCTACGGCACGGGGGCTGGGTGTATGTGTTGTCATCATCATCATTTTACCCTCATCACGACACTCAGGTCGTCTACGGGCGTCAGATAGAAAGACCTGCACCTGGCGAGCCGAACCCGTCCTAGGATATCCCGGCACTAAAAGCCATACGACATTTCATTTCAATACTTGTCACATACAGTGCATTTATTTTCTTGCGTCTTTAGTGAGCAGTTTCTCGACTGCTGCTCAGCCCGAAGGCCTGCAGACTACGAGGTGTCGTGCAGTTAGCATGACGAATCTCTCGGCCGTTATTCTTGGCTTTCTAGACTGGGGCTGCCAGTTCACCGTCAGATAGCTCCTCAGTAGTAAATCACGTAGGCTGAGTGGACATCGAGCCAGCCCTCAGATCCAGGTAAAAATCCCTAACCTGGTTGAGAATCGAATCCAGGGCCTCTGGATAAGAGTCAGACACGCTACCCCCCACACCACAAGGACGGCCGCAAATTATAAAACAAGTTTTTTTAGAATCACCAGTAAAAAAATACGAAGAAACGTAATTACTGTATTATTGTTTCAACGGTCCAAATTACACACTTTCGAGCAGTCCAAATTGCATGACATGCAAAGATTTCATTAAAAAACTAAATAATATGCAAAGTACTTAACATTTATGAATGAAACTATGTTAAAACTTACCTAGATAATTCATCAGTACTTGTAAAAGCTCAACACCCTCTTGGCTGATATAACTACTTCACAGTACACTTACTTGTCACCGTATAAGCTTACAGGGAATTATGATTGTTTTCCTCCTCCCCCTTTTAACTTTTAAAAACCAAACCCCATGGCACTACAGCCCTTGAAGGGCCTTGGCCTACCAAGCGACCGCTGCTCAGCCCGAAGGCCTGCAGGTTACCAGGTGTCGTGTGGTCAGCACGACGAATCCTCTCGGCCGTTATTCTTGGCTTTCTAGACCGGGGCCGCTATCTCACCGTCAGATAGCTCCTCAATTCTAATCACGTAGGCTGAGTAGACCTCGAACCAGCCCTCAGGTCCAGGTAAAAATCCCTGACATGGCCGGGAATCGAACCCGGGGCTTCCGGGTAAGAGGCAGGCACGCTACCCCTACACCACGGGGCCGGCTTTTAACTTTTAACTTTTAAGTCTATTAGCAAAAATACTTCCTGAAAGAAAGCTACCCTCGGCTGTCTTGCTGACCTTATCTCAGACAGCGGGTGACCAGACTTGCAAATACCAAAATTATTATCGGTCCTGATTACACGCAGGTCCAAATTACACGCATCTGCATTTCCTCTTAGCTTGAAATTATTAAAAACTGAGCCAACCATTGTGTTAGTTTCCGTCTACTTCTCCGCCCCTCAGAAGCCGCGCCCATTCTTCCTCTAGGTCAGCGGTCACCAAAATTTTGATACCACACCTCCTTTTCGGAATATAAAATTTCTTGCGCACCTTTATTCTTCCTTCACGCCTTCCTTCGCACCACTCGTACGTTGCATAAAGAAACCGGGTCATAGCGTCTTCTGTTTGGACCTATCTATGTAATTATTCCGCCTTAGTGATCTAGTGGTTAGTGTGATCAGCTGCCATCCCCAGATGTCGGGATTCGATTCCCGGCTCTGCCACGAAATTTGAAAAGCAGTACGAGAACCGGAACGGTAGGTCAACTGGGTAGAGGGGGTTCGATTCCCATCTCAGCCATCCTCGAAGTGGTTTTGCGTGGTTTCCCCACTTCTCCTCCAGGCAAGTGCCGGAATGGTGCCTAACTTAAGGCCAAGGCCGCTTTCTTCCCTCTTCCTTGCCTATCAATTCAATTCTTCCCATTCCCCACACGGCCCCAGTTCAGCATAGCACGTGAGGCCGCCTGGGCGTGATACTGGTCCTACTCCTCAGTTGTATCCCCGCCTAATGTCTCTCGCTCAAGGGTTTTGCCTTTGAGGCGGTACAGGTGGGATCCCTCGCTGATTCCGGGAGAAAAGCAACCTTGGAGGGGAAACGGGTTAAATAAATAAATAAATTAATTAATAATACTAGTAATAATAGGGAAGCCTCCGTGGCTCAGACGGCAGCGCGTCGGCCTCTCACCGCTGGATACCGTGGTTCAAATCCCGGTCACTCGATGTGAGATTTGTGCTGGACAATGCGGAGGCAGGACAGGTTTTTCTCCGGGTACTCCGGTTTTCGCTGTCATCTTTCATTCCAGCAACACACTCCATTCTTATTTCATAGCATCTATCACTCATTACTAAATCACTTTGGGAGTGGCGACCCCATCGTACTAATAGCCTATATCTGATTCATTCATTCCATCCCTGACACGGTCAATGACTGGAAAACGGGTTGTAGGTTTTCATTTTCACTAGTAATAATAATAATAATAATAATAATTTAAAGAATGTATATTTATCCTATGCGTCGTTATAAAACACTGCGTTGCTCTCTACAAAGAAAAGAGCACATTCAGAACTCATGACTTACGAACGGCAATGCTGCTGCCAAGACACGAAATAATATATACAGTATAAAAATGTATGTATTAACAATACTTAAATGTGAATTAAGAATTATATCATAGGCGCGCCCCCTTGCGTTACTCTCTGCGGACCACTACCGTAGGTAACCCGTCCTTCTTCATCCACTTCACATGACCCTGTCACTGAAGCCGCTTCAGACGCAGAGTTCATTACTAACTTAGCTTTTACTTCTCATCGAGAAAGACCCCTACCAGCAATAGTATTGCTAAAATTTCTTTCCTATTATTTCCAACTCGTTAATATCTTCACATCTTTAAATTTTCATTTCGTGAATGGATACAAATTCTTTGTCGGTGCTAACAATTAATTACTATTAATTTCATGATGTACCTCTGAGAACAACTTGCTTTCACCGACGTATAGCAAAATATGCCTGATATTAGAGTGATGTAAGGATAATTTTACCTGGCAGTACTTTTTTAACATAATATTTTCCATCGCAGCTGCGAGCTTATCTTCTTCTGATTCATTCCATGTACTACTTTCACCTACTGCTATCCCGGAAGAATATAATAATAATAATAATAATAATAATAATAATAATAATAATAATAATAATAATAATAATAATAATAATAATCCCATGGCCTCAGCTACCACATGCAGACATTTTAGTTTGACGCCATCTAGCTGTCTGCTCGTCAATTTCGTCGTTCCGTTTTATTCTAGGCCTACTAGCCGGGCTGAGTGGCTCAGACGGTTGAGACACTGGCCTTCTGGCCCTAACTTGGCAGGTTCGATCCTGGCTCAGTTCCGTTGTATTCGAAGCTGCTCAAATACGTCAGCCTCGTGTCGGTATATCTACTGGCACGTAAAAGAATTCATGCGTCAAAATTCTGCCACCTAGACGTCTCCGCAAACCGTTTAAAAAAGTAGTTAGTGGGGCGTACAATCAATAGCTTTATTTATTACTAGGACTACTAAATGGTTCACGTTTGTGGGGTACTGTAGTCACATCCTAGTTCGTGAACCGTGGGCAACGGCTGAGTGGCCTAGTAAGTGGTCCTGAGAGTCGGGATACCAGTTGCTATGGAATGGGAGTGGGCATCTCGGACATATTCTGAGTCATGGCCCTCCTTGTGCTCAGGCGGCTAGGACTGGACTATACAATTCATCGGTGGTCCATAACCTGTTAGAGGAGAGAACCTCATTTGGACTATGTGCAAGTAGGGAAGCATCCTGCTTCATGAATTTACTGAGCTCAGAACATTTTAAGCAAGCCTCGGACCTATGGGAGTAATGGAATCCCACTCCGATTTGACAGGTGAGGGACTCCTTGGAAACAACTTGGCGAACGAAATGGAATTTGATGGGGAGCTATCAATATTAATGGGACTTATGGAAAAAAGAATGTAGAGCTGGCTGATTCAGCAAAGAGGATGCATCTGGATGTGCTAGGAGTAAGTGATATTCGGGTAAGGGGAGATAATGAGGAAGAGATAGGAGATTATAAAGTGTACTTGACGGGCGTTAGAAAGGGAAGGGCAGAGTCTGGGGTAGGGCTCTTTATCAGGAATACCATTGCACGCAACATAGTTTCTGTTAGGCACGTAAATGAGCGAATGATGTGGGTAGATTTGTCAGTTGGAGGAATTAGGACAAAAATTGTGTCCGTGTATTCACCATGTGAGGGTGCAGATGAGGATGAAGTTGACAAGTCTTATGAAGCATTGAGTGACATCGTGGTCCAGGTCAACAGAATGGATAGAATAGTGCTAATGGGCGATTTCAGTGCGAGAGTTGGGAATAGAACTGAAGGATACGAAAGGGTGATTGGTAAATGTGGGGAAGATATGGAAGTTAATGGGAATGGGAAACGTTTGCTGGACTTCTGTGCTAGTATGGGTTTAGCTGTTACGAATACATTCTTCAAGCATAAGGCTATTCACCGCTACACATGGGAGATCCATAATAGAGTATATCTTAACCGACTTCGAATTCAGGAAATGTGTTAGGAATGTACGAGTTTTTCGCGGATTTTTGGATGATACAGACCACTATCTGATCTGTAGTGAACTAAGTATCTCTAGGCCTAGGGTAGAGAAATTGAAATCTGTCTGCAAACGAATAAGGGTAGAAAATCTCCAGGACGAGGAAATTAGACAGAAGTACATGGATATGATTAGTGAGAAGTTTCGAACAGTAGACAGTAAGAAGGTTCAGGATATAGACAGTGAATGGGTGGCATACAGGGATGCTGTAGTAGAAACAGCAAGGGAATGCCTAGGAACAACTGTGTGTAAAGATCGGAAAAAGCGAACATCTTGGTGGAATGATGAAGTGAGAGCAGCCTGTAAACTTAAAAAGAAGGCTTATAAGAAATGGCTCGAAACAAGGGCCGAGGCAGACAGGGATTTGTACGTAGATGAAACAGAGCGAAACAAATAGTTGTTGAATCCAAAAAGAAGTCATGGGAAGATTTTGGTAATAACCTGGAAAGGCTAGGTCAAGCAGCAGGGAAACCTTTCTGGACAGTAATAAAGAATCTTAGGAAGGGAGGGAAAAAGGAAATGAACAGTGTTTTGAGTAATTCAGGTGAACTCATAACAGATCCCAGGGAATCACTGGAGAGGTGGAGGGAATATTTTGAACATCTTCTCAATGTAAAAGGAAATCATCATGGTGGTGTTGCAAACAGTCAAGCTCATGGGGAGGAGGAAAATGATGTTGGTGAAATTATGCTTGAGGAAGTGGAAAGGATAGTAAATAAACTCCATTGTCATAAGGCAGCAGGAATAGATGAAATTGGACCTGAAATGGTGAAGTATAGTGGGAATGCAGGGATGAAATGGCTTTATAGAATAGTCAAATTAGCGTGGAGTGTTGGTAAGGTACCTTCAGATTGGACAAAAGCAGTAATTGCACCTATCTGTAAGCAAGGGAACAGGAAGGATTGCAACAACTATCGAGGTATCTCATTGATTAGTATACCAGGGAAAGTATTCACAGGCATCTTGGAAGGGAGGGTGCGATCAGTCGTTGAGAGGAAGTTGGATGAAAACCAGTGTGGTTTCAGACCACAGAGAGGCTGTCAGGATCAGATTTTCAGTATGCGCCAGGTAATTGAAAAATGCTACGAGAGGAATAGGCAGTTGTGTTTATGTTTCGTAGATCTAGAGAAAGCATATGACAGGGTACCGAGGGAAAAGATGTTCGCCATACTGGGGGACTATGGAATTAAAGGTAGATTATTAAAATCAATCAAAGGCATTTATGTTGACAATTGGGCTTCAGTGAGAATTGATGGTAGAATGAGTTCTTTGTTCAGGGTACTTACAGGGGTTAGATAAGGCTGTAATTTTTCACCTTTGCTGTTCGTATTTTACATGGATCATCTGCTGAAAGGTATAAAATGGCACGGAGGGATTCAGTTAGGTGAAAATAAGTGCAGTGAGTATGGTATTAAAATTAGCCTCTCGAAGACTAAATTGATGTCAGTAGGTAAGAAATTCAACAGACTTGAATGTCAGATTGGTGATACAAAGCTAGAACAGGTTGATAATTTCAAGTATTTAGGTTGTGTGTTCTCCCAGGATGGTAGTATAGTAAATGAGATTGAATCAAGGTGTAGTAAAGCTAATGCAGTGAGCTCGCAGTTGCGATCAGCAGTATTCTGTAAGAAGGAAGTCAGCTCCCAGACGAAACTATGTTTACATCGGTCTGTTTTCAGACCAACTCTGCTTTACGGGAGCGAAAGCTGGGTGGACTCGGGATATCTTATTCATAAATTAGAAGTAACAGACATGAAAGTAGCAACAATGATTGCCTGTACAAACAGGTGGGAACAATGGCAGGAGGGTACTCGGAATGAAGAGATATAGGCTAATTTAGGAATAAACTCGATGGATGAAGCTGTACGCATAAACCGGCTTCGGTGGTGGGTCATGTGAGGCGAATGGAGGAGGATGGGTTACCTAGGAGAATAATGGACTCTGTTATGGAGGGTAAGAGAATTAGAGGGAGACCAAGACGACGATGGTTAGACTCGGTTTCTAACGATTTAAAGATAAGAGGTATAGAACTAAATGAGGCCACAACACTAGTTGCAAATCGAGGATTGTGCCGACGTTTAGTAAATTCTCAGAGGCTTGCAGACTGAACGCTGAAAGGCATAACAGTCTATAATGATAATGTATGTAATGTATGTATGTATGTATGTATGTATGTATGTATGTATGTATGTATGTATGTATGTATGTATGTATGTATGTACTAGATGCCGGAGTAAACGAAATCTCTCTTGGACTGAGTTTTAATTAATTATGTAGGGTGAATATCAAATGTGTCACCAGAGAACTTTTACTCGCTGACGTACGACATGGAGTGTTGAATGGACTTTTTTCCGCTCTTCAAAAAATCCAACTACCTCTGCCGGGTTTCCGGAGGCCGACACACTGCCACTGAGGTAACTTTGATTCGGATAGAGATGAATTTATATCCTGCGTTTCCTTAGATAAGCCTATTATTTTCACATCTCTTACTTTTCTCTTCGCATCCGGGAGATAGTAGGTTCGAATCCCACTGTCGGCAGCCCTGAAAATGGTTTTCCATGGTTTCCCATTTTCACACCAGGCAAATGCTGGGGCTGTACCTTAATTAAGGCCACGGCCGCTTCCTTTCAATTCCTAGGCCTTCCCTATCCCATCGTCGCCATAAGACCTATCTGTGTCGGTGCGACGTAAAGCCCCTAGCAAAAAAAAAAAAAAAAAAAAAAAAACTTTTCTCTTCGTGAATTGATACAAATTCTTTGTCGGTGCTACCGATTAATTACTATTAATTTCATGATGTGCCTATAAAACATCACGGAAAACCACTTCTAATTTTACGGAGTATTTAATTTAACCTAGTTATCTCTACTTGTGTCACGTTATCCTAGTCCCTGAAATCAGATCTAAATTCGTGAGAGAATTCCGGCGAATGCATTTGAAATTTTTGAGATGAAAAATCACGCCACTGTTATTCGGGTTTCACGTGAAACTGGAGGTCCTATGGGTATAATTATTTCAACAGTCATATAAAAGCACATCCTTCCTTTAAAAAAAATCGTGAGAGAGCAGAGAATGGAATAGGACCCAACCGGTGTACCAGACTCCTATGCTTTTACAAATGGCAATGGCCTTGTAAGTAAATAATAATTTGTTCTTAGGATATTTGATAGTTTTGCCATCATCTCAGTTTATTCTCTGAGGTGAAGAGCCAGACAAGGGCTCTTGGGTGAATCATACACATCTTAATTCATTGTTTACGTACGCTAACAGTGCCGACAAGTAAACAACACCCACATTGCAGCAACTCAAGTATTCCAGAGTGCTATGAACTCCTCCCTCGCTGTGTGAGCGCGACTGTCAGGGAAGATACTGTATATCTAGAGAACAATTCTATCGTTTTTCCTCATTTGGTAGTACTGTGGGTGGGCATGGCTCATGCTGAGTGACTAATTCGTATGGAATGTGTCTGGAAGGCGTTGTTCTCAATGTGAAAATTTATTTTGAAGACGATGTTTTACTGGTTAAGTGCTCGGCGCGAACGTCGACCATTGCCTAAGAAAACTTAACGCGTTATGGCACTACTTTTCTTGCATTCGAAGGACTGGTACATTCGAACCCTACTGAATGATATGGTTTTGAAAAATCTCCAGGAACATTATAGATCGTTATGCGTTTCAGCGTTCAGTCTGCTAGCCTCTGTAGATTTACTAAATGTCGCCATAATCCTCTGTTATTATTATTATTATTATTATTATTATTATTATTATTATTATTAGATATTATTAAATAATAATATCCCCTCCACGCATGTGCTAAAACATAACACGGAGAACTAAAGCGAGCTGTTATCTGTTCTAAGGTATAAACCTCCCCCTGTTCTAAAACTCCATCCGTTCCACGTCGTGTAAATAATTCTCATGTATACTGCATGAATGTCATTGATCGTGATGTGAACATTATTCATGTCGTTTGATGGTAATATTGCAATACACAAATATTGTCCATAAATCCCTTTATTTCCCACGCTTCGATTTTTCATCTGTAAATAACAAGGCAATTCTCTGTGTGTGTATAAAGCGCTCTTGACCGTAAATGTGTCCCCTTGTTACGTCTCTGACAGTTCGTTTGGACCGTTATGTGTGCATTGTTTCATTTTATTTTTCCTCTCTGTGTTTCGTTTTCATTTGTGATTAAGTGGTTTTTATTGTAACATTTTCTATGAAATCCTTATAGTATAACTAACGGAGGACCTGCGTTGGAATGAACTATTCGGATGGCAATGAAACCTGGTTTGATGATCGATTAAGACATCGCCACATCGCTGCGCACCAGCCGTTGTTACGGGTTTTGTCCACAGTTTGACAAAATGATTGATTCTGACTAGCATTTCCCAAGTTTCCACGTTTGTGCTAATAAAATATTATGCAATGATAATTAGGGCCCGAATTCTTATGTAATTACGTATTCCTTTCCTTTACTTGTAGAGCGAGCTCGATAGCTGCAGTCACTTAAGTGCGGCCAGTGTCCAGTATTCGGGAGATTGTGGGTTCCATCCCCACTGTCGGCAGCTCTGAAGATGGTTTTCCGTGATTTCCCATTTTCACACCAGGCAAATGCTGGGGCTGTACCTTAATTAAGGCCACGGACGCTTCCTTCCCACTCCTAGCCCTTCCCTGTCCCATCGTCGCCGCCAAGAGCTATCTGTGTCGGTGCGACGTAAAGCAACTTCTAAGAAGCCTTTACTTGTAGACAACTGAGAATGGAAGAATGTTGGTGAATTGTCCTTGTGATATGTTTTACCTGTGTTTCCTTTTTGCATATTCTTAGTAATATTACACGTTTTCGTGAAGAATGTTACATGTTTGTTCATATCTAGGTAATTATTTAAAAAAATTGTCAACTCATGTAATTTTCGGCCTATAGTAAAATAATTGGCGAATTTCATGTCATATAAAATATTATCTCAATTGCTAAAGTTGGCTTGAGAATTAGGATTTCTAACCCTTTGTCTGTGAAACAATAGGTCCGAGTGCCTCAACTGCACACAGCAGCGCTAATCCTCTGCGTGCCTTTCATTGGCCAGAGTACGAAAACCTCCATGCAGTTTTGGAACGAAATCTAGGATGTTCACGCTCTCTCTCTGTTTGCAAGAACATCATTCGTTGCGAACAAGAAGAGCTCCCGGAAGATATTTCACCTAGTTTATAAAATATGCACCGGTGACTTCCTGCGATGTTGAATGGTCCTTCTCAGCCTACAGGAGAAATGTATCGGATCAGCGCCAAAAACATCACAGT
This sequence comes from Anabrus simplex, assembly GCF_040414725.1. Classification (NCBI taxonomy): domain Eukaryota; kingdom Metazoa; phylum Arthropoda; class Insecta; order Orthoptera; family Tettigoniidae; genus Anabrus; species Anabrus simplex. The sequence goes on along the minus strand of NC_090272.1, from coordinate 74,056,535 downwards.
GGAAAACACGGAGAACGACTTCCGGACACACACTGCGTATCACGATTTAAAAAAGTACTGTGCTGTTTGTGTTACTCCATAGGGGGTTTAAAGATAGATTCTATATTAACTTTATTTAGTAACATTTATTTGTTTCATTTGCAGGCCATGAGAGCAACAGAAAATTAGCTACAACAATACATTGTGTAATATATTCCACGGGTTACAGTGAATAACATTATGCTTAAGTATCCAAAGTATTTTTATTATCCCTTTAATTTGATTAGGGGCTGCCTGGCCGAGGCGGTAAAGGCGTGCTCGGTTCGCCCGGAAGGACGTGGGTTCGAATCCCCGTCAGGAAGTCGTAAAATTTAAGAAACGAGATTTCCACTTCCGGAGGTGCACATGGCCCTGAGGTTCACTCAGCCTACACCAAAAATTAGTACCAGGTTAATTCCTGGAGGCAAAGGCGGCTGGGCGTGCCGAGGTTAACAATGGTGGAAGCCTTTAACCTTCCATTCCTCCAAGGGCCTTCATGGCCTGTACGGAGGTGACTTTGCTTTGCTTTGTTTTAATTTGATTATTACCGGGCGAGTTTGCCGTGCGGTTAGAGGCACGCGGCTGTGAGCTTGCATCCGGGTGATAGTGGGTTCGAATCCCACTGTCGGCAGCCCTGAAGATGTTTTTCCGTGGTTTCCCATTTTCACACCAGGCAAATGCTGGGGCTGTACCTTCATTAAGGCCACGGCCGCTTCCTTCCAACTCCTAGGCCTTTCCTATCCCATCGTCGCCATAAGACCTATATGTGTCTGTGCGACGTAAAGCAAATAGCAATATATATATTATTTAATACTGTCAAAATTAGAATGCAGTAGACTTTATAAATTTTATAAAGCAGCAACGATGACTTTGTCATAAAAATATGCAGATATTTAAAACTGACTCATATAATAACCATGAGTTATATTAAAAGAAACATACAAACATTTTTTGTAAATTTAGTGCATTAATACTATTGTATATTTTATGAATATTACATATTTAACTTCATAGTTCACTCATATTTACTATATTTTTGTGTACATACTTTGCACTTTGATATTGAGTAACATTCCGAACCCTACTGATGAGCATTTGTCTTAGAGATAGCTGGCTAATACCGTGAAGTGCCCATTATCGCCCTGATGATGGCAGTGACGAGGTGTGACATGGACTCTGTAAGGTATCGAAGGCCTCAGGGAGCCATACTGTTCCATGACCGCCGTACCTGTCATAATGTACGGAGATTGGTCACAGCAGAGTCTAGGACGTGCAGATTCCTCTCGATAGCATCTCAGATGCGCTAAATAGGATTGGGGGTCGGCAGGCCTTTAGGACTCTTAAGTCGAGAGTTGGAATATAATGTTAGCGCTAGTGCTGTGAAAATTGGCATGGTGTTGTCATGGTAACTAGGGAACGTTGACATGTTCATGGCGTGATACTGAGTGTTTTATTTCTCATAGTCACTGGATTCCCTCTCCCATCAGAATCCATTTTGTACTAATTTTTGTTATGTTATTTTATCATTGCGTGTGTGTGTGCAGCAGGGTCTCTCAGGGTGCATGCACCGGTGCATGGTGCAAAAGTTGACTGAGCTAGGTTGACCAGAGCGCAGACCTCCTCTCCTCGAGTTGGAGCAATAGCGCTGTTTAGCTACGCCTGTCTCGCTCACTCTCCTGCCTCCCCCTTCCTCATTTGCTCTGCAGCGCTCCATCATGCTGGCAGAGTTGAGGCGAACTTCGCCGAATCTCCCCGCGACACAACGCTGGTCCGAACGTAGGCGAGTCGGACCGATGCACTGTGCACAGAACCTCTGCGCCTCACTTTGCACGCATGAGATTTTGATCGTTTGAGAGCCCCTGCTGGTGTACAGTATTTGTACTGTCAGAGTTTTTATTTCATTTCACGCGTGCAGTTTTCCTTTTACTATTCATAATTAGCTTACTATTAATGTTTGTTCGTAGTTATTAGTTGAAGGTTACTTTGAGGTTTGTTTAGTTGCAGTTCGTATTGATTGTCATTGAGTTACGAACTGATTATTTTTGTTGTTTTCTAATTCTAATTATACTTTGTGGTTCCCAACATTTAATTATTCTGTTCCTCGTCAGATATTCCCGTCGTGATATTGTGGTTTACGCAGCGGCGTAGCCAGTGGGGGGTTACTGGGAGTTAGACCTCCACCCCATGGAAATTTTACAAAAAGAAAACGAACATAAACTGACAGTAAACGATAAACTAAATGGACATTCAGGGATTTAATTGTAGAATCAACAGATCTGTTGAATATGTTGTTATCGTGTGCGCTTCAGTATTACGAAAATATAATAAAACTTTAGAGAATGAATCATGACTTCCAAAACAATGAGAGTCCGGGAGAGGGGCATGGTGTTGCCTATTATTGGCAACATTGTTTGTTGGTGTTTATTTATTTTCTGTAGTTCAGCGCTTTGCCACTCAAATGTCTGTCTCCAGCTTCAGAACAAAACAGTATAGCCAAGCATCCCCATAACTATGGAGTGTTCATTGAATCATTTGGCCACAATTCGGGAACGATGGACCGCTGCATAGTCTTGCTACAGCAAAAGATTCCCTGTAGGGTGCTATTCTACATGCCGATATTGTACGACATGAAGAGCTGATTAGATCTATTTCCGCCCTTCAAAAATCATACGACCTCTGGCGCATTTGAGTTTGCAATCTAAGTACCTGGAGGCCGAAACTTCTTCCTCTTCTTCTTCTGCTGCTGCTTTTCCTCTCATCCTGGTGGGGTCGCGGAAGCGAACTGTATAGCAAATGCTGTCCTTGCCCAGTTTTACGGCCGGATGCCCTTCTTGACGCCAATCCTATATGGAGGAATGTCTTCACAATTGCATGGTACTGTGGTGGCTGGTAGTGGGATGTGTTGTATTCCGGCATGCTTGAAGAGGAGAAATTATTCAGACGTGATTTAAATTCCGAGTCTGGCCGGGAATCAAAGCCGGGGCCCTGTGAACTGAAGACCTGGACCATTCAGCCAAGGAGCCAGACATCCGGAGGCTGACATTCTACCAGAGAAACACAGAGAGAATTATATGGGAAAGATGACAGTCAGAGACCGATAGAGTTGGCCGTACGGTTAGGGGCCGTGGCTGTGAGCTTACTTTCGGGAGGTAATAGGTTCGAACTCCACTGTCGGCAGCTCTGAAGATGGTTTTCCGTCATTTCCCTTTTTCACAGGATGCAAATGCTTGGGCTGTTCTTTAATTCAAGCCACAGCTTCCTTCCCATTTTAGCCCTTTCCTGTCGCACCGGCGGCCCACGACCTATCTGTATCGGCGCGACGTAAAGCCAGTTGCAAGAAAAAAGCACTGATGATCTTAAACGTTTTGATATCGGATCTAGCCCTTTCTTAAATCATTTCAAAGAATTTAGAAATGTATCGAACATATATGATTAATTATTTCATATCCTGTTTCCTAGTCCTATAAATTAATATTTGTCCTCTCCTCCCCCGCTCCCAGGTTGAGAGGCCAGGAAAGTCATCTTCTATGACCGAGCTCGATAGCTGCAGTCGCTTAAGTGCGGCCAGTATCCAGTATTCGGGAGATAGTAAGTTCGAACCCCACTGTCGGCAGCCGTGAAAATGGTTTTCCGTGGTTTCCCATTTTTCACACCAGGCAAATGCTGGGGCTGTACCTTAATTAAGGCCACGGCCACTTCCTTCCCACTCCTTGCCCTTCCCTATCCCATCGTCGCCAGAAGACCTATCTGTGTCGGTGCGACGTAAAGCAACTAGCCATCTTTTATGACAAGCAAGAGTTAGGCGTGGATATATGTGTCTCACTATACTGCTAATAATAAGAGTTGATGTCTGACAGGTAAGGTTGGAGGGAGGAGCACTGCACGTGCCATTTCACGATGTTGCCACATTCCAGCATTCCTTTCTACATACTCTTACCCCTCGCTTCCGGCTCACTTGTTCCCTCCTTCATTCTGGCCGCTGTGATCTATTGTAGACTACCTGGCCAGGCGGTGTCGTCCCATTTGCGACCACTCATATACAAACAATCAGGTTCTTATCAGTGACAGTGACAGGTTTGGCAACTCCCAGCAAGACGAGCTGCCCTGAAGTGTTATCTCCATGGCAACCGCAGTCGCCCCACCCTCGTTTCCATGGCAACCACACAGCCACTCCTTTTATCCCGCCTCGGCAGGCAGTAAACGGACCTCCCTCTAAGAAATGTCAGACGCCAACTCTTATTATTAGCAGTATAGGTGCAAGGTCGTGGAATGAAATATTCGTGGTCGGTACATCATGAATGTTAATGGGACACTCACATAGTCTACTGATTGAGTTTGAAGGTTGTTTGCATTCTCCAGTTATGGATGCTAAGTTGTCAATTAGTACATCGTAATTGATGCTTGTCGTTATGGCTCTGTTTAGCTCTCAGGAGTGATAGTGCTCATCTTCAGCCGGTTCGCACTGGTTCGGTTGAGAGGATAATTTAATTCGTATAAGTTCGTTGAACCGGTATTAACGGAGATGGACATTTATTTTTTAATTTCGACAGTAAAAGAAAATAGTGCAGTTTTATACTCGATGTATTAGAAATATTTGCACAAACGGTGGGGGGCTGGTTCCTCATAACAAAACAAGGGAAACATTATCAAAAGTCACGAATTCCAAAAAGAGAATTGGTAAGATTAGATTTCCTTACCTAGACTAGTCTCAACACTCATGACCAAGTCTCTTCCCCTCAGTATGCTTCTACATCCCCGCTTTGCTGATTCAGGAGTTTAAGTTTATAAAAACATGAAGTTTGCTGCAGAAGCGATATAATATTCAACTTTTTTCTGCTCCACATATGTCGTTAGGAGAGTGGAGCTGGTTAAAGCTATTTAAAAAAAAGGGGAGGGTTAAATAACTTTTAGTTTGTGCTTCATTGCTTATGGCAACCTTTAAAGCAATTGCTGTATTTATTTTCCTGGTTCACCGTGATTATAATGCACGCTGTTTCCCTCATTTTACGGAAACGACGTGCTGAACATATTTAATTATGTATGTTCTTATATGAAAGAATATATACAGGTATTGTACGAACTAACACAGTTATGAACGTGTAATATAGACCCCCTCCAGGCTTGCGCTATCTGATACCACCCTGAGCTAGCGTTTGTAACAGATGTTCCCCATTCACGCAGAACTGTCAGTTAGCTCGTAACCTCGACTTTCCTAGATGGCCGCCGGGGAGGCTCAGTGCAGTTCTAATGACGCCTGTAGACGACCTGAGCGTCTGTGGGGCACGTACGTATGTATGTTCAGTCCGCTGGTGGGATCCTCAACAGCTCTCATAGATGGCTTAGGCATCACTGAAGAGGCGTACTAGGGAAATGAGGAGTGAGGTAGTTTCCCGTTCCTTTCCTCACCGAGCCAGAGTTGCTGTTACATATCAGTCTGCCAAGCGCACTGAAATGCATGCACCAAGTGACCCTATGAGCAACATTTTCACACCATTCATAGCAGGGACTGCCTGCATAAGGATTGGCATTACTAGCATCGCCTATACCTCAGTCACTTTCATATTATCAAAGCCAAGGATAAGACAGATACAGATCTATGAAAGTAACAAAATTGCTCTAGCCTATACCAGAAGACATAGTGCACTGTAAACACTAGGTCCTGCCAGCAAAGGCATACGGCACGTACAGACATGCACATTCATGGTGTCACGACGTAAACAATCAACACTGCCCCACTCCAGTACTGAAAAGAACGGTAGGGAGTGAAGGGGCAATGCTGAAGGCACAGTGTGTGTATTCCGTGGCGGCCTACATTTCGTTATACTGTAGCACTGTAAGATGGCCCCTGTCTTATCACAAGTGAATCGAGGCCGTATTATTGGCATGTGGGAGGCTCACATGGACCCCCAAGCTATAGCTGAAGCAATACCATGCAGTCTTAAGACAGTTTTGGAGGTGGGTAGAAATATGGCAAGAACGAGGTGAAGAAAGATTTCACCGGGCGAGTTGGCCGTGCGGTTAAGGGCGCGCGGCTGTGAGCTTGCATCCGGGAGATAGTGGGTTCGAATCCCACTGTCGGCAGACCTGAAGATGGTTTTCCGTGGTTTCCCATTTTCACACCAGGAAAAATGCTGGGGCTGTGCGTTAATTAAGACTATGGCCGCTTCCTTACCACTCCTAGCCCTTTCCTATTCCATCGTCGTCATAAGACCTATCTGTGTCGGTGCGACGTAAAGCCACTAGCAAAAAAAGGTTGGTAGATCATAGGACACATAACAAGGCTTCTTAGAAGAACTACTATCCGGAATATAGTAGGTTCGAATCCCACTCTCGGCAACCCTAAAGATGGTTTTCCGTAGTTTCCCATTTTCACGCCAGGCAAATGCTGGGGCTGTACCTTAATTAAGGCTAGGCCGCTTCCTTACCACTCGTAGCCCTTTCCTATCCCATCGTCGCCGTAAGACCTGTCTGTGTCGATGCGACGTAAAGCCACTAGCAATAAGAACTACTCCAGAACTGGATGCTGAAATCGTTCGAACTATGGACATTCACCGTTTGCGACTATCGGTTATGCGATTGTGGCATTGGAATTGACAGTAAGCTGGACTACCGTGAGTCGCCGACTCCACGCTGCAGGTATTCACAATCGCCGAGCTGCGAAAAAGGGGCAACTTCTTACTATCCACAGAGAACTTCGCGTAGGCTTTGAACTACAAGAAAGTGTTACTCCACGACAGGAATGGGAAATTGCAATTTCGTTAGATGAAACTGTATTGTGCTCCGATCCAGGTAAACAGCTGAAGTGCTGGAGTCCAGCTGTAGAGCGTTATGAAGAGCCCTTTGTCCAGGTAACTTATTAGTCGGGTCGTTTCACATGTGGGGTATTGTTGTGGATAAGTAGTGCCCGTCCAGGAGAGTTGATAGGTCACTCAACATATGACTGCTTGTGAATATGTGGACTTTCTTTTAAAGGTGCTGTTCTTAGTGTTCGAGCTAATTAGCCCGTAGAAAAAGTTCTCGTTATCAGGTCTGTTCAAGATAACTGCTCTGTTCACTTTGCACATGTAACCGAAGCTTTCTTAAAACAGCATCCACCGAGCTTGATAGCTGCAGTCGCTTAAGTGCGGCCAGTATCCAGTATTCGGGAGATAGTAGGTTCGAACACTTGGAAGTGCTGCTATCCACACTCAGACCGTATTGTCCACCTCTGGTTGAGATAACCTCGTGGATCAGAAACTTCTTTGAAACTGAACATGAACTGCCCTCCCTTGAGGATGATCAACTAGACGAAGTATCTTGGCAGAGAGAAAGTGAAAAATAAGTTGAAGTATGATATGGGTGGAGAATCAGATGGAGTGGCATGTCCAGCTCCAGGAAGTTCCATGAATGTATCACAACTCCACGTCTTTGATCGACTTTTATTTCCATGATATCCTCTATACCCGACAATTTCTAGAAAGGAAATACTGAGTTTAATGCCTTTAATGACAGCATATCTGTGTTGAATGTACCTTTTCTGCTCTGACACAAATGAAAACGGAGAACCGTATCAGTGCTAATGTAGAGGCTGATCTTCGGTTCGAGTGACTACGCTTGTAAAACGTTTGGTATTTGGATAGCAGCACCATCCATCCTATTGATACAACAACTGCAACAAGTGAATTTATTCTAGTAAGTTTCCAGATCCAGACTGTTTTATTAACGAAGTGTCCCATTGTTGTATCATGTCTGCGCATTTATAAAGTATATTTATGTAAATGAAGTGAAATTAAACTTTCAAAGAAAATAAATATTTGACCTAAATTATAGGAATAAAACCAAACATAGTATCATAACAAAATTCGGTTGTTTGTTTACTGAATGAGGTATTATGTGCTGTGGCTGAGAGGTCCTTGGACATGCGTGTTATATTGTCATGGGGCCTCCGAGACAGAAAATGATTACGGAGTGCAAACATATCTACGAAATGCCACTGTAATATTCGTCCCAAAAGGAAGATAATAATTGATTTTACGAATAAAGTCTAAAATTTGCGGTCAATTAAGAAATAGTACGAAATATTTTTCTTGCAGAGAATAATATGAATACATTACTACCTCACAACTATTTTTTTCTGCTTCGTCGCAGCGCTTCTTTATGTGTTTTGTTTGTCTAATACTTTCGTGTGTGATGCCTTTGCTCACTGAAGTTTTTTGAATTAATTAGGTGTCGTTTTCTTCATGTTGCTCATGCTATTTTGCTCTTTGAACTGCCCGCGCTAGTCATATAGACAAAGATAATGGGAATTTACAGGCATAGTATTCCCATTCGTCGGTGCAAGCCCTGGACCTCAAGAAAGAAACAAAAGACCGCACGAGCAGCGGAATACTACATAAGGGAGTCCTGTCTACAGCACGTAAGTACGTATACAAATTTCTGTAGTTACGACGGTATTTATTAATTTACCGCAGATTTTTCACTTCATTTTTCTAAAAGCAATTATTATGTTCCATTTGGGACAAATATTACAGATATGTTTGCGCTACATAACCACATAAAGTTTGGGAAACCCTGAACTAATGGAGAAACCTTACTCTTTCTCCCCTATTAATGCTGATGGTGGTGATTTATAGTTATTTTCTAACTGTTGAGTTCGATTCAGTGTCGCTAACCATACAGTTTAGGGACCCTACTTGCCGATATGACGTCTTACAGTTACCGTTCCTCTTGCATGTTGGTAGTATGTACTCATATTTTGTTTAATGACTTGCGAGATTATACGTACTGCCACTGCCGTGTTGTGAAAAGTCACTACGAATATTACATATGCAAGAATAAGCAATGCATATGTTCTTCTCCTTTGAATTTCATTTATTAAAAGACACATTCATGATTATTAGATTTTCGCAAAGGGAAACGTTTCTGGTTTATTTTTCATTATTTAACTGCCTATTTCCTAAAATTCAAGTGCTTATTTGCCTGCCTGTGTTAGCCAAAATAAATGTCCGAACTTCCGGTCTCTAGTCATGAGTGTAATGATTTTCATAAAAACCTTTTATTTATTTTGTGCACTGTAACTCTCTTCACTCCAATGCAAAAAATAAATAACACAGCAGTTATTTTGAAACTGCTCGGAACTCGGAACTGATCTTTAAAATGAACAGTAACCCGGAACATCCTGTTCCGAAAGAACAATGACTGACTGTTCCGACTCCGGGCGAACATGAGTGCTAGTTCTCTACTCTGGTTTCGATGTTTTTTGAAACACGGTTGGGAACCCACGAAATATGATATTGTAAGAGGTGCGTATCTTAGTCAGCATTTTGAGAAACAGCAAATCCGCGGTAAGTATGCATGGCACTGATTTTTAATCTTTGTTTGTATGAATTCTCGCTGCGTTAAACCATGTTCATCGTCAGAGCACTCCTTTACCGCGATTTACTGCTGGTTGTGTTGTCTATCCACTGCAATTTGTTCTTTACGAATGTTAGACACTATACAGGGTGTATGAGCATTACAGGGTTGGTCATACTGATAAATAATTGGAAAAATAATAATTAGATGTCCCGTAGATTTAACAACACCGCCTCTCAAAGCCCATCTGAAGTTTTCCGCAAAACGATCTGACTGGCTAACTTGAGCAGCTGATAAAGTTACAACGGCACGAGATATTCACGTAATGTTATGAAATTACCCATCAGTATGACCAACAATGTAACGCTCATATACTAGGTTCCCGTTGTATCCGACCACGCTGTACAGACCGGTATGTAAAAACATGTCAGTATGCCAAATGTTATTGAACTAGGCCTAAATATTTCATATCTTCCAATACCCGTGTTTCTTTGCCATCTAAACTGTAACTGTCAATTTATAACTGCTAGGTTTTTCTGTCTGTCGAAACTAATTTATAAAATACCTGAAAAATAAAACATTTAACAACAGAACAAACCTGAAAATTAATTTAATTAAGGTGTTTCTTTTTCAGATTTCATAAACTTCCAATTTTTGTGATAAGAGCATGTTTTAGCTCTTTCTAGAGGATGAATGTTTGTGCCTCAACCTTTGACTGTTATTTTGGAACTGTTATTCGGAACATAGAATATTTTTTTTCGGAACAGAAACAACCGGAACTGTTCCAGAAAAAGAACAACTTCGCTTATCTCTACTCCAATGTATTAAGACTTGACCCGCATTTTCATGATACATCGCTTTAGAGTTTAGAGTTTTGTGTGCTCACTACTACGTTTCATTACGGGATGCTGTCCCCTGTTCCTTTCTCCCTGATGTGTGTTATCGACTGGTGGTGATGCCACATACTGACCATATGTCACCAGGGAATGTGGACTGAGGTTTGGTGTGCGCGTGTCACCACTGTTGTTCTCAATATATAAACATTAGTTGACCAACAACAACACAAGCCTGCTATATGAGAGTTGGTCAATCAAACTGTTGCAATTATCCAGAGAAACTCCGTCTAACACAATTGAAGATTTCGATGCGAAAACAGGGTGTCTCCACTTTCTGCTCAAATTTATTTATTGATCGTTTCAAACCAGTGGCGGATCTAAGCTGTTTCAGAGGGTGAAAATGAACTTTTTTAAATGAGGGCATAACATCATAAACACATCAGAATAGTCTGACAGAAACTAATTTGAAGATGCTCAAATACTTCAGCCTCGTGTCGGTAGATTTGCTGGCTCATTATAGAACTTCTACGGGGCAAAATTCCGGCACGTTGGTGTCTCCGAAAACCATAAAAGTGGTTAGTGGGATGTAAAATTATTATTATTATTATTATTATTATTATTATTATTATTATTATTATTATTATTATTATTATTATTATTATTGGTAAGTGTACCGGAGTTCAACCAGAGAGACTTTTTTAATTACAAGTGTAGGGAAAGTACGAGTATCTACACTTTTGAGTGTAGGAAAAAGTCAGCTTCGTCGTAGTGAAATGAAAATCTACAGCCTGTTATCCAGTCATTTGACCGGGTCAGTGATGGAATGAATGAAGCCCCATCTTGCAGCGAGGATAGCAATTGTGCCGGCTGCCGAGACCTGTCGCACTCGTCTGGGGCAATGATGAATGACTGACCGATGAAATGAAATAATATTTGAGAGTGTTGCTGGAATGAAAGATGACTGGGAAAACGGGAGTACCCGGAGAAAATCCTGTCCCGCCTCCGCTTTGTCCAGCACAAATCTTACATGGAGCAACCGGGATTTGAACCACGGAACCCAGCGGTGAGAGATCGATGCGCTGGTGCTTGATGCACGGAGGCTTATACAACTTCGTCGTAGTATGGATTGAAATGAATTCGCAATTTACATTAGGTTACAATATATCGTCGTTGAGCCTGTGGAAAGCTTTATGTGAAATATTTCATATTAAATCTTAGCCCGGTATTTTTTTCTTTCTTCATATAAGGTTCGTTATTGTCTGAGTTGTCTCAAAGAATTCTCGTTATTGATACAGCCCGGATTTGCAGGAAGTATTAAGTTAGAATGGAATCTTAGTGAGGCGGGTAACAATAATACTCCAATCGCACAACGGTCCTGGTATGACATTTGCATAAACGGTAGGGGTACGGCCTATTAGAACCCCTAGAGTTTGTTACTCTAGGTACATTTCGGAATAGCGGGCTAGCCTACGCTTCCTGCTAGACAAATCAGTTTGCATTCTAACCTACTACTACCTAAAAACCTGAGCCCTGTAAGATTATTTATGTGCTGCGAGTCACTATTTCTTCGACATCATCACATCGCCGGCGCAACGACAGAAGATTGGTGAACACCGTGGGGTATTTTTTTCAATTGTGTCTTCCCCGTATCAGAGTTATCGTTTCGTGGAGTCGAACCATTCTCGGAGGTTCTCCGCCTACGTCGTCGTGTCCCGTCTAACTTGCCTTCTATGGTCAGTTGTAAGGCTGTATTTGTCATTTTGGAATTTGTGACTGAAGTAGACTGCTTTTATGCGCGTAAGGTTATAATATTGTTTTCTTTTTTTTACGTCTCACTAACTACTGGTCTTCGGAGACACCGAAGTGTCGGAATTTCGTCCTACATATTGAAAGAGTTTACTAGCAATACCTTTGTCCAGTCCGTTTTTCCGTTCTTTTGCTTCTTTTTCGTTTTATTTCCTCCGAAATTACCTGCTAATGAATCACCAGACATTGATTGGTCTCTAAATTCAGTCAACTTTGAGTAATCCTAAAATCAACTCATTAAATGATCACCAATAATTGCAGGTGAAGGCGTGCCCTAGCCTGCAATATAGTCTGTACCTAGTTGGTTGCGCACAATTAAGGAGCAATATATTTATGTAAAGCACCCGGTGAAACTAATGTTATTTGTTTTACGTCCCACTAACTACTCTTTTAAGGTTTTCGGAGACGCTGAGGTGCGGGACTCGAGGTGCGGGAATTTAGTCCCGCACGAGTTCTTTTACGTGCCAGTAAATCTACCGACACGAGGCTGACGTATTTGAGCACCTTCAAATACCACCGGACTGAGCCAGGATCGAACCTGCCAAGTTGGGGTCAGAAGGCCAGCGCCTTAACCGTCTGAGCCACTCAGCCCGACCCGGGCGAAACTAAAGGATTAGAAATGACGGCGACTATATGCAAATAAGTTTCCGAGATATTTCGTCTTAAATAAACAAGTGGTCGCGAAATGTGGAGAAATGTGTTGTGCAGTAACATTTTTTTGGATTTATAAATATTTGCATTCAACCAAAATCAATTAAACATACATCAAATTAAAGAGGAAACTCCAAACAACAATTTTCCATTAAAAAATAGAAATCGACTTTTTTAACCAATACTACCTTTTCCAAATACACTGAATCAGGATTGAACCTGCCAACTTGGGCTTAAAGTGCCAGTGCTGCACTCAGCCCGGCTTTCCTGTGTTTGGCGAGGTAAGACTTGCGTGCTTTCCCAACACTATGGAGTAACTCCTCGTTGAACATTCTTCGATACATCCACATTTCATAAAGACCTGCAGTTGGTTCATGGTCAAAGCCTTTAGTGTCTATCATTGGACACCGTAAAACAGCACTTAGAATACATAACATTTCACGACACGTCATCTAGTTTCGAATCGGAGGTCACGGTTGCTCATACGATCGCCGTTGCGCCTGCGAAAACCGCTGTGTGACAGTATAGTGGGAGAAATACTGGCCCGCAGCACATATATCATAGGGCGAAAATTCTGTGAAATCGCTCACAGAATACTGAACCTTAGATGACAGGACCTTGCCGGGCAAAGTTCTAAGCTGAAAGATTTCACGTAATGGTTTTCGGAGGTGCAACGACGAGATGTTATTACATCATCATCTTATCATCATTAGGGCCCGGATGTTTATGACCTAAACATGTTAGAAATATGCAAGCATATGTGACATAATAAGTATTACAATGTGACTATCAACATTACATTGAAAATATACTTTTAAAATCTAGATCATTCGATAATAATAAATAATAATATTAATGTTATTATTATATTTTGAATGTATTTAATTACTCATTCCAGAGGTAACTTTCGACTCTGCACAGAATGAAATAAATGTCACATTTCGATGGGCGTTCAGAAAGAATTAGAATAGCAAATTACATATATATTAAAGTTTTCAAACAGGAACGAAGTTCTATTTTCAAGCAACATTGACTTTTAACAGGAAAAAGACCGCTCAACTTCGCAGGATGTCATTGGTCCATATTTGAATTTCGTCAAATCATAGTTGAGGCTCACTATTCTGTCACTTTATACTCACCTGTCTCTTCCTATACAGCTTACCCTCCTAATTCACATAAATATATATTTTTAAGAAAGATAATTGTATGTTATAAATTGTAAGAAATTAGACAACAATTTGGAGATATGGAAAATCCGTCTTTGACACGACTGAAAGCAGACATGCGAAAATGGAATAAAAAGATAAAAATATGACAAAAACATGAAAATTCACAGGGAAATATGACCATCATATTTAAAATTACCAGAAAATGACAAAACACATTAAAAGAGCCAAAATATGACTTCATATGACCCGTGAAAATTGCTTAATTTCAATCAACGTATATAAAATCATGCTTAACTTATATTTTGTAGGGAAACATTATGAAGAAATAAAATAATATATATAATAAACATCAGGGCCCTAATCATCATCATCATGTGTTCTGCGCATAGGCACGTTTTCACACGGCAGCTCTTCTGTCCTCTAGCATCTTGTTCATATCCTTGTAAGTTCCTCCTTTGATGTCATCTCTCATTTTGTACCTTATCCTTCCTCTCTGTCTCCTTCTAGTGCTTCTGTTAACAAACACCCCCGTCGCGATAAGTGTCCCATCCAGTTCTTCTTCCTTTCCCTTATAACTTGCAACCATCTTCTCTTCTCACCAACTCTTTCCAATACTTTTTCATTTCTCACTCTTTCCATCCAGCTTATTCTCTCCATTCTCCTCCATACCCACATCTCAGACACTTCCAGCCTCTTTTCATATTCTCTTCTCAGTGTCCACGTCCTTGCACCACATAATGCTACACTATAAAGAAAGTATTTGCCAAGTCTTTTTCTCAAACCTGTATATAATTTGTCGCATAATAATCTCCTCTTCCTATTTCACAACTAGTGTCTTGTCGTTGATTCATAAATGGTGAAGCAGTAGAGAAGAAATGTTTCGTCCTGAACTTCTGAACTAGCATTTTATTGTAATTATGGTTACTTCATGCCAAGGCATACACGTAGTGTGTATTGTACAGCATCTTCCGCATGCCTTTCAAAACTAGGAGCGAGTTAGTTGGAGCAAACTGAACAGGGCATTCATTATACAACCAGTTGACGAGAATTTGATATTCCTCCCATTTAAGACGAGCCTGTGGATTATTTTAATCTAACCTTGAACTACTTCAGAGGGGACTTCAAATTGGGTACAGTTTAACAAGTTCCAATATTAATATTCTGGTTTTATTACATTACTTTCCGTGGTTGTTCTGGTTGGTATTTGAATTAAGAGACTTCCGTGGATGTACCTTTTCAGTTTGAAGACTTTGAAATGTTCGTTACATAAACACTTCTGTAAATACAGCGAGTATGTCGGCCGATTATTCCACTTGTTTAGGTTCATGGAATTTCCTCATATATTAGCGACGGAGATTCCTAAATTAGCGTATTTATCAGCATCAGTCTGCTGACTGACGACCAACATAAATAATAATTTATTCCTCACTCGCCATTCCGGCAGCTTAAAAGAGAATATTTCGTATTTGACTATGACTTAGATAAGCTGCTCAGTGCCTTCTTTGTCCTTCGGTTAGCATCCGGGCATTAATTACATTTGATTAGTGTAATCCGAGTTGAACTGAACGCTGTAGGCTTCCTGTATTTGAAATTGGAATTGCTATCGACAAAGGCAATAAATTAAGCCATCTGTGAGGGATCCATGTAAACTGTTCGCTGTCATCACGAAGCGATAAATCTGTGACCAGGAACTGCGATTGTGATATTATTTTAAGTATGAAAATATAAGTACAAGGCCACTTGAGAGAAAACTAAGGCCGATTGTGATATTATTTTAAGTATGAAAATATAAGTATAAGGCTACTTGACCGGGCGAGTTGGCCGTGCGCGTAGAGGCGCGCGGCTGTGAGCTTGCATCCGGGAGATAATAGGTTCGAATCCCACTATCGGCAGCCCTGAAAATGGTTTTCCGTGGTTTCCCATTTTCACACCAGGAAAATGCTGGGGCTGTACCTTAATTAAGGCCACGGCCGCTTCCTTCCAACTCCTAGGCCTTTCCTATCCCATCGTCGCCATAAGACCTTTCTGTGTCGGTGCGACGTAAAGCCCATAGCAAAAAAAAGGCTACTTGAGAGAAAACTAAGGCCGATTGTGATATTATTTTAAGTATGAAAATATAAGTACAAGGCCACTTGAAAGAAAACTAAGGCCGATTGTGATATTATTTTAAGTATGAAAATATAAGTACAAGGCCACTTGAAAGAAAACTAAGGCCGATTGTGATATTATTTTAAGTATGAAAATATAAGTATAAGGCCACTTGAGAGAAAACTAAGGCCGATTGTGATATTATTTTAAGTATGAAAATATAAGTATAAGGCCACTTGAGAGAAAACTAAGGCCGATTGTGATATTATTTTAAGTATGAAAATATAAGTATAAGGCCACTTGAGAGAAAACTAAGGCCGATTGTGATATTATTTTAAGTATGAAAATATAAGTACAAGGCCACTTGAAAGAAAACTAAGGCCGATTGTGATATTATTTTAAGTATGAAAATATAAGTATAAGGCCACTTGAGAGAAAACTAAGGCCGATTGTGATATTATTTTAAGTATGAAAATATAAGTATAAGGCCACTTGAGAGAAAACTAAGGCCGATTGTGATATTATTTTAAGTATGAAAATATAAGTACAAGGCCACTTGAGAGAAAACTAAGGCCGATTGTGATACGTGCTTTTCATGTGGAATACTAGGATGAAGACTCATTCGTCCTTCTTCGTAAATAAAAATCTGACGATAATGATTCCACCTTCCAAAGGTTCGCAGTTTGTGTGTTCGTGTGACCGCGAGTCTCGCCTGAGTGGACATTGCTTGTGCTATCTGAACTCTCTTGGCCAACTCTTGTTCTTTTCCGATCCTAACCGTGCTACGCTACGAAGGATTGGAAGCCTCTCGCCCTTCTATCTTTCGTGATGGTGGTGAATGGTGGTGGTGATTATTGTTCGAAGAGGAGGTACAACTGGGCAGCGGGGAAAAGTGGAAGGGGTATGACACTTCAAAGATGAAGGTGTCGACCAAAGAAAGACCACGACGGGCGTGAAAATGAAAGACTTTCTAGGCCTGGGAAACCTAATTTCATCGGGATTGGAAAAGAACCAAGAGTTGACCTAGTGAGGTTCGACAGGATAGGTGAAAGTGAGGAGCGTGGCACAAGTGGAAGCAATGCCAGTACTCTGCTAAGGGCCCCGTGGTCTCCAACCCACGCTCTCAAGTTAAGAGCCTGTGGCATATTTTAGTCGCCTCTGAAAATGAAATGGCGTATGGCTTTTAGTGCCGGGAGTGTCCAAGGATAAGTTCGGCTCGCCAGATGCAGGTCTTTTGATTTGACTCCCGTAGGCGACCTGTGCGTTGTAATGAGGATGGAATGATGATGAAGACGACACATACACCCAGCCCCCGTTCCAGCGAAATTAACCAGTTATGGTTAAATTTTCCGACCCTGCCGGGAATCGAACCCGGGACCCTTGTGACCAAAGGCCAGCACGCTAACCATTTAGCCATGGAGCCGGACAGTCACCTCTCACGACAGGCAGGGGATACCGTGGAAATTATTCTACCGCCCCCACCCACAGGATATATTCTTTGTGATCCTCTTCGCCTTTGCCAGACACCTCATTATTCGTGGAGTCGGAACTTCTGCAGATCCCGGCGGCCTAGTCAGCTAGTCTTTACCCTTGTATTCCTAAGGTAACAGGTTCCAACTTGGGTGAAGTTAGAGGCATTTGAGGATGTTTAAATACGGCAACTCCGAGTCATGTATTTCGTGCATGTGTATAAACTTCTGTGGGTCTCTTCGGACTCTCTTAAAATGTATAGCTCATAAACTGTATATAACAAGTGAATAAATGTTCCTACGACCACAGGCTTTTTAATAATAGAATGTTTGACATCATTGTTGGCGAAGGCTTCTCTTAGTGTGACCCCTTCTGAAAGAAATACGGCATATTATAAGTGACGAACTCCTCCTTCAGGGAAGGGAGGCTACGAACCCGAATCTTCCGCTGATTTCGAGCCGTGTATAATAATTAATAACCGTTCCTCCGAAACGGTGAAGAAGTGGATACCATACGGCAGATAACGTTAAAACAGCATTATACAGCGCGTTGACGAAATGACTTTTTCTGGACTATCAAGGTCTGCTCTTTCACCCTTCTTCAGAAACCTAGCGAAGCTAATTTAATAACTTTTACTGTAGAGAATATGTTTCTTCTGCTCTGTTAGCCTTTGTCAGAAATCTAGCGAAGCTCATGTAAGAACTTTTGCTATGGAGAATGTGTTTTTCGTTATGTGACCGTTTCAAACCTGGAATGAATTTTAATTGTATTTTCTCTCTCTTACTTTTCAGGTGAGTTCCTGCTTTGTGTCCTATCTAGTTTCTCCGAAACTTCCCACATTTTGACTGCTGTGTGCCGTCTACCAAGGCAAGTAATCCTGTTTTATTTATTTACGAATGTTAATTTATCTCATTCCTTCTTTTATTATCTTTACTGAAATAATAATGGAGGAAAGAACTGTTTCGTTCACGTTGAATTGAGATATTTAAGTTAATACTTAAATACCGCAGCAGTTTTGCGTATCATTTTATAGTCATAAAGTAGAAAAAATACCCTATCATTTTACGCAGAAAAGTATTTAATCATTTATTTACTTTAAAACATAACACTCTTGTAGAAACTTATTCGTGTTCTAATGTAGTTCAAACTTTGTTCTTTATATCCCCTACACTATCGTATAATATGCTTTCCTTTGTAGAATTTCTAGGGGACATATGGTTTACGGTGGAATACATGATTTAACATAGCTGCTGAGTGAAATCGCTTGGTCTGAAGAAAAATATTTCACTTTTTGTGTTGCAAATGTATCGTAAGTTTCAGTGTAACTTTCTCACTCGTAATTCATAAATTTCTTGCGAGTCTTTCTTATTCCTTCTTTTCAAGCCGTATATTGCAGTGGGAGTAACATGGGAAAGATTTACGGTGTGATGTAGAGCTGAATATTAATAATTCATTTCTCGTGGACTAGGTTCAAACCTTTGGCATGACGGAGTTGATGCTGCTTGCTGTGCGTAGTATGAGGGGTAACAGTGAGAACAGAAGTTCACGTGTTCTGGACTGGGTTTCTGAGAATAGTAGAGATCAATTTAGTGGTGTTTAGGGTTCATATACTTGATTAGTACGATGAATTTAATGTTCAGTCACTTATCAAGTATTTTTATGCTGCTAATACAAAATTGCAGGTGTACATTGGAAATCAATTATTGAGACACAGTAGATTTCCTCAATATGTAGGTGTCACCTTAGGGACACTCTTACCGAGTGAGTTGGCTGTGCGGTTAGGGGCGCGTGGCTGTGAGCTTGCATCTGGGAGATAGTGGGTTCGAATCCCACTGTCGACAGCCCTCAAGATGGATTTCCGTGGTTTCCCATTTTCACACCAGGCAAATGCTGGGGTTGTACCTTAATTAAGGCCACGGTCGCTTCCTTCCAACTCCTAGGCCTTTCCTATCCTACTGTGTCGGTGCGACGTAAAGCCACCAGTGAAACACTTGCCGGTCTGAGTTGTTCAGAGGGTTGAGACCGCTGGTCTTCTGACCCCAACTTAGCTCAGTCCTGTGGTATTTGAAGGTGCTCAGATACGTCGTCCTCGTTTCGGTAGATTTACTGGCACATAAAAGAACGTGTGTGTTCGACAGACTGAATGGCTTTTAAGTTACATTTTACTGATTCGACATTGGAAAGTATGGCTTCGTTCTTTACAAATTATTCACTAACAGTTATCCATCTCCTTCCATATCGGTTTTGCTACGACATTTTATGACATTTCTATTGAGTCAGTAATCACTATACTGCATATGCATATTAGTATGCCCGATGGCCTAATTACATCAACACAGTTTTGTATATGCTTAATTTCTTAGTTAAACGAAAACCGAAGATACGTAGGCCTATACTTAATAGATTTGTATTTCTGACTTCAGTGTTGAGCACAGTTATTCAGTTGAATATATGGTCAGTAAATAGTAAATTTTATTTATTTATTTATTTATTTATTTATTTATTTATTTATTTATTTATTTATTTATTTATTTATTTATTTATTTATTTATTCTTGACTTACATTTGTGGCGAAGGTAGTGTTCTCAAAACAAATAATATAAAAGCAAGACATAGTAAATCTACAAAAAAAAAACAACTAAATACTGTTAATTGATACAACATAAATGCTTAATACTGCACATATGATGATGTCCAAATACCTGCAGCTAACAGTCAGGTGAAATTAATTTATAATGATATTCTTATAATAGCAGGAAATGTGAATTGCTGAACTACAGTTGTGTGTTTCACGTATGAATTACCGAACAGCATGATGAAAGTATAAAGAATTAAGATCGGGTAACAAATCAGTTATGCAACAAGAGTCATGACTGAAGAGCATAACAGATAAAAGAAAACCTATTCACACAACATACACGCACTGACCCACACAACTCAATTATATGTTCCCAGGAATAACTTTCAGCAGGCAGATTTAAATTTATGAGAATTGCCGAATATCCATTGGGAGTGCATTCCAAAGTCAAAGTGTATGAGGTAGCTATGATGAAGAGAAAGTCAAGATATGAATATGGCAAGCAGATTAGAGTAGATAGAGGATGCAGTCGTTATATCGAAATGAAGAGGCTACTACGGGACTGTTGGTGAGTCTCTTGGGGCCTATACACCTGCCTGGTTCATGTTTCTGGGAGAGTTTCCTCTTCAGTCCAACATCATGTTATACCGTCTTTCAAGTATTAAACGTTATTATAAGTGTTCATACCAGTATTACACTCTAATCATTGCCTGGGTGCAGAATACGTTACTGCATTCCAGCCCTATAATTCCATTTCACACTCCCACCTCCTGGCTCATGTGTAACATTTCCGAGCAATTTCCACCGCAGTGTAACTCTCCAAACCGTTAACGAAGTAAATTCTTTAATCTTTATAATTATGAGCGGCAAATTACATTTAACCTTTATGAGAAATGAAATGACAGAAATGTTAAATAGAATTGCGTTATTGCCTGCGTACCAATGACCTCCCTTATTTTTTTTAAAAAAAGGAACGAATTATTTCTCTTCCTTTGGCTTTTCTGCTCCTAATCAAATCAATAGACATACGTTGTAGTAGATGATAATAATGATGATAAAATGAGTTAACCGGGCGAGCTGACCGTGCGGTTAGCGGCGCGCGGCTGTAAGCTTGCATCTAGGAGATAGTGGGTTCGAATCTCACTGTCGGCAGCCCTGAAGATGGTTTTCCGTGGTTTCCCATTTTCACACCAGGCAAATGCTGGGGCTGTACCTTAATTAAGGCCACGGCCGCTTCCTTCCAACTCCTAGGCCTTTCCTATCCCATCGTCACCATAAGACCTATCTGTGTCGGTGAGACGTGAAGCCACTAAAAAAAAATGAATTAGAGGATACTAGTGTTATGCGTCGAAGGCGCAGGACGGGAGTGGCAGTGTAAGAATGTGGGGAAGGATTTGATAAAATGGATTGGGACCCCTGATACCTAAACATAGACTAAGGCGGGTGGCAGATATTCGAATTTACTGCTAAGCACAAACACTCGTTCCCGCATTTGACATTTCCCGAGGAGAATATTAATGATTTTTGCGTCCAGCAACAATCATTTGCTATTTCTGGTAAAATCGCAGTATGCTCGTACTTCGGGTTTGCGAAGGTAAAACAATTAGATTTTGAGGGTACCATATGGCGCCCTAACATACAACGTCCTAAAATTTTCCAGGAGCAAGACAAACAATCGACCTTGCCTCTGTGGCCTCCTCATTTTCCCAATCTTAATCATCTTACAAATACAATTCTAGAGGGCTCGTTGTCTGTGATGTCATTTATTTCACTCTATTGTGATATATTTTTCCGTTTCAGGTCAACTCAAGATCGTATCATTAGTTTTTAGCTTTCGTGTCTGTTTGTTTCTTTGTTTGTTTGTTCCACCGTCACGGCTGAATAGATCTCGACCAGTCTTCATATTCAGAGTCTACTCATCCAGAAGCAGGTTTCGATATGCATATCATTTAAAAATCACCGAATAGACTGGGGGTTTATAGGAAGACTAGAGAGTTTTTTTTAAAAAAAAATTCTCTGACACTATTGATTATATCTCGACCAAACTTCATATTTAGAGTCTACTTAGCCAGGAGCGAGTTTCGATATGCATATAATGTAAAAATCACCGAATAGACTGGGGTTTATAGGAAGACCAAAACCTTTTTTTCAATTTTTATTTTACACTGTTGATTATCGCTCGATCAAACATCATATTATTATTGTAAGATATAATATATGTTTCTGACACGATTAAATAAATAAATAAATAAATAAATAAATAAATAAATAAATAAACTTCATATTTAGAGTCTACTAATCCAGAAGCAGAATTCAGTATGCATATCATTTAAAAATCACTAAATAGACCGGGGTTTTAAAGGAAGACCAGAAGATTTGTTTTCAATGTAAAATCTCTAGACTATATGTGAAACGCCCCTACATTTGAAATAAATTTTGTTATGTACATAATTTTGCTTACTCTTCAAATAACGGAGAAAATTACTATTTCCTGAAGGCTTCATGCTTTGCATCCAGCAACGGACACACTCGCAGACCTTCAGTTATTTAAAGGATCCATAACAAGAGAAAATCAGTGGATGGATGATATTTCTCTCGGCTCTAAAATTACCTCCACTCAAGCTTATCCATCTACTAATGTCATTCCACGCCATTTCTTCACTGACAGCTTGGAACATACCGCTTAGACAAGCAGCTCGCCTCCTTTACCCCCAAGTCTTTCCAGCCCAGAATTTGCAAAATTCCTTTTTTCTTCTAGTTGCTTTACGTCGCACCGACACAGTTAGGTCTTACGGCGACGATGGGACAGGGAAGGGCTAGGAGTGGGAAGGAAGCAGCCGTGGCCTTAATTAAGGTACAGCCCCAGCATTTGTCCGGTGTGAAAATGGGAATCCACGGAAAACCATTTTCAGGGCTGCCGACAGTGGGGTTCGAACCCACTATCTCCCGAATACTGGATACTGGCCGCACTTAAGCGACTGCAGCTATCGAGCTCGGTGAGCAATATTTCAATAACACTACTCTTTTGTCGGAAATCACCAGAATAAATCGGGCTGCTTTCCTTTGGATCTTTTCCAGTACTCTTATCACGTAATCATTGTGTGGTTCCCTCACACTGGAACCATGTTCTATTTGGGGTCTTACCACAGTCTTATACGCTCTCTCCTTTACATCCTTACTGCAATCCCTAAGGGCCTGTACTACGACTGTCAGATAAACAGCCAGATACGTAGGTTGCAATTTTGCAAACAAGAAGTTAAATATTTTCTTGCGTACTACCAACGGATTTTATCTACAGTACTGGTATGCGGAAGTTGTAGTAACAGTTTTATTGATTTGGCAATAAGGTCACTGAAAATGTAGTGAAATTTTGCACGATTATATACCTGTTCCCTTGTGTTTTTGTTTCTTTATCGCTATTTTAAAAAAATGTTAATAAACGTACTAGGCTATAGTGTGGACGTTCAGGTCAAGAAAAGAATTAGGACTGAAATTTGTACATAGGAAAAAAATGTTGACATTAATTTAATTAATTGATTAAAACGAAACTCAGAAATTGTTGTAGAAAAAAAATGTAAATTTCGCCATTGATGCTTTCGCGGCCCGTACTTATAGACCTGATACTGTATAGGCTTTTGGGCTTATGCCGTGTCAAGAAAATAAGGTGAAATTCTTTACGTTTCACAGAGAACTGAGCTCTGCGTCATCAGAAGAAAATCTCTTAAACAAGCCTTTCTCGTGGACGGTCGAGATTTTCTTCTCTGCGAAACGTAAAGAATTTCACCTTATTTTCTTGACACGGCATAAGCCGAAAAGCCTATACAGTATCTTGTCTAAAAGATAAGAATGTTACCTGGACGCAAGCGTAAGGTTCAGGTTATGTATCTTATGATATAATTCCTACCACACGATAAAATGTTGTTCTTTGTGTAATACTAATTACGAGGATGCGCATTACGTTTTGTTGGTTGTTTTACGTCGCACCGACACAGATAGGTCTTATGGCGACGATGGGACAGGGAAGGACTAGGAGTGGGAAGGAAGTGGCCGTGGCCTTAATTAAGGTACAGCCCCATCATTTGCCTGGTGTGAAAATTGGAAACCATGGAAAACCATTTTCAGGGCTGCCGACTGTGGGGTTCGAACCTACTGTCTCCCGAATACTGAATACTGGCCGCACTTAAGTGACTGCAGATGCGCATTACGGTACAAGTTAAGTTTATATTCGTAATCGATGCCACCGTCCGGCTCCATGGCTAAATGGTTAGCGTGCTGGCCTTTGGTCACAGGGGTCCCGGGTTCGATTCCCGGCAGGGTCGGGAATTTTAACCTTACTTGGTTAATTTCGCTGGCACGCGGGCAGGGTGTATGTGTTGTCTTCATCATCATCTCATCCTCATCACGACGCGCAGGTTGCCTACGGGAGTCGAATCAAAAGATCTGCACCTGGCGAGCCGAACATGTCCTCGGACACTCCCGGCACTAAAAGCCATACGCCATTTCATTGTACTTTGTAACATCATCTGCAAAAGGCCTTAACTATGATTCAAGTTATTTACTCATATCATTTATATCCATAAGAAAACATAAACGTCCAATGATACTGACCTGTGGAACCCCCCTTGGGATGTACAATATCGCGCGGTAAATATTTTAACGTAGACTTACGTTCCTCAACACCAGGTACATGGAAAGGAAAATTTTAAGAGTGTTTGGGTAGAATGCGTATATGTTTGTTTCAGTTGATAGATAAATGCGGAGCTACCTGTTGCAAAAATAAATAAAAAATAAATCTGAAGCGTAGCTTTCATGAAATAGCGCTTCAAAGTAAAACAAAATTTGTGCTGAATATGTGACGTCACACACATACTCGGTTTTAAGGTGGCGCTTTGTTGACTCGTGTGCTCAGTTAGAGGTTAGCTGTCGTAAATCCATCGTGGTCAGATGTATAGGATAACAAAGAAATATTTGTTTAGGATTCGACCAAAGAGCTGAAAAATGAATGATGAAGGAATAAAAGAAACGAAACGAAAAGAGCGTAATATCTTATTTATCATATCACAGACCCAGGCCGGGCTGAGTGGCTCAGACGCTGGCCTTCTAACCCCAACTTGGCAGGTTCGATCCTGGCTCAATCCGGTGATATTTGAATGTGCTCAAATACGTCAGCCTCGTGTCGGTAGATTTACTGGCATGTAAAAGAACTCCTGCGGGACTAAATTCCGGCACCTCAGCATCTCCGAAAACCTTAAAAAGGTAGTTATTGCGACGTAAAGCAAATAACATTATCATCAAAGACCCATACTACACAAGCTCTCACCCACATTCCAAGAGTACTACGTTCTACTGAATAAAATTGTATTACCCGCATAAAATTTGTCTTTTGTTTCTAATAAATAAGTCTATGAAATCCTCAAAACCCTCCGTCCGTTACTATAGTGACCGTAAACTTCTTTTTCTTCACGGTTGTCTGGTTTTCAGAAAGGGGGTATGTTGTTGATTTTAATGTATCCACAAAGACGCACACGAAATGCTGTCAGTTGGTACAGTTATTTGTTCATATCCATGTACAAATTAAACACACACATAACCTTATTCACTGCTGTCACCAGCAAAATGCACACATCAACAAAGCAGCCATTTTTAACAAATGCGTATCACTTCGAGATGAAGACAGCACTCACTGCATGTCAACCACAAACACGTGAAACTCCTACTACACCATAACTCTGCTACACAATAACTCGTTGTTACCATCAAGACCACCTCCTTATATACGTGCCTGGCCGCCTTCTAGAAAGATACATTACCAAAATACCTTCTCGAAAATTCTAGAGTGCCTAACAACATCAATATAATGTATAGAATATTCTACCGTCATCTATTGCCTTTCTGGAAGTTAGTGTGTTTCAAAATACCGTAGTGGATTACAAATTATATATACAGGTAAGAATAAAATATTAATTGACAGGTATTTACATTAATTGAACTGATGTAAATGTCTATATACAGTGCATGTTTCATGACATAACCTCACAAACAACACGATCGTATTGTATGTACATGTGATGTAATAATAATAATAATAATAAATCGATGTAACAACTTCATAGCTATGCATTACAAGTAATAATAATAATAATAATAATAATAATAATAATAATAATAATAATAATAATAACCGTAATCGTAAAATAATAATAATTCGAACTCCATACTTGCATTATTTACCCATGGGCGAGAGAATATTGTTTACAGGTTATATCAGTTTATCGCACGTGCGTCAATTTATGATCTAAATTCATGGTTGTTCGTCGGGGGAAGGTCCGGGGAGGGAGTCATCGTAAAGATTTGATACATTGATTTGATGATAATATAATTCCGTGGTGGATAAAAGTGGTTGGGAATAGGGGCGGTTGGCTTAAAGGAGTGGTCATCTGGAATGCTTCACTGTATTGGTACTTTGACGGTATCAATGCATGCGCATTCCCAGAGATTTTAGGTCATAGAAATCCAAGTCCTAGTTATTCGTGGATTTTATTACTTTTAAAAGCAAGGCCTTGAATTTAAGACTGCAGAGAACAAGTACGACAGATTTTTCAACAATCGTAAATTTCCTGCAAATACGGAGAACTGTTGGATTAAGAACAAGAGAACATTTTC
Organism: Anabrus simplex; assembly: GCF_040414725.1. Classification (NCBI taxonomy): domain Eukaryota; kingdom Metazoa; phylum Arthropoda; class Insecta; order Orthoptera; family Tettigoniidae; genus Anabrus; species Anabrus simplex. The sequence goes on along the minus strand of NC_090272.1, from coordinate 74,029,923 downwards.
TCTCTCGCGCTTCATACTTTAAGCGCTCAAACGGCAGTGAACTAGAACGCTGGAATGGCATCTCAAGAAGTGCTTTAAGCTTCACCGTTCTTCAGTACAGACCTCAAAGACGTCTTATCAACAGCTAAAATCGCAAGGTGTGTGGTGAATGGTCTCTCATAATATCCCTGCATGTTCTCTATCAGCTGCAATCGCACTAGCGCTGATGTTAAAAGGCTCGGCCGTTCAGGATTCCCAGAGCTGTAGTCTTCTGCAGCAAGTAGAGCCACCTTAGTTCTTTATTCCACCCTCGCTTTTATTCGCGACTATTCGTCTGCGTAATTTTGTTTGAGTTCTCGTTTAACTCGAATTCTTGACATACAGGCGTTATTCTCCATTGAACGAATTTCTCTTCCTTACCCATGCAGTTTCGGATAACCATAAACCGTGGAGAGAGTATTACTTTGTTGTAATCCAGATTTGCAATAAATGCATCCTGTAACAGCCGCTATTAGTATCATTATTGAGAATACACAGCCTGTTTCCAGTGATAATAATTTCGTATGGCTATTCCTAGCCGAGTGCAGCCCTTGTAAGGCAGACCCTCCGACGAGGGTGGGCGTCATCTGCCATGTGTAGGTAACTGCGTGTAATTGTGGTGGAGGATAGTGTTATGTGTGGTGTGTGAGTTGCAGGGATGTTGGGGACAGCACAAACACCCAGCCCGCGGGCCACTGGAATTAACCAATGAAGATTAAAATCCCCGACCCGGCCTGGAATCGAACCCGGGACCCACTGAACCGTAGGCCAGTACGCTGACCATTCAGCCAACGAGTCGGACTGTTTCCAGTCATTTGACAGGGTCAGGAATGAAATGAATAAAACCCCCATCTAGCGGCTAGTATAGGAATTGTGCCGGCCGTCGAAGCCTGTCGCACTACTCTGGGGGCGATGATTAATGACTGGCAGATGAAATCAAAGTTTGTAATTTTCATGTTCCGTATTGATGACAGTATAATTATTGTACATAAATGAGGTAATCCACCTAATCAATACAGTATAAAATTAGTACTTCAATTTATTTTAATCATGGTACTAGTTTCGTCCTGTTGATATTAGGCTATCATCAGCCGTAGGGGCGTAGAAACCCAGCACACATCACATGGAGTGCCCCGGATTTGAACCACGGAACCCAGCACTGAGATGCCGGCGCGCTGCATCATTATTAGAACCTTTTTAAACGTAAGTTGGCAGTCCTGAAGATATTTTCCCTGGTTTCTCTTTCTCGCATCAGGCAGATTTTTTGGGGTTTGAAAGGCCCGATGTAGTTATACAGAAACCACTACACAGCGCGTGGTTTACTATTTGGTGCACCATATCTGGTCATGGAGTAATGGGCCCATATTTCGTCGAGAATGCTGCACATAATCCCAAAACAGTGGACCAGGTAGTCTGCAGAGACCTATTCGAGCGGGATTTGCGCCATTTATGTCGTGCAAGAAACTCCAGTGACAATGGATGCAGCATAATGAATCTACAGATCACATAGATGGAGGGAACTACCCTCATGTAATGACACTTTGGAGATCGCCTAATTTTATCGGTACCCTTCCTTCGCCTCGGATCTCACGGGCCCAGACGCGTACATATGAAGCATATTGAAATAATCGGTCGCCAGAAGTATCTGTGTCAGTGCGATATAAAGCCAAACAAAAGACACACACACACACACACACACACACACACACACACACACACACACACACACACACACACACACACACACACACACACACACACACACACACACACACACACACACACACACACACACACACACACACACACACACACACACACACACACACACACACACACACACACACACACACACACACACACACACACACACACACACACACACACACACACACACACACACACACACACACACACACACACACACACACACACACACACACACACACACACACACACACACACACACACACACACACACACACACACACACACACACACACACACACACACACACACACACACACACACACACACACACACACACACACACACACACACACACACACACACACACTGATAGCCACTGCCTTCCTGATCATACACTGTACCTCACTGCAGTAGGGTTCAGGAGGACACCAAATATCTTGAATGCATCTGCAATAGATGTAGCAACATGAATTCGTCAGTTACTTCTAAACCAAATTCAATTTCCATGAAGAAGAAATAATCTTGGAATTAACCTTTCCGTCCGCCTCTGTGGTGTAGTGGTTAGCGTGATTAGCTGCCACCCCCGGAGGCCCGGGTTCGATTCCCGGCTCTGCCACGAAATTTGAAAAGTGGTACGAGGGCTGGAACGGGGTCCACTCAGCCTCGTGAGGTCAGCTGAGTAGAGGTGGGTTCGATTCCCACCTCAGCCATCCTGGAAGTGGTTTTCCGTGGTTTCCCACTTCTCCTCCAGGCGAATGCCGGGATGGTACCTAACTTAAGGCCACGGCCGCTTCCTTCCCTCTTCCTTGCCTATCCCTTCCAATCTTCCCATCCCTCCACAAGGCCCCTGTTCAGCATAGCAGGTGAGGCCGCCTGGGCGAGGCGCTGGTCATACTCCCCAGTTGTATCCCCCGACCAAGAGTCTGAAGCTCCAGGACACTGCCCTTGAGGCGGTAGAGGTGGGATCCGTCGCTAAGTCCGAGGGAAAAACCGAACCTGGAGGGTAAACAGATGATGATGATGATGATTAACCTTTCCTTTGTTTTTTCATTGTTTGTTTGTTTGTTTGTTTGTTTCTTTCTTTCTTTCTTTCTTTCTTTCTTTCTTTCTTTCTTTCTTTCTTTCTTTCTCGCCGCTCATCCCTCACGCTGGTGGGGTGGCAGGTGTGCCTAGTTAAGTTGGCGCATTTTTACATTCAGACACCCTTCCCGATACCAACCCTATGTGCACGGATGAATTCCCTATTGAGTGTTTCTGTTGTGGCTAGTAGTTAGCGTAGTGTGCTGTGTGTAAATGGAGAGGTCTGTATTAAGGCGAACACGAGCACTTAGTCCACGAGCAACCCTACCCTGTTTCACCACCCCGCCTGCTGTTAATCGCACGGTCCAGCGCGCACACAACTTCCCATTAATGCTACTCTTCATAAATTCAGTATCACGCTGTACATGGCGCAGTGGTTCTAGTTTCTGATAACCACGACTGAGTGATTCAAAACAAGCCCAAGTTTCCTGTTGTACGCTTATCCTGGGCTGAGAAAAAGTTGCTGTAGAAAAATAAGAACATTCTTTGGCGTGGGATTGTTGAACAAATTGGAACTTGCGTATTACACTAAGAATACATGTGGCTATAACATATAAAAATTTCATTACTATCAGATAAGTAGTTTTCCATGTATATATATTTTAAGTGAGCTATCCCTAGATAAAAAGCCAATAACCTGGACAATATTTATTACAACCACAAATAAAAATCATTAATTGACTTCAAAAACAACTTGTCTTATACATTCTAATGCAGAATTAAACAAGGGAAATATTGGTTTAACTCATTTTGCAGTAGGCCTATCGGTTCGTTTGTAATTAAAGCTTAAAACTAGAGTGTCCGTAATTAAAAAATCCGACAGTAGGCGTTACTGAAGAGGCATATTAGATGAAGAGTGATGTAGTTTCCTGTTGCTTTACTCGCCAAGAGCGGACATTGCTATTACATGTCAATCTGCACTGAAATGTACGCACCATTTGACACTATGAATGGCATTAGTAGCATCGCTCATTCCTCAGTCACTTTCATATCATCAAAGTTAGGAACGGGACCGAGACAGGTCATTGAAAGTTTAAAAAAAAAAAAAAAAAAAAAAAAATAGCCCATACCAGAAGATAATAGTGCACACTAAACACTCGGTCCGGCCAGCAAAGGCATACCTTTGTTTATCAGTCTGATTAATGTAGTATATATTTTTACAGTTAGGAATTGTATTATGTATGTGTTGACTAATTTAAGTATCTTAGGCTATCCAGTTTAAGTTTCGCTCTTCTCATTTAAGACTATGCACTGTTCCTAGACATAGATAACATAGCAACATGGTTTTTAGAATACTCAGATTGTAACATAGTAATATTCAGATAATTTCATTTTGCCTTGTATTAGAATAAGTTTCCCTGTAACGTAGTAAGCAGATACATTCTTTAGTTATTAATTTGATTTCTATTATTGTCCACTTTCTATTATTTATCCCATTTTCCATCAACAGTAATCTTAATTAATTGCATTCTTGTTACTCCTTATCTGCTTTACTCTTCATATATCTCATAAACTTTAATTAATTACAATGATATTTAAATTAATGTTGTACAAGTCTAAAAATGGTAAGTGGTTAAGTGTAAAAGAGAGCCAAGAGCCCTAACTTAGCCACTTTATGAAGACACAAATAAATAAAATAATACTCTAAGAACGGCAAAAAAAATCTTCATTCTCTGTATCTGTTTTTTCTGCCCTTAGTTAATATTAGTTAATATCGTGAATGGGCTCTCTTTTTCTTCCCAAGAAGATGAACTGAACTTTCACATAGAAACATTTTATTTGTTTTGTTATTGGAAGAGTGCTATCGAATGGCCACTGATGGTTTCAGTGTATAGCCTCATGTAGTTGTATGTAAACCTCGTTAAAGTACTCCTTCAACAAACTTCTCTAATGGATGTGCTTTTCTTTCTAAGTAATCACTCTTGACAAAAGTGTGCGCGCTGTTATTTTTCTAAGCTTCCTAGACAAATTAGGAACCATTTTTTGAAGCTATCAGAAAACACTTTGCTTTATGAATATTTGTTTACTTGTTCTGTTCTCGTAAAGGTTATGACAACGGTTATTAAACTTTTGTCACCGGCGACTCCCTTACCCGATCGTGTTTCTCGCGGTGTCCTGATGGCAGTTACGGTCGTTTAAGTCGGGTATGAGCTAATTCTTGGATATATTTTTGTGTAGGTTGCTACTTCGGGTGGAGAAATGCAGAAACAATAAACATTTAAAGTTAGTTTAATGTAGCACAATCATCATATTTCTGTTTGTAAATTACTTTTCTTATACGAATTATGAAATGAAGGTTTTCTTAACAAGGATATTTCACTTGAAAACTGAATCTTGATTTTTGCAGGTGTATACAAACTGTTAGTTAATTATTTCACTTACACAGACAATGATACAATGTATGTTATAAAAATGTGTATTTGATTGCAAAGAATAGTTTAATGTTGATAACATTTCTTACCAGACAAAGTATGGGTTTCCACACTACAGACTGTGAGTCTTGGATAGTTCTATCAAACTCAAAAAACAAATTTCGAAAATCACTTCCGGCCTACATGCAGTTCCGGAAAAACCGCCTAAAATCACTTGTTTATTTATTCGTTTTCTTTTCTATTCAAATCCTTGCATAATTAACTTATTTACATAATTCTTGCTTTAATGTGCTCCTTTGTTCAATACTCTCGGGCATTTTTTTTTAATGTCCGCACCGAATATAGTTATAAATGCTTAAGTGAAACTCTGCATTGACTCACATTAGCGCTCCTAATGCTGCTTATATGAAACAATGCATTGACTCAAGTTAGCGCTCGTAGTGGTGCTTAAGTGAAACAATGCATTGACTCACATTAGCGCTCGTAGTGGTGCTTAAGTGAAACAATGCATTGACTCACATTAGCGCTCGTAGTGGTGCTTAAGTGAAACAATGCATTGACTCACATTAGCGCTCGTAGTGCTGCTTATGTGAAACAATGCATTGCTAATCTAATCGATCTGATAACGATGATTAAGAAAAGGATTGTAATTTTTAGGGATGAATAAAGAATATATTATCATACTTTATTATATTTTATTTTCCTAAAATTCTTAGCTCATATCCCTAGGATGTTTTCAACACTGAGTTGCTTGCCTTGAATTGTTGTGAATTGTTTACTATTACAAACGCGCGCGATTTTTGTATTCAATTTCATTGATGTAATGAGAAGCATCTTTGTTGGGGAAATCTAGTGTTTACAGAACACTATGTATTCCGGTATGGGCTAGATCATATTTCTTACTTTCATTGACCCGTCTCAAAGAAATGAAAGGGGCTCATGTATAAGCGGTTCTAGTAACATCATTCCTTATGTAGACAATTCCTGTTGTGAATGGTGTGAAAATTTCGCGCATAAGGTCGGTTGGTGCGTTCATTTCAGTGGGCTTAGCAGACTGATATGTAATAATACTCCTGCCTCGGTGAGGAAAGCAACTGGAAACTAACTCAATCTTCATTTCCCTAGTATTCCTCTTCAGTAACTCCTAAGTCATTGTTGACGGCTGATGGCGGAGCTGTGGAGGATCCAACGAGCTTTCAGGCTGAGGTCTGTTATACAATAAGAAGGATGAGGCTGTATATCCTTAATTAATTGTATCCTGGTCTTATTTGAGATATTACACCCCGTACTTTTTTATTTCATACTTTTACATACTGTAATTGCTTTCTTCCCGTACTGAAAAGAGTCCGGAGAATGACACTTTACCGTACTCTAATTACTTTCCGCACTCCGTTTTTAAAATTAGAAATCGTCCCTGATTGGTTGAATTCCGCTTCACAATAATGTTACGTGGTAGCCCCTTTCGGTACCTCCAGGAAGGGACTCACACGAACTGGGATCTCTCAGCCGACTTGTGGGGTGGGGCCGGTCTTTCCGTGTATTGTTCTCGTCGGCCAGCTTAGCTGTGAGTTTCTTGGAGATTCAACAGGAATGTTCTGCCTCTAGTGACCTCACGAAAATTGTGGCTCAGATCAACCGAGCTATAAAAAGGGAGGCTAGCCACGGACAGGGAGTGACAGTTGGGCTCCGAAGTGGAGTCATTTTGGGACTCAGTGTGTTGGGGTTCGGTGGCTGGGCTGAGGGCGACAAAGGTGTTGGCTGTCGCTAGTGTCCCAGCGAGGTTTGAACGAGGAGCTGGTGTTGTGGTGTCGGAGAGACCAGTGAGTAGATGGGCTGGAGACGACGCAACGGAAGATGTGTACTACCTGAGAGTACTGTGTGCCGGTGTATTTCTGTGAACTGAGGATCGCCGTGAGTCAGCGAGGAAACCCGGTATCGTGAGTGCGAGGATAAATGGACCTGTGTTAATGTTCGCTGTTGTGAGTATCGCCCTGCTGTTGAATATTGTTAATCTGTTTAGTTGTTCGCTGCACGTGACTGTGTAAATTACTGGACTGTCTGTGGAGTTGAACGAACGAACAGTGGTCGTGTCGAGTGGCCCGTAGCCCTGGGTTCATATCCAGCGGTCTACACACAGCTGCTGTATGAGGTGACTGGACTTGGGGAAGTGAAATTACCTTCATTAATCATAGGATGTTTTCTACTCTGGTAGCTTAGTGGCCTGTTCGTGGCGTCAACTAACACGAATATTTATTTTTGTTACAACATAACCCCATGTATACACCTCGTATAACTTTCATAAGAAGACACGAACAACAAAACAAAAAAAAATGTCAATGAATGGATCAAACATGGACGATGTGCGTCGCGACTAATCAAAATTATTTGTAATTACATTCTTCTTCTTCTACCGCTTTTCCCACATATGTGGGGCCGCAGGTACGAACTGTGTTGTACATGTCGATTTGGCCTTGTTTTAGGGTCGGGATGCCCTTATTGAGACCAACCCTGTATGGAGGGATGTAATCACTATTGCGTGTTCCTGTGGTAGTTGGTAGTGTAGTGCGTTGTCTGAATATGAAGATGAAAGTTTGGGGTCAAACAAAAACACCCAGTCCCCGAGCCAGAATAATTAATCAGACGCGATTAAAATCCTCAACCTGGCCGGGAATCGAACTCAGGACCCTCTAATCCGAAGGCCTCAATGTTGACCATTCAGCCAATGAGTCGAACTTACAATTAAATTAACTTAATTTAAAATAAATGCACCGTGGTATGGAATAAAATATTGTGCGCGACAGCTACTAAAGTGACAAGTTTACGTTACCCGTTTCGAAATTCCAAGCCGGGTTTAGTGGCTCAGACGGTTGAGGCGCTGGCTTTCTGACCCCAGCTTGGCAGGTTCGATCCTAGCTGAGTCCGGTGGTATTTTAAGGTGCTCAAATACGTCAGCCTCGTGTCAGTAGATTTACTGGCAAAGAACTTCTGTGGGACTAAATTCCGGCACCTCGGCGTCTCCGGAAACCGTAAAAGTAGTTAGTGGGACGTACATCACATAGCATTATTATCGAAAATTCCAAGTAAGCATCTCTCTCGTAACGTAACAGGTCACTTTCCGGGGATGTTGTATAAATAACTGTTCCATCGTCTCCTGTTTTACAGTTCTAGAAAAACTGGATTCAAAAAAATGAGAAATAGCGAGCAGAATCAAAACACCGAATGTAGAAGTGTGTGTATTCATTGATATTAGCCCACTGGGCTTCCTGACAGGATTTATAAGATGATAAAAAGACAACAGAATTAACTCTATCCCGTAGAAAATCTTCCGTGTAGGCCTCGTAAAAGTATTAAGCCCATGAGGATATGACCATTTTATAATTTCTGGTGGCGTTTATTGTTTTAAGAGAAAGTACAACATTGCAATCATCCTCTATTAAAACCAATCATAGGGTGTTGAGGTGAAGGGGTGGGGTTGGAAAGGAAGGGGTTCGACACTTCGCAAAATTAAGATATCGGCCAAATAATGACAAGGGCCAGCGAGGGCTTGGGAATGAGACACCCTAGACCTCGAAAACCTAATACTGTCGATTAGGAAAAGAACAAGAGTTGACCAAGGGAGGTAGGGTAGGGTAGATGAAAGTGAAGAGCCTGGCATAAGAAAATGGAATCAATGCCAGGACTCGGTTAAGGGCCCCATGTTCGCCCCCTCACGCTCCCAAGTTAAGAGTCCCTGGGGCCCGTTTTAGTAGTCTCTTTCAAACAACTGAGTAACCGAGCAGGTGGCTGTGGGGTTTGGGTCACGTAGCTATCAGCTTGCATTCGGGAGATAGTGGGTTCGAACCCCACTGTTTCCGGCCCTGAAGATGGTTTTCCGTGGTTTCCTATTTTCGTACCAGGCAAATGCCGGGGCTGTACCTTAATTTAGGTGCCGTTTTTTTCCACTCCTAGCCATTTCCTATCTCATCGTTGCCATAAAACCTACCTGTGTCGGGGCAACGTAAAACAGATACTAAAAAACAACTGAGTAGGTACGCAACAACATCCTGGACGCGGCGTCCTTGCCAAAACTTAACAGCGCCCCTGAGAGTCGCGGCGCACACTTTGCGAACCACTGGTTTATGGTATTATATTAGTGTTTTAATTCAATTTCGACCCAGATGGATTCTGTCCTGCTACAAGGATATGCTTTCGATTCAGAGTATAAATGGAATAAAATTGAAAATCAAAATAAAAAGGAAATGAGCTTCAAACATTTAATTTAGCGTACAGTGAGATGCTTCAGTTTTCTTCCTTAGCAGGTGCATGTTGCCAAAGCGCCCGGGGAAATTTAGTAATGAATGGAACACATAATTAGTTGAAGGCAGGTACAGTTACCCCATTTGAACATACATACTTGCACCTACGGCAAAAAAACATTCTGTAGCCAAGCTCTATAATATTCTACTGTAATACTTCACAATGGAATGTCATATTTTCTCATCATCATCATCATCATCATCGGTTCGTCGCTCCTGCAAGCTGGGTGCGGTTGTACACGAACCGCGTAAGTTTGTTTTGTCCGATCACAGTTGTTGGTCCATTCCATCATGATATTTCACACATCGCAATTCAATGTCTTTGAAAATTTGTTTCTCACAAACATCACGAGATCTTCCTCTAGATCTTTTTGCATGTGACATTTTGTTCAAAGTATGCTTTTTGAGTCCTATTTGCAGCTACAGTCACTTCCATAAATATTCGGCCACTGATAAAATCCGCGAAAAAGTGATGACAATAACGCACCCATGAGCAGAATGTGAAACTAAATGTGTCCAAGTAATGAAACTACATTTGGTTGCTTAGGCCGAAGAGGAATCATGGAACACTGGTGTACAGTATGCTGTAAAAGAAAGGACTTTGCTCACATGGGTGAAATGACACGCCTCAAATATATTCGGTCACCCAGAAAGGTCGGGATTGCCGTTGTGTTCATCGACAGAGACAGGACAGATAGCGTTGCAAAATGTTCAGTTCAGGAGTGCGGTGCCGCGAGACACGTCGTGCCAAAATCATTTGCTGCAGTGTTGCGGATTGGTATCAAATGGGGTGCAAAAGACAACACTGCCACGTTTGAAGAACGCCAGCTCGTGATATTCCATCATGGTCGAGGTAAATCGCATAGAAAAATATAGCAGATGCTTAACAGAACTAGAACAACAGTTGGAGATATAATAAGACGATTCTAAAATGAAGACAGAATTGATTCAATTCCCCCAGGCAGGCAGACCAAGAAGGCTGACAGAACGAGAGGAGTGGTCGTGCTTCAGAATGGGAAACGAAATCCAAAAATTAGTGCTCCTAAACTGGCAGCAGCTGTTTTATAGGAGTGTAGAAAGAAAGTGGGTACTGAAACCGTGCGAAGAGCACTGCGAAGGAATGAGTTCTTTCGGAGAAGAGCTAGTAGGAAACCACACATTAGTGCAGTAGATAAAAACTAGCGGCTAGAGTTCACAAAAACCTACGTACGCAAACCCAGTGCTTGGTGGGAGGATGTTATTTGTTGATGAGTCAAAGTTCAACGTCTTCTGGTCCGATGGAAAAAATTGGTGAGGCGGAAAGGTCACGAGGAACTGAGAACAAGCAATTTACAAGCAACGGTAAAAAATGGTTCAGGAAATGCAATGGTGTAGGGATGTGTAAGCATCGAACGGAGTTGGTGCACTGAGTTTCATTGAAGATACTTTGACAAAAAAAGGGGACTATTTGGCTATCCTAAAAAACATTTGCGGCAATTTGCGGAACACTTGGTATACGGTGTACTTTCAAGTTCTACCAAGATAAAGACCTCAAGCACAAGTCGTAACAACTGCCCGAAGGTCTTGAAACTCCACCACAATCATCCGACCTGAACCCCATCGAGAATGTATGGAGTCTAATGAAGGCAGCTCTACAATTGCGGCGGCCAAGTTCCTTCAGAGACTTGAAGAGGAGACGCTACAAGAATGGGCGGCATTAAGCCCTGATTATATCAAGAAAGTTATCGCCAGTATGCCGAATCGACTGGAATAGGTCCTAAAACTTCAAGGTGGACCTACAAAGTACTGAATGTGTAACATTGTTGTGAATTATGCGAGTTTATGTTCCTTTTTTGTATAGTGGCCGAATATTTTTGAGGTGGCACTGGAATTATTGCTTTTATTTAATGTACGACAGAGGGCGTACTAATGACTGTCAGAAGAGTTTGAATTACATCACAATGTTTGTAGAACGTGTTATTAGGTTTTTCTACATGTTTCGCTGTATTATACGTTTTCAGTATAGTGTAAGAATAACTACCCAATAAAAGTGTGTGAAAATCAGACTGACCGAATTTTTATGGGAGTAACTGTATATTCTTTCCACATGGACTAACCATTGCAATGTCTTCAGTTCCGGTGTTTTAGTCAGAGTCGTTTCCAGTCCTTTCTGTCTTATATCTTCATACCTATTGTATCATTTCTTGCCGTTTGTAGACAGAAGCAGAGGACATTTTGGTTGCCTGGGGACGGTTATTGGCAGGTTGGGTCAGTGTTCCTGTTTCCCGTCCGCAAATCAAGATTGGTACAAGATGTATTTTGTGCAGTTTGATTCTGAAAGGGAGTGGAAATGTTTCATCCCAAAGCATTTAACGAATGGCGTGTTAGAAAAGGGAATCTGTTTGTAATCTGTTGCGGATTTCTTATTCTGTGGTATTCTTTGAGAAAACAAAAGCTATCTAAATATTTAATATCTACTTTATCACTACCAACCCTCAGTTGGACTGTTTCAGAATTCTTACGCATGACCAGGTCAACTGTCGCAGTTCTGCTGACGATCAGTCGCAGTATATTAAATTCTCTTTGGTAGAGATTTTGTTAGGCTTATGCCTATGCTTTCGTTTCTCGCATATCATTACATCGTCAGCAGATATTAAGGCATTTGTTGTTTGGTCCTACCTTTTAACTGCTTTAATTACCTCATCCATTGTATAGTAAGAATGAAGAGAATTGGGGGCAGATCAAGCGCATCGTCCTCCTTAGATCTGCACACAGCTCGTAATTTCTCGATATATTGTACTAGAAATATAATGTCCACCGGCACTTCCTTCTGTCTTAGACATTCCCATACATGCCTGCATAGTACGGGTCATATAGCATGTCGATGTCCAGAAATACGGCTATAGTTATTCTGTTGCTCTCCCGGTACCTCTCAAAGAGCATCCTTGTTGCAAAAAGGAGATCTATGATAGACCTACCTGATCTAAATTCATGTTATTCTTCTTAGTTCAGATTATTGATCGTTATGAAGGGAAAAATCAAACATTTCAAGTGAAATAGTCTATGAGACGAGTTGTCTGTGTTACAGCGTCTGTATGAGCAAGTCTGTGGTTGAGGATTACCTAGTTTGCTGCATCTCGTCGTTATCTACTATCGTCAGTAAAAATAAAAAGTCTGTTCCTAGAAATAAAGCACACTTCGTTTGTTATTAAAATATTTACTTCCCCAGCTGGACATACATCATCTACTGCATGTTCAGGTGCAGTTGCGTACATACATGCTTGTGACCTTAATAAAGCAGTATGATACAGTAATTAGTTTATTCTGGTGGTTCTGAATAAATTATGTTATGTACTTTTCTCTCCATCAGTAATAGCGTTTGTGTAAATAGCAGCATATCGAATCAACCTCTCATCCACGCTAATGCGGTTAGTACATAGCAACTGAGAGTTACTTCTGAAGCCACCAAAGTAGACACAACATTTCCTTATGGCAAAACGTCTGATACCTCTGATTTCCTGAAATCCATATTGCCGGGCTGAGTGGCTCAGACGGTTGAGGCGCTGGCTTTCTGACCCCAATTTGGCAGGTTCGATCTTGGCTCAGTCCGGTGGTATTTGAAAGTCCTCAAATACGTCAGCCTCGTGTCGGTAGATTCACTGGCAAGTAAAAGAACTCCTGCGGGACTAAATTCCGGCACCTCGGAGTCTCCGAAAACCGTAAAACTGTCGCAGTAACATTATTTATTACATCCATAATATATGACAAACACAGGGCGATTCCAAAGTCGAGCACTATAGGGCAGCTCTGCTACTATTGCAGATAGCGAAAAATGGAAAGAAGAAAAAGTTGTTGGAAGTACAGTCGAAAAAAATAGTTTAGTACGACATCGCTTATTACGACATATCGTATGCAACGACGTATTTTTACCACATTTTCTGATAAATGTATCTGCCATAACGTCGATTGCTGATTTTTGTTCGTTACGTATTTGGGGATTGTTGACAACAATGTAACGCTTATTATTGTAGACTTCAAATCAGTCTGTCTGTTTAAATAGTCAAGGTAAGCATCGCTGTGAAGATGTCGCAAGAGAAAAGTGTACAATATTGAAGAAAAGTCACACATAATATGGCGATTAGAAAATGGGGAAACAGACGTTAGCATCGTTAAAGAAGATATTCCACAGTTTGGAAAAACAGAGGAAAAACATCTCTTTTGAAAGAAAATTCTTTAAAACTCAAGCGGGCCAGATTATCTGTGCTGTGTACAAAAGCAAACACTAGTACGAACGCGAACTTAATTTTATTGATTCATCAGTTTACAAATATTCATTCACTTTAAATCGTACTGAAACCTAAAGTTGTGCTTGCTAGTGACCACGAAAACTATTTATTTGTCATAAGTCTGTACAGAGTTCTCCACCACATTCAACAGACACACTGGATGGACTGAGTAACTGAATGGCTACATGAATGAATTGAATGAATTTATTAATTAATGATAGCGTTACTGAATTTTATTCATGCATGAATGAATAAACACTTCTCTCCCAGTCACGGATAATCACCAACTGAGGAGAGAGCATTCCAGAGTGAATGAATAGCATTCATACATGCATGAAAAGAAATGGAATCTTTTCACTCCCAGTAACTGGTAAGACCATGAAAATTAACTGTGTACATATTATTTACAAAGTGCTGACTGGTAGGAATGACTGTTGTCAGTTGCTGTGTGTGCTTTAAGTCACAATAATATTCTCGTTGCCAGAACACAAATATTAAGGGAAGCCCTATCATAAAGCACATGAAAGTAAGGAATTACGGGGGCGTTAACTTAGCTTTCCGATAAAACAAATCACTTTTTTTTTTTTGTCTTTTTGAATGTTGCAGACCTTGAACATTATAGGAAAAGTTGTTTCTTGTTAATATCTATGTTACTTTCTGATTTATGGGCCAATAAACTTTGACGTTTTTGTGGGTGTGGCTCACAGCAACTTTTCTATGAACCCGTTTATCTCTAAATTGGATATTTGTCCACATACAGTACATTTTATCAAAATCTAGCCAAGGAAATTGGATAAATTTTTAGGGATGCTTTATATCCCTCATGAGCATAATTTGACGAACCAAAATTAAAATACTTTTCTTCGGTTAGGAGAAACAATTCTTAAAAACTAAATTTAAAAGTGTTTGAAAACATTTTTTTATATCATAATTTTGAAAGTTGGTGAAGTATAGCAATTTCTCTTCGTTTGATCATGTTACAGGCATACCTCCTTATGACTAGGAAGTTTCAGTGCTCTCATTCCAAAACTTAAAAAAAGGTACCTTTAGTGACACTATATCAGAGATAAAAGTGGTAACATTTTGGAGCTGTAAGTTGGTAGCCCTGTAGTATTCAGAATTGAAATTTCTTGTCTATTAGGAGTCGTATGCATATGGTATCTGGACAAAATTTCAGATACAATGGTGAAAGCATTGTCGAAAATATGAATTTTAAATGTTTTTTCGACCATTTGGGAGAAAGCTAAGTTAACGCCCCCTTAAGTCCTTCTGTACAATAGAATATAAGTAATGAGTATGCTGAAAGCAAGGAAGACAAGTGAGAGGTAGAAAGGGGAATGGGTGAAACCTCACGACCTGCGTCAGTCGACCTATCCAGACCACATTTTCAATAGGGTACCCTACCTGGCTGCAGTACGGTGTACACAGGTCGGCGTACGGCAATCTTCGCAGATGGTCTAAGCAACAAGGAATAAATAATTATCCGATCAATGGACTTAATCTTCAAGCGAAAGCGAATTAAATTCCTCTCCGACCCATTCCACTTATACCGTTCTGTAAACGCAATACGTACTTCAGTTACGTTCAGTGAAGTTAATTTCTCTTAATTAACTATGAAAATGTGAAGCCTAAAACTTACAGAATTTTTTTAGCAATAAACAAACAAAAATCCGGTTTGTCCGACTATCTCCTATAACGACCAATATTAGGCGATCCCTTCGGAGTCATTATAACCGGTTTCGACTGTATGTGGTTATTCATAGTACTGACGTACTTGACAAAAAGCGCAAATGGCAGTCGTCTCCAGGCTCAACCCCTTTGATCTTACCAACAAACAATACACCCTCAAAAGAAAATACGGCTACGTTACTTGGCGTACATTATGCCATGGGAGGTGTAGACACA
This sequence comes from Anabrus simplex, assembly GCF_040414725.1. Lineage (NCBI taxonomy): Eukaryota > Metazoa > Arthropoda > Insecta > Orthoptera > Tettigoniidae > Anabrus > Anabrus simplex. Next base: position 74,014,278 of record NC_090272.1, on the reverse strand, counting down.
AGGGACGGGGGCTGCGCGCATAGCATTCATGCGTCCGTGGTGTGTTGCAGTCCTGCATTGCGTGTGTATTTTGGGCGAGCGCTAGTGTCACCAGTTAATTGGGCAGCAAACAGTTCACAATGTACGCAATTCAGGAAAAGGTGGAAATAGTTCTCACGCATTCAGCAACCATGAATCAACGGGAAGCATCAGAAGAATACAACAAATTGCATCCATAGCAACTATGCCACGACACTCCTCTACTGGGCGTTTGCTGAGACGTTTCAAGGCTACACGCCGTATTTACAACAGAGCATACTCAAGAAGGCCACGTAGAGTAGCAGGGCAGTCATTTTCATTTGTCGTACTAGCGAAGCTAATAGTCAGTCCAACACGGCCAACAAGGAAGGTGGCACAAGAGGGTGGCATAAAGTCAGGTTTCGATGTCCAGAATAATATCTTCCATCCCAATAGCAGCCATTTTGTGCAAGAAATTTCCGGTGCTGACAGTTATAGATAATAATAATAATAATAATAATCGTATGGCCTCAGCTACCGTGTGCAGACATTTCGATTTGACGCCATCTGGCTGTCTGCTCGTCAATTTCGACGTTCCGTTTTACTCTAGGCCCACTAGATGGCAGACAAAGTAAACCGGATCTCTCTTGGGCGTCTATGGCTGAGATTTAATGAATTTTGTCGGGTAAACACCAAATGTGTCACCAGAGATCTTTTACATGCCGACACTTATAGATGGAGTTCGGTGAGTGGTTTGAAGAAAGGCGTCGACACCAACGAAACCTTCCAGCCGATATTCTGTTCCGCCGCCTTTCTGGATCAGTAGTAGAGTGTCGGCCTCCAGATCCCAAGATAGAGGATTCAAACCCGACAGAGGTAGTCGCATTTTTGAAGGACAGCATGTAAAAGATTTCCGGTGACATATTTGATGTTTACCAGACAAAATTCGTTAAAATTCAAGTCATAGACGCCCAGTAGAGATTTGGTGTAATCTGCCATCTAGTAGGCCTATAAAACAGAATGTTGAAATTGACGAGCAGAGAGCGTCAAATTAAAATGACTGCATCCGGTAGCCGAGGCCAAACAATTATTATTATTATTATTATTATTATTATTATTATTATTATTATTATTATTATTATTATTATTATTATTATTATTATTATTATTATTATTATTCAGCGACGAGGCCTGTTCCCATTTGAATGGTACAGTGAGCAGACATAATGCTTTGTGATAGGCAGATGAAAACTCCCATGTACCTTTAGTGGCACTTCATCGGACGGACCCAAGCTTAAATGTGTGGTGCGGCATACCATACGTGGGCGTAGTCTCATTGGAACCGTATTTCTGAATGGCAGGCTCATTGCCGAATGATATAAACATCATGAAGAGGTTTCACTGTAGCTCTATTTGGATAATTTGCACCTGGTTCGAAGACGTGAACCTCTTTCAGCATGCTGGAGCATCCCCTCACTTCGAACGGACAATCCGTCAATGACTTGATAAGACGTTGTATTGATCGACGGGGTCAATTGGAATGGCCGCCTAGATCGGCGGATCTGACGCCACTAGACTACTTTATCGAGCAACACCTCAAATCTGCTGTCTACATCAGTAAATCCCGAACACTAATCGCATAGCAAGATATCATCGGGAGAGCCTACGCAGAAATAATAACTGCAATGTTCAGGAATGTTCGTCCCAATTATTTCTTTCACCGTATTCCGTTAAATGGAAAGGAACCATCTCTAAGTCATTGTGCAGACACTCAGTGACGTACACTGCCACAACAAGCGCAAGACTAGCCAGACACAAATTAGCAAAGGCATGTTGCCGAAATGTAGATGCTGCTTTGGTCAGTGGGTGTGGCAATCAGGGATCGGGTCGAGAACGAACAACTAAAATTGTACGGCCATGTCCAACGTGGAAATGAAAACAGTCTGATCCATCAGGCCTTGAGAATTGAACAGCCACCATTTGGTAACGGAAGCTGCGTGGTAGAAATCTTGCGGTGAGCTGCTCAGGAAACAAAATATACCTGATGAGCTGGAACATCATCGAAGAGACTCCTCTCTCCGTATTCGCCGATCCCGAACTGATGGGAATACCTGATACTCGACCACAATTACGGCAAGACGAGTAGTAGTGGTATTAGTAGTGGTACTGGTCCTCATTGTATCTTCTTGCAGGTTAGAACCCAGTTTGAACAACTTCTCTGTTAGTGTGCATGCGGAGCATGTCAAGGGACATGACATGGGCAGTGGTAAATGCGTATCACTTTGTCATTGTATGCACACTTGTAGTGTCAGATGGTGATGGTGACTATTACTTTTACAGGAGGAAGTACAACCAGGCAACCGCCGCTCCTAACACTAATCAGAAGGAAAATTGGAAGATGTCCGACTCATCGAAGAATGAACTTATCGACTAAACAAAGACAAGGGTGTGAAATGACAAGACTCCAGAGGTCTCGCAAACCTAATACCGTCGGAATCTGGAGAGAACAAGAGTTGGCCAAGAAAGATCGGATAAGAAAGTTGAAAGTTAGGAGCCTGACACAGATAAGTGGATACAGTACCAGACTCAGTTAGGGGGAACCGTTATCCCCAATCCATACTTCCAAGTTGAAAGACCCTGGTGCCCATTTTAGTCGCCTCTTACGACAAGCAGGGGATACCGTGGATATATTCTACTGTTACAGTCTACTAGTATCAGTAGGTACTGTCATTGGGGGTGTGCCTAAAACGAGCTGCACCACCTCGGGATGAGGACACGAGTTTGTCCGACTCGTTGGCTGAATGGTCTGTGTACTAGCCTCCGGTTCAGAGGGTCCTGGGCTCGATTCCCGGCTGGGTCGGGGTTTTAACCTTCATTGGCTGGGGGTTGGGTGTTCGTGCTGTTCCCAACATCCCTGCAACTCACACACCACACATAACACTATCCTCCACCACAGTAACACGCAGTTACCTACACATGGCAGATGCCGCCCACCCTCATCGGAGGGTCTGCCTTACAAGGGCTGCACTCGGCTAGAAATAGCTAAACGGAATTATTATAGTTGGTACTGTCACATGGCTTCGTCTTCTGAGTGTCATTTGGTGTGTTTTAATGCACATTATGGTAGAATAAATAACCACATTCTTCCAAGACATTCCTCTGCCCTGTCCTTCCATCTTTCGGTACCTGCGCTAATAGCGGATTGTCCTGTGGTTTCGGACGTCTCAATCACTCTATATTGTTTGAGTGAATGTTTTGAACGCTGGAAATACCATCAGTATAAGGGAAAAAGTTATTAAATTTCCCTTAGTGAAAGTCAGATGATCATAAACCTTTCAGCAAAATGTGTGGCGCGATGTTACCTAGCAGCCATGCAGACTCTGTTGTGAAGTATTGACGGATGGCCATGACATACAGATCCATGACCTGTGCCGTTCTCAAGGTGCTGTTGCTAGGTAACATCGCGTCACACATTGTGTTATATGACACTATGTCGTTACACATATTTTCGGATGACCACCAACTCTGACATATTTACATAGACTGTCAAAAACAAGCAACGAAACGCGAATGAAGTGCCTTATGAAAACTTGGACTTTGATGACCTGCTCAGTATTCCTAGCACATTTCTAAACATCGAGCAAATTGAAATCCTTGTAGCTTTGGCACTGTCCTCACTGTTTGAGTTGTATATGCTGTTTACCCGTGTAGAACACACTGAAGCAAATCAAACGACTCCACACACAACTTGTTACCACGCTGAAATCCAGAGCTTCACTAATTGATAGTCGTGCGGCACAGTGATTTTAGAATCTTGTTGGCCATTCTTCTTTAAAGTGATACGTTGAACACTGTCGTCTAGAAATTGTTTCAGTTTGAACATTGTTTTGCAACACCCACCGGCCCAAGGACAGTTCCGAAACTACAGACGTATTCTTGATCAAAAATTGCAAAGCAATATTTTGCACCCGGTAAATATTAAAAGTAAATGGCAAAGTTAATTTTTGAAAGAACTTTGTACTGCCGTCTTTAATTCAAGAGTTCGAAACTAAGTGAGTACCGGGCGAGTTGGCCGTGCGCGTAGAGGCGCACGGCTGTGAGCTTGCATCCGGGAGATAGTAGGTTCGAATCCCACTATCGGCAGCCCTGAAGATGGTTTTCCGTGGTTTCCCATTTTCACACCAGGCAAATGCTGGAGCTGTACCTTAATTAAGGCCACGGCCGCTTCCTTCCAACTCCTAGGCCTTTCCCATCCCATCGTCGCCATAAGACCTATCTGAGTCGGTGCGACGTAAAGCCCCTAGCAAAAAAAAAAAACTAAGTGAGTGACTAATAGGCTATTGTTTAGTGACAGAAAATGATTTTTTTTACAATTTTTTAATGATTGAAAGACTATTTTTTACCGCTCAAAATTCCCTGTTGTGGTCATGAATATTTGACTGTCTTGTATTTGGAGGAAGATAGCGATCGCTCGAGCATTTCCGCCTTACAGTTCCGAAACCGCACACGTACTGTTGATCAAACATTGCAAAACAATATTTTGCACCCGGCAAATATTGAAATGCAAATGGCAAAGTGAATTTTTTAAAGGACTTTGTACTGTCTTCTTTATTGAAGAGTTTGAAACTAAGCTAGTGACTAATAGGGTATTATGGAGTGACACACAATGGATTGTGCAATATTTATGAATGAGATTATTTTTTTACATTAAAAATGGAGAGCTTAGTTATAATTCCCCGTTGTGGTCGTGAATGTATGTTTGTCCTGTGTTTGGAGGAAGATGGTGATCGCTGGAGCATTTCCGCCTTAAGTGGCTGCTTTACTGTTGTGCCGTTATATTTGGTTTACGAGCCATCGAAAGGTCCGCCCATATTAGTATTCCCACCAGCATCTTTACTGTGAAGTGTTTACTTTTCCCATCTCTCCTCCTCCAGGTGGATTTTTCTTAAATCTTGTATAACAAAGTGTCACTTACGAACCTTCTCTTATAAACCTTTGTCGCGTGGGCTGGTATTGCTTATGTCTTGTATTTAAAATAGATGAACCATCTAGCCGTTTGTCGGGTTATGGGATAAAGGTCTTTTTAATTTGTGGTTCTAATAAGATAAGCTACGAAGGGGGGGGGGGCGTGATGGTCGAGTGGCTTCTCATTAAGATGGCCGCGGTTCGAATTTCGATAAAGGCTTCACACATTCGAGCCTCGGTGTAACAAAATGATGTGCTCAAATTCAGGCTTATAGTTCTGAAACTGTATGAATGTTTACGGTACCTTTTGATTGTAAATCTGGGGCATGAGAGGAAATGTAACACTTAGTGGGCATCAGTTGGATACACGGGAATAGGGATGGCTTTAAAAAAGTGACGATCTTGAGGTATTGTGCTTTGTTTTGCACCGAGCGTGTTGGCCGTGTGGGTTGGTGTCGCGTAGTTGTGAGCTTGCATTCGGGAGATGGTGGTTTCAAATTCCACGGTCTGCAGCCCTGAAGATGGCTTTCCTTGGTTTATCATTTTCACACCAGGCAAATGCTGGGGTTGTACCTTAATTAAGGCCAAGGACACTACCTTCCTAGTCCTAGTCTTTTCCCATCCCTCTCCCGCCGAAAATATTTGATGTATTAGAGTAATGTTAAACAACTAGCAAAAGGGAAAAAAAAAGTGGTTTACGATTAGGGCCTCATGATTCCGAAACCAAAAGACCTACGAAGGTAGTTAAGACGTCACAAGGTAGAGCATTTGACGCCTTACATTCGCATAACAAACTGGTCTGAATCTCAATACTAAATCGCGGCAAGAGAATGTCCACCATTTGAAATTGGAATGTTGTTTGAAAAAATCAATAATTTGACCGCCCAAATATAATTCTGACCTTTCATATGGGGTACCATTAAAAAATTCTCTCCGAGCCTGACATAATGGTATCATAACGGTCGCCCTACGGGCAAAGTTATGCCGAGATCAAAAATGTGGTCATTTCTTAAATTATTGCTTCATACCATGCAGATTTCGACTCGCGATTGCTGTATCACCAATGATCAGCCCTTGTAAGGCAGACCCTCCGATGACGGTGGGCGGCATCTGCCATGTGTAGGTAACTGCGTGTTATTGTGGTAGAGGATAGTGTTACGGGTGGTGTGTGAGTTGCAAGGATGTTGGGGACAGCACAAACACCCAGCCCAGTGAAGTTTAAAATCCCCAACCCGACCGGGAATCGAACCCGGGACCCTGTGACTGAAGGCCAGTACGCTGACCATTGAGCCAACGAGTCGGACATAAATGCAAACTCGTGTCCTCATCCCGAGGTGGTGCAGCTCATTTCAGGCACACCCCCGTTGGAGGTGAGCTGCCTGTACCATTTCAACTACATACCAGCTCTCCTGCCATTTTTAAATTTCTGGCAGTACCCGAAATCGAACTCCGAGGACGGCAGCTAATGACACTAACCGTTACGCTACGGAGTATCACCGATTACACGATCTTACATGTCATAACACGCATAACTGTGCCATCGCGGTAGACTTCCGGCAGTGAGGATAGGAGTTATATGAGGCACGGCATTTGGAAACTAAAAATAATGTTATTGGTCTTTAAGTCTCACTACCTATACTTTTACGGTTTTCGAAGACGCCGAGGTGCCGGAATTTAGTCGCTCAGAAGTTATTTTACGTGCCAGTAAATCTACCGACACGAGACTGGTGTATGTGTGCATCTTCAAATACTAGCGGATTGAGCCAGGATCGAAGTTGGGGTCAGAAGGCCAGTGCCTCAACCGCCTGAGCCTCTCAGCCCAGCAATTTTGAAACTTGACAAATGTTTTGAAACATATTGTCGGATGATATAATTAGCCATCTGTGTCATTAATCGACGACCCAGTTAAGTTAGTTCGTATAAAACATCAGTAACGTAACAGGTGTAAAGACAAAATCATTTAATAGCTTTTTGCTTGCTTGCTTGTTGTATAAAGGGGTCTAACATCTAAGGTCATCGGTCCTAATCGCTTTTTATTTATTTATTTATTTATTTATTTATTTATTTATTTATTTATTGACGTGACAGTTTCTCACTACGTTCCCATTCATACCTTATTCTTCTTATTATGAATGAATATCCAGCTTTCTAACCCAGTGTGGTGCTTCTGCTGTTCGCAGTACGAAGTCTTCCCAGCTACCTGGATAAGCTCGGAGCTGTCACTCGGTTACAATGAGGGGAATGGTCTGACGAGGGGCTTTATATTCACATTCTGGGGATGATACGATATTCTTATTGTAGAGAGATTTCCTGTGCCTTCCACGACCCATCCTAATCCTGCTTAGTCTGGTCCATGTCGAACGCAATGACATTTCTTAGACAGGCAGACCCTGTTTTGTTTGGTGTGAAGGTGCCACTCATATGGTCGACTGGTGTGCGCATTTCAGTGGCCTTGGCAGATTGACATGTATTAGCAGTTCCTGGCTCAGTGAGAAAAACAACGGGAAACTTCAATTCCTCAATTTTCACGTATTCTTCTGCAGCGACGCCCAAACCATCTTGCGAGCTGACAATGGAGATGATGGGTATCCAACTAGCCTTCAGGATGAGGATTCGGATTCGAAGGGCTGATTATCTCGTAGTTTCTAACGCAAGCAAACATGCTCGTATTCATTACCATTTGACCTTCAGATCTACGTGGAATCTGAATCACAGGAATGTGAATTTACATTTCAAAAAATACGGGTACGGACAGTCAAAACGGGGTCTGACTGCCTAAGAAATGTCATTGCGTACGACATGGACCAGACTAAGCAGGATCAGTATGGGTCCTGGAAGGCACAGGAAATCTCTCTACAAAAGGAATATCGTATCATCTCCAGAATGTGATTCTAAAGCCCCTCGTCAGACCATTCCCCTCATTGTAACCGAGTGACAGCTCCGAGCTTATCCAGGTAGCTGAGAAGACTTCGTACTGCCAACAGCAGAAGCACCACACTGGATTAGGAAGCTGGATATTCGTTTATAAAACCACACTAATGTCTGATGAGAATTTGTTTACTTTTATTGAGCAGTACATGTATAAACTGTACATAATTTCCTTGCCATACATTATAAAAAATAAGAAGTAACTGGCATTGTTTATACCACGGTCACTTTTGTGCTGCAGTATCAAAGCAAAGTATGAGACAGATCGATGAAAGTAAAAGCTTCATCTATCCCGTACCAGACAACAGTGCACTCTAAGCACTGTATCTCTGCAGAGATAGTATCATTATTATTATTAAATAATAATAATAATAATAATAATAATAATAATAATAATAATAATAATAATAATAATAATAATTGAACCGGGAGGTAAACCTCAACTCCGCTCATTCAAAAGAAGCGCCTTAATGAACTCTATCTATCCAACAAAACGTGAAACTGCTACGGCATGAAGTTGGGACATTAATCAGAAGATATCACTACTGAATAATTGAGAAGTTTGTCATTTCTAAGTTTCCTCAACTAATTGGATTTATTTTGTTTGTTTTGGTGTACATCAAGAAGTTTGGACATTTCTCCATAGTTGTCATTACAGAAACTGAGGTCATGCACTCTGGTGCAAGGTAAAAGAATTTACTATTGAAAGAAATTTTGTGTTTATGGGTTTTCTCAAGTAAATTAACTTTCATTTTTATATATGTATTTCAAGGTTAGCAACACTTCTTTCTCATTCCGCCAGTTTTGAATCTAGCCAATAGGAATTTTCTGTAATTATTTTTCAATCTATCACAGGCTTCTTGTTGGTTTTTTGGGTGTAACTTTTGATTCTGCCAATAAAATCGAGAGGGTGTATCCGGATTAGTCCATAACCCTCTAGAACCGTCCCCTCACGTATATAAGCTGCGGCCTTCCCGGCTACCTTGTCTCTTGATCGCCGTATTTCTGAGAGTGTGGGTGTTTTAAGACAGGAGGCGGGGCGCCTCATTCTTCGCCAGGCAGACCAGCAGCCAAGGTAATGACCACCAATCGTATTTTTCTGTAGCTATCTCCGCAAGACTTAAACGAGGGGAAGGTTCAAATTTCTAATTATGTAATCTTCTGTTTTCTAAAATGTAAACCTTATTTCGGCTAATGTAAAATTTCATAAATTCTTAAAACTTTAAATCGGGGATAGAGAGTGCGTTACCCTCTCGAGTTCCCCTTCAACTTGGTTTGAGGTGTCTACGATTTCGAAACTGTTTTTCTTTTCTGTAATGCATTAATGTAATCTTCTTTCGAGTCACCTCAGTAGCTTGGGATTAGCCCCTGTTGTAACTATTTGATAATACTAATAAATAATAATAGAATATCATAAATAAAATATAGAAATAAATTCAATTAATAAAAAATAAAGTATCGAAAAGTCCGTAGTATGGCCGCCAGAATTCACCAGAATGGATCCCTCGAATTTAGATAGAGCATGATAATTCTTTATATCCCAGGGCGTGTACATAATGCTGCGTACTGGTTCATTTGCTGCAAGCCTTACCTATCCTCCTGAAAACGACTAAATAGGTAGGAACTGCACCTGGGTTCATCAATAACTCGACTGATTCTAAAATATCTTGCTATATTCTCAATAACATCCGTGCATGAGCACCTCATCAACACACCAAAATACACTTATATACACAAACAACATATTACTGGAAGACACCATATTTACTACAATAACAACAAAGAAAACAGTGGAAAAAGGAAAGCGAGAAGTAAGCCACCATTTGCGGTTAGTCCGTTGAACAATGTACATATAGATTAAGAACCCTTCACTGTCTCTGTATCAACGCGACTTGCCGATTCTCATAATTGGCACTTGTAATATCACACAGATACTGTACCTCATAATACTGAGTTCACTGAGTCTAACATTTGTTATAAAGATATATACATTTGAGCAACACACGCTTGTCGTTCCTGAACATCAATTATGGAAAGTCTGAGATAGCTTTCACCAAACATATAATAACAGGCCGGCACAAGTGCTATATTACCCAATGCGTAAGCACTCCACAATTTGTCGGTCAGCCACTTTCCGCGAACGTAACAAGACTACGTTCCACGAACGTTTGAAGTCCAGTCCAGTATATTGTAGCAGTGTCACTCCAGTACCGTATATCCAGTTTCACTCCCGTACGTGTTAGCACTCCTTCCTCCCCGTACAGTGTGCGTGGTTGACTTCCACTGTGATGTCGAAGTATATAAAGCCTTCTGCTCTCACATGATTCGTCGAGATTCATCCTGGCCATCCAATCAAAACTAGCTCCTTTAGTCGCGACCACGCCCCGAACTTCTTCCTGGCCCCAAGATAATAACAGACTCTGGGGTGTTTCACATGAGTCATAGAACTTTCCGAGTACAACAACAAGCCCATCTCATAAGACACTGGGATGTCCGCATGAGTCATACAAATTACCAGAGTTATTAAAGCAATGTTTTCCCAACCGTTGTACAAAACAAATTACTCATACCACATATGGAGATCTCCTAGCTTCCAAATATTAATGACAAAATATACAAATGAAATGATGATAATAATAATAATAATAATAATAATAATAATAATAGTCGAATACTGACAATAATATCTCGAGGGTGTGATATATGTACTGTCACACTGTATCATGGGGCAGAGAGCGCAATTAGGATTTTTAATTGTCTTTGAGTGTAAGTGTACGCCTCCATTCATTTTGTGCGGGCCAGTAATTTGACCTGTTTTTCTTTTCCACGAATGCCCAGTAGTTTGGGTACTAGTTAGCCCTGTGTACTAAATTGCAAAGTATCAGTTAGGCCTAAAGAGGCCAGAAATTTATAATATTTTCGATGTAATGTTGCCTTGAATAGGCTGTAAGAAATTGGTTAAAGTGTGGGAGCATGTAAGCTCTTTTCTGTGTTTTCTAAATTCTGCGGGAATGGCCAAGGAATGGGAAGGAAGCGGCCATGGCCTTAATTAAGGTTCAGCCCCAGCATTTGCCTGGTGTGAAAATGGGAAACCACGTAAAACCATCTTCAGGGCTGCCGACAGTGGGGTTCGAACCCACTATCTCCCGGATGCGAGCTCAGAGCTGCGCGCTCCTAACCGCACGGCCTCTGAACAAACTAAAATGGTAAATATCAGCGTATTCTGTTCAACATTCTTTATTTTATTAAATGTTGTGTTTTTAATTTAATGTAGTTTTCCGTCAGTCAAACTTTTGCAGAAATATTTTCAATAAACTGTTAGTCAGTCCCACTTGCTGTCCGGCACTGTATTCCATATTACGCCTCGCGGGCCTGCCTCTACCGTGCCAATGACCTATCGTCGCCCGGTACTGTTCAGTCGAAATCCCCACGCCAGCGCTGACTCAATGAACCTTTCTCTTCGGTTGCACGTTTACAACTCGGGATAATAAACTATTAAGTGGTGGTGTTCCTGTTTTAAAAGGGAGTACAACTGGGCAACCTTCCTCTAATAACAATAATCAGAGAGAAAAAATGGATGGGGTGCGACAGTTCGAAAAATGAAGGCCGAATTCCGTCGGGGTCGGAAAAGAACAACAGTTAACCGAGCTCGATAGCTGCAGTAGCTTAAGTGCGGCCAGTATCCAGTAATCGGGAGATCGTGGGTTCGAGTCCCACTGTCGGCAGCCCTGAAGATGGTTTTCCGTGGTTTCCCATTTTCACACCAGGCAAATGCTGGGGCTGTACCTTAATTAAGGCCACGGCCGCATCCTTCCACTTCCTAGGCATTTACCATCCCATCGTCGCCATAAGACCTATCTGTGTCGGTGCGACGTAAAGCAAAAAGAAAAAAACAAAACAGTTGACCGAGGAAGGTCGGATAGGATAGATGAAGGTGAGAAGCCTGACACAAGGAAGTGGAAGCAATGCCGGGACTCAGCTATGATCTCCGTGGTCGCCAACCTACACTCCGAAGTAAATATCCTCTGGAACCCCTTTTATTCGCCTTTTACGATCGAGAACTGGAAAAATCCAAAGGAAAGCAAGACGATTCGTTCTGGGTGATTTCCGTCAACAAAGATGCGAGTAAGGAGAAGAGTTGCTAGACCAAGTGGTATGTTCTAAGCTGTCAGCGGTGAGAAGGCGTGCAATGACATTAGAAGACTTAATACGCTTTGAGTATGAAAGTTCATAAATATGAAGATAAAGGTGGAAATCAAGAGCACAAATCAACAAATATTCGTTTAAAGGAAGAATAACTGGTTATTTGAACAATTTACCAAGCGAGATATTCGATACATTTCTAAGCGTATGAGAAAAGACTGGTTAAACGATTAATTGGGACTCTGCCGTCTGGGCGACAGCTGTAAATGCAGACCAGTGATGAAATGAAATGGCGTATGGCTTTTAATGCTGGGGGTGTCCGGGGACATGTTAGGTTCGACAGGTGCAGGTCTTTTGATTTGACGCCTTATTTTAGGTGACCTGCGCGTCGTGATGATGATGAAGTGATTATCAAGACAACAGATACACCCAGCCCTCGTGTCTGCAAAATTAATCCAATGATGGTTAAAATTTCCGACCCTGTCGGGAATCGAACCCGGGACCCCTGTGACCAAAGGCCATCACGCTAACCATTTAGCCATGGAGCCGGACAGATCAGTGATAATTGATTGGTTAAAAAATCGTGATTAGTTAAATCGAAACTTACACCTCGTATTTTGGCGCGGACCGTATGTTCGACATTCCTACTCTTGTCCATTTCTTACGCGTCAGATGTTCTTCTTTTTCCATTTTCTTTCTCTCCTAGCATTACAGGTAGTATTGATCGCTTGCTGGTTCCGTTTTTCTTGTGATTGGAATTGAAACGGCTTTCCCTGCGGGGAATACCATATGCGATATGTTTTTCTTCTTCTATTTTAGTAATTGAATCAAGTTGTAGTTACAGCTGCTTTATTCCAAGCTTCCTGCTTATAGATAGAATGATTGCAAGGTGATCAAATTCTGTTTTAGATGGGAGGAGCACTGGGCATATATTTCACCAATGGGATAGATAGATAGATAGATAGATAGATAGATAGATAGATAGATAGATAGACTGATATATAAGCAATTTATTTTACCTAGCAAAGTTTGGGGCACTTGTCCGTATTTTACAAGTAACCATGAGTAAGAATTTAACTCCTGATCTGCTTTACAGTGTTATATAGGATTGCTTAATTTTGGTAACCTACTACTATGCGCATGCGCTTTCTGCGATATATATATATAAAATTAATTAGATACATGATAGTCGAATGGCATAGCTACTGACTGCTCACCAAGGCGGCCGGAGTTCGAGTATCGCCCAATGAATGGGCAATTTTTGAGATGAAAAATTCTCGGTTGTATAGTTCCAAGTAAAGTGGGAGGTCTCGTTGATGTGATCGCGATATCATCAGCCACATTAAATTGTAGACTTGCTGGATTTTAAATAGGAATTAGTAGGTATACAATTTGCTTTACGTCGCGGCGACACAGATAGGTCTTACGGCGACGATGGCACAGGAAAGGGCTGGTAATGGGAATGAAGCGTCCGTGGCCTTCATCAAGGTACAGCCCCCAGCATTTCTTCTTCTTCTTCTTCTTCTTCTTCTTCTTCTTCTTAGCGTGCCTGTCCGCCTCGAACGTTGGCGATTAGCATGGCTATTCTGGCTTTATCCATTGCAATTCGAAACAGTTCTGCACATGTTTTGTTGAACTAGGTTTTAAGGTTGTCGAGCCAGGAAAATCTTTTTCGCCCAGAAGATCTTTTACCTTCTATTTTTCCTTGCAGGATAAATTGAAGCAGCTCATATATTTTCTGATTCCTCATGATGTGTCCAAAATATTGTAGTTTACGACACTTGATGGCGTTGATCAGCTCTGGTCTCTTGTTAGCTCGGCGTAGAACCTCAACGTTTGTAACTTTCTGAGTCCATGATATTCTCAAAATTCTTCTGTATAGCCAGAGTTCAAATGCTTCCATTCTAGCAGTGGTGGCTTTTGTAAGGGTCCATGTTTCCACACCGTAAAAGAGAATTGAAAACACATTGCCCCTAAGGAGCCGCATTTTGGTATCCATGGTAAGGTCGTGATTCTTGAAGGTTGAGCCCACTTCTCGCTTTTCCAGTGCGACACTTTGTTTGTTTGTTTGTTTGTTTGTTTGTTTGTTTGTTTGTTTGTTTGTTTGTTTAGTCCTCATCCCGAAGGCTGGTTGGATCCTCAACAGCTCTGCCATCAGCTGTCATAGATGGTCTAGGCATCACTGAAGAGGCGTACTAGGGAAATGAGGAGTGAGGTAGTTTCCCGTTGCTTTCCTCGCCGAGCCAGAAGTTGCTATTACATATCAGTCTGCCAAGCCCACTGAAATGCAAGCACCAACCAACCCTATGAGCAATATTTTTACGCCATTCATAGCAGGGACTGGCTGCAGAAGGAATGGCATTACTAGCATCACTCATACCTCAGTCACTTTCATTTTATCAAAGTCAAGGATAAAGCTGAGACAGATCAATGAAAGTAACAAAATTACTCTAGCCCATACCAGAAGACATGGTGCACTGTAAACACTAGGTCCGCCAGCAAAATCTCTTGCGAATTGTCCCATGCTTCGTTAATGATGGTACCCAGGTACGGATACGTTGAAACTCTCTCCATACTTACTCCATTGAGGAACAGATTCACGCCTCGGATGTTCTTCTTATTGATGATCATCAATTTTGTTTTATTAGTATTGATGTCCAGACCATCTCTTGCTTGTTTCAGAAATTTTGTACATCAACTTCCGTAGCCCTTCCATCGTATCTGCAAAGACAATTGTGTCATCTGCGTAGCGCAGATTGTTGAGTTTGACACCATTCACTGAAATTCCTTCTTCTATATCAAATAGGGCTTCTTTGAATACGTGCTCAGAATAAAGGTGGAAGAGTATCGGTGATATTATACATCCTTGCCTGACCCCTCGGCGTATCCTCACTTGCTCAGATTGGTCTTGATCTATTTTCATGACTGCAGATTGGTTCCAGTATAAATTTGCTATTATTTTTAGATCTTCCCCATCAATTCCTGTTTTCTTGAGTACATCTATCAGGTGTTCATTATTCACACGATCAGATGCCTTTTGATAATGAATGAGGCATGAAAATACATTACAGTTGATATCCCTTACATCTTTGGAACAGTACCTGTACACTAAATATTGTTTCTCTAGTGCCAACTGCCTTCAAAAACCCAAACTGGTTGGACGCTATCTGTTCTTCACAAATACTGTATATCCGCTTGTGTTAATTTTAGCAGATGGTTCATTAAACTGATGGTACGGTAGTCCCCAGATTCTTTGGCGTTTGATTTCTTATGTAAAGCAATAAATTCTGATTTTAACCATTCTGGAGGGATTTTACCCGATGAGTAAATGTCGTTGAATATTTTTGTGATCATTTTTATTTTTTCCTCACTGAGCAGTTTGAGAAATGTTGCTTGTATGCCATCTGGCCCAGCTGCTTTCCCTTCCTTCATTTGTTGTATGCCCGCTTCCACTTCACTTACTAGGATATCTGGTCCAGTTGTATCTGATATCTCTGGTTCCTGTCTCCTCATATGATCTTGGAATAACTGTTCCAGATATTTCTCCCATTTCTCTTTTCTTCTTCCTTGTCGATTATGAGGTTACCTCTACTATCTCCTAGCTTTGCACAGTTTGATTTGCGATATTTTTTTTTGCCTCTCTGACCTTCCGGTGCATATTAAAATCGTCATGTCTACTCTGATAAAACTCTATTTCTGCACATAATATAGTTTTCACTTTCTCTTTGGCTTCTCTAATTTTCCTTCTGATTGTATTTTGAACCACTCTCTATTCCATCAAATTACCTCTTCTCTTCCTTCGTTCTTCCATTAGGTCCAGAATCTCATTTCTCATCCACGTTTTCCTCTTTCTGAGGTCCGGTCTCAAATGCTATTCTTTCACTCCTTTTATCACTTCTGGCAGGTGTGTGAGTTTTTCATTAACATCGTCACCATTGTCAATCAATTTATTGCTTAGAGCTCTCTTAACTGTACTGTATGGTAACATCTTTCAATAGTATGTTGTCGTATTTCCGTGCTGTTTTGGGGACAACATATTTCATTCTGATCTTAAAATTTCCAACCACTGGGATATGGTCTGATTGTATGTCTGCTTCTGGATATGTTCTGACAGATGTACAACCATTTCTGTATCTCTTGTTCACCATCATGAAATCAATCTGATTCTTCACAATGTGTCCTGATTTGTCCATGTGTGATTTTCATGTGTATAACTTGCGTGGTGGCAGTTTGAACCATGTATTCATCACCACTACCTGATTTGTTTCTGCAAATAGTTCCAAGTCATCTCCTCGAGCGTTCCTGTCTCCTAGGCCAAAGGGTCCGATGGCGTCCGATGTTCTTCTTGCCCCAAGTTTTGCATTAAAGTCGCCCATGACTATGTTGAGGTCTTCTCTTTTTAGCTTATTCAGGATATGGTTTATGCTGTTATAGAAATTTTCGACTTCCTCATCCGGTTTGTCTGCAGTAGGAGCGTAGACTTCAATAATATTTAAGTCAACTGGCCTTGCTTTGATTTGAACTAACATAACACGTAATGTAAAAATGGGAATCCACGGAAAACCATCTTCAGGGCTGCTGTACACGGGAACGGCGTAGAAAGGATTCGCCTTGAACGAATATCCAACCTTGAGATCATTTTCATCCTACTTAACCAGACAAATGCAGTATGGATTAGAACATGCAGAGTCCATCGTATTTATTTTAATATTCCACTCGTTTATGGTCTCATTATTTGATCAAAAATTGAGAAATTTCTCCCTAAGACCCTGCATTACGAGAAAAAAAGAGTCCACAATCCCAACGAGTAGAAATGTGTCCCTATAGTTGGCAACACTGAGCTGATCCCCTGCTTCTCGTTCTGGTTCATTTGCTGTACAAGATTTGTCATCGTAGGCACTAGAATAATTTCATTAATCCCCCTCACACCCTCCCCTCCTCCCCCCTCCAAAATGCGTGTTACGATCAAATAGACAATGTAAGATCTTGCGACTAAATTATGTCATGAATCAAACCAAATTTGTAAGTACAGCTCCTCCATCTTGACAAACTGTATTCAAATGCCACATTTACTTTTTGTCATGCTCGCTCAAGGCTGGTTATGAATATTTATTTATGAACCACTTTACGTATGTGTTTTAGAGTACCCTTATCATTGCTATCCATCATCTGGAATGGTCCTCCGAGTTGATCAGAGAAGCTTACGAAGGCCCATAATTAGCTTAAAGTTGTTTCTTGATTGCTGCAGTGTAATCAACGTATCATCATTGTTGGAACGGGCTACTAACAGCGCAGTAATGGCAGATTTGTGTTTATTTATTACGCAACGTCTATGAACAATTCTCCAGCAGACCGTGAGTGGCGTATGATTAGTTTTAATTGAATGAATATCTTATCTTCATTATACAGTACGTGGCAAAACAAACGACAGGAGCATTTTTGCTCGTCTGCCGCACGAGTTTCCTTAGCAATCAAGTATTTATGTATACATATCTGTAAAATAAAAAGTTTGTTCACTTAAATCTACACGCCTCCACTGATCAGTACCAAAATTTACACCAAAAAGCCTGAGTCACTTGGAGGGGTGGTAGAGGTAGTTAAATCCAAATTTTATCTCCATGTTGTAATGGGGCACCAAACAAAAAATTAAACAAAACATCCAAGTTTTTGTAGAAGGACCGTACACAGTTGATTTTACGCCCCTCACTGTGAGAAACAGTACAACATTTTTAAGGCCTTAAAATCAACAGTTTCCGATATATTTCCAAAAAACCTCCCCGCCCTTGGAAACTGTTCAACGAATGGGCAGCCGTAACCATGGTAACGCCAGCTGATGATGTCCCATAGACAGTGCCCAAAAATGACGGACCTAACTTTAACAACTGCGTATTTTGTGGCGCCATCTCTCGACGACCTCAAAATACACTTTTTCTACGTCATCAACGCCTGCTGAATAGTTCACGTTACAGCTGGATTTTGATCTGTGATACAATCTAGCTATTTCACTCTTTGGAAAATTAACCTCAATTCCATGAATGAGAATGTTTGTATTCTGGTACTGATTACTTGCTTCAATTGTATATGCCATAGTTTTGCATTGCTCGTCGATTAATTTTAAGACGTTGCCTTGAATTCGTATTTTCTTGGCTCTTCTTATTCCAACCTGTGGAGACCGTTCTAGTCGTAGTTAACCAAAAATTGGAAAGTCTGCTCTGAATCCTTCACCTCGACTTCATCGTTAGAGGAAATCGATCACAACTACATGTTCACTAGTAGAAACTGTTGCTGGTTTGTAAGATTGTACTACATTTCCATAACGAAGCTTTCGCGATGATTGTAAACAAGGCTCAAGAAAAATCGCTGAAATTAGTAGGGATAAATATGGCAACTCCGTGTTTCTTCATGTTCAATTTTATGTACAGACTGCGCACAAAGTCCATATACACCTACTCATTATTTATTTATTTCTGTTGTCTGTTGTTATCGACTTCGATCACCGAGCTCCATAGCTGCAGTCGCTTAATTGCGGCCAGTATCCACTATTCGGGAGATACTGGATTCGAACCCCACTGTCGGCACTTCTGAATATGGTTTTCCGTTGTTTCCCATTTTCACACCAGGCAAATGGTGGGGATATAACTTACGTAAGGCCACGCCCGCTTCTTTCTCACTCCTAGCCCCTTCCTGTCCCATCGTTGCCATATGATCGATCTGTGCGGTGCGACGTATACCTACTTGTATGGAATTCGATTGTTGACAGCAGTTGGTGCCAAGATACTGAAAGAATTGCTGATACAAGTGATTATACGATTGAGGAACGTTTGCTGGCTGCTGTGTGGATTCATGAGCGTAAAATTAGTGGCAGATCAATTAAAAATGTGAGGGATGATTTCGTTGCACGGTTTGTGAAAACAGCATCGATAAATAAGATGCTGTTAGCGTGGGAAAAGAAAGCCTTTTTAACGGGCAGTCTTCTTCGTGACGCGCCGAGAAGTGGAAGACCATCCACTAGACTTGAACTTCGTGCTGACGTGGAAATATCTGTCGAACAATCTGCGGTCAAATCCATACGGAAACGTGCGTCAGAGTTGGGGATACTGGAATCAACCATGAGGAAACACATCGGAATGGATCTGAAAATGAGGTATTGGCGTCCGTTCAGTCAGATAATGATTTGGAGAGATGTGTTGATCCTTGTGGTCGGATACGTCAACATTTGCAAACAATGGATCAGAAGGCAGAAGTCATGTTCACTGACGAACGTGCGATTTATCGCAGCTTCCGTAGTCGCAACTTTTGGGGAAAACAAAATTCACATTTTTTCAAGAAATTAATTAATGTTATTTGAGTTAGGTCCCACTAACTGCTTTTACGGTTTTCGGAGACGCCGGGGTGAAGGAATTTTGTTGCGCAGGAATTCTTTTACGTTCCAGTAAATCTACCGACACGAGACTGACGAATTTGAGCACCTTCAAATACCACCAGACTGAGCCAGGATCGAACCTGCCAAGTTGGGGTCAGAAGGTCAGTGCCTCAGGCTGACGTATTTGAGCATCTTCAAATACCACCGGACTGAGTCAGGATCGAAACTGCCAACTTGCGTTCAGAAAGCCAGCGCCTTAACCGTCTGACCCACTCAGCCTGACTCTTGGACTACAATTCATATAGAATAGGCCCTATGTGTTAGTTTTTTTCGTATAGCGAACGCTTCTTAACAACGAACATTTTCTAAATTCTCGAAGGTGTCCGCTATTGAGAAGTTTCGCTGTGTTTATATCCAATTTGATGAAATCCGGAACAGGTGACTAATCCGGTAGTGTCCCGGAAAATTCAAGACTAATCTTGACGTTCTACTTAACCAGTTGTATCTACATTTATCATCTACTTGGTCAAGTTCGTTGTGAATATATATATTTTTTAAATCCAGTTCGCATATGTTGTACAGTAACTGTTATCCGTCATGAGAAATGATTCTCGGAACCCATTACAGAAGCTTGCCTCAGCCCGCAATTTGCTCTAAGTTGTTCTGTGATTACTGCCGTATAATCAACGTGTCGTCACTGTTGTTACAAGCTACCTATAGCGCAGTAATGATAGTTTTTTGTTTGTTTGTTATGCAACATCCACGAATAGTTCTCTTGTGAACCGTGAGTGGTGTATGAATTACTTTTAACTCAGTGAATGTAGTGATGGAGGATAGACCTTGCGTGTTGAAGTATTGTTATGTCATGCTGGAATATTGTAGTCACGGAATAGCAAATAGCTCGAGTCCAAGCGGAAACGTTAGCGTTTGTTGCCAGCCACGATATACTGTGCATCATTATAATAATGTTGTTTACTTTACGTCCCACTAACTATTTTTATGGTTTTCGGAGTATATATCATTATGTAAACAATGATTTGGACAGGCTTAAATTAAGTTATATTCGAATTTAGCTCCTTTTTTCTACATTCAAGAGTGATGTGCAGTATTTTTTTACTGTACACTCGTTTAAAAAAAGCGTGCCATGATGGAGTTATCATTTTGCTGCAATACTTAATAACAGAGGAAGTTCTACTCATGCCTTCTGATCATATGATACCAAAGTTCAACTTTGAAAAACCGTTTGAGACCCAGATAAAAAAAAAAGAAGACTGGGATATCAACAAATGGAATACTGAAAAAGAAGATATAGTGTGGTGGACTGATGGCTCAAAGACTGTGGATGGCACAGGAGGAGGGATCAACGGGGGAAGACCTGAGAGATCAATACAGATGAGCCTGGGCAGACAGACTACATTCTTTCAAGCTGAAATGATAGGTATCACAACACGTATTGAAGAACATCTGAAAATGAACTATAGGAATAATAACTTTTTCATTTTTACGGACAGCCAAGTGCTCATTAAGGCACTAGAGGCAGTCCGGATAACATCCAGAATTGTCTGGTATTGCCACTCACTTCTCCTGAAGCTCTCAAAGTACAACATTGTCAAAATAAGGTGTGCACCAGGGCATGCATGTATAGAAGGAAATGAAAAGGCAGATAAACTGGCCAGGAAAGGGGCAGAAACACATTTTGTAGGTCCAGAACCTGTATGCGGGATTTCCTATGGACAAGCCCGACACTACATAGGAAAATGGGTACAAAAGAAACAAACGGAGAACTGGAAAAATACTCCAGGATGCAGGCTTGCAGAGGAACTGATAAAAGGACCAAACAAGAACCATACTAAAGAACTGTTGAAACTCAGCAGAGAAAATGTAAGATGGGTAGTAGGACTGTTGACAGGACACTGCCATCTGAAAAAAACACCTACATAGAATTGGAGTAATAAGAGACAACATATGTAAGAAATTCAATGAAGCAGAGGAATCAGATGAACACACACTTTTCGAATGTGAGGCGCTGGGTAGAATCAGACTCTCCACTCTAGGACTACCAGGTGAAGAGAGAGAGAAAATCCAAGAAGACCCAATAAGAACAACCTGCAGCTTTGTGAAGGGAGCAGGTATATCTAGGTGGGAATGAAGGAAAAACATGGTAACAAAATATCTTAGAGGTCGACGCTAATTAGGAACTAATATTTAGAGGCCCCATGAAGAAGAAGAAGAAGAAGAAGCTGCCAAACTTGGCATAGTTACATCTCAAGCAGATAATCAAATGATTAGCGTAGTGAAGTGATTAGTTGAACGATCTTGCCACCAGAGGTCGTGAACGCTCTTCCACTCGTGGCGTACTGTGCGTAAAGGCTCGCAAGGACTACTCGTACGTAGTGGAACGCTGATTCTGCTCTTATGAAGCTCATCGACCACTCGACATATTATTGACACAACCGAAGAAATGTCGCCCACTTGTCAGAGTTTGAGAGGGGGTATATTATTGGAATGCGTGAAGTTAGGCAGTCGTATCGACAAGTCGGTCGTCGCCTGCGCCGTTCTGGCCAGGTTGATTGAGCGTATTGGGACCAGTGGATACATGAGGGCACGGGCACACGGCAGCTGGGCTCAGGACGTTCTCGTTAACCACCAGGATAGAGGATCGTCTGATAATCCGACAAGCACGAGTAGATAGATCCAACTGCTGCGGTGTCCGCCAACCAGGCATTTGTAGTACCATTGTTACTATCTGCGTCACGAGAAGTCGTGGCAGGTACGGCACTATACTCATTACAAACATTAGTCGTGACAGAAGAAACAGACCCATGTTCATTACTAAACTGTTCGTTATGCAGTATTTATAATTATAGTAAATGTGTTAATAAAGCAACATTGCTCTACCACTTTGAAACAGCGCCTCAATTTGCAAGTATCAACACGGACTGTACAGATGTTTGTTGTCAGGCCTTGAGACTTGAGATAGGCGCATGCGCGGCAGCCATATTTACACTTTGTACACTGACGACGGCTGTAGTCTGTCTGAAAGCCTCCACCCTGTCTTTGCTGCGGTGCACCACAGTGCCGCCGCTACTATACCCATAATAATAAAAGAAGCGTTTTGACAGATAGGGCTGGAGGGAGGAGCATTCCACGTACCATTGCACGCTGTTGCGACATTCCTGCATTCCTTTCTCCTTCCCTTCGCTTTCGACTCACTTGTTCGGTCATTCAGACCTCTGTGGTCTGTTTTGTACGTAACTCAGAAGTGGGAGGTTTGGCCAACTTTAGGCAACCCGAGCTGACCAGCAGGCTTATCTCCATGGCAACCGCAGTTTGTTTCCATGGCAACCATACCCCCATGCCCACCCAGGTAGGCTGTAAATATATCTCCCTTTAAAAACTGTCATAACGCATCTTTCAATATTTCGACTATAGTGTACTGATCTGGGGGGCCCTTCAGTAGTGATACGAGGAACATTGACGGCATAGAGATTATCTGCAGGACATCTTGCAGCCGCGTGTGTTGCGCTTCATGGCCGGGCTTCCAAGAGTCATTTTTCAGCAGGATAATGCTCGGACGCACACAGCAATGGTATGACAGGGATTGCCTCCACGACATTGCCACACTACCTTGGCCAACCCAATTGCAAGATTTATCCCTTATGTCTGGGACCATGTGGGGCGCCATCTTCAGCAGCAAAGGAGTTTGCACGATCTAGAAGACCAGTTTTCTGTATCCACCATGCCCACTCGTATCAAGATCTAGTGCCCAAGCTGGGAGCAAACCCACGGGGTACTAAAGTCTCCATTAGAATGTTCAGTTTTACGCAGTAAACTATCCGTTTGCTCTGATATCGGAATCACTTACTTCTTCTTCTTCTTCTTCTTCTTCTTCTTCTTCTTCTTCTTCTTCTTCTTCCTCTCCTTAGTTTTGCCTCATGACTGAGGTGTCGTGTATATCATAATATTCAGCCATCTAGCCGATTGAACCATACTCCGCCATTCTTCCCTATGAAATGCTTTCAATGTGGTTACTCTGAGAGAACTCCGTAGGGTGCCGTTCACCATGTCAATCCATCGTGTTGATATTCGTCCTCGTCTGGTTCCCTGGAATTTGCCCTCAACAATCAACTTTTGAAGACTACCATCTCGGCGCATTATATGTCCCAAGTAGAGTACGATCCGCTGGGAGACCTTACACGATAGACGAACTTTTATCTGAAGTTGGCTCAGGATTGATGTGTTCGTGCGATGAGCTGTCCAAGGAATCGTCAACATTTTCCTCCAGCACCACATTTCAAAGTTTTTCATCCGTTCACGATCACGTTTGAGGATGGTCCACGTCTCTGCGCCTTACAGGAAGACTGAGAAGACTAGAGATTCAGCGAGCTTCTTTTTTCTATTGATGGAATCACCTACTTACATCAACATTAAAATCACCCATTTCATATTTCATATCATTCCGACTACAGTAGTCGTTCCTGAGGATCGTTTTCTTTTGCAAGTGAGTGTAGGCTATTTTAGTAAAGCTATTTAATTCGATACAAAAAAAGGTTCGATTTTTATCTTCTACAAACAAAGCTTGTATATCAAATGTCTTAAAATAGAAACAGGCTGACAGATCGTTTTTAGCTGGTTAAGTTTCATCCAGATACCTTAAGGGGCTTTATGCTCTAAAGCATATAACGTTTCAAATGTGCTCAAATATACACAGTTATGTGCGGATGCACTGTGAAATAGAATTGAGTCTGTAAGGGAGGGGGGAAAGAGAGCTGTGGATGGAGCAGGTGCGAGCAACACTGTCCTGGCGAAAGGGGCGGAGGTGTGAGCGCATTATAAGTTTCAGAAGTTGGTGTTTTCTTCTGTAACATGTTCATTTGCGCATGATTTTAAGACGATTGTTTACTTACGAAAACAATACCAATTAAAAGGAAAACAGCAATTTATATGTTTATATTTGTATCTTCTAATAGTCCGTCTCTGTGGGGGTAGTGGTTAGTGTGATTAGCTGCCATCCCCGGAGGCCCGGGTACAATTCCCGGCTTTGCCATGCAATTTGAAAAGTGGTACGAGGGCTGGAACGGAGTCCACTCAGCCTCGGGAGGTCAACTGAGTAGAGGGGGTTCGATTCCCACCTCAGCCACCCTCGAAGTGGTTTTCCGCGGTTTCCCCACTTCCCTTCCAGGCGAATGCCGGGATGGTACCTAACTTAAGGCCACGGCAACTTACTTCCCTCTTCGTTGTCTATTCCTACAATCTTCTCATATCCCCCCAATGCCTCTGTTCAGCATAGCAGATGAGGCCGCCTTGAGCGAGATACTGGGCCTTCCGTCCAGTAGTATCCCCCGACTCAAAGTCTCACGCTCCAAGACACTGCCCTTGAGGCGGTAGAGGTGGGATCCCTCGCCGAGTCCGAGGGAAAATTCAAGCCTGAGGGTAAACGGATTAAGAAAGAAAGAAAGAAAGAAAGGAAGGAAGGAAGGAAGGAAGGAAGGAAAGAAGGAAGGAAAGATATTATAGTAGCAACCATGTGCTATTTTTGTTCTCTAAAATTAGATCTACGTTTGCCAATGTAGAAACATACGAATGTCCATTATATTTGGTCTATTAGTAAATTTATTTTGTTACGGCACGTGGCACGATGAATATTTACGAGTTCACTGTCTCAAATGGTTCAAAATTACAGCAACGACAACTTTGGCGTAATATTATTATTTGTTCTTTCGTAGCTCCTCCCTTCACCTAACATGCAACTTGATTGACAAGCTTCATATTTTATGAACAATAATTTTGTCTGTGCCGTTATTTCTACCGAAGAAATGATACTTGTCTTCTAACGTTGTGTTGGGCGACGAGACTTCCCCGTCCCCCGAGGAGATGGGGAAGCAAAGACGGATAGGAATGGAGGTGAAACTGTGCTGGCCATTGATTTCCTAGTCGCACACTGTGCGGACCTCTGCACACTGCGCGGAATTCTGGACGCCGCTGCTCTAAAGATATCATCTTTCTGATAGGTCACATCTTCCTTCGTCTCTGTAGCGATATTCGTGCAAAAAATTCCCAGTATTTTTCCTTAGGTATTTGTATTTTAATGCTGCAATCAGAATAGTGGGCACGGTTTATCATTGAACCGTTGTTGCCACGCTTCGTTCCTCGTGGATTAAGTGGTTCCGAATTGATTCCCCGCATTGTCTTCAAACATTGGTCGGAAGTTATTTCCGCCTTTCCGATCTTTACCTGGACGTCGTACAACATAAAAGTCATTAATATACAGTAATTTATTTTCAAAAATCGATATGTAAAAAGTGACTGTGAAACAAGGGTAACAAGAAAATAACGCTGGAAAATATGCATGATAAAGATATCTTCCTCCAAACAAGAAATAGAAAATTAGAGAAATTGCGATACTGCACGCTATAAGAATACACAATAACAAAAATTGTTTTATGTTTCTGTCGCCTGAATAGAGTAATGTTTATTTTATCTGACAGTTGCAACTTTATACTTTTTATAGTGTTAATCACTAGAGAGCCATGCCTTTTTAAACATTCCAATAACATTTAGACAGTCAAGGCTGAGGAAAATGTAGTAGTTTCACAATATGGAATCAATTCGGACGCGACCTTCCTTACAACCCGGGAATCAATTCGAATATACCCTTCGTTAGAAGCCGGGAATCAATTCAGCCATTAGGGAATCACTTTGGAACACTGTTCTGTACCTCGCATGACGTTTGTTGTTTGATTTGCGTTGTTTACTCCCTTGGTCAATGAATAAACAAAGAGTGAAGATCGAATTATTACTATTCTTTGACTTCATGTTTCATAACTTAATTACAGAATGTCCGGCTCCATGGCTAACAAATTAACATGCTCGGGGATTGGGTGTTTGTGCCGTCTTCAACATTAGATTTCATCCTATGTAGGGCCCCATCCTTTCAGACACGTAGTTCGTCTATGGGCATCTACTCGCAAGACCTGTACTAGGTCTCTTCAGAGCTCATTTGCCATTATTATTATTATTATTATTATTATTATTATTATTATTATATGCGAATAAGCCCTATAGGAATACGCAAAGTACTTAGAGGCGTGTATTTTCCTTCTTCTGTGCCCGTATTTCTTTCATTCTTTTACTGCGGGCTTCCTTCCTGTTTTCAGACCAGGTTGTTCCAGTCTTCTTCTTTGGTCTTTCCTCTTGGTCAACTTGCCATTTTTTAATTTTAGATCTGAAGATTACCCTGTTTTTGACATCTGCTGGTGTAATTCCTGTCTACTTTAATTCGGTTTTGATTTCTTCAATCCATTTCATTGTGTCTGTTTTATCTTCACTCATGTTTTCATAGAATTCGACTGTTTCTTTGGAAACTCTGTCTGGACGCATTCTTTTAAAATGTCCATAGAATTTTAGCCTGCTTTTTCTAATGTCACTGTGAATATTTGTGTATTATTTGATTTCCTGTCACCGAGCTCGATAGCTGCAGTCGCTTAAGTGCGGCCAGTATCCAATATTCGGGAGATAGTGGGTTCGAACCCCACTGTCGACAGCCCTGAATATGGTTTTCCGTGGTTTCCCATTTTCACACCAGGCAAATGCTGGGGCTGTACCTTAACTAAGGCCACGGACGCTTCCTTCCCATTCCTAGGCTTTTTCCTGTCCCATCGTCGCCATAAGACCTATCTGTGTCGGTGCGACGTAAAACAAATAGTTAAAAAAACGATTTCCTGTCTGCCTCTAAGTTGGTATTGTCCCTTGGTGAGTTTTGGGCCTAGAATTTTGTTTATGATTTTGAGTTCCCTTTTCGCAATGTTTTCAGTGTCTGCTTTCCTGTTCAAAATTAGCGTCTCTGGTCCATAAAGACATTCTGGTTTAATGCTTTTTGTTTTGCTAGTGGCTTTACGTTGCACCGACACAGATAGGTTTTATGGCGACGATGGGATAGGAAAGGCCTAGGAGTAGGAAGGAAGAGGCCGTGGTCTTAATTAAGGTACAGCCCCAGCATTTGCCTGGTGTGAAAATGGGAAACCACGGAAAACCATCTTCAGGGCTGCCGACAGTGGAATTCGAACCCACTATTTTCCGGATGCTAGCTCACAGCCGCGCGCCCCTAACCGCACGGCCAACTCGCCCGGTCTCCGGTTTAATGACTGTATTGTAATGTCTTAGTTTTGTGTGCTTGAAGATACATTTTTTTCTTATATTTTGGGTAACTCGATATGCAGTTTCCGTCTTTTGGCGTCTAATTTCATTGCCTTTTGTTTCGAGTCCATTTTCCCGAATTGCTTCACCAATATTCTTAAATTGTGATACTCGTTTCATTTCGCCATATTTTGTCTCCATGCATTTTTTTAGTGCGTGTTTGTTGCAGGTAATGTATTCTTTCTTTTCGAAAGATATCTGAAGGCCAACTTTTTCCGCAGTTTCATTCGGGAGTTCAGTCTGATTTCGGGCTGTTGAAATGTCTCGGGTTAATATTGCTAAGTCGTCCGCAAACGCTAGGCAAACTATCGCTATATGCCTAAAGTGATTAGATGGTGAATTTTGAGGGCCAATTTCTGTTTGCGCCATTCTTGTACCACTCTTGTATCACATTATTATTATTATTATTATTATTATTATTATTATTATTATTATTATTATTATTATTATTATTCGGTGATTCTTCAAACGTTGCTGAAAACCGCTTTCGACATTAAAATTTGAGTTTTTCTAATATCTTCAAAAAAAAGCAAAAGCAAAGCAAAGTCTTCTCCGTACAGGCCATGAAGGCCCTTGGAGGAGTGGAAGTTAAAGGCTTCCACTATCCGCAACCTCGGCACTTGATGGGGTAGAGTGGTTAGCTCTACGCCCGGGCGCAGTTGCCCCCAGGAATTAACCTGGTACTCATTTTTGGTGTAGGCTGAGTGAACCTCAGGGCCATGTGCACCTCCGGAAGTGGAAATCGCGTTTCTTAAATTTTACGACTTCCTGACGGGGATTCGAACCCACGTCCTTCCGGACGAACCGAGCACGCCTTTACCGCCTCGGCCAGGCAGCCCCTTTCTAATATCTTCAGCACGAGTAAATGTAGCTACTTGTTAATCGCATGGTTGTTCATCATTAAGTACGGAACTTCTGGTTTAAGAGAAGCGAAATGATAGCTCGGTTTTGCTTTCCTTTTGTGGAATTGAAAAAGATTTTTATTTGTTTTATGTGATTGTTTATTGACGGCATTTTAAAATATTGTTCCCGTATTTTTTGTTCAAAGCGTGGATTGTTGACGGCTTCTCAAAAAAAAATCCCTATATTTTTTGTTTAATGCTATTGGTTATTGACTGTTTTACAAAAAATCTTTATCCAGTGCTACCTTCAAAGCCCTACTTTTCTTCCATCCCAACTTTGCTGAAAACGTGTTAGTTTTGTGCTGTGGTGGTACATCCCCGCCTATCGGCACTTATAGTCCATTAAGCTCTTGGCTTGTCAGGACGACTACTGCCCACTCAGATGGCCTGCAGTTATTGGAGTGTCACTTGGTCAGCGTGACTACGCCATCTGCTATATTGTTTGGCTTACGCATCCGCGTTCGTTGCTTTTCGCATCAGACAGTTCCTCAGTTGGTCTCACGAGGATGGAATGGGGTTCACTCAGCCCCAGTCCAGAATCAAAAGCCCTAGACTAGCCGGAAATCGAACCTGGAACCTTTGGGTACACTGTCGGGCCGGCTGGTGCGGTAGTAAACCGCTAGCTAAAAAGAGAAAAAAAGATCTTTCGGTAGTCTAAAGTAAATTTACCAATTTGTGATTAAAGAGCTGTTTTAATACGGGTAAACATTAGTAATTTATACCAAATTGAAGACAGCCATCCGCTGTAGTAGAAACTTCATCATAATTATTATCGATGTCTTTGTTGTCGTCGGCAGCGATTCCATATGCTTCTTCCCTACAATCATCTGCGGTACAATATCATGCAAAACTGTAGGCTTGGAATAATGTTGAAATCAGCTAGAAATTGGTGTTACACCGGAGCAGATTTCGCACACCTGTTATTTGAGGTACATTTAAATTAAGCTGAAGTTGGGGACGTCTAATGCAGAAATTAGAATAAAATCTTCATTTACTTTACCCACTAGTGCACCTTGCTTTTGTGACGATCCATTTAACTAATGGCATTCTGGAAAGCTTTGGTGGGTTTGCCAGTCTTCTGTGTTTTCAACATAAATTTCAGAATGAAATTCCGTTTAGTGTGGAAGGTGACATGTACGGGATCTAGTAATTCTCGCTGTAAATAAATTAGTTGTTCTCATTTAGTATATTACGACACAGTGGGAATGAAGTTCCTGACCCCAAAAGTTAGAGAAACAAGTTGCTGGTAATGCGTGTATGGGGAAGTTACTTAATGTAAGCTGGCATGCGGACGTCGCCCGTAGCGACGGCATATCGCGCTGATATAATTTAACTGCGTCCAAATGAACGTATGAATGAAATATTCTTGCAACTCTAATTGCTTACTAGGAGTTGAAAGTAAAAATTATCTTTAATTCTTTCTTGCTTTTTTCTGCTGTGAGACTTCGCTACTAAGACAGTTATACATACGGTTTCCGCAGGCTTGTGTATGGGGATACGACTTACAGTACGCAGGGAATTAGGACTTTAGATTCCAATATATATAAGATGAATAAGAGGACAGGAACATTTCAGAGAAATTTATTTGGTAATACAGAATACGAGTACAGAAACACAAGGAATTGTAAGTCAAATTAGAAGACTTTATCTATTAACATTTCCTCACACTCAGAACCTGTCGAAACGTCTCTTAACAAGTGGCATGAACAATTGTGTAATTTAATGTGAGTACTTTGGGTTACAGTTGGACAAGTCATACCATACAAAAAGACAAAAGACATTTATGGAGCCAAAGGGCAGCGGACAGCCATTGTCGGTGGCTCCAGCATGTCGGACCTCCCTTTGCTGTTTTTTTTTGCTTTACGTCGCACCGGCACAGATATGTCTTATGGCGACGATGGGACAGGAAAGTGCTAGAGTGGGAAAGAAGTGGCCGTGGCCTTAATTAAGGTACAGCCCCAGTATTTGCTTGGTGTGAAAATGGGAAACCACGGAAAACCATCTTCAGGGCTGCCGACAGTGGCGTTCGAACCCACTATCTTCCGATTACTGGATACTGGCCGCACTTAAGCGACTGCAGCTATCGAGCTCGGTTTCGCTGTTATTAGAGCACTCATCCCTATACACTATCTTCTCGTAAAGTGCAGGCGGAATTTGTTTGTTCTTTCTGTGAACATGCCGTATAATTGGCGTGTGTTTGTCGAGTTCGTCTACCAGGCAAACTATAATACAGCTCGTCCCGAAAGATGTTGCGTTGGGTTCAAGTAGGGACTTCGAGCGGGCCAGTGTTCACATGAACCTGGGTTTTTCAAGCAACAACGTAACGGACCTAGTTTAGTGGACAGGAGTATTATCATGTTGATACAGAAAAGAGCTTATTCCAAACTGTTGCCACAGTGAGAGACGAATGTTATTGCCTGAAGTTTCTGGGTGTATACCAGAGCTCATCATTTCCTTCGTTAAACTAATAGTTCAAACCCACACCAGAGAGAACACCCCAGACCAATACACTACCACCACCAAATTTCATTGTTTACACGGCACACACTAGTAAACACCGTTCACCAGCCATCTGTCAGATCCACGCTCGGCCATCTGAGTGTCTTATCTCTTCCTAACACCTTGTTCCACTGCTCCGTACTTCAATTACGATGTTGTTTGCACCATTCCGAACGGCTCGACATGAGCAGTGGCTTTCTAGCAGCAGCATAACGAAGATCAAGCATGTATCACCTCCTGGCGAATAGACAGAAGTCCTCTGAAGTCATTGACGAAGCTGCGCAAAAACGTGTTTCAGAGTTCGCGGGTGTCGGTCAATTAGTTTGAAAGTCCTTGACGTTTCCACTTCATTGACATCACTAACAGTGAACCAGGGCACCGTCATCTGTTGAGGAATCTTTCTAACGGAATGCACTTTTGTATGGGCCCCTACAATCATGCCCACTTCGAACTCTCCCAACTCTCTTCCCCCTGTGGGTAGAGGCTCCTTCCTTTCATCTATCCTATTTGACCTCCCTTGGTCAATTCGTGTTCTTTTCCGACCCCAATGGTATTAGGTACGGAGGCCTAGAGAGTCTTTAATTTTCACGCCCTTCGTGGCTCTTGTCTTCCTTTGGCCGATATTTTCAATTTTCGAAGTGTCGGATCCCTTCCATTTTTCTCTCTGCACCACCACCACCACCACCACCACCACCACCACCACCACCACCACTACCTCTCTCGTAATGGCCGATAAACAATGCTTCAAACCTAAAACACAATGAAACAGCAAATAGCTCTCCTAATATGTGCTAGAAAAGACTGAGTAATCACACCCATCTATAAATCGGGAGGATTCCAGATTCAAGTGCTGGATGCATCTGACATTTTCCACTCATTCCTATTGAGAAATGTTATCTTGAGGAGTCGCCTGTAGTAGGCGGACAGATAAAGGTTTTTAGTGTGTTGTATGATGAGATGACTCGTCGGAGCCGAGTGCTACGCGCATGAAATGTTATCTGGTGTATGGCGTGTGGGAGGATACTTCGACCAGCCAGACATCATACGACTGATATCATTATCGGGTGATGCTTGCCAATTGTTCCTTGTTATTCCAGTGCTGTTGTATCTGTCTGTTCATGCATCAGGGCAACTTTATAATTAACACGCGAGGGGTCGCACCCGTTTTACAACGCGAGAGGTCGCGCGAAGGCAAATTGCCCACGCTTAATATTTTAATGAGCTGCTATTTTCCTTTGGCGGTGAATGCTCTGATAAAAATATAAATATGTACCCTGTTTAATTGCCTTTCAAATAGTACTAACATAATTACCCAGTAACAATATTTTCTCAATGAAATTTTTCGCAAAATCTGGTAAAGTTACGAGAGTTTTTAAAGAGCGCGAGAGGCCGCGCGTGAGCAAATTGCCGCAACGTTTCCATTTGTACATTTCAATGAATGATTTGGTCACAATTCAAGATGAAATGAAATGGCGTGTGGGTTTTAGTGCCGGGAGTGTCCAAGGACATGTTCGGCTCGCCACGTGCAGGTATTTTGATTTGACGCCCGTAGGCTACCAGCGCGTCATGATGAGGATGAAATGATGATGAAGACGACAAATACACCCAGCCCCCGTGCCAGCGAAATTAACCAATCCTGGTTAAAATTCCCGACCCTGCCGGGAATCGAACCCGGGACCCCTGTGGCCAAAGGCCAGCACGCTAACCATTTAGCCATGGAGCCGGACACAATTCAAGATAAAACTACAGCACCACACTTCACTGAAAGCCACCATAAACCTCATGAACTTTACTTATGAATCTTTCTTGGAAATGCAGTCGTGTAAGAATGCACTACGCGAGGGGTCGCATGAAGGCAATATGCCGCGGCAGATGCGAGAGTGAAAGAAAACTTAAACTACTCCGGAACGCAGCAGGAAATACTCTGACGATAATCAACGTCAGGCGAGAGAGAGGGAGCGGAGTGATGAAACGAAAGCCCTAAGCCCTACAGCGGCTAGCAAGGAAATTATTAACAAATATTTAAAAAGTGCGGCAGACTGCCGCGGGTGCGACCTCTCGCGTGTTAAGTACGTCTATTTTCGTGGATAATTTTGTTTATAATATTTTATTTTCCGACTTAACTCGCTCATATTTATAAGAACGTCCACTTATCATAATATCAACTACCAAGGGATTAAACTCTTTTTCATGGCAGACATGATACACTATAGCTACAGCTACCACTACATCTCCAACGGTAAGGCATTCTTAAATTCAAACCCTCATTATTGTAGACTTCCTCGTGAGCAGTCAAGATTTTCTTCTGAAGACGCAGAGCAAAGTTCTCAGTAAAACGTAGAGTTTCACCTTGTTATCTTGACACCGTGTAAGCCCAAAAGCCCGTATCATGTCTACAAGTACGGGCCGTGAAAGCATCAATGTGAGCATCTTCCCCGTTCTATTTTTCCCATGTTGATTTAGCCCAGTTTTACATCCGAATGCCCTTCTTGACGCCAAACCTATGAGGATGGATGTATTTTTTTGACATATTATGTCTTATGGCTAGGGGTCATCTGAAAATTTGCGTGACGGAAATTAAGTCACAAAATGTGCGACGGAAGTGTAACCTAGCAACCGCGTTGGCTGTGATGTAAGGTATGGATGGACGGCCAGTCAGTGTTACCTAGCAACCGTGCAGGCTATGTCTTATCGGGTGGTGGCCATCTGAAAGTAGCAGCCGTTGATGTATGGCCATAACCAAGAGACATGTTTGTGATCATTTGATTTTCGCAAAGGGAATAGTGAATTTTTTTTTTTTTGCTAGTCATTTAACGTCGCACTAACACATCGCAAGGATGGGAAAGAGCTAGGAATGGAAAGGTAACAACCATGGACTTAATGAAGGTACAACCCCAGCATTTGCCTAGTGTGAAAATGGGAAACCACGAAAAACCGTCGTCATGGCTACCGACGGTGGGATTCAAATCCACCATCTCCCGAATGCAATCACAACTATGCGCCCCCAACCGCACGGCCAACTCTCTTGGAAGGTGGGGAGGGGATATATTCACTTTTGCGTGTTTCTGTGATTGTTTGTCGTATGGTATGCTGTATATAAATGAACATGTGCATTAAGACGAACACAAACATCCATCCGCTGGTTAGAGGAATTGACCAGACGCAGTTAAAATCGCCGACCCGGCCGGGAATCGAAAACGAGGCCCTCTGACCCGAAGGTTACTACGCTTATCAGACACAGTTAAAATTGCTGACCCGTCCGGGAATTGAAACCTAAGTCCTCTGACCATTCAGCTAATCTTCCGGTAGGTGGGGTGGAAGAATACTCCCACGGTGACATCTGCCTGTCGTAAAAGATGGCCTACAAGTGACCTAGGAACTTTCATCTTGGATGCGTGGGTTGGCGACCACGGTTCCGCTAGCTGAGATTAGCATTAGTTCCACTTGTGTCAGACTCTCACTTTGATATTTCCTATCGGACCTCCCTTGGTCAACTTCTGTTCTCTTCCAACCGCTACGGTATTACGTTTGCGAGGCGTAGGGAGTCTTTCCTTTTCACGTCCTTCGTGACTCTTTGCTTTGCCGATACCTTCATTTTTCGAAATGTCGTACTTCTTCCAATTTTTTCTGTGATTAGTGTTTATAGAGGATAGTTGCCTAGTTGTATTTCATCTTAAAAATCATCACCACCACCACCATTCAGCCAAGGAGCCGGATTCTTCTTCTTCTTCTTCTTCTTCTTCTTCTTATGAACCTGTCAACTCACTTCTGCTTCTGAACGTTTCTTTTCAGTTTGTATTGTGCATTCATTCTTCAGAGGTAGGCTACTTACGTGTATTCATGAAAGGTTTGTGTAATATCTACTTTGCTGAAATTACGGCAGATTAGTTCTTAATCACAGGTTGTATTTTGACTTTCGGCGCGGAAAGCTTTGTGTTTACTTGAATGTTAGAGCAGGCTGCTTTGTAGAAGTGATGTCCTTGCAATCTACAGGATAAGCTGAGTTGAAGGCACGAGATTTGAGAAATTAAATGACGGCTGACAAAATGACAATTAGAAGAAGATCGCTTAATATAATTTGCATTAATTTGAGGCCTTAATCTTCGGTTTGTCCTATTCCTGTTGGATGCAAGGGTAATTGAATAGAAAACATCGCCGAGACTTCGACGGAGAAGTCTCAATTTGGAAATTCTTCGTTGGTCATTGTGAGTTGAAATGTCGTATGGCTTTTTAGTGCCGGGATATCCCAGGACAGGTTCGGCTCGCCAGGTGCAGGTCTTTCTATTTAACACCCGTAGGTGACCTGCGCGTCGTGATGAGGATGAAATGATGATGAAGACAGCACACACACCCAGCCCCCGTGCCATTGGAATTAACCAATTGAGGTTAAAATCCCCGACCCGGCCGGGAATCGAACCCGGGACCCTCTGAACCGAAGGCCAGTACGCCGACCGTTCAGCCAACGAGTCGGACATTGTGAGTTTACATTGTTTAAATTACTTCCTCGTGTTAATTTTGTTAAATTTTTCACTGCTGACCTTCTTGCAGGCCAGTGCTA
Organism: Anabrus simplex; assembly: GCF_040414725.1. NCBI lineage: Eukaryota > Metazoa > Arthropoda > Insecta > Orthoptera > Tettigoniidae > Anabrus > Anabrus simplex. The sequence continues at coordinate 73,978,727 of NC_090272.1, read as the reverse complement.
AGTCATCTGCGTAAGTGCACATGCTTACGTTGGTGCGTGCTACTACTGCTGTCGCCACATCCTGGACAAAGACAGCGAAGAGTAGTGGGTTTAGTGAGTCACCTTGGAGGACTCCTATCTGTTATATGATCCAGTTCGAGTGCTTTGTGCTATTTCCAAGCTGGAGACGATTTTCGGAACGTAAACATGGCATCACCGGGCGAGTTGGCCGTGCGGTTAGGGGCGCGCAGCTGTGAGCTTGCATCCGGGAGATAGTGGGTTCGAATCCCACTGTCGGCAGCCCTGAACATGGTTTTCCGTGGTTTCCCATTTTCACACCAGGCAAGTGTACCTTAATGAAGGCCACGGCCGCTTCCTTCCCACTCCTAGGCCTTTCGTATCCCATCGTCTCCATAAGACCTATCTGTGTCGGTGCGACGTAAAGCCAATTGAAAAAAAAAAAAAAAAAAGAAACTAACTTGGCATCACACCTAAGTAGACGTTCAACGTGACATGAGTAATTAATATTTCTTCTGGTGTTAACTTTCATTAAGTTCTTATAACTACAAGCAGTTATGTATTCATTTTGAACCATCATCTTGAAGGAAAGAGGGATATTTTGCAATATTCTCGCATTAGCAAATAAAGAGTTAGTGTACGTGGGGCTGTTCATATCTGGTGTTGACTCTGAACACATCCTGGAAAACAGATGTGAAGGCAGCCTTTGTATTCCTGTGCCAGCTTAGTTAAATAGTATGTATTATATCGTCCTCTTGTGAAAAGCTTTGGACCTTGCTGCTTAGATTTAGGTAACACCCAGATTTTAAACTTACTACTTTTGTTTCGATTGGAGTCCATATATTCTTTTGGCTATGGAAAGTTATGGATCCACGTAGGAAAGTAACTATCCGGTAGCTAGTGACTTGGTCATTCTGCTACCCCCTCAGGAGCGGCAGATGTTGGAGATTCTATTGGTCAGCGTAACGACTTCCGAAGCAGTTGTGCTTGGCTGTCTTTATTGACATTTCTGCCTCATGTCGGTCAGCTCCTCAGTTGCCCTCACGAGGCTCGATGAAAATCATTGGACGGGTTCTCCAACAACCCGGTCGTACACTCACTCCTTCCCAAACAAAACACGAGTATATGTATATTTCTCTGATTGTTTTACAGTTAGCCTTTGAATTTCGCGTCTCTGCAGCATTTATATCCTTCCGTCAAGCATCATTGCCATCAGTTCCAGTAATTCAAATAAAATACCAACTACAAGCTGGGATGTCGTGGTACACTTTCTGCTGTCAAAATCTAATCGTCTTCGAATATACATTGAACTTCAGGTCTGGGTATAACACAGATAAACTAAATTTTGACTCTGTCTTAGCAGAATGCTTTCTCTAAAAAACCTCACATTTGACTCCGAGCTAGCCATTTTATTTGCTTAAATAAAAATATCAATTTAATCTTATTAATTAAGCATCCACTATTTATGAGAATTGCTCTTGTTCCATTCCACCATCGAACAGGTAAGAACACTGCAATGTGTTTTTAGTGAAAAGTTAACTCGTGTCGTCATCTTGAGATTGTGCAGCTCTTTTCAGGCACACCCCACAATGGAGGCGAGCTGCATGCACCATTTCAATCACATACCAGTCATCTTGCCATTCATAAATTTCTGGCAGTACCGGGAATGGAACCCCGGCCCCCGAGGGCGGCAGCTAATAACACTAATCGTTACGCTTCGGAGGCGGGCTTTTTTCTTCATGATATACAAAGGCATAATCCCATTCTACGAAGAAAAGTACCACCTCGAGAACCAGTAATATCACCGGACTTCTGATCAGTAAAAGAAACAATTCCTCGCGTCTTCGACGATTTTTGTAAGATATTTGGGTTGAAGGAGGACCTGATATCAGATATTGTTCTGTCAGTAATAAAGGACTCATATAGCATCTTCAGGAACCATGCTTTCAGCCCATAGAAACTCGTTTGGCCTCAAATCTTCAAGATATTCATTGTACTTATTGTTTTGCTACTCTTTGTCCTTGCGATAACTTGATTTTTGTAAGCAAGAAAAAGTGATCAGAAATACTCATTTTTATTTTATTTTAAGGAATGTTGGTTTTCTTTCTTATTTGAAATTTTGTTCCGTGCCCTGTTCCGCTGTTAAATAAACTCATTAGAATAAATTTTGGTGGTAAGCGTCTGTTTGATCTCGGTCGTTTTAGAAATATTAGGAGCACGAAGAATAAATATTTTCATATTCGCACGAGAAGGTCTGTTTACTTTCCTAGAGTGAACGGAGTGAAATTTATTTGAGGTAAATGTCTCCTTTGCTAATCTCTCTCTCTCTCTCTCTCTCTCTCTCTCTCTCTCAGTGAGATAGGGCAACAATCTGTTTTACTGCTCTCAAACAAAAACTTATTTTACTGCTCTCAAACCAAAACGTACTATCCTCTACTTGTTTTATCCCTTCTCTCATAATTAACCCGTGTATGTTGACGCATATTGTATCTAATTTACACATTTTCAGAATGAAGAATATGTGAGACATCTGTATGTCACGTGTATGCACGGTATACTGATTAGTTTGGAGACAGACAAATAATGATTTCCCTGCAGTTAACTTGGTATTTACAGAGGGCACACTGCTATGGAAGTACGGGGTATGGTTGCCATGGAAACGTGGGCAGTTGCCATGGAAACGTGGGCAGTTGCCATAGACATAAGCCTGCTGGCCTGCTCGTGTTGCTTGGAGTTGCCAAACCTCTCACGTTCTGAGTTACGTACAACAGAACACAGCGGTCTGAACGAGCGAACAAGTGAGCCAGACGTTAAGGGAAGGAGAAAGGAATGCAGGAATGTGGCAACACCGTGTAATGCTCCTTCCTCCAGCATTGTCTATCAAAACGCTTCTTTTAATATTACCGTACAGTAATGCGATTGCCTTGCTCTATCCGTCGCATGCTTTTGTGTGTACAAACGACAGTACTTCCGTGTGATAAAAATATTTTTGAGTATTTGTGTTTCGCCCATCCCATAACCATTATACCTGGAGACAAAACATGACGACCTCACCTCACACCACTACTCTCCAGCGGCAGCGCGGTGTCTATTAGCGGCTTATAGGATTTACTACGTCTACTGTGGTAGCCGGAGTTGCCAAATCGTCTGCTGCACTCGACACGAAGAAAGGGTAAAGACTGAAGAGAGTGTGGAAGAAAGTGGTTTGGCAACCTCTCCACTTCAAACAATGATCACTTAAAAGTCGTTAACTCAGCAGGGTGCAGGGTGTGATTGACTGCTGGCTTCCAGCTCGCTTTCAGGAACTGAGGTCGTCATGTTTTGTCCCGAAGTATAATTGTTCTTCGGACAAAATCCTTCAGACTCTCTTATCCTTATGAGTCCTTATTCACGGAGTTCTCAGTTTCATCACTCCAGTCGGCCCACCTATTGAGGGAATAGAACGTTGAATTTCACATGCGTGACTCTTATTTTGGCAGCTAAGACTGCACAGTGTCATCATCGTTATTATCATTATCATCATTATGCAACGCGACCACAGTTAGATGGAGAGAAAGCATGTGATTCATGTTTATTTGTGTGTGTTTGTGTGTGTGTGTCATTGTATTTTATGCTCGTTGACATGCATTCTTTAACGACCATGCAAGGTGCTGTAGTGAATACTTTGTAGAACAGTTTTTGTCTGTCTGGTTGGCAAAGTAGTCTGCGCAGAACTTTTAGAAGTTCCGTCTGGAGTGGTGGCGACGGCGAAGTTGAAAAGTTCCGAACCTGACTTACCCCAGTCGACCTCATGTTTAGAGGACATTATTCTCCCGTCTCTTTATCAGCGGGCTGTCTGGAGAAACGCTCTGCCTTTTATCGTATACAAGACGATAGCTTCTTCACCTATGTTCCTTAATATTGTATTTCACTGCTTGTCTTTTCATTTACCAGTATCTCTTCCACAATCTTCTTTCAGAAAATAACTTGAACATTCCTTTTCTTCGAAATATCTAGACGCTATTTCTGAGGAGCTTTCGTGAAGCACAGTAATGTGAGTGTAAACTTATTTTTCATGTGTTAGTTACTGTTTATCTTATTAGTTATTTACAGTACGTTGCAAGTGCTGAAGGAGAGGTTTTACATACGAGGTACGATGTTCTGTGTTGAAATAAATACGTGAAACACTTTCGCCCGTGTAAAGTACAGTATTTTTAAAATTTTATATTATGTTGAATTTAGTTTTACTCAAATAATATTGATTAACACATTATTCTCAGTATAGGGCCCACCAATGTAAGAGTCAACGCCATGCATGAAAGAATAGATATTATTCAAGAATCAGTTGATAGATATATTGACTCGCCCACATGACGCAGTGTACCCGTGTGGGTTTTAGTACCGGGAGTGTCTAGAGGGTATGTCTGGCTCACCTAGTGCAAGTCTTTCTATTAGACACCCATTGGCGACCTGCGCGCCGGGCTACATAACTGTCACGCATCACTAGAAAACGGCTAAAGAGAATTTAATGCAAATGAGTATGCAGAATCGGGGAATAAGCCGCTGCAATCTAAGCCATAAATAATTTTATTCACGCTCATAGAAATGGTAGTTTAGGGGAAGGCCTAAAATTTAATTTTCAAATATTTACGTTATTAGTGGTCATATCGTAATAAAAGTTGGTATGCAAAATCGGGGAAGAGGGCAGGGGTTTTTAATTGGTGGAAACTCCCACACAGATTGGTGTCTTTAAAAGATTTTTCCCTGCCATAACAAAAAAGTAGTAGTAGTAGTAGTAGTAGTAGTAGTAGTATGACGACGACCTGGTCTAGAATAACATCTTAGACTTATTCCAAATTATAGCACCACAATTCACTTAACTCAAAATTCAACCGTGAAAAGAGCCGTTTCTTAAGAAAAGCTTCTTCCTCTTCACTTTTATGAAATTCTACATTCATTTTATACCAAACTATCAGTGAAGAGGGGGTTTCTCCTCTGGCTTGGAGGAAAAATATTCCTCCAAGTCAGATAGATTTTTCCGCCGCCAGTATAGTGAATTGATATTTTCCGACTCATCGGGTATTCCTAGGAAACAGATTAGTAAAAAGGCATAAATTTGCCCTGGGAGTCTCCACTATTCGACCCTCTCCCCGCCAAAAAAAACGAAGAGTGTTCACGAATCACGGCTGTCTGCGGCTTGGTCATTCCAGCTCTGGAACTGTGGACTGTTAGATCAGCAGTGTAGTCCTGTTCGTTAAAAGTGAGAAAATGTGTGATGTTTCATTTGATCGAGTATTTTATATGAAAGCATTGCTTTTAGTCGCGCTATTCCTACTGACGTCATTGTAATGTATGATTATTTCAGTTGGGAAAACCACTAAGACAGTCTTTATGAGGATGTAAAAAAGGCAGGTGGAGAGTGAGTGCCTACAATTATAATGAAACTCCCCAACCTGATTGTGACTGATGGTAGGCAAGCGGGCCTACCATTACAGTGAAAATTCCCTAACTCAGTCTTCATATGAGAATGTTTGGTGAATTCCCCATAGGGTAACGTTAAGAGCTATACAATTTAATACAATCTTGCTCAAAACATGTACATTAGAATTCCGTATGCAATGTACAATTCCGTATAGCGAAGCACGGGTACATCAGCTAGTAAAAACTACAGCTGGGCTATTCGGTTAGTTTTCCCATCGGGTCACTTCGAAAAAGTTACACTTATTGATTACAAAGACGTTGTCAATATATTTACATATCGAGTCACTTTTATTTTTACTTCAGGTGGTAATAACATAAATATATATTATATTGCTAGCGGTTTAACGTCTCACTAAGTATGAGAAAGGGCTACGATTCGGAAGGTAATGATTCGTGGCTTTAATGAAGGCACAGTCCCAACATTTGCGCGGTGTGAAAATGGGAAACCACGGAAAATCTTCAAGTCTGGTGACGGTGGGATTCGAAACCATCATCTCAGGAATGCAAGCTCACTGTTACGCGACCCTAACCACACGGTCAACTCGTTCGGTAACAGAAATAATGCCTAAATGCCAGTCCCGCGGTGCAGGGGTAGCGTGCCTGTCTCTTACCCGGAGGTCGCGGGTTCGTTCCCGCCCAGGTCAGGGATTTTTACCTGAATCTGGGGTTTGGTTGGAGGTCCACTCATCCTATGTGATTAAATTTGAGAAGCTATATGACAGTGATAGTGGCCCCGGTCTAGAAAGCCAAGAATAACGGCCGAGAGGATTCGCCATGCTGATCACATGACACTTGTAATTTGCAGGCCTTTGGGCTTATCAGCGGTCGCTTGGTAGGTTATGACCCTTCGGGGCTGTTGCACCATGGGATTTGGGGGTCCATGTCTAAATAGATAGCGCGCTGGACTTTGGTACAAGGGATCCCAGGTTCGATTCCCAGCCTGATGGCGATTTCAACCTTCATTGGTTAATTCATCTGGCTTGGGGATTGGGTGAGTGTGCCGTTTTCATAATTAGAATTCTTCGTACGTAGCACCCCATCCTCACAGGCGCTTAGGTTGCTATAAAATGCAGTTTAAAAACCTGCACGAGGCCTCTCCGGATACCATAAGCCAATAATAATAATAATAATAGTAATAATAATAATAATAATAATAATAATAATAATAATAATAATATGCTATGCACTTTTGAAATGTGGTGCTGGCGAAGAGTGTTATGCACACATTGGAGAACATTTCGTACCAAAGATTCCAGTTCAACTCCAGAATCAGGTTATAAGCAGTGTGTAAACAAGAGCTTTACAGTTCATTGGGCATGCTGTGCGACGTGGGAATAACAGTATACCGTACAAAAATTGATCATTCTTTGATATGTTCCTGGCAAAAGAGATCATGGACGAGTTTACACTTGATGGTCGAACATTGTTATATTATTAGACTTTGATTTACGTCGCACAGACAGGTCTTATGGCGACGCTGGGATAGGAAAGGCCTAGGAGTGGTAACGAAGCGGTCGTAGCCTTAATTAAAGTACAGCCAAGTGTGAAAATGGGAAACCACGGTAAACCATCTTCAGGGGTTCGAACCCACTATCTCCCGGATGCATGTTTACAGCTACGCGCCCCTAACCGCACGGCAAACATTATTAAGAGTATAACTGGTTTGAACATTCTTGGTACAGCACGTCTGGCCAAGGACCGCAAGAGCTGGAGACAACTGAGCAGTAGCCTCCTCGGAGATTACGATCCTCAGACTTGAAGGAACGATAAGAGAGAGAGAGAGAGAGAGAGAGAGAGAGAGAGAGAGAGAGAGAGAGAGAGAGAGAGAGAGAGATTTTTTACGATTTGTTTTACGTCGCACCAACGCAGAAAGGTCTTTTTTTTTTTGCTAGGGGCTTTACGTCGCACCGACACAGATAGGTCTTATGGCGACGATGGGATAGGAAAGGCCTAGGAGTTGGAAGGAAGCGGCCGTGGCCTTAATTAAGGTACAGCCCCAGCATTTGTCTGGAGTGAAAATGGCAAATCACGGTAAACCATTTTCAGAGCTGCCGACAGTGGGGTTCGAACCCACTATCTCCCGAATGCAAGCTCACCGTTGCGCGGCCCTAACCGCAAGACCACTTGCTCGGTTGAGGGAGAGAGAGAGAGAGAGAGAGAGAGAGAGAATTGTACATTACCTAAAGAAATTATATAATTAAAAAATACGCGTATAAATGACATCTTCAAACTAACTAATGTGACAAGTGACACATTTTTTTCTCTTACTAACGATGACTGCGACCTCTTCAGAGAAATACGATGTAGTATCGAGGACGCCAGGTTCTGTTCCGAGATGATGTCCCAAACACTGGCATGCCGCGATCTGTCGTTTATGCTCGGTGTTCGTCCTCTCTGATGTTATGTGTACAGTGTTCTACTGTACGGAGTTGAATCCTGGACTTAAACAGAGACTGTGTGAAAGAAGCTAGGAACTTTTTAAATGTGGGCATATCGTAAAATTTTGGAAATTTGCTTGAGCCGCTAATATGGAAGGGTTGCTTAGCATGGACAAGGAAATTCTCACCACCATCAAGAGAAGGGCGCTTGAACGCTTCGGCCATGTCATGCATGCTAAGAACAGCGTTCTACAGTAGGCCATCCAGTGTAAAATTGAGGAATACAGGGTCCAGGTTGCAGTAGGACGTCTTGGACAGGGAATCTCCGGCAGCAGTTCCTGCTCAGTATATGTTCGTTATTCCGGATAGCTACCAATAAAGTGGAAGTCATACTTTTGATCGGTGACGAGTTGGGAGAACACGGCGCACATATATACGAACCTTTACAAACTGAGGTCCATATGTTGTCAGAGCAGTCCTAACACAATCCTTATAATTTTCTTTAAAATTATGTACTTAAACGCACAATATAAGTGAATATGTAGCTATAATAACGATTCCATATATAGAGTGAAGTATTTTGTCCAATGACCAGTCTTAGTGGTCTCTCTGGGCGCCGAGTGAATAGGCCTGAGCTACAGTATCGCAATGTTCCACTTTCCTCATTGTTTTGAAGAGCCTAAAAGTATCAAATTTGGCAGAGTGTGGAATAAAAGACACGCTTAACACTTAATAAATAGGATACACAAATTGTTGAACATTTCTTTTTCTCAGTCACTTTCTCCTTGTTATCTAGGATCGGTCTTTGTTTTTAACGCTTTCTTCCATTTTATTTTGTTGTTTATCAGTTCCTTCATAATACCCGTGGCTTGGTTGGCTTCACTGACGTACTCTAGCCTAAGGTAACCAGACGTCCTCTTTTATTCGGACATGTCCTCCTTTTTAGACTGTTGTCGGTCCAGCAACTGAATGTTGAAAACAACCTAGGGATGTAAGCTACGAATTTTAGGTATACAAAATATAATCAAGTATGAAAATATATTCTTTATTTGTTAATAAACATTACAATCCTTTTCTTAATCATCGTTATCCGTTCGATTAGATTAGCAGTTTACATTTTTCTACCGCTACTAGCGCTAATTTGAGTCAATGCATTGTTTCACTTAAGCACCACTACTAGCGCTAATTTGAGTCAGTGCATTGTTTCACTTAAACACCACTACTAGCGCTAATTTGAGTCAGTGCATTGTTTCACTTAAACACCACTACTAGCGCTAATTTGAGTCAGTGCATTGTTTCACTTAAACACCACTACTAGCGCTAATTTGAGTCAATGCATTGTTTCACTTAAACACCACTACTAGCGCTAATTTGAGTCAGTGCATTGTTTCACTTAAACACCACTACTAGCGCTAATTTGAGTCAGTGCATTGTTTCACTTTAGCACCACTACTAGCGCTAATTTGAGTCAGTGCATTGTTTCACTTAAGCACCACTACTAGCGCTAATTTGAGTCAGTGCATTGTTTCACTGAAGCACCACTACTAGCGCTAATTTGAGTCAGTGCATTGTTTCACTGAAGCACCACTACTAGCGCTAATTTGAGTCAGTGCATTGTTTCACTTAAGCACCACTACTAGCGCTAATTTGAGTCAGTGCATTGTTTCACTTAAGCACCACTACTAGCGCTAATTTGAGTCGCATTTAGTGCATTGTTTCACTTAAGCACCACTATTAGCACTAATTTGAGTCAGTGCATTGTTTCACTCAAGCACCGCTACTAGCGCTAATTTGAGTCAATGCAGAGTTTCACGTAAGCCGTTATAACTACATTGGGTGTGGACATTTTTCAAAAAATAGAACAACGCCTGAGGGTATTGAACCAAGGTACATATAAAGAAAGAATTATGTAAATAAGTTACTTTGGCTAGGATTTGAATAAAAAAGAATACTGGTAGGGAAACTGCATTTAGTCCGAAAGTGATTGTCGAAATTTGTTTTTTAGTTTGGTAGAGCTGTCCAAGACTCGCAATTTGAAACCTTTCCGGGCCCTTTATCCCTTCAACTTTCGGCACAATTGAGGAAATTGCTTAATTTTACACTTTTCGTAGCATGGGGAGCCCTACTTTGCTAAGATGATTTCAACATTAAAACCCGAAATGTCCTCCTTTTTCGTGAATCTACTTATTTTGGGGTTTCTGTTTTACTATTTCGTTTTCACGAGTATTCTTCGTCACGCAGCGGCATCATCGATGTTGTTTCGATGTTTAGAAATCGATTATTCTGTGCATGCCTTGTATTGTGGTATAATAGATGCTATGCTATCTACTACTCTGTATACTGTATTCTTCTCTCTCAGCAATACTTCGTCAGAACACTGCAATGTTAATGAGTGACAGCTGACAACGTGACAAGCGACAGGAGATAACCGGGATTTGAAGAAGCCTGTTTTAAATGCGTGGCGCTGAAAAGTGATGCTTATTATTGTGATGTTGAAAAATGTATTCTGTATTTGCAAGCTAAGTCTAAATCCTTTCAAAATGATGTGAAATCTTTCGATCAGTTCTGCAATTTCAAACAATTCCTGAATGAACCTTAATTTAACCTTGTGGCCAGAAATAGGTAAAGTATTTCAATTCACGTAAATTGGTTGATTGTAGTTCAGAGTTATTAACCCTCAAATGCATAGTGTTGCCATCAGGCAACATAATATAACTTTTCACCTGTGTAAATGGATACAGATTGTTGACAGAGGTAGTTCTACGGCACACCTTCAACTGTACAGTCAATCAGACACATATATGCAAGTGATGCTTCTTTTTTCTTTACAGAACACATGACAAAACAGCTCTAAAACCAAAGATACTCCTTCCACCCCGTCAGCATCCACGCGTACCAACCACCGTTTATTTTTACGTTGGCCCTTCTCATCACATTACCACAGGCCACAGGAGAACCTCTGGCTCAACCTCAAAGACATTACCGACCTACGGTCGTACAAGTATACTTGCGTAAAATCGCGAAAAATCGTATATATCCCATCATGGCAAACCACGTCACATACGAGTGTTAAGGTATTAGCCTCAGTTAAGAATAGTGGGTATATCTAAAACACACAATGCACAATGCAAATTTAGGAAGACTCACAAGGGAACTGTCATACTGTCATATTGAAATCGACAATGAAATTTGGTAGAGATGATGAGGCCTCCATAAGAGAGCAATGTACAAAAATTCAGCTGCCATTTCTATTTGTAAGGTCCTGAAATCGATACGAAAATGTCTAATAGCATTGCACGCGTTAGCGTATACAGTAGCTCGACGTGGACGACAATGGTGGCCAGCTGAAGCGACCAGGTTACCTTGAGCTTTCTGTACTAGCCAGTTAACACATGTTCCTTTGAAAGAGCAGTCATGAATCCGGCTCATGTTCTAGAGTATGATTTACGTTATTTCCGTGAAAAAAAGTTTCTCCTCTTCCCGTGAAATAATTTCGGAAGAAAAGAAGATGGGGTGACATGTGATCGAACTAATTGAAAATCATCCCATGGATGCCAGCATCGTCTCGGAGTCGTGTCTGATGAGAAATAGTGAAAGTGATAGTGAAAGCAGCGACACCTCATCTGAGCTCGATAGCTGCAGTCGCTTAAGTGTGGCCAGTATCCAATATTCGGGAGATAGTAGGTTCGAACCCCACTGTCGGCAGCCCTGAAAATGGTTTTCCGTGGTTTTCCATTTTCACACCAGGCAAATGCTGGGGCTGTACCTTAATTAAGGCCACGGCCGCTTCCTTCCCACTCCTAGCCTTTCCCTGTCCCATCGTCGCCATAAAACCTATCTGTGTCGGTGCGACGTAAAGCAACTAGCATGGAAGATTGGAAGGGATAGTCAAGGAAAAGGGAAGGAAGCGGCCGTGGCCTTAAGTTAGGTACCATCCTGGCATTTGCCTGGAGGAGAGGTGGGAAAACCACGGAAAACAAGTTAGAGGATGGGTAAGGTGGGAATCGAACCCTCGTCTACTGACTGACCTCCCGAGGCGGAGTGGACCCCGCTGCAGCCCTTCTACCACTTTTTCAAATTTCGTTGCAGAGCCGCGAATAGAACCCGGGCCTCCATGGGTAGGAGCTAATTACGCTAACCACTAAACCACGGAGGCGAACGTAAATATTTTTTACCAATCGTATTTTTATAGCAACAGGCTTCCACAGATTGTTTCAATAACTGTTGGAACACACTCGTGTCTTCGGCTCTTCTCTCGTGGTTGGAATCATTTCTTATTTTATCATTCCGTGTCTCTCCAGACATCCATTCCAATATCCTTATTTCTATGACGTGCAGTTATTGATCCTGAACTTACCCTTTGCCCAGCATTCTGCGCCGTAGACCACTGCACGTCGTATCACGATATTGCATGTTTTCCGTATAAGGCGACTTGAAACTAATTCGCACACGTCATTCGAGAAGCTTGCCCTCATTTCAACCGTACGCAGTCGATTCGGTTAGTGATATCAGTATCAGAGTTTCCAGTCCTATGGACAATGGGCACTGTGCATCTGTTCCCTGCCGTTTCACTTCAGAATTCTGTTGGTCTTCAGTTGAAGCAAAGTCACATTGCAGGTTTTCGATCTTCTTCCCGCTGTTTCTATGACAAGTTTTCTTGAGCGTTTCCCTCCAGAGGTCTTATTTAATCTGCAGTTATGAAGTGAATAACAGCAAGACGTCGTCTACAAATAGAATGGCCCAAGGAGCTCCTTGTATCTACACTCTGAGTTTGTCCATCACTATTATAAACAGAGGAGGGCTAATCCTTGACGTAGACCTACCACCACTGGAAAATCCACTGTTATATCTCCAACACACTGACTGTTATGCAGCATTGAGCACACACATTCGGAGTTAATTAACAGACCATTTTGTTTGTGAACACATGTAGCAAACTACTAGGCAAATATAGTAACCAATCACTTGGACTATTTATCATTAGCCCTGCAAAAGCACTTTTATTTTCTTAAAACCTCGATTCCATTAGGTTTGCGAGACCTAGGACAACGCTATTCCCATTCTTCTCCCCATAGTTTCAATCTTCAAAGTGTTTGACTTCTCCTTTTTCCACATCTAATTAGAGCAAAAGATAACAATAATCTCGTATTTCCTCGTAAGAACTATTTACATATATTGTTCATTTCGGCAAAATGAAACCCTCATCGTAATTCAGCTGCATCAGTTCAGTTTCACACCTTGGAGTGCTTACGCTGATTTCTTTCTGTGGCGCGATCTGTTAGCAAGAATCCAAGTTAACACACAAGTCGCGCATGTTGCGTCAACTCAAAGGATTAGTCTTTACACTGCTAATTATACATTATTATTACTATACTAGAGCCTCCGTGGCTCAGACGGTAGCGCGTTGGCCTCTCACCGCTGGATACCGTGGTTCAAATCCCGGTCACTCCATGTGAGATTTGTGCTGGACAAAGCGGAGGCGGGACAGGTTTTTCTCCGGGTACTCCGGGTACTCCGGGTTTCCCTGTCATCTTTCATTCCAGCAACACTCTCCATTATCATTTCATAGCATTTATCACTCATTAATAAATCACCTTGGGAGTGGCGACCCCATTGTAATAACAGCCTTATATGCTTCATTCATTACATCCCTGACGCGGTCAATGACTGGAAAACAGGTTGTAGGTTTTCATTTTCATTACTATACTAATACTAATGATAATAACAACAATAATAGTAAATTAGTAGTTGTAGTACTAGTGCCGGTCGCGCGCTTTAGGGATAGCATGACTGCCTGTTACCCGGAGGTCCCGGGTTCGATTCCCGACCAGGCCAGGGATTTTTACCTGGATATGAGGGCTGGTTCGAGGCCTACGTGATTACAACTGAGAAGGAGCTATCTGATGGTGAGATGGCGGCCCCGGTCTAGGAAATCAAGCATAACGTCCGAGAGGATTCGTCCTGCCAGTCGGCAGCCCTGAAGATGGTTTTCCGTGGTTTCCCATTTTCACACCAGGCAAATGCTGGGGTTGTACCTTAATTAAGGCCATGGTCCCTTCGGGGCTGTTGCGCCGTGCAGTTTGATTTAGTAGTAGTAGTAGTATTATGGAGTGGATGACATCCAGAAACCTTATCAAACAGACGTTCACCAACACCTGTCGAAGGTTATATTTATGGGTAGATCTCGGAACCGTTTGCTATCAAATCAGACCTCAAAGTGCCGGACTGTCCCCACTCCTCTTCAACTGTGCGTGGAACCAAGCAGAAAGAAACTAAGATCGGTTCAGACTTAGTCTCAAACTCGAAGTAGTATACATTGACTGCCGGACCTTTGCGGGGATGACTTGGTCATTTTGCTAAGGCGATTGATTCAGATCAGGTAATTTCTAAATCCAGCCGTCATTGTTAGAGAAGTCTAAGGACAGATGTGTTTCTCTTCTGAAGACGTTGAACAGAGTCTCCGCGAAACGTAAAGAATTTCTCCGTTTCCTTGACACGGCAAAATCCCAAGAGGTCACCATGTCTATAATTTCTTCTGTTAAGAAGGAATTTATGAAAGGTCATAACCGCATTCAGTAGTTTAGAGAATTGGTTCCAGATCTACCATTCCCTCCGGGACCTGTTCTAACACGCTGGCTGATACCGACCACCCTTCATAGCAAGAGCAAACGTCACTTTCCAGACATGCGTAAAGATGAACTTTGAGCATTTTCTAGTCTAAATTCAACACCTGGCGTCTGCGCTCCTGCCCTCTGAAACATACTATTGGCATCGTAGAGATACTGTAGAATTCTGTGAACGAAATGTCTGGATCTGTAGGCACAGAATGCGCTAAATTAATCCCGGGTATGAGAAGATGAAGACAGTGAGTACAGTTTCCAGGGTAGTGAGTTCACCACTGTGGGGACCACTAGCAGAGGCTTCTACGAAATATGCGTCAGTGACAGGACCTTCATGGCTTACAGAAATGTGGTAATGGACAACAGAAAAAAGTTTCACTTCTTAAAACTTAGAAATGGGGCTAACTCTGTACAGCAGCAGTGCATAAATGTAAACTCTGTTTTATGCGAATGTTTGTGTCACATGTTGAAATGAATGATAAATTTTCATTAACATGCAATTTGGAGGTGGGATAGTTGGGTCAATGTAAATTACCTCAAGCTAGTGTCATAAAATGCAATAAAAATTCAATTTAATTATATCATGATACAGGTCAAATCATTAAATCTTTTGTCTGTACACGGTGAAAAAGGAAGGTTGCGCCGCAATCATACGGGATAGCAGAGAATGGTATTTGCACGTGAACACCCTGTTTTATTTCTCGGATACACTGTAGGTGATGTGACAAGTATGTTGGTTTTTTTCGGGATACGCTGTAGGTGCTGTGACAGTACGTTGGTTTTTTTTCGGATACGCTGTAGGTGCTGTGACAGTACGTTGTTTTATTTCTCGGATATACTGTAGATGCTGTGACAGTACGTTGTTTTATTTCTCGGATACACTTTGATGCTGTGACAGTACGTTGTTTAATTTCTCGGATACACTGTAGGTGCTGTGATAATACGTTGTTTTTTCGGATATACTGTAGGTGCTGTGACAGTACGTTGTTTTATTTCTCGGATATACTGTAGGTGCTGTGATAATACGTTGTTTTTCGGATATACTGTAGGTGCTGTGACAGTACGTTGTTTTATTTCTCGGATACACTGTACGTGCTGTGACATTACGTTGTCTTTCTTCGGATATACTGTAGGTGCTGTGACAGTACGTTTTTTTCGGATATACTGTAGGTGCTGTGACAGTACGTTGTTTTATTTTTCGGATACACTCTAGGTGCTATAACAGTACGTTGTTTTTTCGGATATACTGTAGGTGCTGTGACAGTACGTTGTTTTATCGGATATACTGTAGGTGCTGTGACAGTACGTTGTAAAACACAGTTACGTCTCGGAACTGACGAGTCTCAAAACTCACGAGCTAAAATTATTAGAAAATAGTATCAAAACTCACGATTATAAACTAGTAAGTAAATTGACATTGTAATGAGCCTCAAAATTCACGACTCCGGACAACAGGTACCTGCGATGACCGTAAGAGGGGTGAGTTGCGCGGTCACTCACGCTGCCCTTCAACCCATGTTTTTGCACACACTTCTAGAATGGGATATCCCATGTAATGTTACGTAGCTGCCTCTGTGAATCAGCGGTAGAGTGTCGGCCTCCGGATCCCAAGATAGCGGGTTCAAACCCGGCAGAGGTAGTCGGATTTTTGAAGGGCGGAAGAAAGTCCATTCGACACTCCATGTCGTACGATGTCGGCATGTAAAAGATCTCTGGTGACACATTTGGTGTTTACCCTACAAAATTCATTAAATCTCAGCCATTGACGCCCAAGAGAGTTTCGGTTTACTCGGTCTGCCATCTAGTGGTGGCCTAGAGTAAAACGGAACGTCGAAATTGACGAGCAGAGAGCCAGATGGCGTCAAATTGAAATGTCTGCACACGGTAGCTGAGGCCATACGATTATTATTATTATTATTATTATTATTATTATTATTATTATTATTATTATTATTATTATTATTATTATTATTATTATTATTATTATTATTATTATTTTTCGTCACGTATACGTTGTGCGAAACTACACGACAGGTCCACAGGGCACGCAGTTCCGGCTGGCGCTAACAGTGGACCTTTTCGCACAATTCTGATTACATTTTTAAATATCTACAGTCGTTATGTGGGAAGGGTGGGCATTTATTCATTCAAAGAACAACTGGTCCGGCTCATGAGTTTTGAGACTTGTCGTGGTAAACAAACCTACTCTTTACTAAGCCTCTTCTAGTAATTCGTGAATTTTGCTACTCGTGAATTTCAAGACTCGTGAGTTCTGAGACGATACGGTAAAACACAGTACTGTACTTTTATGCTAGGTAATACGATATGACGTAAGAACACACACAGCACTACAATAGCATGCTTCTGTGAGTCGCTCCAATTGCAGGGGCAAGCGACATGTTGTTACAAACATAACACCCCGGGAGATAGTAGGTTCGAAGTCCTGAAGATGGTTTTCCGTGGTTTCCCATTTTCACACCGGGCTGTACCTTAATTAAGGCCACGGCCGCTTCCTTCCCATTCCTTTGCCATTCCTCTCCCATCGTCGCCATAAGATCTATCTGTGTCGGTGCGACGTAAAGCAAATAGCAAAATAATAATAACAACAACACGCGTTCGGCTCCATGCCTAAATTGTTAGCGTGCTGGTCTTTGGTTAAAGGGGCCCCGGGTTCGATTCGCGGCCGGGTTGGGGTCTTTAACTTCGTCTGGTTAATTTCTCCGGCTCGAGGGCTGGATGTTTGTGTTCGTCTTAAATGTGTAAGTTCATTTCAGCGAGTCAATTCATGATTAATAAGCAACATATAAAATTCAACAAGTCAGTTTATAACTAATAAGAAACATACAGATTTGTAGCTGACCAAATGGTCGATCGAACCGAAAACCATTTTTTTTTAATAACACACCTGCTGAACGTACCTCAGAGTAGGTAGTAGAATGAATCAGAATAAGCACACAAACTGGTTTTGTAACTTCTTGTTTATAAACACTGGCCACGTGTGCGACGTAAAGCAAAACGAAAAAATTGACTTTTGGTCTTCTGGTCAATAACAGGACATTGACAGCTGTACCATGTGGTAGTAAAACACACTTCCTAAATATATCCTTACCGGGCGAGTTGGCCATGCGCGTAGAGGCGCGCGGCTGTGAGCTTGCATCCGGGAGATAGTAGGTTCGAATCCCACTATCGGCAGCCCTGAAGATGGTTTTCCGTGGTTTCCCATTTTCACACCAGGCAAATGCTGGGGCTGTACCTTAATTAAGGCCACGGCCGCTTCCTTCCAACTCCTAGGCTTTTCCCATCCCATCGTCGCCATAAGACCTATCTGTGTCGGTGCGACGTAAAGCCCATAGCAAAAAATAAATAAATATATATATCCTTCATGTTTTCGGTATAACTTTCTCTTACGCCCTCTATCGACCTTAGTGATACATCCCATCGCACATTCTCCTGTGTGTGGGGATTGTAGAATAACATCAACACTATCCCCTTCATGTCGTAAGAGGTGACTAAAAGGGGCTCTGAACTTGGGAGTGTTGGTTATCAACCTCGGTTTCCCTAGCTGAGCCCGGCATTGCTTCCACTTACTTGTGCCAGGCTCCTCACTTTCATCTAACTTGTCCTACCTCCTTTGTTCAACGATTGTTCTTTTCCGATTCCGTCGGTATTACGTTATCCAGGCCTAGGGAGTCTAATTTCTATGCTCTTCATGATCCTTTCTCTTGCCTATACCTTCATTTTTCGAAGTGTAGGACCTATTCTAATTTTTCCCTCTGATTAGTGTTAATAGAGGGTGGTCGTACTTCCTCTTAAAACGGTAATCACTACCACCACCACACATTACACGAATGTGTAAGTCGTAAATTTATGGGAAGATTGCGCATTGTGATTTTATATTTTTCCTGCAGGTTCCGATCCCTAATTTTCAGTGAAATTGTGCATTGCATTTCGTCCGTTATTTCAGATAGCCAACATGAGCTTCTGCAGTGTAAAAGGCTTCCCTGTAAAAGAACGGCTTATTGCTATAGTCTTAATATTGAAAGATGCGTTCTTACATTTCTCAGATGGAGGTCCGTCTACGGCCTGTCTGAGTGGGGAGAAGGGAGTAGGGGGGTATGGTTGCCATGGAAACGAGGGTGGACCCACTGCGGTTGCCATGGATATAAACCTGCTGGCTGGTTCGTGTTGCTTGGAGTTGCCAAACCTCATGCTTTTGAGTTGCGTACAAGAGAACACAGCGGTCTTAACGAACGGACAAGGGAACCGGTAGTGAAGGGAAAGAGAAAGGAAGGCAGGAATATGGCAACACCGTGCAATGCTCCTCTTTCCGGCCCGGTCTATCAATGTTACGAGTATGGTGCCTAGGCATATGAACGTCCACATACTGGCAAGATCATACAGAATGTGCGATGCACTGTACGAGACGATTCCACAAAGAAACCCCTCCTAACAAGACAATACTGCGTTTGGTTGACAAGCTGATTCTGACAGGACCAATTAAAGAGGAACAGAGGACAGGACGACCATCCTCACGACAGGACAGAATTGCCGCATTGGAGGCATCTTTACTCCTATCACCCAAGACGTCATTGCGGACACAGGCATCCATTCTGTGACAACACACTCTTCTTCTTCTTCTTCTCTTTGTACCGCTTTTGCCACATCTGTGGGGTCGCGGGTGCGAACTGTGTCGCACAAGTGGATTTGGACATGTTTTACAGCCGGTTGCCCTTCTTGACGCCAACCCTGTATCGAGGGATGTGATCACTATTGCGTGTTTCTGTGGTGGTTGGTAGTGTAGAGTGTTGTCTGAATATGAAGAGCAAAGTGTTGGGACAAACACGAACATCCAGTCCCCACGAATCGAGCCCGGGACCCTCTGAACAGAAGGCCTCAATGCTGACCATTCAGCCAATGAGTCGGACTTCTGTGACAACTATGAGGGTATTATTACCGATGGCAATGCTCTTGCTCGAAACTCCGGAGACTGACGTCACAAATCTCGAGACCCCGTGTCTTCACTAGGTATTATTAATGGGCGGGTATTCCAGCAACGATACCAAACAACCGAACACTATTGAAGGAAGCTGTTACGTCCGCCTCTACAGCAACAGACAGAGGTATGCATCACATAAAATGTCACACATGACACGGTGGTGCATCATTTTGTGCCACACAGTGACGTTGTAGATGCAAAAAACGCACATCCTGGTGGCAGTGAATCCATCAAATATATCTGATTATTGGAATACATTATCATGTATTGGGTGATATTGAACTATTACACCGAGCGAGTTCACCGTGTGGGTCGGGAGATAGTGGGTTCGAACCCCACTATCGTCAGCCCTGGAAAAGGTTTTCCGTGGGTTCTCATTTTGACACCAGGAAAATGCTGTGACTGTACCTTAAGGCCACGGCCACTTCCTTCCCACACTTAGTCCTTTCCTATCCCATCGTTGCCATAAGACATGCCTGCCGGTGCGACGTAAAACACATTATGTAAATAAAAATGTTCGTTTGTTCAAAATCTGAAATCTCCGAAAATTCCTCACCGATTGCTTTGAGATTTTGAGACAACGTTTCATTTGAATACGCGCGTGTTTTATATACTTCGTTTTTTGTTCATTGTCTTTCATTTCGTGTTTAACTATTTTTTCCTATGAAATAACATATCATGACTGACTGACTGATTTATCATCTCTGAGCCAAAACTACTGGACATAAGGAAATGAAATTTTGGGGATATATTCACATTGCAGTGTAGGTGCTCACTAATGGACGATTTTGGGATATTCCTTCGCTAAGAAGGTGGTGAGAGGTGGTGAACTGTTTATATTTCTATCTCAAAAACTTAACAATTTACAGACGTAAAATTTGGTGTTCGGATAATCCACTTGGTGGGGGGGGGGGTTGGAATTATTTTGCTGAGGATACTTGTATCTCAAAAACTGAAAATTTTACAGATGTGAAAATTGGTGCATAGAATCTGCTTTAAAAGTAAAGAAACACATATTGTTTTGTTTTCAGAAAATCCATTCAAGGGGCTGAAAATAATTGAAAAGGCGGTGAATTTTTAAAATCAGTAGGCCTATATCTCAAAAGCTTAACATGTTACACACATTAAAAGAGTGGTATCTGCAATCTCCTTTAAAAATAAAGGAGCACTTATTTTTTGTTTTCGGAGAATCCACTAAAGGGGGAGGGGGGGGGGAAGGAGTTGAAAAGGGGTTGAATCCTTATTATGGGGTACCTATATCTCAAAAACCGAATATTTATGTTACAGAGGTGAAAACTGGTACAAGGAAAATAATGAAACAAGTATGTTTTGTTTTGGGAAATTCCACTTACGGGGGTGAAAATAATTGAAAAAATGTGTGAATTCATAAAATGAATTTATCTACAGAATAAAAACTTGGTATTTGGAATCTTCTTTGTTTTCAAATTGAACAGTTCTATGTCGCATGTTCCAGAGGTAGTTCTGCCAATAGCGTGGTCATCTTAGCCCCAAAAGGCAATACCACAAATGTGGTTTTCAGAGATGTACTGGGGTAAATGAAACTCAAATTTTCGACGAGTTTTTATTCTTTTGGATATTTCAGATAATATTTCAGTACTACCGAGGAACGATTATTTTTATCAAATTACGAAATCCACGCGAGCGGGTAACAGCTAGTTGTAAATATTAAAAACTTATTAATACATAGTTATGTGTGGGTGACAAGGCATTTGGACCAGCCTGTACAGCGGCATTCCCCGTTCTCTGAAAGCATGTGTTCGGTTTTAGCGACCCCAACCACCTCCAAATCTGCTAGATTATGTAACTCGGCGTCAGTGTCAGCTATTTAGAACAAGAATAGCGAAGTGTGATGACTACCATTGCTTCTGAAATATTCAGAACCCAGCTCTCGCTTCGTGTGTGAATTTCTGATAGACTTCCAATTGAAGCAAGCCCATTTCTGCTTGTCCCTCTAACAGAAAGCTGTACTCGCACATACACCAGAGAGAGAGAGAGTGTGTGTGTGTGTGTGTGTGTGTGTGTGTGTGTGTGTGTGTGTGTGTGTGTGTGTGTGTGTGTGTGTGTGTGTGTGTGTGTGTGCGCGCGCGATAATTTCTCCGTACCGCATCGTTCGCAAGTGTCTGATAGAGAACTACAATACGAGCGTTGTCATCACAACCACTCAGTACTTTCCAGCAGACAAGCACTCTGGTATAGGTATGCTCACGAAATACATGTCCCTAAATATATAACAATAATAATTTATAAAAATATAATAAATGTACAATATGCTCCAGAATTTCAAATTGGTCGAATAAGGAAAGTAAAGACATTCAGATATTTGGTTGCAACGGGACCGAAACGCTTGGAAATGTGCTGGGATTTTGCAGGAGCACCGAATTACTACGTAACAATCGTCACCACCGTATGAGGACATCAGTTGTTCAAAGCCTTTCTCAACGTGGATGAGAGGTGCACGAAGAAGTTACCTGCGTCTCTACGGACAACTCAACGAGAAAAGTAGACCTCATAGCCATTAGTAAGAAAGATAAGAAAGTGATTGTGTTAGATCCTACCATTCGCTTCGAGAGGGACTTGCAACAAGTTCAGGATGATAATATGAAAAATAAACCATTTATACACGATTCCTGCCATATCTGTCATTCAGATATAATATTCCTCTTGGTCATTTGGTTGTCAGAGGCCTGCTGTTTGGTTCCGAAGAACCTAGCCACTATCCTTCAAAATTTAGAAATTCCTTTTTTCCGACATAGATAAAATCTTATTGCCGATTATAAGAGATTCTGTACAAATTATACAGTTGTATTTATACCTGAAATCGTAATCCCCTTACGATGAATTTTTCAGAAAAGGTAATTAGCTTATTTCATTATGTAATTACATACTGTAAGTTATGTATTCCAGGCCTTTAAGGTCATCCTCGCTGAAGGCCGGATGATTTATCTTTTAATGATGTCGGAACATAACTTCTACAACAAAATGTTCATCTAAAACCTAAAAAAAAAAAAAAAAAAAAACACTACACCACATTAGTCAAACCGGAATGCCTATACGCCATGAATGTCTACTACAGAATTACAAGTTGAATAAATTAGACGTACTGGAAAGAAAAATTATACGGAAAATGCTCAGTCCGCTAAGAGCTACAGAACTCTGGAAATCAAGAAGTAATGATGTCGGAACATAACAGAAACAATGTGGAAGAGGCGATTGCTTTTTTTTTTGTTTTTGTTTACATGTATGTAGATGGCAGTCCGACTCGTTGGCTGAATGGTCAGCGTACTACCCTTCGGTTCAGAGGGCCCTGAGTTCGATTTCCGGTGGGGTCGGAGACTTTAATCGCTTCCGATTAATTCTTCTGGCTCGGGGTGGGTGTTTGTGTATGTCCCAACATATTCAGACAACACACCACACTATCAACCGCCACAGAAACACGAAATAGTGACTACATCCCTCTTCATAGGGTTGGCGTCAGGAAAGGCATCCGGCCGTAAAACAGGACCAGATTCACATTTTCGACGAAGTTCGCACCCGTGACCCCACACGTGTAGGAAAAACCGTAGGAAAAGAATATACAGACTGAATGACAACAAGTTAACCAAACAGATCTTCAGATATCTCTGGAACAAGAAGTCAAACACAGCAACCTGGATTCATGAAGTCAGGAAAGATTTGGAAAGAAACCATATAAGAGAAGAAGCAGCAACAGAGAGAGAGGGGGGGGGGGGGAGGGGAACAGATATTTTTAGAAAGAAAGTGTTAAAAAAAGGAAAGATTCAAAGATCGGGAGGAAACAGCCTCAAAATGGTCAGAGAAGAGGAAAAGGAAACATAGTGAGCAGATGGAATATTGGAGGAAGAAGAAGGAACAACAAATGATGAAGCATTGAAATTGCCACGTGGTTCCTAGAAGAACCTAACGGAGAAATAAATAATAATAACAATAATAATAATAATAGTGATGATGCTGCTGATGATGATCATCATCATCATCTCGAATACAGATTGTTATGCCTTACAGCTGTAAGATGCACACGCCTTAAATTCAAATAATTTAATACTACGTCTAATGATCGGTACCTTGGCCTCCTCCTTTTCTTAACCTCAGTGCCAGTCTGTGTTCTCCACGATTACCTCAACTTGCCTTGCATGACCCAATGATCCATATGGATAGCTTCATCCATTCGCTTCCGGCTAAACATTTTTTTACAGGCTGCTGTATCTGTAAGCCAGCGATAAGTTGGCAGATTTCTCCGCCACATATCAGGCGTGAAGTAGCATCCAACATTGAAAACAAACAAAGGCAGGCAACTCAGGAAATCATCATATATACGGGTACAAACCATCAAATCGAAGGCTCAAGTCAAGGAAAAGTGTCCTTCATTCTACAAAAAGCCTTACGGAACCGCCCAGAAAAATCGAAGTATCATCATGAAAAAGGAGAGTTAAAGATCTTGAAGACTGGATCATTCGTTGTGACAGTTTACCTTTAAACATTCATAAGTTGGGTTTCGTGGAAAATGCTGAACAGGTTGAGATGCGGCTTAGGTAGGTCCATGTGCAACTGCGGGGAAGAATAAGCCATGGATCACCTTCTTGCTTGCAGATTTTATGTCCAGCTAAATGTGCGATGAAGGATTTGATGAGGGCGACACCTGGAGTATACAAAGTAATATTTAATGTACGTTCTCTGTATAGAGTTTTTATAACCCATCTTGTGTTTTTAAGACTAATTTAACATTCAACGCGCTTAAATAAAAAATCCATTTGGTTGATACCGAACTTAGTATTTACTTTCCTATTGGAAGAACTCCCATTACATCGTTCCCTCTTTTTTATACCAGCAATATTTCTCGTTACTTCCATGTCTGTTATTTCGAACTTATGAATAAGATATCCTTAGTCACTCAGCTTTCACACCTGTAAAACAAAATCAGCTTGAAAACAGAGCGGTGTGAAGATAATTTCATGAAACTGTATGGGAGCTAATTTTCTTAACAATATTTGGGCTTTCAGCACCGAAGTAGTATGCGTATCTGTAACAGCTTTAAAAAGTATATTATTTTCCTTCGACTTCCTCTGCGTATCAAAAATGCTGCGTAAGTGGTAGACGACACCTTTCCTTGTGAGCTGAATTAGGCTTCAGATTAGGCTGTTTGCTAATAAATAGGTTGTATTGAGGTAACAGGGCGGAAATATCAGACTCTCCATAACTCAGTCGGAAGACCGTGAAAGTCGGATCCCACCGAAGTTCGGTTTGCGTGTACTGCTTGTAGTCGTCACAACGTAATATTGCTGAAAACCTAATTTAAAGCATGCACGGTCGTGAAAATATTTTCAGGTAAAATCTTGTTAGGACTTTTATTCCAGTGAGCCAGCATGTGTGCTAAATGCACCAAGAGACGAGACCAAGTAATTTCATTACTGTCTGTTTGAAGTAGACATTAATGGCTAGGTAACATTCTATAGGAGGAGGTTCTTTTCGGGAATGTACCTTATTATTGAGGCGACACCACTGCCTTCCCATCCACCACTTTCTCTGTCTTATATTTTTATGTCTAGCCTATTTGTCGTATTCTGTAGTATAATCTGCTTTCGGTCTAATAATTATTTTTTCTCCTTTTGCAGGTAAGGCGTCCTGGTTCAAATTCATATTTTGGGTTATGGTGAGTGTTCACTACTACTACTACTACTACTACTACTACTACTACTACTACTACTACTACTACTACTACTAAGTCCGGCTCCATGGCTAAATAGCGTGCTGGCCTTTGGTCACAGGGGTCCCGGGTTCGATACCCGGCAGGGTCGGGAATTGTAACCATAATTGGTTAATTCCCCTGGCACGGGAACTGGGTGTATGTATCGTCTTCATCATCATTTCATCCTCATCACGACGCGCAGGTCGCCTACGGGAGTCAGATGTAAAGACCTGCACCTCGGACACATCCCGGCATTAAAAGCCATACGCCATTTCATTTGTACTGCTACTACTACTACTACTACTAGCCAGCTAGTTGGCAACGCAGTATGAATCGAGCAGCTGTAAGCTTTCATTTGAGGAGAAACTGGGTTCGAACTCGACCGTCGGCGGTTCAGATGTTGGATTTCTATTAGCTTTGTTCGTAGTACTGTCAGAAATTGTTGCCAACTATCAGACGCATGCGCACATTCAAATTCGCGTTCGTAGTAGCGATCATCAGAGTTGCTGACTACTAATGTGTTGTTCGTTCAAGGTTTTCAAACTGTTCGAAACCATCAGCAAAACCGATGGAACAGTTTCTGATCCTCGACGAAAAACTCTTTCCGTCAACGAGTCAGAATATGCGCGCGCATACGCAGTGTTTCATAACTGACATGAGAATAACTTCACGGCCGCGGTTAGTTGCTCAAGTAACCTACAAAATAAGTAAAATTTACCGAATATTAAAATATAACCCCAGTTATGTATTTCTGTCTAAGTATATATATTTCAGACTTTCAGATTTAAATTTTTAAACTTGAAGTTACGAATAAAATCCTAATTAATTTCTATAGCTCACAGAGTAGGCTACACAACACGTTGGTTGTTTGGTTCAAAACAGCTGACATCTCCAACCATTTCCGTTCGTAGTGGAAATTAGCTCGTCACGTTTCAAACTTGTTGCCAACCGCGCATGCGCATATGGACGACAAATCGAACTATCACAGATTCGTTTTGCGAACAAACTTATTAATTCTCATTTTCATGGTAATCCAGAGTTGTATCTTCATTACGCCTGCGACATCGCCGACAATGCGATAATGAGACTTTAAACATCTAGGTGGTGGTGATGGTGGTGGGGGAATTCTTCTTCCTTAAGAGCGGAAGTAACGAGCTGCCTGGCCGAGAAGGTAAAGGCTTGCTCGGTTCACCCGAAGGACGTGAGTTCGATTCGCCTTCAGAAAGTCGAAAATATTAAGAAACAAGATTTCCACTTAAGTGGTGCATATGGCCCTGAAGTTCACTCAGTTAACACCAACAAAAGAGTACCCGGTTAATTCCTGGGGGCAAAGGTGGCCGGACGTAGAGCTAACCAATCTACCCCACCGAGTCCCGAGGTTACGGATTGTGGAAGCCTATAGCTTTCATTACCTTTCACCCCTCCAAGGACGTTCATAGCCTATGCGGAGATGGAGGGCGGAAGTCGGTCTCGATCATAACAAGGGTTCGACCTCAACCGTGGTAGCCGAAATGTTTGACTGTGAAAATCCACGATGTGAATGTCGACGTTTTGAAGAACTAGAACGCCTCGGTGGTTGGTTATCCGACAATATTCATCTCCCCATTTAACATCATGTAGCCTCCCCTTTCTATTGATTTTGCTCCTTTCAAGACTGGTTTGAGATCTTGATCTGGGGGGCACTCAGTTATGGTAATATACTACAACATAAAATAGCTTAAACATGTTTCTCGAACATCCTAGAAGTGTCTTCTGATTGTAACTTCAGACGAATGTGAGGATTATATCTAGCATATGCAGTTTTCTTTTCAGGTACAAATACACTTACGGATATGAATACCATGATCTCGCAGGTTAATGGACAGCTTTCGCACTCTCAAAAGTACACCGCCTCGCAAAGCCCATTTTAATTTAATTTAATTTGCGAATGAATTAAAATGGGCTTTGCGAGGCGGTGTCGATAAATCTGCAAGTGACTTATGACCGGCTTGAGAGCGCCAGTAGAAGAATTGAACTTCTCCAGGGGAGGGACTTGAACAAGGTCCTCCCTCCTGATAGGCTACGCTAAGGTGGCACTGGCTAAAACCCACGGTGTGTTTGTGTTTGATTTTGATTTCTCGGCTTCCCTCCCAAGCCAGTCCACAGTTACATGGAAATTTAGCAACACCACTTAACAAAGCCCATTTGAAATCGCCCGCGATTACTACGGCGTGAGATACCGAATTATTGTTTTCAGATTATTTATGAGAATGACGAACCCTCTCACCACCTTGTACACACAGTATGCCGCAGTGCTCTGTACATCAGTCATTACTGAATGTTGCGAGAAACCTGCAACAGCAAGGGATGCAGCAGGAGGAGCCACAGCCCACATCACGAGATCACTTGCTCTTCTGCAACAACTAGTTGCAGATCGCTTAACTTTTCGTGGAACGGAATTCGCGTACCCTTGCCATTCTTCGAATTTCACCCCCCCCCCCCCCGATACCTACATTACACATGGACATGAAAGAAAGAAAGAAACAGAGTATTTGAAAAGTTTTGAAATATGGTTGTGGAGAAGAATGGAAAAAGTGAAGTGGACAGATAAAAGTGAGAAATGATGAAGTGCTAAGAAAAGTAGGAGAGAAGAGACCCCTGATGAAAACGATAAGGAAGAGGAAAATATCCTGGTTGTGTCATATACTACATAGAAATTGTCTTCAACAGAGGGTGATGGAGGGAAAAATAGATGGAAGAAAAGGAAGAGGAAGAAGAAGGTTTGGAATGTTAACAGATGTCAAACAAGGGAGAAGCCAAGGTCTGTCAAGGGAGGTCTGGTCACGCTACCACAATCCTTTGCGGTGGCGACCATATTGGGTCTCAAATATCGTTGTTACGTGGGCGTGCCCGATGTAATGATGTGAGTTATTACTTGAATTTTGAAGGAAAACGGGATACTGCGCCGCACCAAATTGTCAAAATAAGATAACTGACGGAATTAGAGTGTTTCGCTTCCCGAGAGATAAGCAAAGGAGAGCTCAGTGGATACAAAACTGTAGGCGTGGCAAATGGCAACCTACAGATAATTGCTTCTTGTGCGAGGTTAGTGAAGTTATACATTCGTATTATTCCTGAATAACAGTATGTTTATATGGACGATGTTTTATACTTATAGGTCTTATTATGGTTTTTTTTTTGCTAGAGGCTTTACGTCGCAATGGCGACGATGGGAGAGGAAAGGCCTAGGAGTTGGAAGGAAGCGGCCGTGGCCTTAATTAAAGTACAGCTCCAGCATTTGCCTGGTGTGAAAATGGGAAACCACGGAAAACCATCTTCAGGGCTGCCGACAGTGGGGTTCGAACCCACTATCTCCCGGATGCAAGCTCACAGCCGCGCGCCTCTAACCGCATGGCCAACTCGTCCGGTGTATGTTCTTCTAGCATCATTTTGAAGAATCGCAATTTGAACTAAAGAGGGCAGATGGACGGAAACTACTCGAGTGGAATTCCATCCCAACAATTTTCAAAGTCCCTAATCCACCTATACTGCTAATAATAAGAGTTGGTGTCTGACATTTCTTAGAGGGAGGTCCGTTTACTGCCTGCCGAGGCGAGATAAAAGGAGTGGCTGTGTGGTTGCCATGGAAACGAGGGTGGGGCGACTGCGGTTGCCATGGAGATAACACTTTAGGGCAGCTCGTCTTGCTGGGAGTTGCCAAACCTGTCACTGTCACTGATAAGAACCTGATTGTTTGTATATGAGTGGTCGCAGATGGGACGACACCGCCTGGCCAGGTAGTCTACAACAGATCACAGCGGTCAGAATGAAGGAGGGAACAAGTGAGCCGGAAGCGAGGGGTAAGAGTATGTAGAAAGGAATGCTGGAATGTGGCAACATCGTGAAATAGCACGTGCAGTGCTCCTCCCTCCAACCTTACCTGTCAGACACCAACACTTATTATTAGCAGTATAAGTCTTTGACATATAATAGGAAACCTCCCAAAGAAAGAGAATTGTCTTTCAAAACAAGCAAGACAAGTAACAGGAAATGTGTAATACTAGTACTGATGTTTATGAAAATTTCCTTTTCATGTGTCCGGCTTCATGGCTAAATGGTTAGTGTGCTGGCCTTTGGTCACAGGGGTCCCAGGTTCGATTCTTGGCAGGTTCAGGAATTTTAACCATAATTGGTCAATTTCGCTGGCTCGGGAGCTGGGTGTATTTGTCGTCTTCATCCTCATTTCATCCTCATCACGACGCGCAGGTCGCCTACGGGAGTCAGATCAAAAGACCTGCACCTGGCGAGCCGAACTTGTCCTCAGACGCTCCTGGCACTAAAAGCCAAACGCCATTTCATTCCATTCCATTCCTTTTCATGTAAACTACAGACTATCATTCTAACCCTACATGCAACGTAGAAATGTTTCACAGATATTTGAAATGCTTGTTCCTGTTCAGTTACCAATTATAATCACAACAAACAATAGGCCTATCACTTCAAATCAACAATTTATGTCCAGCTGGCGATCATTACAACAATTGTATTGATAATAGCAGTCTTATACTGTAGTGTAGTTATTATTTACAGCTAAATTTCATTCATCTTAAATGCTCTATAGAGTACATTATATGGCTCGACAAATACTTAAAGATCACAACACTCGCTTCACTCGCACTAACCAACTACTGTAATTTAATGTACTGTAGCCTAACACAATATCCTAATGTAATCCCTAAAATAGTCTAACCTAGGTTAACTCATCTTAATAATGACTGAATTTCTATTTCTTATGAAATCGTGTCTACCAATGGCTTTAATTTTCTTAACCATTATTATTATTATTATTATTATTATTATTATTATTATTATTATTATTATTATTATTATTATTATTATTATTATTATTATTATTATTATTATATGCATGAATATTAGGACTCAGCTAAGAGCCCCATGGTCGCCAACTCACGCTCACTGGTTAGGAGAGCCTGACGCCCCTTTCAGTCGCCTCTTATGACAGGCAGGGGATACCGTGGTTGTTGTTCTATTGCCCCCACCCACGGGGGGAAATCTATTTTGGGTTGTGACTACAAGGCCCTTAGCTGAGTCTTGACATTGCTTTCACTATTTTAGCCCATCCGACCTCCCCTGGTCAATAGTTGTTCTTTTCCGACCTCGACGGCATTAGCGCATTTGAGGCCTAGGAAGTTTTTTCATTTCCACGCACTTTGTGACCTTCATCTTTCTTTTGCCGATACCTTCATTTTTCGAAGTTTTGGTCCCCTTCCATTTGTTTTCTTCTGATTAGTGTTTATAGAGGATGGTTGTCCAGTTGTACTTCCTCTTAAAACAATAATCACCACCACCACTTTGTACTATATAGCTGCATGGGTTATCAATAAACTAGTTAAGAGTAGCTAAGAACATCACTCTTGCTGTTTACGTGCAGAATATTTTTGCCTTAGAACCGACAGAAATACCACACGAATGGATAACAACAGTTACCATACATAATTTAATGCACTCAACTCAAGAGGCATTCATAGTTTGTCAACATACTGGGGTAACCTTTTAGAAACGCAGTATCGGAAATTACTCTCTTAATAAAGAAAACGCTGAAGGTAATTTATTACAACCGTCGTTTAGTACTTTAAATACAGTACTTCAAGTTCAGTATTTCATGTACCGGTAATCATAATATGACACAGGTGCTGCACAGATTTCTATGTTTCTGTCAATACGATTACGTATTTGACAGATGATATTAATAAGAAACACAGTAAGACCAAGTTGTAAGGAAGTAAAAGAGAAGAACATGAGCTTTTCTGTTGATTCTTGTTTCTCAAAAAAGAAAAAAAAATAGAATTTCAGGCTCTGTTAATTATCTTCCTATTCAAACAGCTGTGAATGTATTCATATCATTTAAGTGTTATACAGTTATATATACATGGCCAGGAGATGCCCAATCAAATTCTTTATCAGAATTGGTTGGTATTTTGTTTTTATTTCAATGTACGGTACCGAAATCCTCTAAATTCGAATACACTTGCCTTTGGTTACGCTCGCTTAAAGACCCAATATGGCGGCTCCATAAGTAGCATTCGTGACTTGACCTCCCTAGACAGACCTTGGGAGAAGCTATGAACAACTAAAGCAAGATGCTCAGGACAGAGAATCATGGAGGCTGTCCAGTTGATACCTGTCTCAAGACAGATTCACAGAAGAAGATCTACATAGGAGGCATGCTAAAAATAATCCTTTTCCCGAATTACGAGGAAAGATACTCAGTTTTTGTATGCCTTTCCGGTGACCTGTAATCAACATGACCGTTATGAACAATGTATGGTACGTGTGGATGCACATTTAGAACACGTGCTGTAGTGACGCAGTTAGATACGTGTTGCTGTCGTCACCTTGCATCTTATAATGACGTGTGATATTTCTTATAAAGGTGATTAAAAGGGAAGCAATTCAAAAGGAGAAACAGAACTGGATGATTGTCTTCAGTTGGATTAAGGTGCATCATGAGAATGAGGGGAATGAATTAGCGGACCAGCTGGCTGAAGAAGCAACACAAAGTGGTAAAGAATGAACTGAGTTTAGTTCGAGAAGGTGGCAGAATGAATGGAACAATAAATCCAAGGGCGAAATTACAAAATTACAAAATCATTTTTCACCAGTGTACAGGACAGACTAAACCTAAACATGAGCATAACGTCCAAATTTACAGTTTTGACGACAGGGCACGGAAACATTAGATCATACTTGTACAGATTTCGAAGTACAGTGCAACATGTACAGTACCTATAAGAACGGTTACCAGACAGTGGTTCGCTTACTATATGAGTGTAAGTTATTAGGAAAAAAGATATATATATATATATATATATATATATATATATATATATATTAATAGCACATGTTTTATGATCAGGGAACTGGCCTCTAAGGAAATATTGATTTTGTTAGATACTACCTTAGAGAATTTATGAATTTTGCAAACTCCATCTGTTTTGAAACATTATTCTTTATGAAAAGTATTATTCTAGTGGCAAAATTCATTTAACGAGCCATTGATGTAATATTATAATGGGATATATTGTCTGTATAGTTTGTCTAAAATGATTAATAAGTGATGACTGAGCATGTAGTCTTGTATATTCTAATTTATTTATTTATCTGATAGTACGAAGGTACACAGGGCTGAGCCCTATTACGTTCTTTCATGACATATGGGATTTAAACTTTAAATACATCAAACAAAAATAATAACAATAGTAACAGTAATAGTAAGAAGAAAACTAAGCAGAACACAATTTAAAATTAATACTACATATGGAAAACATACTAATATAGGCTATACATGGCCATAGAAAATTACGAAAGAAGTTAGAAAAAGAATACAAACAAACAAAACGTATGAGTGCCTAGAATTCCATCAAGAAAAGAAATATAATAGTGATTGTGATTTAGTAAACAGATGTTTTTTTTTGCTTATTGAACAATCTAATGCCAGCGAATAAATCAACTCGAGCACCAATTGAATTATAAACCGATAATATTTTATCTAGTGGGAAATTATAGTGATGAACTCTTCTAAATCTTGGGATGTGAAATAGCACTTGCTGTCGTGATTTTAGTTGTGGTACATGAAAAAGGATGAAATGAAATTCTTGACTGTCAATTTTTACATTCAAAATTTTCCTGAATATTTGTAACTAAATTAATGTTCTCCTGTTTTTCAAAGACGTGAAATTGAACAAATAAAAAAAAATGGGTCGAAATGTCAAACGGACAAAATACATTAAAAGTTTTATGATACAAATATCTTAGAAATTCATTTTGTGCAGTCTCAATGTGACGTGTTTGGGTCCTTATAAAGGGGGTCCCATATTACCGATGAATATTCTAATTTGCTTCATACTAAACTTATATAGAACTTAATGGGGTATGCTGTAAAGAAATATAGAGAAAAACTACTTATCTTGACGTTCAGAGCATATTTGTAATTGCAGTACTGTTTGTTTTGCTGGTTACTGTATATATATTGATTATTGTCATAAATTCTAAGGGCGTGTTTATTACACTGTTCACTGTACACTAGAGAATACGAGATTGCTGTAACAGAAAAATATAAGAATACATCCTGTTCTTCCTTGACTGTCTGAATAGACTAGTTAAATGCTGTAAAAAATCTAAATTCAAAGCAGAAGTGTTAAAGTACGACCTACGTAGTGGCAGTGCGTGCGTCGTTACGGCTTTGGAAACAACCCTGTAGTGGCTTACGAAGTTGGTCCTGGTGACTGCGTCTACGTTTTATGGTTTGCACGCAGGGAAAGTTTGTTTTTCAATTTACGGTAGCTTGATTTTGATGGCACGCACACACTAAGAGGAAAAGTTCCAGGTTTTGTCGGAGAGCTTTCGTTGGAGTGAAACGAGGAACGCTGTCTCAGTTGGGTACAAACACTGTAACCAGCATCTCGTTTTTGTGAATGTAAAGCTAAGTGTGGACTACAAGTAGGACCTATGAGCTGTAAGAACGTATTCCCATTTTGTTTTAAAGATGTAGTTTGTATACAACGCTATTTTCAAATGTAAATGAACCTTATAAGGGTTAGGGGGCTTGATAGCCGAGTGGCGTTTATAAAGGTTGGGTGGCCGTCGTTACTGGCTTCTCAAATAGATGGTCACGTTTCGAATACCAGTCTATGCTTGTGAGATTTTAAAATGGAAAACCATGTCCCTACGGTTTCGACTCCACGCAATACAGGATGTCTAGTAACTATGATCACGATATCAACCAAACCAAACCAGACCAGACCAAACCAAACCAAACCAAACCCCGTGGCTCACCAGCTCTGATGGACCTTGGCCTACCAAGTGAAAGCTGTTTAAGGCCGAAGGCATGCAGATTACGAAGTGGTGCGTAATCAGCGTGGTAAATCCTCTCGGCGGTTATTTTTGATTTTGTGAACCGGGGCCGCCATCTCGCTATGAGATAACTCCTCAATTGTAATCACGTAGGCTGAGTGGACCTCCAAACAACCCTCAGATCCAAATAAAAATTCCTGACCTGGCCGGGAAAGGAATCCTGGGCCTTCGGGTAAGAGACAGACAGCGGGGCCAGCTTCACGATATCAACAGTAGCGTAAAATTGCAAACTTGCTTCATTTTTTTGTAAAAGCAGTTTTATATTGATTCTTTTTTTTTTAAGAGAGGAGGGCGTGGTAGCCGTGAGGCATAATCACTGACTCTTCATAATGGCTGACACCATTCGAATCCCTTCCCATTGTATTTGTGATTTTTGAAATGAAATGTTGCGTCCCTGTGTGGTTCAGGTTCGATGCGAAACTGGAGGTGCCAGGCCATGATCACGAAGTCAAAATACACAGAAAACTAAAATTTTGATTGCTTGTCGTTTTTTCTATTTGAAAAAAAAAAGTGTATAGTCATACAGACTTCCTGGCACAAAACTGAGCATAGTCTTGTACGGAAGAATAATCAAACTGCGTTTAATTTGGAAAATATTTCTTCTCGAACTTGGAATCGATACGGTAAGCCTAGTACTTTGCTATCTTTCAAATTATTCTCATAGCAATATAAAATTGGATTCATTCTTTCTTATAGACGTGATTATTAGCTTTTGGGTTTTTAGCACGTCAAGAAAACAAGGTGAAATTCTTTACGCTTCGCAAAGAACTTTGCTCTGCGTCTTCAGAAGAAAATATTTTCCGTTTACGAGGAAGACTTCTCTGTTAGAGAAACGTAACGTATTTCATTTTACCGAGCTCGTGCTGCAGTCGCTTAAGTGCGGCCAGTATCCAGTATTCGGGAGATAGTGGGTTCGAACCCCACTGTCGGCAGCCCTGAAGATGGCTTTCCGTGGCTTCCCGTTTTTACACCAGGCAAATGCTAGGGCTGTACCGTAATTAAGGCCACGAACGTTTCCTTCCCACTCCTAACGCTTTCCTGTCCCTTCGTCGCCATAACACCTGTCTGTGGCGGTGCGACGTAAAGCAACTTGTAAAAAAAATTCACTTTTTTAACACGGCAAAATACAAAAAACAAATTATCATGTCGTAATATAAAATGCTTCTACCAAAGAGCAATAAAGTTTTGCAATTTTACATTTTTCGAGTACACATTTTGCTAATGAACTTGCATAACTGCTTGGTTAATTCGGACCTGAAGGATCGAGAAAAAACATTCGAATTAACCTCGAATTCGAATTCAAAGCGATCCCTTCGCGGCTTCCTATATTGCGAGGACTTTATTGTAAACAAAAGCTGTACACATTTCCTTATTCGTTTTGGGTCGGTAGCAAAGCTTAGCCCTTGTCGCTTAACCCATCTGGAATTAATGACGGGTATTACACGAAGTATCTCCACACTTTATCTTCCAAGCCTTCAGTAGCCATTGGAATGTCTCATTTCATCTACTGTCAGCCGTTAGTCAACTCTACGTGGAGTACTTCATTTTAGGCCTAGTGAAAGTGGATTTTTCGTAGTAGCCGAAACTCAAAAGTTCCCTACCTAGATTTAGAAGATTATTCTAGGAGCTTACCCTCAGGCAGTAAAGTGCTTTGAACCTTCTCTTATCGTCGCAACAACTTCAGTTCGAATCTACAACACTTTCCTCTTCCAGCCAGTCAGCGTTCCACCGTCTCGAAACTTCGTATGGTACGTTTAATTCGAATTAAACAATATAATGTTCAAATTACCGGCGAATTTAACCACACTTTCATTCGAGACAAAATTAGAATAGAACAGGGCCTCTCAAACGCCCAAACTCTCACGCGTGCAGAGCGAGGTGCATAGGCTCTGTGCACTGTGCATCGGTACGCTTCGCCTCAACTCGGCTTGACTCAGATGGTGTAGTGTGCTGAGAGCGACGAAGCGTTTGGTGGTAGACGACGTGTTTATCAGTGAAATAGATAAACGCACGACAACAACATAATAACGGAGCAACCTGTTTCGAAGAATGCAAAGACTTCCGAAAGTCCATTTCAATCGAACTGGGAACTTTCGTATTTTTTTTTTTTTTTTTTTTTTTTTTTTTGTGGGACGATAATTACGTGCGTAAGAAAATCGTCTATTGAAAGACACTACAACAGACTACATTCGGAAAATGATTGTGAAATCATAGGAGACGTCAGAGAGAAAGAATTAAGGAAGTTGAAACATCTTGAAGAAGAGCATTCTATATCCACAAATGAGGTTTGTTCCAGTACTGTAGCATTTTCATTTTGGTTACGGGTTCTGCATTTTTTTAAATTATGTTTACATTCCTCTCAAACATGTATGTGTATTTCTAATTCACTTTTTAAATCTTTTTAATAACACTGGTAACCTTGTCCTATACAACTGTGCGTCTCCGCTCACCACACGTAAACATTTCGCAGTGGGGGAGAAACAGCAGTGAAGGTGAGGAACGCGGAGACAGGCCGAACGGGGAGACAGGTGTAGGGAGAGAGGAGTGGGGGGTCTGCACTCTGGTCAACCAAGCGAAGTCGTCTTTTGCACCGTGCACAGTGCATGCACCACGCGCATGCACCCTGAGAGGCCCTGGAATAGAAGCATAAGGAAGGAAAGGCTGTACATAAACTTCAGTCTTGAATCCCCCGCGAAGTGGTCCTCATCATAGTTGTACCGTGTAATCAGAGAATAACTTGTGGTGTTTGTTGACCCTTCTTCATTCATTCAGAAAAGCTGGATCAGTTACTTCGTTGATAATATAAATAACAATCGTATGGGCTTGGCTATCGTGTGTAGAAATTTCGATTTAATGCCATTTAGGCTGCCAGTTTGTCAATTCCGACGTTCCGTTATAATCCACGAGATAGCAGAGAAATCAGAAAGCTATTGAGTGAGTTATCGCCGAGTTCTAATTAGTTTTGTTGTTTAAACTTCAAATGTGTCGCCAGAGATCTTTTACGAGCCGACATCGTACGACATGGAATGGAAATGAAAATGTTCAGCCTGTTTCCAGTCATTTGACCGGGTCAGGAATGGAATGAATGAAGCCCCCATCTAGTGGCGGATATAGAAATTGTGCCGGCTGCCAAAACCTGTTGCACTCCTCTGGGGCAGTGATTAATGACTGACAGATGAAATGAAATGATATTGAAGAATGTTGATGGAATAAAAGATGACGGAGAAAATCGAGTTGCCCGGAGAAAAAGCTG
Source organism: Anabrus simplex (assembly GCF_040414725.1). Taxonomy (NCBI): domain Eukaryota; kingdom Metazoa; phylum Arthropoda; class Insecta; order Orthoptera; family Tettigoniidae; genus Anabrus; species Anabrus simplex. Next base: position 73,941,388 of record NC_090272.1, on the reverse strand, counting down.
CCCCACCTCCGCTTTGTTCAGCGTAAATCTCACATGGAGTGACCGAGATCTGAACCACGGAACCTAGTGGTGAGAGGCCGGCGCGCTGCCGTCTGAGCCACGGAGGCATGACATGGAGTGCCGATTGTAATTTCTGCCTCACTTCTAAATTCCATTTACCTCTGCGGGGTTTGTTCCCGATACCCGTCTATAAACATTTAAAGTTCGCCGCATCCTAACAAGCGAAAGCCGACTCTAGGGAAGGATGCCATATTTTCATTACACTGAATGGTTATTTTGTATTTTTATTTACTTTTCAATGGTGTTGAATGAATCGTCATCAGTGGAAGCTAAAATGTATTTTAAGTGCTTCCGATTCATGTTAAAAAAACGAAGGGTTTTTGACTTTCCAAATAAGCCAGCAGGTTGTGTGTTAGTGACATCACAAACTAGTGTTCTGTGAGAGGATTATCCGCTAACGTATTCCTCACAACTCCAAATTAGTTGTCCAGTCTTCAAAATGTTGCGTTAATTGGGTCTGGTTGCCATGGAGACCACTTGATACGCAGCTAACAAGTTACTGTCTAACTCACTTAGAACAGGGCTGGCAGGTTCGCGTTCTGCTAATTCCTCTTCACATGGTGGCTAATATTAACGTAATTTCTACTCATGTTAACAACTTAGCGATGTTTATGTCCTTATTAGTTTCTACATTATGCATAGTTGAAATGGTCAGTATTTTCAAGAATATAATTAAAAATATGTGGTACCTTCCAGGTGAAAGTGATTTAGGGGTGGAATCCCACTAACATGTCTTGACTTCAAAAAACTGTATATATCTCTCTGTACCTTTTGAATATTAACCTGATACTTGGTTCTTACAACGGACAGGACACATGTCTTGTTTAATTTAATTTTTGTCTGGGGAAGCGCATTGGTGGATTTTCATGAAACTTCGTATTTAATTTTATGATAAGAGCTGTTCAAAAAATTCAGCTGGTTTGGGGGCGGGGGGGGGGGTTAGAAGGGGCCTAAAACATAAAAACTGGCGCGCGGCTGTGAGCTTGCATCCGGGAGATAGTAGGTTCGAGTCCCACTATCGGCAGCCCTAAAAATGGTTTTCCGTGGTTTCCCATTTTCACACCAGGCAAATGCTGGGGCTGTACCTTAATTAAGGCCACGGCCGCTTCCTTCCAACTCCTAGGCCTTTCCTGTCCCATCGTCGCCATAAGACCTATCTGTGTCGGTGCGACGTAAAGCCCATAGCAAAAAAAAACATAAAACTCAATATGTCTTTCCTATTGTTGCTTTCATAAAAAATTGCTCATAATAAAATGTATTCAGAATCTCATCATAATATTTTCTACTACCAAATGTACTCGTGTTTCGCTCCGGTATTCTACAGTATATACGGATTTCTACGTAAATTACTGTACACGCAGTGAGAAAGATTATAATTGCATTTCTCTTAGCGTTATCCGCGAAACAGCACGGGAAGGACCCCATTCTTTGCTTCCGATGTACGGTGCGCGTTGGGAAGTATTGATGATAATGGCAGGCCGGGTTTCGTACTGCTATTCACAATCCAGTTCGGGAATTTCTACTACTGTATAACGGGAGGCTCTCTTGTCTAATGCCATTCACAATGGAGATGGGGAGTTATCATTATGAAGAGAGAAATACACCTCAGAATGGCACCTTGGCGTCTCTCTTGTCTTCTTCCCAAAGAACAACCACGAGTTTACAGGAATGACGACGAAAACGACATTAAATTACTTCCCTGGTGGCAAGCAGTCAGAGACGTTACCATGGTAGCCGGTAGATTCGTTGTCGGTCAGTGGTGGTGGTGGTGGTGGTGGTGATTATTGTTTTAAGAGGAAGTACAACTTGGCAACCATCCTCTATATAACACTAATCAGAGAGGAAAGAATGGAAGGGCTCCGACAGTTCGAAAAATGAAGGTATCGACCAAAGTAAGACGAGGACCACGAAGGGCGAGAAAAAGAAAGACTCCCTAGGCCTCGGGAACCTAGTACCGTCGGGGTGGGAAAAGAACAAGAGTTGACCAAGGGAGGTCGGATAGGATAGATGAAAGTGAGGAGCCTGGCACAAGTAAGTGGAAGCAGTGCTAGGACTCAGCTCAGGGCCGCGTGGTCGCCAACCCACGCTCCAAAGTCCAGAGCCCCTGAGGCCCCATTTACTCGCCTCTTACGACAGGTAGGGGATACCGTGGGTTTTATTCTACCGCCCCCACCCACAGGGGGACGTTGTCGGTCACTCAATGCAGATTAATTTTTTTAAATGTGTCTTTAGAAGCTCGCTTCCTCATCGTATTTTTAAAAAGAAATTTCTGACATAACTCTACTGCAGGGCACGGTAGATCCCGAGCGCCAGGCCACCATGGCACCTAAATTTCTTTCTATTGCGTCCTTTTTTTTTCCGAGTTGAATATAATGTCACCCTTCATATATTTACTTGCCGGTTTGGTGTCGCGGAACTATTGCAGAGCACATGTAATAATACATAACCCCTTGACACTCCATACGATTTACCGAACTCGGTTGAATAAGAGAATGAGGTTAGGTAATGGTGGGGTTCTTGGTAAGTATGGGCGATTTCCGTTTTGATATTAATGGTAGACCTATTACCATTGTTAATAATAATAATAATAATAATAATAATAATAATAATAATGTCGCGTTATATAAGATAATCAAGGCCACATTATATAAGCAATAGAAAAAATTACGTACGAACGTTTGGATGTAGATAAGGCCTCTCGGAAGGAAAGCAATACAGACATAGGAATAACTCAAATATACTTCTTGCGGAATTTATTTCCGTATGTTGACAACATACGGAATGTGAATGGACACAAAAGAAGCAATAAGGATGTCTTGTAAAGTATGGATTGTTCCTTGAATCACTTTTTTTTAGATCGGTAGTTAGATAATGTTGTCCGCCTCTGTGGTGTAGTGGTTAGTGTGATTAGCTGCCACCGCCGGAGGCCCGGGTTCGATTCCCGGCTCTGCCACGAAATTTGAAAAAGTGGTACGAGGGCTGGAACGGGGTCCACTCTGCCTCGGGAGGTCAACTGAGTAGAGGTGGGTTCGATTCCCACCTCAGCCATTCTGCAGGTGGATTTCCGTGGTTTCCCACTTCTTCTCCAGGCTAATGCCGAGTTGGTACCTAACTTAAAGCCACGACCGCTTCCTTCCCTCTTCCTTGTCTATCCCTTCCAATCTTCCCATCCCCCACCAAGGCCCCTGTTCAGCATAGCAGGTGAGGCCGCCTGGGCGAGGTAATGGTCATCCTCCCCAGTTGTATCCCCCGACCCGATGTCCGAAGCTCCAGGACACTGCCCTTGGGCGGTACAGGTGGGATCCCTCACTGAGTCCGAGGGAAAAACCGACCCTGGAGGGTAAGCAGATGAAGAAGAAGTTAGATAATGTTGAATCCTTTAACATGTCAGACTAATAAATACAAAAGACTTGTACGATTTAGTGTTGTTGGCGACAATAGTCACTTTGCTATTTACATTTTACGATTTACAAATTTCTTAGAACAGTATCAAAATATAAGTATGCAACAATTGGCCAGTTTCATAAATTTGTACACAGAGTGGCATGTCTTATTTAGTTCAGTATCCTACTGTCCTTACATTTTGTGCTAATCTGTTGTAGTGTCTAAAACTATAAAAACACAATGCCTATTGCTATTACTGCCATAATGTATTTTTTCAGAAGGATAGACGCCAGTATGTTAAAGACGCAAGTACTAGAAACAATACCTGGCTCCTAGATTTAAAAACATTTGTTAAGGTCTGCTCTACTTTTGAATTATACTCGTATACATAACTATAGTTTATAGTTCAGGTTCATGATATCGAGTATCATGACGATACGTTGATTAGATCTCGGCGAAGAGTAACTGAATTGTTGAAATTCGCGTGGCCCTCCATATCAGCGCCATATTTCTCGTTTAAATTTATCATTCCTGTGAACCCACTTTAAATCAGGCTACCGTGTTCGTTTTATCATTTTTTTATGTTAATATTTTAATCAGTTTCCGGAATGTTGAACGTCAGTTTAATATCGTACGGCTACAGCATTGGATTGGCAATAACTAGAGCTTGAAAGTTGCGAACTTCATAATCGCGGAATATTTTATTATGTTCTTTTTAATGATTATTCAAAATGTCACATGTCAGTGAAAAGTCTAGATCCATTTCTGGTGAGGCATAGTGTCCACAAATTTGTTGTTTCCACTGAGCTGTCTCAGTCTTTTCCTTAGCTTCGACTGAGGTAGGTTACATCGCGCATTCCTATCTACGAAATGTCACTGTAAAATTTGTCACAAATGGAACATAATAATTGCTTTTACACAGTTGAAATCTAAAATCTGCGGTAAATTAAGAAATATTTTTGGAGAATATTATGTATACCTACTGTACTATTTTACAAGTACTTTTGGTGCTACGCTCACAGTAACACACTTATGTCTTTTGTCTTTTCAACAATTTCGTGTGTGATGTCTGTGTTCACTGAAGTTCTTTGCTTTCGTTTCATTGCTTCAGTTGTCAATGACATAATTTCCTGAATTGTATCGCGATATGCAAGATTTTAATAGGCGACATAAAGCTATGGCCAATGTACATAAGAATTCTGTGGACTGGTGATTTATTGGTCCAGGGATCATGCTATTTTCTTTCGAACAAAAATAAAAAATATTTATGGGTCCAGGAATCATGCTATTTTTCTTTCAACAAAAATCATTTTTGTGGTACTTACGATATTTCTCTGTAATGTGCAGCACCAAGTTGTTGAATGCGTCCTTAGTTGTTTTTCCGTAGAGTTCCAGCCACATCACTATAAGATGGTCATTTGCCTCACTGAAGAACGAAATAACATCGTAAATGCTGTTGACCTCCATTTTGCTGTTTGAACTGGCCGCTCTGGTCATATGGACAAGGATAATGAGAATCCACCGGTATAGCACTCCCATTCCTCGGTGCTAGGCCTGGACTTCAAGAAATTAACAAAAGACGGCACCAGCAGCGGAATACGACATAAAGGAGTCCTGTCTACAGGCCTTAAGTATGTATTCATATTTCTCTAATAACAACGATATTTCTTAATTTACCGCAGATTTTTCACTTCATTTAAAAGCAATTATTATGTTCCATTTGTGACAAATTTTACAGTGACATTTTGTAGATAGGAATGCGCGACGTAACCAGTGGAGCCTTCGAGCCGAGGTATGTCAATGCTGCTTCTTCTGTGAATCTGTCTTGAGACAGGTAACAACTGGACATCCTCCGTGATTCTCTGTCCTGAGCATCTTGTTTCAATTGTTCATAGCTTCTGCCGCGCTTGACATCTGTTCCCATTACAAACTGTTTTTAACAATCTGTTTTACGTCGCACCGACACAGCTAGGTCTTATGGTGAGGATGGGGTGGTGGGGTAGGAAAGGCCTAGGAGTAGGAAGGAAGCGGGCTTGGCTTTAATTAAAGTGCAACCCCAGCGTTTGCCTGGTGTGAAAATGGGAAACCACGGAAAGCCGATCTTGCTGGCCTCGACTACAGCTGGGTAGGATGGTATCTTTTGACAAACCTATGCGACAAATTCAAGGGATTCGTTTGAGCTTCCTTCATAATATAGACTATATATTATTATATTTCCGGACGTGAAGTGAAAAAGAGGTATTTTAGAAAATGAAGTGGCTTCAAAAGAAGTTATTTTGACTTCAAATTTGAGAAATAATATCTCGCTCTCTGCTCCGGCTGCAGCTCACTGTTAGTAATCCTGCTAGTGCTTCTTCTAGCCCTGAAGATGGTTTTCCGTGGTTTCCCATTTTCACACCAGGCAAATGCTGGGGCTGTACCTTAATTAAGGCCACGGCCGCTTCCTTCCCACTCCTAGCCCTTCCCTGTCCTATCGTCGCCATAAGACCTATCTGTGTCGGTGCGACGTAAAGCAGCTAGCAAAAAAAAAAAGCTTCTTCTTCTTCTTGAGTCGATAGCCTCGCTATTCAGGCTTTTAAAACAACTGCTTTCCACGAACCTGCTACGCTGGCGTAGCAGGGGGAGAGGTGATACTCCCACTTGCCGCGTCCCCGGTGGCGGATAGGGGGGTCCTAACCGGCTTGCCGACGGACTTGAGGGAAATAAAATACCTCTCGCGCACCAAACACACAACCCCCTGTGGGTGGGGGACGCCGACAAAGAATACTCACGGTATCCCCTGCCTGTCGTAAGAGGCGACTAAAATGGGCGACCAAGGGATGATTGTCTTGGAACCATGAAACTACTTGTGATCAGTACCACTACTTGCGCGTAGTTCCACTATATTAGGTACCAAATAGGTTTGTGATTGGCAGTACACAGGAGCACCGTGCGGTCGACTTTTGCAGTACCTGTGATTAGTACCATCATCTGAGCAGGACCATGGGATGATAGCTACCATGGTTCTGCCTTGCGTGTGATTAGTAACCACTATGTGAGGAACACCACGGGATAGGGGAAGGTCCCTGTAGTTAGTACTCTAATGTGATGAATACCATAGGTTTGCGTTCCCTGTACATGGCGCCGCAAAGTGAGAAAAACATAGGTCTGTATTATATGTCGAATTTCATAACTTCTGAGTACTACAGTTATGTGTGGAATACCGCAAGTCTCTGCTACTTACGACTAGTACCGCAACAGGACAGATGTCATGGTTCTACTTTCCTAGCGATCAGTACCGTTATGAGGGGCCGATAACTTGGATTTTGGACCGCCTTTAGACTGCAAGCATCATCGTTTCAGTGTTATGCTATAGCACCATTCCCTTGGTCAGTAATCTTAATCTTTTACATCAGTTTGTGTGAATGTGCGACATTGCGGGTCGCATCCACTGATTGTCATAAATTCATGTCCATCCATTCATTCTTCGTTCTCATGCTTTGAATTCTGGTCAGTGGAGAATTTTTTTCGACTTTTAATTTGTCATTCCATTTCGTCTCATTTCGTACCATTAGGGGCCGATGACCTCGATGTCAGGCCCCTTTAAACAACAATCATCAATCATCATCAATCAACAACTGCTTTCTTTCTTAGGACTGATTACTTTAGCTGTTAAATCCTTTTAAAGATAATCATTTAAAAACAACTGATGAAATTGAATGCTCACTAAATTAACATCTGTGCAGTGTGGCGAGTCTACGCTGGGGTTGTGTACGATGAAGCGTGTAACGTAGAACAAATGTCGACCTTTAACCTCTGGTTGAGAATAAAAGTGCGAGAACAATGGATGTTTACCGTGTACTTAGCTGTTACAACTTGGTCCTGTTGTCTGCTTCGTTCCTCATTCTCTGTGTCTGCATTAACACTTGCGGGTACGATTTATCTCATGTAGTTCTACAGCTAATGATTTCTTGTTGGCTAGAGCGATCTGAATGAAACTCGTCTTATATTCACTACTGTGCCGGAACACTTCGTTTCTTTGCAAGAGGCTCTCGAAGATTGCAACCTTGGGCGAACGTGAAACAGCACCTGCGTTTAGAAGTTTTTGTCGTCACGCAAACGTGTCCTACTCTTAACGAGCACTGTCATGGATATCTTGGGGGCAGTGATATTCTCTTTTTTTTTCTACACCTGAATATTTTAAATCTGCACTTGTCGATGTTTAGCTCAGTTTTCTAACTTGTAACATGGATGTAAAGTGAGTATTTTAATTTCATCTTACCGGAAGATCCCGAGATCGATTCCCAGCCCAGTCGGGGATTTTTACCTGAAACTGGGGTCTATTCTATTCGAGGTCTATTCAACCTACGTGAGAACAATAATTGAGTAGCTATCTGAAAGTGAGGTAGTGATCCCGGATTGTAGTTTCTCTGCCATCTGCAGGAGTTAAACGGAACTTCTAAATTGTCACGCATACATACAACCTAAATAATGTTTACCGGGCGAGTTGGCCGTGCGGTTAGGGCCGCGCAGCTGTGAGTTTGCATCCGGCAGATAGTGGGTTCGAACCCTACTGTCGGCAGCCCTGAAGATGGTTTTTCCGTGCGTTCCCATTTTTACACCAGGTATGTCATCTTCGCCGTAAGACCTATCTGTGTCGGTGCGACGTAAACCAACTAGAAAAAAAAACCATTACATGTCTATGAAAATTCTGCCATTACCTTGCTTCGCTGGGCCTTCCGAACGCCGCCCGCGGCCTCCGCCTCCGTCAGAACACGCCGCGCTCAATAAACTAGAGCACTAAGAGGACAATGCGTACCTAAAGCGCCTACATTTTATAGTATTTTTTTGGAGGAAACTTCCAGAACTCTTTGCTGATAGGCTGGATTCCTGTACATGCCCCATTTATAACTGGCTAGAGAAAATATTTACGAAATTCTGATAGGTAGATTGATATTGGAGAAGGAACACATGTGTTGACAACTTTGATACATTAAAAAAATCCTAAGAACCGAGTTGGAAAAAAAAGCCCCCACAATACAAATTTATTTTTGGATTAATTATTGTAGTTTGCCCCACAAGATGTAGCAATTAAAGCTATGGTAGAGACATCTAACAGTAGATACCCAAACTATCTTGCATAACATCAGTTCAAGCTGGATTACCTAGATGGCCTTATAGAAGGCGCGCAGTTTAACTGGCCGGAGAAAGTGTACCTCCGGTACAATTATTATTATTATTATTATTATTATTATTATTATTATTATTATTATTATTATTATTATTATTATTATTATTATTATTATTATTATTACTATTACTATTATTATTATTGTTGTTGTTGTTGTTGTTGTTCCGGGGTTTCCGTGGAAAGAAGGTGAAAGAAGGTGCTGGGGTGAATGGGTCGAACTACAATGTCAAGAATTGAATTTAAAACTTAAACTGAAGGTTATATTTTTTTAGAACTTTAAACATAACAATTTTTCATGACAATATTACAGGTACAAGTAGCAATCATTAAACAAGATGGAGAAAAATCCAACATTCAGAATCTTATCGCTTTGGGGTTTAAGCCCCTAGCTTTACATTTCCTGAACTACAAGCTCAAATTTACAAACGAGCACAAATTATTCAGGGGCAGAAATCACCTAATTCCATAGCACTTGCTTTCCAAAATCTAAATCTCCAGCCTTTCAGAGGTACTCTTTACAATAACAAAATTTTGGGAATGAGCTAACAGGCTCTCAGTTTTTACTAGCCTATTCAAGGCAATTATCCGAAAATTACAATCACTCGCCCATCAAGGCACAACTTACAAATTGAAAGGCAATGTTATACAGGGATATCTAGTACCCAATCTACAGGGCCTTTGCGGAAAAGAACAGGTTAAGTAAATGGCCCGAAACACAAACTGAGTGGAGGCGTATACTTGCACTCCTAGATATGAACAGTAAAACAACCTAAGAGGCTCTAGGCCGATGAAACAGGGGCTATTCCCAAACTACTGAGGTGACTCGTATAGAATTTACTGTACCATATTACAGAATGAAAAACAGTTATAAAAACGTAGTCGCCTCAAACCAAGATGAAGGGGAGCTCGAGAGGGTACATCACTCTCTATCCCCGATTTACAGTTAAAGATTTATGAAGTTTTTACATTTGCCGGCAGAAAGTTATATTTTTAGAAAATAAGTTTACATAGTTAACGATTCGGACCTTTCCCTCGGGTTAAACTGCAGAGGTAGCAACAACAAGAAAGATGGAATTATGTGGCCATGCCTGGTAGCAGTTCTAGCTGCCGACGAAAAGGCCGCCTGCCTCCTGCTTTGACACACACACTCAGTAAGACGACTTCTTTAAATCATAAGTTCTTTCACTTCGCACCAGGGTGCATGATCATAGTTTTTTGTAGTGTCATCTGTGGGAAAATGTCCAAACTTCTTGATGAATGGCAAATAAAACAAGGAGAAATTCACTCAGGTTTTGCAACTGCATAATAACAAAATTACATAATATTTTAGTGGTGACATCTGATTAAAGATCCAAGTTGGTGTAGTTCCAGCTTCACAGTTTCACCAATAGAGGAGTTCATTTAGGCGCTAGTTTTAAATGCGCGGCATTGAGATGTACCTCCCGATACTATTATTATTATTATTATTATTATTATTATTATTATTATTATTATTATTATTATTTCATGACAATAGTTGTGTTCACTCCATTACGAGCAAACGGTAATGTGGACAATGCACATATTTACTATTTTTTAGTAAGCGTTCATTTTCCTTCATATTTTTTAGTCATTTTCTAGCTCATTTTAAGCCTTTTTTGAGGATTTTTAGGCAGTTTTATAGTTTTTTTGGAATTTATCAGACTATCAAAATCCGGGCCTTGGTCATTACTAAAATTGCTGTGAGAGTAATGGTTTCGGCGAGGAAGACAAGATACGAGAAGCACCTTACGTAATGCATTGCAGTATAATTCTCTTACAAGAGTTTGCTACTTGTCAGCGGACACGCGAATGTACGTGCATCATGCAGGTGTGACGTATTGTACAATGCATGGGTTCCTTCAAGTCGAGACGGGCCGTGCACAGTAAATTACCGGCTGTTGTTCACGCTTTATGGGTGCATGCTGCCTGTTGTTTGACCCCGAAAGGAAATGCTCCCTTTCTGGAACAGTGCTGAAATGTTGGCATTCGGATCCCTAGATCGTGGGTTCAAACCCGGCAGAAGTAGTCGTTTTTTTGAAGGGCAGAAATAAGTCCATTGGGCACACGGATGGGTGTTTATTGGTTCACAGGTCGAAACTGCACTCTGCCTTTTTGTCTCCATCTCTGATGTCACATTTGGTGTTTAATCGGCAGAAGAAGAAATATAATTAAAATTCGCCATACATCGCTCAAAAGAGATCTGGTGTACTCTGCTATCTGTCTGAGTAAAGCGGAACGTCGAAAGTGACGCGTAGGCAGTCTGAATGGCTTTAATTAATTAATTAAATAATTACATGAATAAGTTAATTAAATGTCCGCCTCCGTAGCGTAACGGTTAGTGTTATTAGCTGCCGTCCTCGGGGGCCCGGGTTCGATTCCCGGTACTGCCAGGAATTTAAAAACTGGCAGGAGGGCTGGTATGTGGTTGAAATGGTACATGCAGCTCACCTCCAATGGGGGTGTGCCTGAAAAGAGCTGCACCACCTCAGGATGAGGACACGAGTTTAGTCCGCCTCCGTAGCGTAACGGTTAATGTTATTAGCTGCCGTCCTCGGGGGCCCGGGTTCGATTCCCGGTACTGCCAGAAATTTAAGAATGGCAGGAGGGCTGGTATGTGGTTCAAATGGTACATGCAGCTCACCTCCAATGGGAGTGTGCCTAAAAAGAGCTGCACCACCTCAGGATGAGGACACGAGTTTACTTTTAGTTAATTAAATTACCGGGCGAGTTGGCCGTGCGCGTAGAGGCGCGCGGCTGAGAGCTTGCATCCGGGAGATAGTAGGTTCGAATCCCACTATCGGCAGCCCTGAAGATGGTTTTCCGTGGTTTCCCATTTTCACACCAGGCAAATGCTGGGGCTATACCTTAATTAAGGCCACGGCCGCTTCCTTCCAACTCCTAGGCTTTCCTATCCCATCGTCGCCATAAGACCTATCTGTGTCGGTGCGACGTAAAGCCCCTAGCAAAAAAAAAAAAAGTTAATTAAATCAATGATATGAACGCGGCGGGGCCTAGAGATGCTGCAGGTTATTTCGAAGACAGTTCTATCCATATGGTCTATTATTATTATTATTATTATTATTATTATTGTTGTTGTTGTTATTATATCCGATGGGGCCTGCTAAGGACCACGTGCCAATTTCAGTTCAGTTCTTCATACTTTGTTGTTTTCTCTGCCGCTCCTTCCAATATTCTTTCATCCTTTTACTATGCTGTTTCCTTCTGTCCTCGGACCACTTCGCACCAGGCTTCTTGTTCAGTCTTCCTTGGAATCCTCCCGTACTTACTACCCTCTTTCTAAAAATTTCTCTGTCCATAGTTTCTTCTTCTCTTATATTATTTCTTTCTAAATCTTCCTTTATTTCTTGAATACAGTTAGTTGTTGCCTTTTTGTCTCAAAGGTATCTGAAAATCCTTTTTGTTAATCTTAATTTATTATTATTATTATTATTATTATTATTATTATTATTATTATTATTATTATTATTATTATTATTATTATTATTATTATTATTATTATTATTATTATTAAAAGGAAGGTTCAGTGTCCTTCTCGTATTTCTCTCTATCGATGCCGATAGATACATCTTCATTATGCAGTAGACTGTTACGCCTTTCAGCGTTCTATCTGCAAGCCTCGACGAATTAATTAATCGCCGCCACAATCCTCTCTTTGTAACTAGCTCTGTGACCTCGTTTGGTTCCGTGCCTCTTATCTTTAAATCGTTGAAAACCATCTTCACCTTTGTCTTCCTCTACTCCTCTTACTTTCCACGACCGAGTCCATTATTCTCTATTCGTCTCACTTGATCCCATCACCGAAGCTGGTTTATGCACACAGCTTCATCCATCAAGTTCATTCCTAACATTCTGAGTACCATCCTGCCATAGTTCCCTCCTGTTTGTACTAGCAACCATTGTCGCTACTTTCATCTGTCCTTCTTCTAACTTATGAATAAGATGTCCCGAGTCCACCCAGCGTTCACTCCCGTACAGCAGTGTCGGTATAAAGATAGTTTCGTCCGGGAGCTGATTTCTTTCTTGCAGAATATCTTTGAGCGCAAAACTGCGAGCTTACTGCATTAGCTTTGCCTTTGCCTTGGGTTTGTTAATTTTGTGAACAATTTTGCAAATAAAATATTTAATGTGTTTTGTTACTGCGGGCTTACTGAATTAGCTTTGCCTTGAGTTTGTTAATTTTGCGAACAACTTTGCAAATAAAATATTTCATGTGTTTTGTTACTGCGAGCTTACTGCATTAGCTTTGTCTTGAGTTTGTTAATTTTACGAACAATTTTGCAAATAAAATATTTAATGTATTTTGTTGTTATTGTTATGTAATAAGTTAGTACTGTGTAGTCAGTTTATGCTTCCAATGCACAACTCAAATGGCAGGTGAGTGATAATTATTTTTCAGCAACTGGGCTAGTTGGCCGTGCGATTGGGGGCGCACGGCTGTGAACTTGCATCCGGGAGATAATGGGTTCGAATCCCACTGTCGGCAGCCCTGAAAATGGTTTTCTGTGGTTTCCCATTTTCATACCTCAATTAAGGCCACGGCCGCTTCCTTCCAACTCCTAGGCCTTTCCTATCCCATCGTCGGCATACGACTTATCTGTGTCGGTGCGACGTAAAGCCACTAGCAAAAAAAAAAAAAAGTCAGTAAACAGTTACTGGAAGGAATTCTTGCCTAAGACAAAATTGTTCACAAAATTAACAAACCCAAGGTAAAGCTAATGCGGAGATGTCACATTGTGGAAAATACCAAGTATATTGAAGTTGGTTTTGACCCCATGTCGGGCACTAAAGGGCTAAACAAATGTTGCTTTTTAACATAAATATGTCTTATGGCGGGTGGTAATCTGAAAATTTTGCCCTACGGAAGTCAGCGTAACCCCAGCAATCGGGTACGCTGTGATGCAAGGTGTGGATGAATGGCCAGACAATGTCACCTAGCAACCGCGCAGGCTATGTCTTATGGCTGGTGGTCAGCTGAAATTAGCAGGCTTGATGGATGTCCATAACCGAGAGACATATTTATGATCATTTGATTTTAACAAAGGGAAAATAGGTTTCTTTTTAACTACAGGCTTCCACTCCACTGTGTTAAGTTCCCCTATATAATTTCAGGTCGAGGGGCTCCGTACATGTGTTCGTAACTTAGTCTGCCACCCCCCATCATGCCGCATTTGAACTGAAATAAATCATGTGGTCGCCTTTCTATGGGCAGCTGGCAAGTGGGCAGTGCCCAACCTGAAAGCGAAGTTTACCTTTTCCCAGTTGAAAACCGCCCTGAGGTGCGGATGCCACTTGACATTAAGCTGCAGTGCCAGTGTACCTTACTCCAACCATAACTGATCATTCTAATACCCAGGTAGTTAAGTTCACTTCTTTGAATTTCGAATACTATTATTGCAGGTATCTGCAGTTCGAATGGGCACCTTCTGATTTTAGTGGTATTAATGAGTCTTGTTTTTCTGCCATGTTTCTCTTACCCTTTTACAGCCTTTACGGCCCGATAAATGTTCCTTTTTTTTCCTAGTTGCTTTACGTCGCACCGACACAGATAGGTCTTATGGCGACGATGGGACAGGGAAGGGCTAGGAGTGGGAAGGAAGCGGCCGTGGCCTTAATTAAGGTACAGCCCCAGCATTTGCCTAGTGTGAAAGTGGGGAAACCACGGAAAACCATCTTCAGGGCTGCTGACAGTGGGGTTCGAACCTGCTCTCTCCCGAATACTGGATACTGGCCGCACTTAAGCGACTGCAGCTATCGAGCTCGGTGATAAATGTTCCTAATACCAATCCTATATGAAAGTATGTTGGCCCTATTCAAATACTTCATGTTTTTACAGTGGTTGGTAGTGTGGTGTGTTAAAAAAAAATTGGCCTTTGGCCAATCGACCACACAGCCAGCTTATAATATACTGTACAACATTAACGTTTACGACACTGATTCATCTTTGTATACAGTACTGTAACTAGTTACACACTGTGAAGACACCAGTAATTGAAATGAATAATTATTAAGCTATGGTAAAAAGCACTGTCGCATACTATGTTTGTATCACTTTGTGTTGTATCGGATCTTATCTCTGGGAACTCATATTTTCATGTCAGACAATCAGTGAACATTGATCTGCATTTAGAGCAGTCGCCCAGGTGGCTGATTCTCTGCTTGTTGTTTACCTAGTATTTTCTTAAATAATTTCAAAGAATTTGGAAATCTATCGAACATCCCCGTAGGTAAATTATTCCAATCCCTAATTCCCCTTCCTATAAATGAACATTAGACCCAATTTGTCCTCGTGAATTCCAATAATTATCTATTGTGATCTTCCTTACTTTTGAAAACACCACTCAATCTTAATCGTCTGCAATTTCCTTTCACTCCATCTCTCCACTGACAGCTCGGAGTATATCACTTAGTCGAGCAGCTCGCTTCCTTTCTCCCAAGTTTTCCCAGCCCAGACTTTGCAACATTTTCGTATTGTTACCCTTTTGTCTGAAAAAACACAGAATGAATCGAACTGTTTCCTTTGAATTACTTTCAGTTCTCGAATCACGTAATTCCGGTGTGAGGGTCTCATGCACTGGTATCACTGGTATCGTACGCTAGTTGGGGTCTTACCAGAGACTTATATGCCCTCTCCTTTGCTTCTTAACTACAACGCCTAAATACACCCATAACCATGTGAAGAGATTTGTAACCTTTGTTTACAATCACGTTTATTTGATTACCCCAATGAAAATCTTTTCTTATATTAACACCGAGATACTTAATGTACAGTGATCCCCATTCGGAACTTTCACCCCATCAACGCAGTAATTAAAATTAAGGGGACTTTTCCTATTTGTGAATTTCACGAGCTGACGTTTCACCCCGTTTATCATTATATCATTGACTGCTGTCCATCTCACAACATTGTCGAGGTCTTTCTGTAGTCGCTCGCAGCATTGCAACTTATTTATTACTCTATACAACATATCATCTGCCAAAAGCCCTATATCTGAACCTTGTAAACACTTTGCGGTTGCAAGGCGTTAGTACCGCTAACAAACTTGTTGGTAATGGCGCTTCTTAGTAGTGAATGAATTGTGCATATAATCTGTTCTGTGCTGTACCATATTTTCTACATTCTTAAATGATGTGGTTAAATCTGCGACGCAAGGGCAGTTGTAAACACACAGGATGAATCGAACACTTTTATTCTATAGAAATGCCTGGGGTAGCAACCGTGTTGTAATCGCATACAGATGATAGTTCTCGGATGTCGTTTGACTGATATTGATATGGGTGAACCAGGGTTTCTTGGATACTACAGGTTGCAGAGTGGCGTAGTGTCGTCCTTTATGAAGCTCCTTAGTGGTCCATTCGGTTGATCATCGATCGTACTGTAAGTTTTCTGGCGGTTACCGTTAAGAAAATCGGTTGGAAGGAAGTGGGATAGCGTTAAGTGGAGCGCTCGTTATACTTTGCAAGAAGATTGACTTTTTCGTTGTGATGTATTCTGCGTAACTTTTAATCTGTAATAGATTTATGATGGTTCCTTTCTCCAGTATGATTCTCGCATGTTGTAGTATGTCATAGACATAACGGTGGGTTTGATCGTTACATTCTGGGCGGTGTGCGGCATGTGTCATAATGAGAATTTTCTTGAACTGGTGAGTGATACCATACTGAATTGCGGCGTATGTTGCCAAAGTTTCTGCAGTATAAACTGATGTGAAGTGTTTGGTGCGAATGAGAGGATGTTTATTAAGACAAACATGAACACCCAGTGGAGGCGTAATTACCGTGTGCCTTAGTCAGTGGCTTTTGACTAGGGCTGCCACGGTTTGAACCTCGGCCAATGTTTGTGGAATTAAAAAGAAAGTGAAATGTCACGGTCCTGTGGTTCAGATTCCACGTTTAACTAGAGACATCCGAACGAATGGCTATGCGGTTTGGGTCACGTAGCTGTCAGCTTGCATTCCGCACTTTTGGCAGCCCTGAAGATGGTTTTTCGTAGTTTCCCATTTTCACACCAGGCGAATAAATAAATAAATAAATAAATAAATAAATAAATAAATAAATAAATAAATAAATGAGGCCATGGCCTCTTTCTTCCCACTCCTAGCCCTTTCCTATTCCATCGTCGCCATAAGACCTATCTATGTCGGGGCGACGTAAAGAAAATGGTTTACAAAAGACTTACATGACCACGATCATGAAATCAAAAGTCACGTAGAACTACAAGCGTGCCTACTAAAGAAGCCCGGTCCCCCAGGCAGATGAATTAACCTTTTTTTTTCTTTACGTCGCACCGACACAGATAGGTCTTATGGCGACGATGGGAGAGGAAAGGACTAGGAATTCGAAGGAAGCGGCCGTGGCCTTAATTAAGGTACAGTCCCAGCATTTGCCTGGTGTGAAAATGGAAAACCACGGAAAACTATCTTCAGGGCTGCCGACAGAGGGGTTCGAACCCACTATCCCCGGATGCAAGCTCACAGCTGCGCACCCCTAACCGTATGGCCAACCCGTCCAGTTGAATTAACCAGATAGGATTAATAATCCCCAGCCAGGCCAGGCATCGAACCCGGGACTCTGTGAACCGCCATGAAGCCGGACATGATAGTAATGACAATACGATCATAAATAGTCGCTCAGTTTAGCCGTGTGAGGCGAGTTGGCCACTAATTGGTACTGCTGTATCATGGAGAAGAGCAAGGTGTGAGTGGGTACATTATCGAGGAGTCTCGTTCGCCAGTCTAATCAGGGCGATTTGAGGGAACGAGGAAGGGTGAAGGGGCAATCACAAAACCGCGAGCACCGGCCACAACACCGCACGCTACGGGGTCAAGGCTTGCTTCATTTCGAACTCTATGCTGTCGCTAATGTAGGCCAGAGAACCTGCATTGTAGTACGTATAAAACCTCTCTTTTGATCGGCATACAGCTTTTATGATCGGCACTCGATAGATAAATTTAATTATTAGTGTAATTAGTTTAGAGTATTATTTTTATTATTATTATTATTATTATTATTATTATTATTATTATTATTATTATTATCATTATTATAGCATATACCGGTTAACAGAAGCGAAATATAATAAAAAAACAGGATAAATTGAAACTCTTTCTAGGTCCAGACAACCTTATATCGCCGGGGTGAGAAGAGAACAAATGTCACTAGCGAATACGGGACATAAATCCGGCTCTACGGCTAAGGCCCTTCGTCCACCGGTGTAACGCAACGCAACCCAACTTAAACATAGCTTGTTTAGGACACTTGTACGAGAGTTGCGTTGCACGTTCTTCGTCCACTGACGGTCAGATCAAAAGTTGGTCAATCTGCTACAAGAGTCTACAGACCTACTCTCATTCACTAATTCAGTGGCAGTTGGGATCTTCCGTTATTACTCTAATCGCCTCATTTAATAAGTTGGCTAGGAACTATGTCATACATCTGCTTTCTTTTTTATATAAACGACTTTATAAACTGTAAAATTATAGTGTGTTTTTCTTGTATACAAAGGTGATAAATCGTATTAAGTGTATAACTATGGTTATTAAGTGTATTATCCATAACATTTGTTATGTTATATTTGTCGATTGGAACACTCATAACTAAACTGCCGACACACAAACACCAGTCTTATTGAATTCTGAGGAAAAACTCTTTATACACATAGATACGCTGTACGATAGTCCGACTCGTTGGCTGAATAATCAGCGTACAGGTCTTCGGTCCGGAGGGTCCCGCGTTCGATTCCCGGTCTGGTCGGGGCTTTTAATCGCCTCTGATTTAATTATTCTGGCTCGGGGACTGGGTGTTTGTATTCGCCCCCAACACTTCAGACAACATACCACACTACCACCACCACCACCACAGATACACGCGTTGATGATTACATCCCTCCATATAGGGTTGGCGTCAGGAAGGGCATCCGGCCGTAAAACAGGGCCAAATCTACCTGTGTGAGAAAAGCGGTAGGAAAAGAAGGAGAAGATGATACGCTACACAATTAAGCACCCAATAGTAGAAGGATATTAAACACTTGTTCTTACAAAGTAATGTACTTACCATTCGTATCAACTTCTTTGACTACAGATTCCCGTGCCTTTCCTGAGCGTTCTTGTTTCAGTATTCTGGCAACTATAGTTGATTAAACACGGGTGCTTTTCCACTGCTTCTGCGAGTTGTACACAACTTCTGATCACGATTTGGCATAATACAATTCGTGAATTTAGCAGGAGTGTCTGACTGGAGTCGGGTCACGCAACAGACAAGCCAGTTGTTTGTGAGTTGATCGACGAGTGCGTTGCAGTCGTGCAGGTGGACGAGGACTGCGGTTAACAGGGGTCCGACTGTGAAACGACTCCCGTCCAACGCTCATGTGAAATTTTTTAAGTCTGATCGCAGTTGCGTTGCACCGGTGGGCGAAGGGCCTAAATGGTGAGCATGCTGGCGATTGGTCCAAGGGGTCACGGGTTTGAATCACGATCTGGACGGGGATTTCAACTTTTATTAGTGAATTCCTTTATGACATCTTCAGCATTAGATTTCATCTTAGATAAGGCCACATCATCACAGACGCGCAAGTCGCCTATACAGCGTCAAATCAAAAGGCCCCTCCGGAGGCAACAGTCTATTATTTTCGGATAGGAAAAATGAAAATGAGGAGTCTGGCATATACTAAGTAAGTGGAAGATACTCCACTAGGGGCCCTGTGGTTGTTACTCCATGCTCACAACTCACGGGACAAACGAAGTTTACAGTCACATTTAATAAACCAAACCAAACCAAATCCCATGGCACTACATCCCTTGAAGGGCCTTGGCCTGCCAAGCGACCGCTGCTCAGCACGAAGGCCTGCAGATTACGAGGTGTCGTGTGGTCAACACGACGAATCCTCTCGGCCGTTATTCTTGGCTTTCTAAACCGGGGCCGCTATCTCACCGTCAGATAGCTCCTCAATTCTAATCACGTAGGCTGAGTGGACCTCGAACCGGGCCTCAGGTCCAGGTAAAAATCCCTGACCTGGCCGTTAATCGAACCCGGGGCCTCCGTGTAACAGGCAGGCACGCTGCCACACATTTAATAATAATGCTAAATTAATGACGACATGCCAGCTTAGCATATAACCTTTCATTAGTGGAATCCGAAAATACTGGCCACCTCCAATTTGGAATTGGAACGTCGGGCTCCTTGACGGAATTATCAGCGTTCAGAAGGTTCCGGGTTTGATTCCCCGCCGGATCAAGGATGTTAGTCACGTGCGGTTAATTCTTCTGTTTCGGGAACTCGGTATTTGTGTTTGTTCCAATAAATCCTTATAAACCCACTGACGGCAGCCCGGAAGATAGTCGTCCCTGGTTTCCTATTTTCAAACCAGACAAATGCTGGGGCTGTACTTTAGTTTTAAGACCATGGTCGCGTCCTTCCCGATCCTAGCCCTTTCCTGTCCCATTGTCGCCTAAGACCTATCTCTGTCGGTGCAACGTAAAAAATTAAATTTAAAAAATCCACAGTTCTATCCCTTCAGGCAAGCAATCCTAGGTATATGAGCTACGAATTTTAGGTAAATAACATGTTATAAAGTACGAGAATATTTTTATTAATTCCTAAAAATTACAATCCGTTTATTAATCATCGTTATTCGGTCGATTAGATTAGCAGTTTGCCTTTTTTCTACCACTACGAGCGCTAATGTGAGTCAATGCAGAGCTTCACTTAAGCCCTTATAACTACATTCAGTGTGAACATTTTTCAAAAAATCGAAAAATGCCTGAGGGTATGGAATCAAGGAACTCATTACAGAAAGTTATGTAAATAAGTAGAGTCCGGATTATTAGGTGCTGATAGGTTAGAATGCAAACTTACTTAAGCCAGTAACAAGTATACCCTACACTGTATAACGGTTATGCTATGAGATTTGCATAGATAGTAGGGGTACAGCGTATAGAACTCCTTGTATTTATGCTACTCTTCCTACATTATGGTACAACGAGTTGCATGACACTTCCTACAAACCAAATTACTTTTCACTCTAACCTATTACCACTTACATATCCGAGGTATATAAATTAATTTGGCTAGGATTTGAATCAAAAAGAAAACGAGTAAAGAAAGAAACGATTTTAGGCTGTTTTTCTGGAGCTGCATTGAGCTATCCAAGACTCACAATTTGAAACCTTTCCGGGCCCTTTAGCCCTTCAACTTTCGGCACAGTTGAGGAAATTGCTTAATTGTACGTTTTTCGTAGTACCGGGACCCCTACTTTGTCTGCTAAGAAATGTGATCAGCATTTTTAAAAAATATCATAAAAACACAACACACCACCTACCACAGAAACACTCAAAAGTGAATACATCCCCCCCACATGGTTAGCGTTAGAAAGAGCATCCGGTCGTAAAAGTAGAGCAAATCCACATGTACAAGAAGGTCAATCCGAGTAATAGCGTAGTTATGAGTTTTTAAGTAATCTTATTGTTGCTTTAATATTATTATTGGTATTGATTGTTCGTTTGTTTTCAAAATCTGAAAATAAATACATTATAATTTAAAATTGAATTATTTCCCTCGAGCAAAAATGTCCAGTAACAGAAATGTTAGTCGCTAACGAGATTCGAACTGATGATTATCATCGTTACTTATAGGGACGATGTATATTTTTAATTAACGGAGAGAATCTGTTGTAGCTCTGATCTTTTCATTATTAAGAAAGATGTAATTGCTCAGGTACGTCCTCCTTGCTTAGAGAGTGCGCCTGTTGTGTTCTCTCTAACAAAGCGCCGTGGGGGCTGTCCCTTGACGTCACCGCCGTCCTCGCCACTGGGTCACATGCATTATCCTTGAGAATATGTTTCATACATTAGAGACGCCTGTGCAACGATACGCCGATTTGGAGTAGTCATTCTGATGGGTACTTGTAAATGTCACGGATAATGGAACGTTCTTCGCTGCTGACTATTTTGGTGCCTGAAATTACGTTCAGTTCCGATTTCTTAACGGCAGTACAAGCGCGAACATTAAGGCTGATTTGCATGGGTCGAGTAAGCGGTTCAGGTTACTGAAACAAGTGTTCAAGTAGTGAAAGTTATTTAAGTATCTTTTTACTGTTGTTTGGATCTCGGTGCCACCCTGAGTCTGAGCCTCGCGGAGCTGTGGATTTGATCGAGATCCCCGACCTCATTGGGTCCTTTATCTCATCTTGACGCGTGGCCCATTAGAGCGTAGACTTTGTGGTTTAATTTGGTATATTATTCCAGTATTTCGGGAAGGTAATGAGTGACGAAAGTGAAGTGATTGAAATGTGGTGGTGGCAAGGACACTTTATGCTTAGGAAGGTGCCAGTCATCTGAAGGGATTAGATGGTATTATCCTGTGCTAACACATTTCTACGTAACTACTACATCCTACATCTACTTTAATCTGTTTGTCATATTCATTCCTTGGTACCGGGCGAGTTGGCCGTGCGTGTAGAGGCGCGCGGCTGTGAGCTTGCATCCGGGAGATAGTAGGTTCGAATCCCACTATCGGCAGCCCTGAAAATGCTTTTCCGTGGTTTCCCATTTTCACACCAGGCAAATGCTGGGGCTGTACCTTAATTAAGGCCACGGCCGCTTCCTTCCAACTCCTAGTCCTTTCCTCTCCCATCGTCGCCATAAGACCTATCTGTGTCGGTGCGACGTAAAGCCCCTAGCATTCCTTGGTCTACCCTACCGTTCTTGCCACCGATACATCCCTCAAAAACCAACTAAACAAGTCCCGAGTATCTTAAGATGTGTCCTATTATTCTGTCTCATTGCACTCGAGAGATAGTGGGTTCAAACCCCACTGTCGACAGCTCTGAAGATGGCTTTCCTTGGTTTTCCATTTTTACACCAGGCTATACCTTTACTAAGGCTACGGTCACTTCCTTCTCACTCCTAGCCTTTTCCTGTTCCATCGTCGCTATAAAACCTACCTGTGTCGGTGCGACGTAAAGCAAATTGGAAAAAGAAGATATTCTATCTCTTCTTCTAGTCAAATTTAGTGAAATCGTTCTCCTCTCCCCAATTCGATTGAGTATCTCTTCATTCGTGATTCGTAATTCGATCTACCCATATCACCTTCAACATCCTTCTATAACACCGCGTTTCAAAAGCTCTTTTCTCTTTCTGATCTAGTTATCATCCATGTTTCGCAATGCCACGCTCCAGACGAAAGTCTTTAAAGGCATCTTTCTTATTCCTATATCAATGTTCGAAATGAGCAATTTTTTTTTTCTTAAGAAAGGCTTGCCTTGCTTGTTCTGGTCTGCATTTTATGTCCTCCTTATTTCTGCCATTGTTAGTTATGCCACTACGCAAGTAACTATTCATCTGCTTCTTTAAGACTTCATTTCCTGATATAATATTTACTACATCACCTGACTTCGATCGGCTACACTCCATTACTTTTGTTTTGGATGCATTTATTTTCATCCTCTACTCCTTCTTCGAGACTGTGCCGATACCATTCAACAATTTCACCAGACCTTGAATAACAATATCATCGGCAAATCTCAAGTCGTCTCCTTGGATTGTGATTCCCTTTCCGAATACCTCTTTGGTTTCCTTTACAGCATGTTGTATATAAGCATTGAAAAGAAGAGGAAGAGATAGGGAACAAACCAAACCCTTGCCTCACTTGTTTCTGGATTGCTGCTTCTTTCCCTTAACACTGCAGACTGATTTTTTTGTACGGATTGTAGATAATTATTCTTTCTTGGTATCTGTTCCCGATTACGTGTTTGTGCTAGTGACATCAGTATGGATTGTAGGCGGCGCGACATACTGTACAAAACATTGCCAGTTTTATATGTAAAGAGTGGTGGTGGTGGTGATATTTTAAGAGGAAGTACAGCTGGGAAACCGTCTTCTGTTAACACTACTTCGAAGAGAAAACGGAAGTTGTCCGATTCTTCGAAGTGTGAAGGTACCTATCGGTAAAAGGAAGAGAAGGGCCACGAACGGCGCGAAAATGGAAGACACTCTAGTTCTTGTAGGGTTCGGAAGAGAACTTGAGTTGACCAAGAGAGGTCTGTTAGGAAAGAGAAAAGCGAGGAGTCTGGCACAAGTAAGTTGAAGAAGGGCCAGTTTCAGTTAGGGATCTCGTGGTCGCTATTTATTACAGCCATGAGCCTGCATTCGGGAGATTGTGGATGCGAACCCCACTGTCGGCAGCCCTGGATGTGATTTTCAATGATTCCCCAGTTCCAACCTATGCTAAATGATTAAGGCAAGGCCGCTTCCTTCCCTTTCCTATCATTGCGCCATCGAACCATGCTTCATCCCCTGCTCATCTGGACAGGATTGGAGTCCTATCAGTAGCCTACAATGCCCTTGTAATGCAAGAAACACAGGAGATGTAAACCACCTCATCTTCGAGCACAATATTACAATATCTTATCGCACAATACCGTTCGACACCCTTGGGCACCTTTTATTACATTACAGCATAAAAGAGAAACAATTGGATAAGAAGGTAAAATACATATAGAGTGACAGAAACCGCCTAGAAAACAGCGAAAAGAAAAAAACATATACTTGGAATAAACACTCTTATTTCTTTAAATATTAGTTTTCTTCTACTATTGCACTGTACACACACAGATCTCCGGTTGCCAGTAACAGCTGGGTATGTGTTGGAAAGGGAAGATGAAGGTGCCCAAGGGTGTCGAATCGTATTGTGCGATAAGATATTGTTCTATTGTACTCGAAGATGAGGTGGTTTACATCTCCTGTGTTTCTTGTATTACAAGGGCATTGTAGGTCTACTTTGTTTTTTTTTTTGCTAGTTGCTTTACGTCGCACCGACACAGATAGGTTTTATGGCGACGATGGGACAGGGAAGGGCTAGGAGTGGAAAGGAAGCGGCCGTGGCCTTAATTAAGGTACAGCCCCAGCATTTGCATGGTGTGAAAATGGGAAACCACGGAAAACCATTTTGAGGGCTGCCGACAGTGGGGTTCGAACCTACTATCTCCCGAATACTGGATACTGGCCGCACTTAAGCGACTACAGCTATCGAGCTCGGTGTGTAGGTCTACTGATAGGAAGACTCCAGTTCTGTCCAGGTGAGCAGGGGATGAAGCATGGTCCGGTGACGCAATGATGGCAAAGGGAAGGAAGCGGTCTTGCCTTAATCATTATGCATAGGTTGGAAATGGGAATGATGAAAAATCATTTCCAGGGCTGCCGACAGTGGGGTTCGCACCCGCCATCTCCCGAATGCAGGCTCATACCTACGTGACTCGAACCTCCTAACCAACTCGCTCGTTAGACCAGTTCCTTGTAGAACTTTTATTCATCTGGTAATCAGTAACAAAGCTGGGAATATTTCAGAGATTTGTACGCTTGTCGAGTTTTCCTTCCGTTAATCATAGTTTCGGAAGTTTTAGACGAGAATATGGTAGCGTACATCCCAGGCGCGACCGACACACTCACCATACAGTACGACTGCTGGAACTGTGTGACGAAAATCAAATTCCTTGCTAAATCTGTCAAAATCACACTGATTGCAGTGTTGCCGACTATATGTGAAGAAAATTCCCGCGCCAACCAGCAGAATTTCCCACAACTGGATGAAAATTCCTACAACCTTAACCTACTTAAACGATTTACTGAATCGCGTATTTCTCCAGGCATTTTTCTAAAACAGGGAAACATTTGTAGTAAATTTCACTGTAAATAATATAGACCTAAGGCTACTTTAAATAAACATTTTTTTGATAACATACGCTTACTCACCAGTTTTGACGTTATCTTATTTCCCCACTTTCTTTCTTGTTCCCACTTTACTAGTATATATTTTGCTTTCTGTGAAGATCAAGGTGTCGTCGTGTTACACAAACTGCTGTGGAATCTAGACATAACCAATGAAACTGCATTAAGAGCTTCTTCACCACTTAGTTATTTATGAAGGATACCACTATGTAGCGCCACTTACCGGAAACATCTAATGTTTCGCAGTTCACTAAATTAGCGAGTAAGTGTAGCCTAAAAATATGTATAATCCCTGTTCTTTCTATATTTCGCAGTGATATTGAGAAAATCAGAACTATTCGACAGCTGGAACTGGTAACAATTAATGGTTATCTCCCACTTAAAGGAAAAATGCAATAAATCACTAACAGCCACAAATTTTGTAAGAAAGCCGCGTTTCTTCAAGTGAAGAGGTAGTACCATATTTGCCATGTTCACACGCACATCTTCACCTGTTGGTCTGAAGTGGAAGTGCGTTCTGTCGTCTTCCACAGCGATAGTGAGGAAACGAGAATGTTTGAAATGCTGAAATGGCACAAAATATAGGTTTAAGAAACAATACAATGATGACCATTATACGTAGTGTGTCCGGAAAATACGTATAAATCCGTCGGAGTGACGCATCACGTATCGTGGAGGCGCCGCCAGGTGGCACTGCTGTTGTCGCCAATCTTCTCAACGCTCAGTTCGAGTCGGAGAGCTCTGCGTGTGAGTAGCAGTGTGCGGCTGCTTGTTGAAAGTTACCCCGTTTTCACCTGCCGTCGGTATGGAGCTCTCTCCGATTGAGGAACAGCGCATCAACATCAAGTCTCAGAGCTCGTGTGGCCCGAGTTCGACCGGATTTGGCACAAGGGGGCAGGTGGATCCTTCATCACGACAATGCGCCCGCTCACACGTCGCTCGTTGTGCGTGAGTTTTTGGCCCGAAGCTCAATCACCGTGACAGACCACCCGCCTTATTCACCCGATTTAGCCCCTTGTGACTTCTTCCTGTTCCCGAAATGCAAAATGATGCTTCGGGGGCGGCACTTGGGTGATGTGGAAGCCATCAAGGGAGAAACGACACGGCAACTGAACAGCATCACACCTGAAGACTTTCAACAATGTTATCAACAGTGGAAACGGCGTTGGCAGAAGTGCATCTTGTCTCAGGGAGAGTACTTTGAAGAAGACCATATTGTAATACCTGAATAATTGTCAAATAAAGTTATTATTCAACTTTTATACGTATTTTCCGGACATACTACGTATGTGAACTATTTAGGGAAAATTATCTTCTTTCAGTGAAGTAAATGAATCATCTACACCATTCTGGAGTACGCAACGATACTACCTCCATCTTCGAGTATAAGCACAAAATTGAATCCTTACCACTGAGATTGGAGAGCGACATCTAACAAATATTGATCTTTTTGGTATTTTCATCGTAGAAATATAATCTCGACGTTCTTCACGTGCTTGATTATTTCTCAACAGAATGCCCCTCAGTCAGCGAGGTAGATTTGTCATTTTGTTGCACGGAGCAACATTATCATTTACTGACATAAGACTGAATTAAGTTGTTCTTCCTGCTTTTAACTTGTCGCGTGTGGAGGGAGAATAATATCTAAGAAATGAGGGTTAAAGCTTCGTTGTAGGTGAATCTCAACGAGCACAGAGCAACATGTCTCTCTGTTAGGTCATCAGCCCAGAGGCTGGTTGGATCCTCAAATTGCACCACCAAAGGTTATGCGGTTATACGGAAACCCCAAAAACCAAGGGCAGCACCAAAATGAGGCGTACCAGGCAAGATGAGGAGTGAGGTAGTTTGCCATTGCTGTCCTCACTGGGTCAGAAAGTACTATTGCAGCACGACTGACCCTATGAGCAGCACCTTTCGTAACACTCAGATGCACTAGTCATGCTCTGAATGTCATTACTCAGCACTACTCACACCCCAGCAACTTCCATATTGTCACAGCCATGGATGTTGACTGGGACTTCGGTGGAAGCTACACTTTACTCTGGCCTGTGCCAAGAGACGGATGCAAAAGTACTGTATCCATCAAGAAATGACAGCAGGCAGCAGAGCGGCATAGTCGGTGCTAACCAACGAGTAAAAAATAAGACAAAAGCGAGTTTTCTTAAGAGTTTGCAAATCCATAAACATCAATTTCAGTTTCCGTCTTCAACTGCATTCGGTATCTTTTATAAGGAAATTTCATAATGCGTGTTGTAATAATTCTATGTAAATGACCGAGCGAGTTGGCCGTGCGGCCAGGGGCGTGCAGCTGTGTTAGCTTGCGTTCGGGAGATAGTGGGTTCGAACACCACTGTCGGCAGCCCTGAAGATGGTTTTCCGTGGTTTCGCATTTTCACACCAAGCAAATGCTGGGGCTGTTCCTTAATTAAGGCCACGGCCGCTTCCTTCCCACTCCAAGCCCTTTCGTATCCCATCGCCGCCATGAGACCTATCTGTGCGACATAAAAGCCAATTGAAAAAATTAATCTACGCAAATTACATGTAAAGTATGTAACAAGGCACGTGTAACTTTTTTATAAGATGCATTATTTCAATTTAATAGTTAAATTTGGCATACTAATTTCGACTTTCGAAGATAGGCTTAGACTAGTGTATGTGTCGTCATCATCATCATTTCATCCTCATCACGACGCGCAGGTCGCCTACGGGCCTCCAATCAAAAGATCTGCACCTGGTGAGCCGAACATAGTCCTCGGACACTCCCGGCACTAAAAGCCATACGCCATTTCATTTCATCGTTAAGGAGAGAGCCTTCGACAATTTGCTTGTCACCTTGTGCTCTGTTATATAACATTTACGTGCTGTTCAGTCGTGTCGGTTAGCAAACCATTTGAAGTCCTCCATGTGTTGTGCGCGTACGTGGACTTGGGTATAAGAGGTGAGGCTATGCAATTCCAGCAGCTATTTTCATGTTCAAAAACAAAACACCCTTTTTCCTGGTTCTTAAATAATATTGAAAAGTTATAAAAAAAACGTCACACTGATGCGATGTATTTTAATGATGTAATGTTTCAGACAAGATTATTAACATTCGAGAGGAGATAATTATTTCCGTTCGTTACCAGCTGAAGTCACTGCCTTTTGATGGGCTCCATAATTAACAATTCCTTGTCTTTTGTTTCCGGAATGTTAAAGAAATCTTACGGGACAAGCTTCTGACTCCCTGACACCTCTTATGGTATATAGCAATAAAGTAATAATAATAATAATAATAATAATAATAATAATAATAATAATAATAATAATAATAATAATAATAATACATTTTTGCTAGTGGTTTTACGTCGCACTAACACACTGAAGATTTTCGGCGACGCAAAGATGGGAAAGACCTAGGATTGGGAAGAAAGCAGCCGTGGCCATTATTATTATTATTATTATTATTATTATTATTATTATTATTATTATTATTATTATTATTATTAGTATTATTATTACAATATGCACATACGCCAACGTACAGGCCGGTGCGGTTGTGGAACAAACTGGGAGTTGGATAAGAGACGATGACAGTGTTGAAGGTCACAGACAGAAAGACCGGGATTCGACGCCAGAAATGGACGGTAATTGATATTTTGTCGCAGATATTTCACGTTTACAATCACATATATTAACAATCCTTTCTCTCTTTCCCTCTCATATCAGATAATGACTTGGTAGAGCGTGTAGTGGATGTAGATATGAGATACTTGAGGTTAGGTTACTGATATGTTTTACGATTGTATTCAAGCACGTTCACTGATAATAATAATAATAATAATAATAATAATAATAATAATAATAATAATAATAAAAAAGAAATGGCGTATGGCTTTTAGTGGCGGGAGTGTCTGGGGACATGTTCATCTCGCCAGATTCAGGTCTTCTGATTTTGACGTCCGTAGGCGACCTGCGCGTCCTGATGAGTATGAAATGATGATGTAGACGACACATACACCCAGTCCCCGTGCCAGTGAAATAAACCAATGATGCTTAAAATTCCCAACCCTGCCGGGAAACGAACCCGAGACCCCTGTGACCAAAGGCCAGCAAGTCAACCATTTGGCATGGAGCCGGACTTAATAATAATAAACTATTATTATTATTATTATTATTATTATTATTATTATTATTATT
This sequence comes from Anabrus simplex, assembly GCF_040414725.1. Classification (NCBI taxonomy): domain Eukaryota; kingdom Metazoa; phylum Arthropoda; class Insecta; order Orthoptera; family Tettigoniidae; genus Anabrus; species Anabrus simplex. The sequence goes on along the minus strand of NC_090272.1, from coordinate 73,911,838 downwards.
ATTATTTCGAAAACAAAGTAACATCGTATTCTTCTAGATAGTAGAGGAGTCATTGCAGACCTAGGGTCGATCCCATTCAGACTCTGAACATTTCCGTGCTGGCAAACGGCTGACACAGAATTATTTGCTGAAGGTGAACATGTCTCGAAGTCATGAGTCATTCGACCTCTTTTCATCCTCATCATCTCGGCTGTATTACTTTCTGCTCCGTTTCAATTGAAGGTGGTGGTGGTGACGTTACGAAGCAGTAAATAACGCAAAGAGGTTAGTTGGCCAGAGGTTGAGAGACGTCCTGATGTGACCCTTATCTTCATCTACCATCGGTGAGGCTCAGTTGGAAAACTGTGCACTAGACAAGGACGTATTTGGAGAGGGGGTCCAGAAGCTCAGACCGACCGCCCTGAGATTTCCTCTCTCTGTTTGAAATGTAAATGTATTTACAAACCGGGGAGCCATCCCGCCTTCACACAGGAACAATTTTGAATTTACGTTGATAGATCTTATATGCTTTCATTGTAGTTAATATTAGTTGTCTTTTCTCCAGATTTTCGAGGGCCGTATTTTAAAGTACAGCTTCCGTATGTACTCTTATTTACCCACTCCAAGTTATTGCTATTTGCTTTACGTCGCACTGACACAGATAGGTCTTATGGCGACGATGGGATAGGAAAGGCCTAGGAGTTGGAAGGAAGTGGCCGTGGCCTTAATTATGTTACAGCCCCGGCATTTGCCTGGTGTTAAAATGGGAAACCACGGAAAACCATCTTCAAGGCTGCCGACAGTGGGACTCGAACCTACTATCTCCCGATTACTGGATACTGGCCGCACTTAAGCGACCGCAGCTATCGAGCTCGGTACACTCCAAGTTAATCCCCTAAACAAGATACCTCAAACTTTTCTATCAGATGCGGATAAAATATTAGAGAGTGGAACTTAATAGTTATTACAACTACCAGCAGACGCTCCGGATCATATGGTGTACACCGAAAGGGAGTATAAAGGCCTCGGTTTGTTTCGCGCCACTTGGGAAGCCAAACTACAGCATATTAACATCTGTAATAAATTATCGCGTGCAAATAAAGGCTACATTAATGCAACCAAGAACTTGGAGCAAGAACGTACAATTTGTTGGCAAGATCTAGGGATAGAAATGAATGATCAAGTTATGTCCAAAAGCAGCCATCTTCCCAATGTAAGGAAGGTCCGACGGATACTACGAGACAGTGAAGTTCAGTCATGGACGAAGCTGCCGCACAAAGTAAAGGGCGTTGGACTCTTCCAGGAATACACGCCAGGGAGCAAATGGATAAGAGATCGCCGAGGCTTATCTTGTGTGGATTGGAGAGAGGCCATCAAGATGATAGTGAATGTGTGCGCCGTTTGCTCCGTGCCGGGAAGGTCCCAGGACAACACACTCTGTCGGCGTTGCCACAGAGAGCACGAAACTCTTGCCAATGTCCTGGGAGCTTGTCCTCACGGGGAGGTATTGAGAAATTCCCGCTATCATACAATACGACACATGATTGTGACCTCGCTGAGGGATCACGGTTTCACGGTGCACGAAGAGGTCTCTGGCCTAGCTACCGGCGGGAGTAACAGGCGTATTGACATGATAGCCTTTCAACCAGCTAGCAAGCAAGGACTAATCTTAGATCCCACAATACGCTTCGAGTCGCACGTTGGCCAGGCCGAAGAGGTGGACGCCGAAAAGAAGTCAATTTACCAGCCAACTATAAAGTACTATAAAGATAAATATCATATAGACAATATTTCCGTCCATGGGCTCATGATCGGAGCTCGAGGCACAATCCCTAAATTTCTTGTACAGCTATGGGATTCTCTCGGTCTCAGCCGGACACGACTTCACGGCATCCCTATCGCCGCAATACGACGTTCAGTAACCATACTCCGCAATCATCTATATTCATGTCAGACTCGTTGGCTGAGTGGTCAGCGTACTGGCCTTCGGTTCAGAGGGTCCCGGGTTCGATTCCCGGCCGAGTCGGGGATTTTAACCTTAATTGGTTAATTCCAGTGGCAGTGTACGTGTTGTCTTCATCATCATTTCATCATCATCATCATCACGACGCGCAGGTCGCCTACGGCTGTCAAATAGAAAGACCTGCACCTGGCGAGCCGAACCCGTCCTGGGGTATCCCGGCACTAAAAGCCATACGACATTTCATCTATATTCATCATCTAAATTCATTGCAAATGTATTCCTGAGCCTTGTGGTGGTTATGTCCATCTGGCACTCTAGCAAACTCACCAGTAACTTAGAAGACAAAATACTGTGTAGTAGACATACTTTGTCTTTGTGGCAGCTTCCTCGTAGGGGTAGTTGTATTAATAATAAAATTCGGTGCAGCGCTGGGGTTAAGATGTTAAGCATGCGCAATGGTTTCCTTCATCTGTTTTCCTGCAATTACTGTTATGTGTTAATTCGCTGATCCCAGGAAATAATAAGATAAGTAAAAAAAAATTTCTCAAGGGAAGCACTTTTTTGTTTTTAAAGAATACGAAATCACCGATTCACCAAATGCTCTGAAACAATTCTGCGTTATATGAAATAGATTTTTAAATAATTGTTTGGATTTTGTTTAATTCAGAAAATGAAAAAAGTATCTGCTTTTTATCGTGAATGAAACTGGCTTTTCCTGTATTGGCCAGGCGTTATTTTCTTGTGTGAACCAGTAAAATCCAAAGCGTGAAAGTCACATTCTTATATTGTTAGATATTAAGATTTAATAGGTCTCTTTAACAGAGGACGCCAACGGCCGTAGCCGTGTTGAAACACCGGATCCCGTGAGATCTCCGACGTTAAGCAACATTGGGCGTGGTCAGGAGTTGGATGGGTTGCCACGCGCTGTTGGTGGGGGTAAGGGAATGGAGGAGTGGAAAGGAACTGGCCACCCTACCGCACGTAAACTCCGGCTCAGGAACACCTCTGCGGAGGTTCGGACCTGCCTTCGGGCAGAATAACCCTTACCTTACCTTACCTCACCTCACCTTTAACAGAGGAAGCCGTGTAAATTCACCACCAATAATTCATTTACAAGATAATAATGTTCACGTCCACAACAACCACAGAAAATGTATTGCACACAAGACAAACTAACTTATCTGGTTGAAGCCACTGTTATTAACAATATTCAGAATATTAACAAGATAACTCAACTTATCTGGTTCTTACCGGGGACAGTTTTGTATTATTGGATAATCTGAAAGTAAAAGTTTGCTATTTCTTCAACATTATGATGAAATAACTTATGTTGTTACTGTCAAAGAACGGAGAGCATTGACCTTAGCAGGTTACTGTAAAAATTAAAAAAAGAACTAAAAAACTGTGCCTGATTTCCCCCCCCCCCCCACGGGATGATTGAATTAAATAGAATTTTCAAACATTGATATGGGATCCTGTAGACTGTTCTGAATAAAAATCTGTGCTCTGCATCCTCACTCGTATAGTTTGTGGATATCTCTAATATTTTAGGCAGCGTAAGTCGAGAAATTGTTCGTGTGTTATCACTTTCTCCGGCCGGGCTGAGTGGCTCAGACGCTTGAGCCGCTGGCCTTCAGACCCCAACTTGACAGGTTCGATCCTCGCTCAGTCCGGTGGTATTTGAAGGTGTTCAAATACGTCAACCTCTTGTCAGTAGATTTACTGGCACGTAAAATAACTCCTGCGGGACTAAATTCCGGCACTTGGGCGTCTCCGAAAACCTTAAAAATTGGTTAGTGAGACGTAAAGCCAAGAACATTATTAATCACTTTCTCCGAATTCTTTCGCATAAACCGTTATTATTCGTCTTCCTTTCACTACAGATCAATGTTTAATACATGAAATGCTTCGTCGGAAGATCTTCTAAGCACCACATGAAAATGTGTCCAGCGATTGTTGAGTTGTATTCTGATGGTTTGGGCAGTGTTAAGCCGAGCCTTTCGAATGACTTTTACGTACTGTGTTTACCACGAAGTGTATACAGATAGAAAACATAAAAACTCTTATTGTGGTCAACCTTTTAAAACTACACGTGTGATCTTGGGGGCTTTTTATAGAACTTTCTATACTTTCAGTTCTTACCCATGTGCTGTAGTTTGTGGGTATCTTCAACGCTTTGAACTGAATAAGCCGAGAAATTGTATCGCGTGGCATTAACTTTTTTTCAGTTATTTCGTTGAAACAGTTACGTCTTGGCATCCTTTCATCACATTTTAATAGTTAATACCTGGAAACATTTTCCGTTCTGTACTATTGAGACAATTTGGAAAATATTGGTACAAACCGCACCTTTTAACTCCCTCTGGTTTAAGAGCTTGAGTTTTGTGAAACATTCACTTTAGCGTCTTATCTAGATAGATACATACTACTCCGGAGAGGCCTGGCGCAGGTGTTTCGAGAAGGCGATCTGCGTTTCTGTGAGGATGGGGCCCTACCTGAGAAGAATTCTAATGCTGAAGACACACAAACACCCAGCCACCGAGGCATAGGAATTAACTTATGAAACTTAAAAACTCCGGCCCGGTCGGGAATTGAACCCGGCACCCATTGGGCCATAGGCCAGCACACAAACTATTTAGCCATAGAGCCGGACGATGGTTAAAGGGAACAGTAATGAAAATGAAATGAATTGGCGTATAGCTTTTAGTGCCGGGAGATCCCAGGACGGGTTCGGCTCGCCAGGTGCAGGTCTTTTGATTTGACACCCGTAAGCGACCTGCGCGTCGTGATGAGCATGAAATGATTATGAAGACAACACGTACACCCAGCCGCCGTGCCAGGGAAATTAACCAACGATGGTTAAAATATCCCACCCTGCCGGGAATCGAACCCGGGACCCCTGTGACCAAAGGACAGCACGCTAACCATTTAGCCGTGGAACCGGGCGGGAACAGTAATGATAACACTTCACTTTAAAGAAATATAAATGTACTCAGTGAAAGAGTAAAAACTTTGTTAATATGTTATCTGTAAAAAAAAAATAATTAAAAAGAACTTGCAGGCTCACAGTCTGTTTATTCCTACCAAGGTTGCGGCTCATTGCCTCTTTAAAAGAGATCGCCGGGCCGCATTGTAAGCTGGGTCGGCAAACGCTCTTATAATGAGTACTGGAACGATTCAATTGTCAATAGATCAAACATTTGTGATTAAAGAAGTCCATGATAAATAGGTCGAACATTCATGTAGAGTTACTAAATAACACACAAGTCATTTATAATAGTCTTCACAATGGAATGCGTCAACGGGTGGCAGAAATATACAAACAACGTAGTAGTTTCCTGCTGGGCAGTCGCAGGTTCGATTTCCGAACTCTGCTGGGAATTCAGCATTCAGTCTCAGATGAGATAATTTGTGTTCAGCAGTGGTTAAAATCCCTCTGTCGACCAACTTAGAAGTATATTACGTGACTAAATATTCAGATTTCTCACTTTTCTGTATTTTAGGCAAATGTTGCGATGGTCCTTTTTCTGATCCTAGCCTCAGTTAATTTCATGCCGGGCTGAGTGGGTCAGTTGATAAAGCGCGGGCTTTCTGAGCCCAGGTTGGCGGGTTCGATGCCCAACTTATTGCGCTATATTTGAAGGTACTAAAATACGTCAGCCTCATATCGTTAGATTTACTGGTACGTAAAAGGATTCCTGGGGGGATAAAATTCCGGCACCTGGATGTCTCCAAAAACCGTAGTAGTGGGATACAAAGCTGATACATTTATTATTGGTACCTGTACTACAGAGAGTTCGTCGACGTGGGTTATCAAGAGAAAAAGACCAATATACTAAAGGGATTGTGATAGCTGAGTAATATCGTCGGTGGCTTGTCACGAAGGCGACCACAGTCTTCAGTGACGAGTCCTGCTGTTGTCTTGGTTGAGATGACCAGCAAATCCTTGTGTAGAGGCAACCGGTCAACGCCAAGACGGGCGGTTTTTTGTTGAGCGTCACACCTCTTGAAGGCCGAATGTCGTGGTGTGGGATGCGGTTACGTACATCACCAAACCACCCCTGGTATCGATCACGGGCAATTTAACCGCGCAATGATGTATTGATGAGGTCGTGCAACCTGTTATTCATCCTTCACACACTGCTGTTGTGCCGAGATCCTATCCTTGGCGAGACGCGCTGTCAGCACTATACCCGTAGAGCGAAACATGCACGAATTGCGTGTGATGATTCAGGATATATGGGATATGGACTACCCAGGACACCATCTGACACTCCACCCGTGTCCATGCCGAGACGCTTGACGTGCTGTGTGAGGAAGAGAGGAGGTAACACTTCGTATTGAGATCCGCTACTTCCTGGTGTATAGCTAAATACATGATGGTCAACGCATTCTGAGATTGTAATCGTTAATTGTCTCCGGTACCGTCTGATTTCTTTCCACCTTCTTTCGACACCTTCTCCGGGCTGAAAATTTCTTTTAGAGCATAGGTGGTCAGTGAGATTTCCCCGGTCCTTGAGGTAAGTGCATGAGCGCGGGAAGATAGTGGTGGTGGTGGTGGTTTGTTTTAAGAGAAAGTACAACTAAGTAATCATCCTCTCTAGCGTTAGGTAAGAGCCGAGAGCGTCTGACTTCTAATAGTTTGCGCTGTAAAGACTAGATGGCGATATGTGGAGTCAAGTGCATGCAAAGCCACAGCAATGCACTTGGCTGAGTATATTATGTTTACGCAATGCAGTCGTTCAGCTCGTTTGTCGTTCATTGGTTATGCTATATTTCTAAACAAGCTTTTATGTTCACCTGCAGTATTTCTATGAGTACAGATAGTATCAAAGGTGTATTTGGTTATCACATGTCAAAATAATGAATTTTGTTGCCTATACATAACCTAATGAAATGAATATAATTAAACGCATTTACTTAGCACATGACATAATCTAATTCACGGAATAGAATGAGACATGAGGTACAATCAAATTGTTAAAAGTTTAAATCTGTTTAGATACGCGCCCCTTCAGTAGCTGTAACCGAGCCCCGAGCAGCTTCAAGGCTATACTTCCTTCAGAGAGCATACTCTGGTCCTTTACCTGCCTGAAATGGAGCGTACTCACTGAGGCGAATTATGCCCGCACTTGTCTTAGAGTCTTTAACCAAGAAGAATGGATATTGGAATCACAAAATATTTTTTTCATCGTATGTATGTATGTATGTATGTATGTATGTATGTATGTATGTATGTATGTATGTTAGATATTCAGCCCGAAGGCTGGTTTGATCCTCCACAACTCCACCAATAGCTGTCACAGATAGCCTAAGCGTCACTAAAGAGGCGTGCTAGTGAAATGAGGAGTGAGGTAGTTTCCCGTTGCTTTCCTCACCGAGCCAGGAGCTGCTGCTGCTGCTGCTGCTGCTACTACTACTACATATCAGTATGCCAAGCCCACTGAATTGCATACACCAACCGACCCTGTAAGCAATATTTTTGCAAGTTGCTTTACGTCGCACCGAGACAGAGAGGTCTAATGGCGACGATGGGACAGGAAAGTGCTAGGAATGGGAAGGAAGCAGTCGTGTCCTTAATTAGGGTACAGCCCCAGCATTTGCCTGGTGTGAAAATGGGAAACTACGGAAAAACCCTCTTCAGGGCTGCCGAGAGTGGGGTTCAAACCCACTATCTCCCGAATACTGGATACTGGCCGCACTTAAGCGACTGCAGCTATCGGGCTCGGTAAGCAATATTTTCACACCGTTCATAAGATGGACTGGCTGCATGAGGAATGGTATTACTAGCATCGCTCATACCTCGGTCACTTTCATATTGTGAAAGTCAAGGACGAGACTGAGACAGGCCAATGAAAGTAAAAAAAAAAAAAAATACTCTAGCCCATACCAGAAGACATAGTGCACTGAAAACACTACATCTCGCTGGCAAAGGCAAATATTTTTCCACTGCATCACAAAACACGGTTATAATTTCACATACAACTGCATCAGGCTCTTAGTACTTTGCAATTCTAAAAGAAACAAAGGAAATTGACGTTCGGCTTGTGAAATTGTATTCGCTGTTTAAACAACGATAATTGTTTTTAAAATGTTTTTTTTTAAATAAGAATTTCTAACTCGAAAACCTCTCATCACATCTCGATTCTTTACGCCGGGCACGTAAAAGTACTCCTGCGGCACAAAATTCCGGCATCTCGGCGTCTCCAAAAACCGAAAAAGTTGTAGTGGGACGTAATGCCAATTACAATATTTATCATTTCAGTTCTGTTGAAATGAAGATACTAGGCAGTCCGAATCATCTAGAGAAAGTTTAGTTTCATTACTCCAATAAAAATTTGAGACGTAGACTTCTTAATCTAAAATAATGTAGTCCTCTTGAAACTTTTGTTAGGGATTGTAGTAGGTGAGTTTGCAACTGCGGCTTCCTAATGAAAAGCTGGTGACGATGTTACTGGACTATCACAACCCTTCAAAAAGTAACAGTTCACTTTAATTCCAACATTATGAGAAAACATATTCTGTAGTTAATATATTTATTTCAAAGAAACAAATGCATTTCAGCCCAGCAAATGCTGAAGAACGTTGGCTGATTAAGACCACTGCGCATCGTGTGGTGGGATCCACTTGAGGATTATCTATTATCCAACAGTAAACCCAGACATTGCATCATTAAGATAGGACACGATGTACTGACATCTTCTCATGCACTTGGTACGCAATGCTGTTATCACATGTTTACAGTGTGCTCTTCTTATCAGGGTGAACCTTGAGAAGTTACAGGCAGCTGTGGGTACAAACATTTCTTGTATCCGGCTGGTGATGAAACCAAGCTACTCGACACTGCAGGGCGGAGGTTCAAGGAGGCTTATCAGTGAACTGAAGATGGCCCAAAGAAATGTTGCAAAGTTTGTGCAAAATAATCTCAATACCAAGAGTAGCGCCAAAGTAAGAACATCTAGATTGCTATTGAGTTGACGGAAGCGGTTACTCAATGTCAACATACTTCTTTAGCTAGTGCTGGTCGCGGCGATATTATACACCTCAAAAAATGTTTGTAATATTGTGGTATTAGCACGTAATGTTGTGATAGGGCGTGTGTAGTTGTGTTGTAAGTTGTAGAGAGCACTGCACAAACACTAGTAATTCAATTGTTCGTGTACAGTACAACAGATATATCTGTGTTGAGCCCGGCTTGAAATATATCATTTCAGGCAAAGACTGGTAGCAGTGTATGCAGTGCAGTACGAGATTCATCTAGTGCAGAGTTTCCCAAACTTTTTGTCCCTGAGGCCCCTGAGCATATCGCACGCATGTCCAAGGACCTCTTAGCCACAGAACATAATACTACATTCAGTAAACAAAATTTTTTTTTTGTAATGATACCATGTTTGATTTTATCAGTATAATATTTAGGAATGGGAAGATCGAAGAATGTGGATTGAAAATAAGTTTAGGAAAGAGTAAAACTCTTGTTATGACTAGATGAGAGAAAGAAGGGGAAGGTCAGGTTAGACTTGCAGATAAGCCCCTGGAAGTAGTGGAGACGTTCAAATACCTGGGGAGTGAATTAATGGAGAATGCTCGACTGGATGCTGAAATTAGTAAGAGGATTCACGCGGCAAGCTGATCATAGTTTGAGAAACATGTTACGGGACAAGATGTGCCAATGGAAGCAAAGGAAACTATGTACAAGATGTATTACGTACCCATAACAACTTACGGAGCAGAAACTTGGACAATGACAAAGAAGGATGAGAGTCGAATACAGGCAGCAGAAATGAAGTTCTTGAAGAGTGTAATACAGAAGAGTAAAAGAGACAAAATAAGGAATGAGAAAATCCGGGAACAAATTGGGAGTGGAAAGAATGAACGATAGAATAGAGAAGAGCCGACTAAGATGGTTTGGGCACATCCAGCGAATGAGTGATGAAAGCATGCCAAAAAAGGTAGTGGAAATGGAAATGCAAGGAAGGATAGAACGTGGACGACCACGGTTGAGATGGAAGGGCACAATCCAACGCAGTGTTAGAGAAAGAAACCTGGACTGGGACACAGTGTTGGAGGAGGGGGAGTGGAAGGACCGAAGAAAGTGGAGAAGAACCATATTTGCCTCTACCCGGCTACAGCTGCATAATGGGAAATGGTGATGATGATGATGAATATTTAGGACTAATATTTACTGTCTTCGAAATTTTAACTTAATTTATATAAAGATACTTTATAAATGCACAGGTATTATAAAACATTGTGACACTAGGTTAATAATTACAACAGTCTGGATCTGGAAACTTATAGAAAAATTCACTTGTTGCTGTTGTTGGATCAGTGGGACGTATGGTGCCGTTTTCCAAAGACCAAGCGTTTTACAAGCGTACTCATTCGAACTGAAGATCAGCCTCTACATTAGCTCTGTTTCTGTACTTCGTTTTCATTTGTGCGAGAGCAAGAAAGGTGCACTCACACGGGTATGTTTTCATGATAGGCATTTAACTCAGTATTTCCTTTCTAGAAATTGTCGGGTATAGGGGACGCCACGGACCCAGAAGACGATCAGAGACGTGGAGTTGTGATACATTCATGGAACTTCGTGGAACTGAACATGCCACTCCCTCTGATTCTCCGCCAATATCATACTTCAATTTATTTTTCACTTTCTCTCTGCCAGGATACTTCGTCTAGTTGATCTTCCTGAAGGGAGGGTAATTCATGTTCAGTTTCAAAGAAAGCATTTCTGATCCACGAGATTTTCTCAAACAGAGGTGGAAAATATGGTCTGAGTGTGGATATTAGCAATTCCAAGTGTCTTACAATTAAATCACTTACATTGCCTTTTGATATTTCTTCTTTATCCGCTGCTAACTTGTACTATCTATCGGCCAAGTTAAGAGTTACATATACTGTATGTAAGTTACACAACAGTGAAGTCATAGTTCCTAAATGTTGTATAATGGTCTTTGAATTGTGTGTGTACAATAAAATGTTACTCTTCAAATACTTGCAACATACATTGTTATTGCAGACCCCTTAGATTATCGTCGCGTCCCTCCAGAGGTCCACGGACCACAGTTTGGGAATGGCTGATCTAGTGTTTACTTTTGATGTGCAGTGTGTGTTTCCCCACTGTGGTGAGCCAGAATTGTGGCATTGATTCAAGCTGGACATACACAAGCAGCATTTTCACGCATCGCAGGGGTTACCCAAAGTGTGGTGTCAAAAAAAGGAAACCACTTTTCCCTTTGAAAATCACAAAATATGTCTCCCGGTTGCTAATTTCAGATGGGAACCAACCATAAGACAATCCTGCACGGTTGCTAGGTAACACTGACCATCTATCTATACCTTGCATCACTGCCTGCACGGTTGCTGTGGTTACACTTCCGTCGCACATTTTGTCGCGTCATTTTCAGATGATTCCCAGCCATAAGACATACGTCAAAATGTGGAAAAGGTACCGCGAGACCATTGATGTGACTGACAGTCCCGGGAGGAGGTCGAACAAGGATGACAACACCTGTCTAGATCGGTTTATCCGCGTATGAGACCAAAGGAGGCAAATTTCGACTGCTCGACAATGAGGTAATTAATTAATTACTTCTTGAGGGCAAACGGGGTCCGTGTATCTGCATAAACTGTACTCACTCGGCTGCATAGTGCCCAGTTAAGGTACTTTCGACCGATTCGATGTGTTCCACTGGAGAATCGTTATCGTGTTGAGAGGAGAACACCTTCATTGGGGGTTGGTTGAATGGTGTAATGTCATGTTTGCAGATGAAACGCTTAGACCAGATATATAACAACGAGACGTGTGTAGACGTAAAGGACGGGAGTGGAAAGTACCAGCATGTTCAAGAGGTGCATTCATTTGGAGGTGGTGAAGGTTGTATAATGTTGGGCTGTTATTATGCATCACCTACGATACCAATTCGAGAGTCTTTAACTGCCCAGCGCAATACAGATGGAATTTTTCGACCATTTGTACAACCCTTTGGGGATAAATATCGTGCCGAATTCATTATCGACCAGAACAATGCTCGCCCTCATCGAGGTGCATCAGTGAAGAGAGAGGCGAGTATCCACCATATGAATTGGCCAGCCAGATCACCGGGCATGAACCGCATTGAGCATGCATGAGACAGGTTGATCATCCACTACCTCCACAGACACTCCCAGATCTCATTAGTGTTGCCCGGATGAAATGGGACCTCCTTCCTCAAGATGAAAAAAATGAAATGGAATGGCGTATGGCTTTTTGTGCCGGGAGTGTCCGAGGACAAGTTCGGCTCGCCAGGTGCAGGTCTTTTGATTTGACTCGCGTAGGCGACCTGTGCGTCGTGATGAGGATGAAATGATGATGAAGACGACACATACACCCAGCCCCCGTGCCAGCGAAATTAACCAATGATGGTTAAAATTCCCGACCCTGCCGGGAATCGAACCCGGGACCCCTGCGACCAAAGGCCAGCACGCTAACCATTTAGCCATGGAGTCGGACTTCCTCAAGATGACGTCATTGTAATGATCGCAAGCATGCCACTGCGTATCAGAGACCCGAACAGTGTCAGAGGAGGCCATGCATGATACTACGGTAGAGTGAAGAAGGGACAACCTTCACTCAAAGTTTACATTTTAGACTGTCTCTCGGTGACATAGTAAACAACATTCTGTATCTTTATTATTTCTTAACGTCCTTGATATTCCAGTCTATTTTTGCGGTGTATATTAGAACACATGCTGTTGTATCCTTCGTTGACGGGATAACCACTTCGTGTATGCTTGATTTCAATTTTGTCAATCCCTCATGTTAATCCTGAGATCCTGAGGCACATAGGAGGGCGTGCCGTTCCCTGTTTGCGGCTTGTTATGACGTCCTCACTTCCTAGCTCTTTCTGGCTCTTTGTAGTCTAAACGTTTTGTTGGTTTATTTCTGTTCTTGGTTTGATCTTTTCTTTCCGGTCTGGTAACCAAATACCAGGATAATATTTAAAAAGTACAGACAGATGTAGTAAGCCTTTAAAACGTTGCCTATGTGATATCCCTAGCAACTCTCATGGTATTAGTTACCGACTCTTGACTTGAACTTTCATACAATACTGTGCAGTTTTCCTTATTTTGCACTGTGTCGGAAAAGTCACACGTCGAAAATTTTGTTAATAACATTCTAAATATATGTTGTCATGAGCTGTCTTCCTGTCAAACCAAGCGTAAAAAAGATGCTTACAATTTTATGTTTTAGCCCCCCTCTGGAGCCCCATTCTGCTATATTTTTTAAAAATAAGTCATTTCTGAGATCCTTCTCTCCCTTATCCTAAGCTTAAACACTATGACCTATTTCCTATGATCTTGTAACAAACGAACAAACAAACAAACATTAAACTGAACCCATCTGCTGTGTATAAATAAAATTGCAATTTTGTATGCACACTTCAAATTTTGCCTGATTTTATCTCGGATTAGGTATAGAAAAGTTGAAAGTTGGCTCAGTTTAAATTTTGTGACTATCCGGATGACTGGATGTTTGTCTGAATATCGCGAGAAAACGGCTTGACAAATGTCTAGAAATTTCGTATTCAAGTTCAGAATTATCCGGAGATAGCACTAGGCTATATATTATTTGATGAGTATGCAGTGGCGTGGCATCTAAAACAGGAAATGCCAAGTTTCTCCGTTACTATTAGCTTTATCGAAAAACTGTACGATATAAAGACTTTTGCCCCATATTTCGTTTCCTTTTCTTTATTGGCCTTACGTCACACCGACACAGATAGGTCTTACGGCGGCGATGGGACAGGAATGGTTCCAGGAGTGGGAAAGAAGCAACCGTGCTTTTAATTAAGTTACAGCCCCAACATTTGCCTGGTATGAAAATGAGAAACCACGGAAAACCATATTCAGTGCTGCTGACAGTGGGGTTCGAATCTACTATATCCCGAATGGAAACTCACAGCTGCGCGCTCCTAACAGCACGGCCATCTCGGTCCGTGCGTGATATTTCGTAGTGCTACTAAAAGTTAAGATGATTGCATTTAAACATTTAAACATCCAATGGCCCTCATCTAGGCCCTACCAATCTAGCCATTTCACAACAGTCCATTTCACATCTCGTTTATATGTCTGATTTCACTCTTTGAATAGTCCGACTCGTTGGCCGAACGGTCAGCGTACTGGCCTTCGGTTCATAGGATCCCGGGTTCGATTCCCGGCCGGATCGGGGATTTTAACCTTAATTGGTTAATTCCGCTGACACTGGGGCTGTATGTAGGCTATGTGTTGTCTTCATCATCATTTCATCTTCATCACGATGCGCAGGTCGCCTACGGGAGTCGAATAAAAAAGACCTGCATCTGGCGAGCCGAACTTTTCCTCTGACACTCCCGGCACTAAAAGCCATACGCCATTTCATTTTTACTGCTCGAAATAGCACCACATCACAGTGTGCACGGTTGCTAGGTAACATCCCGTCACACATTTCATTGAAATACATATTTATGATAATTTAGTTTTCCCATAGGGAAATGTAATAACTCTTTTTATATCAACTATTTATTTCTCTTGCCGGCCCCGCAATGTAGGGGTAGCATGCTTGTCTCTTACTCGGAGGCCCCGGGTTCGATTCCTGGCCAGGTCAAAGTCCACTCTGCCTACGTGATTACAATTGAGGAGCTATCTGACGGTGAGATAGCGGCCTCGGTCTAGAAAGCCAAGAATACCGGCCGAGAGGATTCGCCGTGTTGATCACAATACACCTCGTAATCTCCAGGCCTTCAGGCTGAGCAGTGGTCGCTTGGTAGGCAAAGGCCCTTTGGAGGTTTTGCGCCATGTTCTTTTTAAAAAAAATGTATATATTTATTCTAAATTCGGATATTCATGGTCTTTTATGTTTATAGATCTTGGATCGTTGATTCTTTGTATATCTTACATAGTTACAGGGGAATAAATTTGTAATGTCAAGTTCTGCTGAAAGGGGGTGATATTCTGAACGTCCTCACTGGCAGCATATTTGGAAAATCTGTAACATTCGCAGCACCTCTAAAAATATTTCGTTCGTTAAACATTTCATTAAGACAGGTTGCCCGATGTTCGTGTGTTCATTTGATAGCAAGCTCCAGTGGACAACGGACTGGGGCCGTCATGCAGAACGAGTTGTATTGAACAGGGCGGGACAAATAAGCAGAGTTCATCCTGGGCAGGAGTGACAGACTGGCAGTGTAGTTGTGGATCAGTGGCAGGTCGGCTTGGCCCTAGCGAGATGGCTCTCTTAAAGGTGTACTGAAGGCTCTGGCTGTTACATATTGAGCGTTTGTGAGGTTTACTCTTCTTCTACTTCTTCTTTCGGTGCCGTCTCCTCACTAAAGATTGATGACTATCATGGAATATATTTTTTCCCACTTCCTATTTACCGTATCGAAGCAGCCGTATCGTGGATGTCTGAACTACCGTGGGAGGTACCGCGGTCTAGTATGATCTTCGCCCGCGTCCTTGCTTGCCTTGTGCTGGTAGGCCCCGGACTTCAAAGGGCCGTGCTGACTCCTCGCAAAAAAATGAAAATAATATACTGTATATTCATACAATTGTTTTCTCGCCACTTGTCAAATGTTTCCCTTTGCGATGCTTAACGAACTCAACTCGGTAATCCATATTGCACACGAACAAGTAATGTCTCAGTCACTCACACACTTTATCTGCTTGCTTCCCATGCTCACAGCTTAAGAAATGGCAGGTCAAGCACGAGCGCTTGCGTCCCTGGCGCTCTTCAATTTGAAATGCTTGTTTTTATTAAATAATAATGAATACAAATACTTTTTTGTATATTTTTCTGACTTAAATTATTTGAGGAATAATATTCCGAACATCGCATTAGCCATGATGTGCTGAGGTGTCCCGCGGCAGCAATGACCAATAAAAGTCAACCCAAGCACGTGCTTATGATTACAGCACGACTGGATCTCTTGGTGAAATCTGTATACCCTAGTGTCACTTTGCACGGAAATGGTCAAAAATCAGATCACGGCGAAATTGTTTTTACAATTTTTACGTGGAAAAAGTGCCATTTGGTTGCATCTAGTAGCTGTTATTATAATTGTGTCGAGTGCAACACAGCACAGCTGTTGCCTCGCAAGACCGCGTCATGCTCCTCTAAAAAGACCTGCACCAAATAATTCGAAAATAATCACAGCAATGAAAACTGATACCAAAATATCATATTTTAGTTAGAAAATGATACTTTGTTGATGTGTAGTCCACCTGAGGTCGTATTATGCACTAATTTTGCTTATTTAACTTTCTTCAGACAGTTATTCGACAAAAGTGCATAATTCCAACAATAACTTGGTGTAGTAACAATTAGTGAACTCACTTTCGAATGAGCTCTCTTTACGCGCAGGTAATAACATGGTATACGAACGAACGAACCATGTTGTTACTGTTCCTACCTGTTTGGGTAGGCAGGCCGTCAGCCAAACCAGTGGCTCTTGCACCATTGTAAGGGGAGTACCGTATTGTTGTTTTGTTAGTTTTTGATATGTTGTATGTTTGTACGTGCGTAGTGCCTTCTTGTTGAGTTTATTTTATCTTCTGGCGCAGAGATCACCACCCTCATCCAAGGGGGACACCAGGGCAAAAGGTGTATCACCGCACCCACTATAGTAGACTCCACTAGTCCTCCGTTTATTGAGCAAAAAAATGTATACATGTTTACAATATTTTTATATATACAGCTATGTACAGGTTTGTATTTATTATTTGTTTTCTTGTGAGAATGTATTTGGTTCTTCTTTACCTATTTCACGTTTATCAAAATTTCCATATGTACACACTTGTTATTGTTAGGAATAATTATAGGCTTATCAATTGTGCGGTTTGATATTTTGCAAACTTTGTTTGAACAGTTTTTTGATTTAAGTTTGTTCGTATTTTTTTCTGTGTTGTAATCGATTAAATTATTATGACAGTGACTTAAGTATCGGTTGCAGAGTATAGTTCTTTAGTTACAGAAAATGAAACCAATTTTAAGTACGAATGTCTAAGTGGTGTACGTTGGCAGCTCGGCAGCGTAGCGTTAAACCACGGAGGAAGTTAAATCAAAACTATTAAAACATTACAGTCGAATTTCGATATCTCGAACCTCCATTACTCGAATTTTCAGTATCTCGAAGTAACTTAAATTTCCTTGCCGTTTGTCCTATTCTTCGCGTAGGCTATATTTATTTCTTTGATGATGATGATGATGATGATGATGATGATGATGCTTGTTGTTTAAAGGGGCCTAACATCGAGGTCATCGGCCCCTAATGGTACGAAATGAAATAACAAAAAAATCAAATTCATCCACTGACCAAAATAAAATTTAAAAAATGTCATGAAGAATGATTGGATGGACATGAA
This sequence comes from Anabrus simplex, assembly GCF_040414725.1. Classification (NCBI taxonomy): domain Eukaryota; kingdom Metazoa; phylum Arthropoda; class Insecta; order Orthoptera; family Tettigoniidae; genus Anabrus; species Anabrus simplex. Next base: position 73,894,512 of record NC_090272.1, on the reverse strand, counting down.
CCCTACAAAAAAACAAACAAACAAACAAACAAACAAACAAACAAAAACAGTGGATCAGACTCGAAAAGAAGGGAGTTAATTAGAGTATTACTGACCAAGGGACCATTTATAAAGCACAATGATGCTTGATGTCTGAATGGGTGCTAAATTCACGTCTAAAGCCCCACAGAATGGTACATGTCGCGAGTAAAGTAGAACCATGGTATTTGTCATTTTGGGGTACCGATCAAAAGTAGCGAAGACTCACGGTGGTCCACACAAGATGGTACTACTCACGAGTATTGCAATTCGTACAGGGAACGCAGACTTATGGTGTTTCTCACACAATGGCTCCACTCATAGCCAACGCAAACCGGTAAGGTTCCTCACCTAGGTGTACTAGTCACGGGCGTCGGTATTCCCGTGGTGTTCCTCACATAGTGAGTACCAATCACAGGCAACGCTGACCCACGGTGCCGGCGATATAGTGGTACAACTCACAGGCTACGCCCAGACCCGCGGTGTTGCTCACATGGGTACAACGCACGGGTACTGGAATCCACCAGGCCAGGCTTTTTGCTGCAACTAATCACAAACCTATTTCGTACCAATTTAGTGATACTACTCGCAAGTACATGCAACCCATGGTGTTCCCCGCATGATGGTACTAATCACAAGTAGTTTCATGGTTCTAATTCAATCATCCCTTGGTCGCCCCTTGTAGTCGCCTCTTACGACAGGCAGGGGATACCGCGGGTGTATTCTACATGTGCGTCCCCCACCCGCAGGGGGTAGTGTGTTTGGTCCGCGAGAGGTATTTTATTTCCCTCAAGTCCGCCGGCAAGCCGGTTAGGACCCCCCTATCCGCCACCTGGGACGCGCCACGTGGGAGTATCACCTCTCCCCCTGCTACGCCTGCGTAGCAGGTTCGTGGATTTATTTCTTTATTATTCGAAGTTCGGTTACACGAATTTCTCGATTTCTCGAAGCAAACATTTCCTCCGTTGAAGCAAATAATAATAATAATAATAATAATAATAATAATAATAATAATAATAATAATAATAATAATAATAATAATAATAATAATAATAATAATAATAATTGTATTTGCTTTACGTCCCACTAACTACTTTTTTAAGGTCTTCGGAGACGCCGAGGTGCCGGAATTTAGTCCCGCAGGAGTTCTTTTTACGTGCCAGTAAATCTACCGACACGGGGCTGTCGTATTTGAGCACCTTCAAATACCACCGGACTGAGCCAGGATCGAACCTGCCAAGTTGGGGTTAGAAGGCCAGCGCCTTAATCGTCTGAGCCACTCAGTCCGGCGTTGAAACAAAACAAAAAAAAATACTCTGTAACTCGAATTTTGTGCAACATTAACTGTGCAATACGGCATTTGTGGTTTGTGAGGAACAGTTAACAAGTAAAGAAAGGGTTACAGTGATGCTGGGAGCTAATATGGCTAAAACTTCTAGTGATCGGAAAATCGGCGAAGCCTTGCTGTTTTGGGGGTGTGAATTAATTATCGGTCACGTACGAAAGCAACCCCGGAAATCGCGGATGACAAGCTCCATTTACGAATCTCGGCTGCGTGGTATTGACGAGAAGTTTCAACGTGAAGGGAGGAAAGTTTAACAGTAACAAACAGAAGATACTAACAGATTTTTTCCAAAGGTGTTAACGAAGGTACGTTTCTTGTTTCACTGCTGTCTCTACTGTATCCTGTTATCTAAAAAATTACTATAATACGGGCTATAATTAAAGTGATGCCTTAAAATATTTTTAAATACTGTTAAAAATAATGTATTCAGTATAAGCTCGTAGATACATATTATTCAATTGTGTGCTATATATGCTCAAAAACGGTATTCTCTATATTTCGAAATTTCGATAACTCGATAGCTCGCGAGGTGATTCGAGATATCGACGTTCCACTGTATTTTTAATAATCTTACAATGATGAATAATCCTTTTGTTCATAAATATATTGCATTCGTTTTACTTGCTGTAATTACATTTTTATTAGTTATTCTTAGGTTACATTTCATTGGAGGGGGCCAGAATTTTTATTTTGGCAGACAGGCCCGCATCACATTCGTTACGCCACTGCTTCATTTGTCATTTCGTAAGATGTGCCAGAAATAGGCTGTTTTCGTGTATTTATTTTGCGATATACATGATTTTCCGGCACGACGGAGTAACTACTCGTTGGTGACATGGCCTACCCATGAGATGCGATACGTCCACATTTCAAAGGTCTGCAGTAGGTTAATTTCATTGACGTAGCCTTTAATGTTCATCTTCGACACCGCAAAGCAGCACTGGTAACACACAGCACTTAAAACTCACCGACGAGACTTAAAACGGAGGTGACGCTTGCAGAAAAGATGTTCTACCCCGACGGATATTTTTTTAAAATAATAATGTTACCGGTATTTGATTTACGTCCCCCTAACTACTTTTACGGTCTTCGGAGACGCCGAGGTGCCGGAATTTAGTCCCGCAGGAGTTCTTTTACGTGCTAGTAAATCTACCGACACGAGGCTGTCGTATCTGAGTACCTTCAAATACCACCGGACTGAGCCAGGATCGAACCTGCCAAGTTGGGGTTAGAAGGCCAGCGCCTTAACCGTCTGAGCCACTCAGCCCGGCACGGATAAAAATAACCATGAACACCATGAAATATGGAATTAGAATACGGAAATTTTGGCAATATATTTGTCGAGGTGTAACATATTTCATTAATTAAAGGTACAAGACTACATGTCTCCGCGCGAGAAAAGCCAACGCAAATGTGCTATGCTGGTTCATTAATAAATGGTGCAGTCGCCTGAATGTTGAATGCAGGCATGCATTGTGTCGTACGGGTGGCGGGTCTCAGCTTATGGGATAGAGTTCCATGCCTGTAGCACTTGGTCGGTCAGTTCAGGGACTATCAGTGCCGGTTATGGATGACGCTGGAGTTGTCGTCCAATGATGTCCAATACGTGCTCGATTGGGGACAGATCGGGGATCGAGCACGCCAAGGCAACATGTCGACACTCTGTAGAGCACATTGGGTTACAATAGTGGCTTGGGAGCGTATATTATCCTGTTGGAACACACCCCCGGGAATGCAGTTCATGAATGGCAGCGCAACAGGTCGAATCACCAGACAGAGGTACACATTTGCAGTCAGAATGCGTGGGATAACCACGAAAGTGCTCGTGCTGTCATAGGAAATTGCACTCCAGACCAGAACTCCCTGTGTAGGTCCAGTGTGTCGACGCCGTAGACAGGTGGAATGCAGGCGCTCACCTGGCCTCCTTCTAACCAACACACGGCCATCACTGGCACCATTCAGAACCGGCTTTCATCAGAGAACACAACGGACCAACACTCCATCATTCAATGAGCTCTCGCTCGACACCTCTGAAGTCGCAGACGGCGGTGGTTTGAGGTAAGTGGAATACACGCTGCGGGGCGTCTGGCTCGGAGCTGTCCTTCAAGTAATCGATTTCGAACAGTTCGTTGCGTCACTGTGGTGCCAACTGCCGCTCGAATCGCTGCTGCAGACGCAGTCCGCTTCGCCGCAGCCATATACGCCGAATACTGAGGTCCTCCCTCTCGGTGGTGCCACAGGGATGTCCGGAGCTCGGTCTTCTTACGAGCGTACCTTCTTGCGACTACTGCTGCCAGCACGCATGCACAGTTGAGACATTCCTGCCAAGTCGTTCTGCAATAGCGCGGAAGGAAAATCCACCTTGACGTAGCCCTATTTTACGGCCTCGTTCAACTGCAGTGAGCTGTTGATACTGGCCTCTTCATCGTCTTAAAGGCATTCTTGACCCACTCACAGTCACTCCGTCCAGTCCCACAGGTAACTAACGCAGTAGACCACGCGTCTCAACGGATATATGGGCGGAGCCCAAATCCATTTGAGCATATTAGCCCTTCGGCCTTTTGGGCCTTGAATGCTGCTTTCGGCGATTTGAGGGTTGGGACAGAATGGTTTTTGAGGGATGGTGGTACCTTTGAGGAAATCAAACTGGCCAGGATATGATCTGCACCCCTTAGGGTGGGAAAGGAGCATTGTATTTAATCTCAGCAAGGATATTTTGTTGTACATTCATACTTATGTCAATAAATGTAAGAGTATTGTTAATTTTTTCCTTTCTGCTTGGTGTCACCCCTTTTTCCCTTAAATGCCTCTAAAAATGGAAAGCCATGAACGAATGGTCCACCCCGGTATCTCTCGCTCACTGGCTGGGCTTAGCTCGGCAATGAAGGGGGCAATACAGTGCCATATCATAGCCATTTCTCTGGTTAGAGAGTCCAGTAATTTCATAATTTCCCGATATTGGGAGTAGGTAGAGTTATTCATGATGGCTCAGGGCCTGTGAAAGTAGAGAGGGGTGGTTGTCCCTTTCTTGGTGTTTGGATATGTTTTTCCGCCAGTGTAATTTCGAAACACACTTCTTGTCATGCCGATTCTGATTTTACTCATGTACCCAACAAATCGTAGTAGTTTGTGCTGTTTGAGTTTCTGATTATTTGTTCCCTGCGGTTAGTTCGGCAGCTCTTGTGTTATTCTGCTTTCTGTTGTTTAAGCGGCGCTACTCTGATTCAGACTGTCACCGTATGTACTGTATGTGTGGTCACCCATGCAAGAGTGGTCACGATATATATTGCTTAACTTTGTATAACTGAGATCACTCTCACCGAACCTCGAGTGTTGATTGAATGTTAACCCTTCAGTTCTCGCGTGGAGTTTTGCCACGCCAGTGCTCGCGAGGGGTAAAGTATTACCCCATTCTTTTTGGAAAATTTATGAGAACGTAAAGATAAAATACTGTTCTTTACGTGTTTTTCTTTGAATCAGGACGCTATAAATAAAAAAACACAATTGAAATTACTCGTAGTATTCCCATTAATAAGCACACCACACAGAAACTACCAATGCAGACAAATATCATCCATAATAAGGCTTGAATACATGCAGTCTTAAAAACTGGAACTATGAAAATCGATCACACTTCATTACGGGTTGAATACTGAAGTTTAGACCGTTTTAGTCACTTTCAGTTTTCTGGTTGAGGAAAACACCACACACGTTATTGAAATCGTCTTGGTAGACATACTTTTCACAGAGCACACCAGAGTTTGTGCTTTTTTCTGTCCTGATTTCTAGGATATACAGCATATCTTCCAGAAGATACTGGTGTTTTTCCCTTCAAGACTGGCACAGGAGAGCCCTGGGAAATTTCATCTTTATATTTTCGACTCATTCGCAAAGCTTTCACTCTGATATTGCGAGGCAAACTTGTTTGTGTCGCTCCAACTGCTGTATGAGGTTCTACCAACTACATTTCGATTGATCTTAGGAAGATTCTTTCAGGAAAAATAATTTCAAAGTTGTTTCCAACATATAAAATCATATGCAAGAATGAAAACTGACAAACAACGATTTTCCAAGTTACCCCAGTCAGGTTTGTCTCACCGTTAGATACGTACCTACGTCCGAAAATTAATGACAAACGACTCGGGAGGTGCCACACACACAGTGTACTTGAAAGGTACACACACAGCAGCCCAGGATACAGTCAGTGATAGAAAAGAAATTGCAGTCGTTTTCCAAGAGATGGGGTAATTTATTACCCCACGCGAGTACTGGAGGGTTAAGGTATAGCCGCCACGGTGTTTTCTTATGTATAAATGATACGAGCAAAGAACTGGAATCAGAGATAAGGCATGACGTTATTCTGCATAGAGTAATAAATAAGTTACAAGAACCTGAGCAACTGCAGAGAGACCTCGACAATTGTGTGAGATGGGCAGCAGGTAAAAATCAGAAGGCGAGTTTCACTAGTTGGGAAACCCCTCGCAGTTTTAATTACTGCGTTGATGGGGTGAAAGTTCCTTCTGGGGACTATTGTACGTACCTAGATGTTAACACAAGGAAAGATCTTCATGAATATGAATGTGCATCTCTGCACATGGTTATGAGGGTACTTAGGGGTTGTAGTAAGGATGTAAAGGAGAGGACATATAAGTCTCTGGCCAGACCTCAACTAGAGTACGGTTCCAGTGTATGATACGCTCACCAGGATTGCTTGATTCGAGAACTGGAAAAAATCCTAAGAAAAGCATCTCGATTTATTCTTGGTGATTTCCGAAAAAAAAATAGTAGCTTTACGAAAATGTTGCAAAGTTTGTGCTGGGAAGACTTGGGAGAAAGGAGACGAGCTGCTCGACTAAGTGGTATGTTCCGAACTGCCATTGGAGAGATGGCATGGAATGACATTAGTAGACGAATACGTTTGGGTGGTGTTTTTAAAAGTACGAAAGATCACAACTGAAAATCAAGAGGACAAGTTGGGGTAAATATTCCTTTATAGGAAAAGGAGTTAGGGATTGGACCATTTCACCAAGGGAGATGTTCAAGAAATTTCCCAATTCTTTGCAATTATTTTAAAACAGACTAGGTAAATAACAGACAGGGAATCTGCTACCTGGGTGACTGTCCTAAATGTAGACCAGTGGGTATTGACTATTGGATCCGTAGCCGGAAGCCTTTGAGTTGTATCGGAACACTAACGTTTGTCCTTTAACACGCTTTACAGCTATTAACGACGCTGCGTGTTTCTAATAGGAGGTTGTTGTCAAGCTGACTCTAGACGTCACTTAGGTGGGCCTGCAAGGTTACGGGGTGGGCGAGACCGAAGCTCGGCTCGTTCTGATGCCGAATGGGAATCCATCGACTATGGCTGTATCTTAGTTAAGGCGACGGCATATTAACATGTGTTAACGTGTGGAATGACGTGTTAATAAAAGAATTAATGCAGTCAGTTATATTGGAGCACTCAGATTGCTCTGATGTGTCGTGTTGTGACATGTTATGAATCATCTGACGTCGCAATGCGCGTGAAGGTTCTTGGCACGCGTCAGATCTGGACTAGCAGATTTTCGTCAGAAGGTGTCACTAGTGATTTAAGAGGGGCGCACGCGTATATATATCAATAACGTATATTTTACTTACCTTAGGCACACACAGCATCTTTTCTGAAACGATACACTGTCCTTCATTTTATTGTTCGATTTTTCGTATTTGGCTTCACCATATTCAGAACCGTAGAAAACTGTGCCCCATCCTCATCTTAGTTAGGACCCCTTCCTCATTGACACGCAGGTCGCCAGTGGGAGTCAGATCGAGAGATCTGCACTAAACCTCTCTGGAGGCCACCCGCAAAAAGGCAGCATATTTTGAAAAATCTGTAAAAGTCTTAATATATGGATATCCTGTAGCTTTCAAGTTGGGACTGAACATTTATTATTATAATATTTATTATTTTGTATATAATTATATTGTTTTCTTGTCACTATGTTTGCTTCACTCCAAAGCCTCTCACATATTTTGTTCTTGGAGCTAGTTAATGCGAAACAACTTAAGAGTAGACCATGCTCGCGTGATGGTGGTCACACTAGATTATGTTTTGAGTTATATCCTCGCTAATGTTGCGTGGTACCAGATGCTGTCAGTGTGGGCTTACCTCTTATCAAATCCAGGGCTCTCTAGTCAGAAGTCTGGCGCCTTACCATGTCAGCTCATAGTCTAGTAAGCACGTGACATAAGCTGCATGCAATGAATTTAGCAGACTGAGAATGAAATAACGTTCCTGGCTAGTTGTGAATGTCCTTCATAAATGAAAAGATGTTTCGTTATTTCAGTCCTCCTTAGTTGGTGTGTATACAGGCCGATGCCCTCACAGTATCCCCTGCTTTCGTAAGAGGAGGCTAAAAAGTGCGAACACCAAAGGCATGTGAGTATGGATTGGCAACGACGTTCGTGTAGCTTCTTAGCTGTTTTAGGCTCCTCGCTGTAAACTTCCTTTTCTTCTGACCCCAACGTTATTAAGCGTTCTTCTGCCGATATCCTTTTCCTAAGGGTTGAAACTGGGGCCGATGATCTTTGATGTTAGGCCCCTTAAAACTAGAAGCATCATCAAGCAAGGGTTGGAACTCTTCGATTTCACCTCAGATTAGTATTAAGAGGGGATGGTTATCTAGTTGGAATTCCAGTTAAAGGCAGTAATCACCACCATATAATCTGTCTCGGTGGACCAGCAGTAGAATGGTTGACTCATCAAGTTTACGGGTTCGCTCTCCGCTGAGCTTGTCTGTTCTTCAAGAGCAGTCAAAAATCTTAGGTTTTTTTCGTAGATCCTAGGCCCTTTTAAACAACAACAGCAACCATCATCATCATCATCATCATCATCATCATCATCATCATCATCATCATCAAAAACCTTGGTGTCTGCTGTTCGCGTTGTCTGCGCTGTAATACAATGTATTGAAATGCACTAATGAAAAGGGGCGGCCTCCTAGTTTACCATTCAGCCAGTAGGATCGCTTTCTTGCTCCTTTGTGTTCGCATGGTCGTATATTTCAATAAGTTATATCCTAACTATAAAGAGATGATTTTTAAAAAAAATGTACATTGTCTTATGTATAGAGCGGTGTTTCATTGACTTGTATTATAAAGTAGGCAACGGTTGTTGGCATGCCGCAGGTGTCTGGTGGCGCACTCGTTGACCCGACAAAATTAAATTAACTGTACCTACATTAGTATCCGCACGGCCGTGAGCTAGCTAGAGCGACGCATCAAGTCGGCCGTGGTATCCGTCCAGTAGAATTCTGATTTCGTTACTAGATATCAGGACAATCGGACTCTGGAAGTTAATATGCAGGCTCCGTAGATGGCACCACTTCAGACGTTGTGCAACTCTGTGGATGAGGCCATGCGATTATTTATTTATTTATTTATTTATTTATTTATTTATTTGTTTATTTATTTATTTATTTATTTATTTATTTATTTATTTATTTATTTATTTATTTATTTATTTATTTATTTATTTATTTGTTTATTTATTTATTTATTCATTTATTTATTTATTTATTTATTTACTGAATGAACTTTGAGTGAAACACTAAAATGTTTGCGATTTTTACATTGCCTATAATACGACATATGTCAGACTCTTCTACCTTTTCTCAAAGCAATAAATAAATGATAATAATCAAAGGTAGACGCTTTAAAATATATACATCTATTGTTCGAAAATGACGAGATATTTATTGTTAATTTAATTAATTTATGATACTAAAAATCGTTATCCTTTTCCTTTTGTCATAACGCATAATTTACTTTAATGTTAGTACTGATAGTAAAGGATCAAAGAAAAGTGATTCAATTTTTCCCTGGAAACAAATACTTTAACATGGTCAAAGCGAAGTCATCTTCATAATGACTACGGAGCTCATGAAGGGGTGTTAGTAGGGTCGCCAGGTGTACTGTATTATACGGGATTTCCCGTATTTGAAGGACTGTTCCGTTTTAACAGCATACGCGGCGCCCTTTTTTTCCTTATTTAAATAACTCACTTCTGCTGTGTTAAAATGATCTATATACAGTAGAACTTACCGATCCTGCATTTCAGTTAATTATTCTTTATCTAGCGATCCTGCACTATGATCTAAACGTGTAGTTAGCGAGTGAACCGCCGGCCGAAGCCGAGCCCAAGCGCGGGACTCGCGGGAACGAGACACAGAGTCATCTGGCTTTTGGCAGAATTGTTAAAGCTGGCAGTTTGTGTTGTGCTGTGGTGGGGTGAGAGTAGCAGAGTTCATGGTTGTTATAATGTGCGCATAAGGGAGATTTAACATAATTGAAAACTGTTTAAATCGAAGGAAATATGGGTTTTAAACAGGGGCGTACGCAGAAATTTTGTGTGTGGTGGTGGGGATATTAAATATTAACATTTGAGGATTTCTCTTAAATAACGTTGGGTGCATATTGTAAAATTAGTAACAATAAATTAAAACTTTCGGAATAACACAATTATTTAATTAAGGCACATTTGAATTCAGTCAGTCAATTATCAGTGATCTGCATTTAGGGCGGTCGCTCAGGTGGCAGATTCCCTATCACTTCTTTACCTCTTAGATTTATTTATCCCGAGCTCGATAGCTGCAGTCGCTTAAGTGCGGCCAGTATCCAGTATTCGGGAGATAGTAGGTTCGAACCCCACTGTCGGCAGCCCTGAAGATGGTTTTCCGTGGTTTCCCATTTTCACACCAGGTAAATGCTGGGGCTGTACGTTAATTAAGGCCACAGCCGCTTCCTTCCCACTCCCAGCCCTTCCCTGCCCCATCGTCGCCATAAGACCTAACTATGTCGGTGCGACGTAAAGCAAATAGAAATAAAAGTGATTTATTTATAATTATTTACCTAGCTTTTTCTTAAATATTTTCAACGAACTTTGAAAATTTCTCGAACATTTCCCGTGATAATTTTTTCAAATCCCTTACTCTTTGTCATATAAATGAGTATTTGCCCCAATCTATCCTCTTGAAATCCAACTTTATCTTCATATTATGATCTGTCCGACTTTTAAAAGCACCACTCAAGCTCGTTCTTCCACTTACGTCATTCCACGCCAACTCACCACTGATGGCTCGAAACACACCACACAGTCGAGCATCTCGTCTCCTTACTCCCAAGTCTTCCCAGCTCACAGTTTTGCAACATTTTAGTAATACTACTCCTAGAAAGATGTTTTTTAAAACTTCCGTCTGGAGCGTGGCTTATGGATGTTAACTAAATCAGAAAGAGACAATAGAAGCTTTTGAAATGCGGTGTTATAGAAGGATGCTGAAGATGAGATGGTCAGATCGAATTACGAATCGCGAATGAAGAGATACTGAATCGAATTGGTGAGAGGAGAACGAATCGGAGACATTTGACTAGAAGAAATGTTCGAATGTTTTCTTTTTTTCAGTTTGCTTTACGTTTACCCACTAAGGTAGGTTTTATAGCGACGATGGAATAGGAAAAGGCTAGGAGTGAGAAAGAAGCGGCCATAGCGTTAATAAAGGTACAGCCTGGCGTGAAAATGGAAAACCAAGAAAGCCATGTTCAGAGCTGCCGACACTGGGGTTCGAACCCACTCTCTCCCGAATGCAATGAGACAGAATGATAGGACACATCTTAAGACACTCGGGAGTTGTTTAGTTGGATTTTGAGGTAAGTTTTGGCGGTAATAATGGTAGGCGTAGACCAAGGAATGAATATGACAAACAGATTCCAGTAGAATTCATGTTGATTACAATAGCAGAGGTCTCCTGTTTTTTTTTTTTTTTTTAGCCAGTTCATTGGTTATATTTTCTACGATCAAATGTTCTTCTTTGTGTATATCCAAAAGAGCTAGCAAATTCAATCTTTACTGTGCAGTCATATTCTGCAAATAACCTTTCAGTATTCAAGGGATAAAAAAAGAGCGCTCTAGTGTGGTAGTGGTTACTAGTACTACAGCAAAGAGTTCCAGTACTTGATCTAGTGTTGGGAAAATATCATTGTCGCAAAATGTTAAGTGAAGGAATGAAGTCCATTTTTCAGGATGATAGCTTTTTGAAGAAACACTTATATAGTTATTTATATTTATTAAGCCAACGGCCGTAGCCGTGTTGAAACACCGGATCCCGTGAGATCTCCGAAGTTAAGCAACATTGGGCGTGGTCATGAGTTGGATGGGTTGCCACGCGCTGTTGGTGGGGGGTAAGGGAATGGAGGAGCGAAAAGGAACTGGCCACCCTACCGCACGTAAACTCCGGCTCAGGAATACCTCTGCGGAGGTTCGGACCTGCCTTCGGGCAGAACAACCCTTATCTTATATTTATTAACGGAAGCCTCAACAAATTGTTGGCAAATACGTACCTAATTCAAATTGAAAGCAAAACACTGAGCTACCTAAAATCTTCATTTACATGGTTGCTACAATTAATCACAATTTTTAAACTTCAAAATTTCGTGGAGGGGGTGTATTTATCCCCCAGTGCCCCCCCCCCCCTTTTGCTTAAACTTTTTATGTACAAATGAAAGAGTAAAATACCATAATACAGTTTATGTCTACATTGTTAATCAGTGCAGTAAGTTATATATCAGTGTCTTCTGTCCCTTATTGGCATTTCAAAAATCTGGCAATCCTAGGTGGAAGGTAGGAACTTGTACTTTCCGAAATCGGAGCACTAAGTAGAAGACAGCAGTCATCTGTATGCTTAGCCGTCTTTGTCCCCAAGAATTAACCTGGTAGGCATACTCACTTGTGGTGTAGGCTGAGTGAGCCCCAGGAACGCGCTTTTAAATTTTTCAGTTTCCTGACAAAAAGTCGAACCCATGCCCTTTCGACTGAACAGAATACGCCTTTAGCACCCCATTAATATATCACTGACTTGTATTTTAGTATTTTTCAATATGTTAAACAGCTGCATTACTCTGCCACCCTATGGCCTTAAAATGTTGATTGACACTATTTCATGGTATTTTATGATGTATTCATTGAACTACACCATAATGGCCATACATTTACACTGCATAATGTTCATACCGAGTCTGAATAAACATGAATATTCATATTCAGATACCTCTCAGATTTATTATTTTCCGTCACCTGGTAATCGTGTGATTGATTTATATTCAAAGCGCATATAATTTTCACTTAGTTTGTGAGTAACAGCGGGCCCGTCAATTTCACAAAATAATATATTCATTCATCAAACCATTCTTCAGCCGTCAACGTGACATGAGGAAGATGTAACAACGAAATCGAATTATGTTTTATTACCTGTGTGAATTACGGACAAAGAATGAATGAGCTATCATTATTTCTCCGAGAGTTAATTTCTTTTATGGAAAGCATTTTGTTGTCTATTCGTGCCCTCTTTCTGTCACTAACGCTTTATTCCAAATACAGGCTGTGGAGAAAATGTCCAATAATAACATGTTATGATAAAAGGAGGCCAGGACAATAATTGAAAAGGATTGGCGTAGAGCAGTTAGTATGTATAGTGATGTAACGAGTCGAATACTTCAATTCGTATAACTTGAATCAAATGTGTATTCGAATCAATTTCAGTGACTTTTTAATTGAAACAGAAGTAAACCGGGTGAGTTGGCCTTGCGGTTAGGGACACGCAGTTGTGAGCTTACGTCCGGGAGATAGTGGGTTCGAACCTCACTGTCGGCAGCCCTGAAAATGTTTTTTCGTGGTTTGCCATTTTCACACCATGCAAATGCTGGGGGCTGTGCCTTAATTAATGCCACGGCCGCTTCCTTCCCACTCTTAGGTCTTTCCTATCCCATTATCGCCATAAGACCTATCTGTGTCGGTGTGGCGTAAAACAAATTTCTTTTTAAAAAAAGACACGAGTAAAGAAATCGCTTACTCGCTCGAGCACGTAGTCAGAGATATGAAATGGCCCGAGTGCGTCCGAGAGCTTCCAGCTGAGCAAGCGATTGATTCATTCCTAACCTAAACAAGAAATCGGTTATTCACTTTCCTTTTTACAATTTATTGAGTTTTTTTCCTTTAGTTTTATCAGATATACATGTGACAGTGTTAGTTTTCTTTACAAAACGTTGAGACTATTATTTCGCTAATGTTTGAGAAGAATTCAGAATTGTTGTTTCCTTTTATGTTTAAAAAAAATTCTTGGGCTGCAGCAGTTTCCGGACACCATTGTAACCATAGCAACCAGTGTTCGCGTATGTACACTAGGTCAGTAGCGCCATCTTCTCACTGTGCTCTTTCTTCCTGTAACTAAGAACTTGGGAAAATCGCGTCTCAAGTGAACCCCGTTCTACTCCTCAGTCCAGAGTTAAAATCCGTGAACTGGTCGGAAAACGAACCCAAGGCCTTGGAATAAGAGAGGCACACTGCCTCTACACCACAGGGCTGGCTAATAATTACATTAGTATTCTGTTTACGAGAGAGCCCCGTGGCTAGGTGGCAGCGCGCCGGCCTTTCACCGCTGGATCCGGTTTTCCCTGCCATCTTTCATTCCAACAACACTCTCCAGTATCATTTCATTTCATCTGTTAGTCATGAATAGAGCCCGGATGTCCATGCATATATCCGTTTTATAACTCAACGATTCCAAATAACCGTCCATTTTCCCTGCATGTTTGCATGTTTTGGCTGTTTTTAAAGGAGAAAGTTCATGTTTAATGCATATTTTGATGATTCTGAATTTAATAGCGAATATTTGGACGTTTAATATTACATAATATGACCTGACTTGGCGCATATATAATGTTAACTTGCATTGTAGTGCCTTTTACGAATGTTGGTTTGCAGAATTTGGGACCGTTTTTCCACGTTATGCAGTATGTCTGTTACTGAGAGACGGAGAGAATGTATTCCTGGCATCCTATCTGACAACCAAAGTTAGTACATACGGTAGAGGTCCTATAATCCAATTAACCAAGCTGTTGGTGACGCGATCTGAGACTGATACATGTTCTTTGGATTGTTATTAATTTTAATTGCATCTTGCTATTCTTATGTTTTATGCGAAAATAAACATAAGAATAACAAGATGCAATTAAAATAAATAACAGTCCAAAGAACATGTATCAGTCTCAGATCGCGTCACCAACATCTCGGATGACCAGCACAAGCACTTTCATATCTGTTGTTTGAGTAAACATTGGTGTAAGCCGGAAGGCCCCACGTCGATTTCCGGTTCTTAGGAGTAAGGCGTCCCAATTATACGATGCCATAAACTGAACCGTAAATTGTGCATTATTCACTGACTGCTCATTTTTTCGTCTATGTTAAACAAACAAAACAAAATTTGCATCACACTTCTGTGACGCCGCGTTACTGAGATAGCAGCATACAAAGCTTGGTTTTGCATTGAAACTTCTTCTGTTGCTATCCTGGAATTTCCTACCAGGAACTCTCACATGTCTTCGTTATCGAAGCAGGCAATAGTTACCAGTTATTGAGGACATTCTTATGTGTCTGCAATCATCGCACGGAGAAGTAAGCTAGAGATAGATTGGGAAAAAAAAAATGATCCATTCAAAGCCTGATTTTGAATTCGTCAAGTTTATAAAAGACGTATTGTGGTGAAAATGCAAAAGACCTCTGTTTGTCCCAAATGTCTTCATTTAAGTATGCACTTGTCACTTCTTGTGACTTAGATAATTTTCTGTGTTTCAGAATGTGGTGACAGATAAACGTATGAGGTTGAATCAAGACAATTTGGAGAAATTAGTTATTGTAAAATGTTTCAAAAGGAACTAAGTTTTGATAGTACTTATTTTCCAGTTTTTTGTGCATGTTTTGCCATATTATAGTGCATGAATGCATGCATATTTTGAGATTTGATAGTGCATGAGAATCCGGGCTCTAGTCATGTATCATTGCCTCAGAGGAATACAACAGGCTTCAGCCCCGCCGCTGACCAGGTCGAATATCTGGAAACAGGTTGTGGATTTCCATTTTCATTATATTTACGAGCTCCTAGAATGCCTTTCATTTTCTCACAATTCATGGGCCCTACTTTTTTTTTTTTTTTTTTTTTTTTTTTTTTCGATTTATCGGAACTCCTTATCTCCGCTGTGGTAGAGTCAAAGGAAGCATTATTTGCCCCATCTGCGTGTTGTAAGAGAGGCCGGCGGATGTAGAGTGGGCTTCGGCCTACAGGTAGCCACGGCTGGTCCGTGGTCTGACAGCTCTGCACTCCGACCGACGAAGGAGGAGTGGTCGCGTCTCTACCGTGAGGCGGAGTGCCCACCGTTGGCTGTCCTGAGAATGATCTTCCGTTGTTTTCCATTCTCCTGCACTAAGGCGAATGCCGGGATAGTTCCTACTCTAGGCCACGGCTGCCAACCCTCTCACCCTCTCCGCACAACTCCTTCACCGTAACAAACCTCTCGGCCTGAGAGACGGCGACACCGACTAAGAGACCCGCCTCCCCCTTCAGGGAAGGAATGAAAATATTTTAGTAGTAGTCGTAAGAGGCTATTAAGAGGGGAACAACCAAATATTCTGTACACGCTCTCTTGTCTTTTAAGACCAAACATCTATCCATGATTCTGTGCTTTGTAGGGGAGAAAATGTACGTGTGCGAAGTTTTTATTAAGCGTTTTTTTTTTTTTCTTCAACAGCCTCTGTTTCCCTCCCCCTCTCTCTCTCTCTCTCTCTCTCTCTCTCTCAGGTTGAGACGAGACAAACTGTAGTTTGTTGGAATTCTTAATACGAGTTATTCGACTTGGGGAAGTATTCGATTCGCCACTCTGAGCTCTAAATGGTTCGAAAGATAACTCCCACGACGTTTTGTGGAGATGATGGGATTTTTAAAAAAGGCGGTACTGGTGGGAAGGAAGCAACGGTAGCCTTAATAAGGTACATCCCCAGCATTTGCGTGATGTGAAAATAAGAAAGTGCGGAAAACCATCTTCAGGGATGTCGACAGTAGGGTTTGAACCCACTCCCCCCTGAATGCAAGCTTACAGTTACGTGGCATGAACCGTGTAGCCACTCGCTCGGTCTACACTCTTTAATGCCGGGATGAGTGGCTCAGATGGTTGAGGCGCTGGCCTTCTTGCCCCAACTTGGCAGGTTCGATCCTGGCTCGGTCCGTGTTATTTGAAGGTGCTCAAATACGTCAGTCTCGTGTTGGTAGATTTACTATTTTTGCTAGTTGCTTCACGTCGCACCGACACAGATATGTCTTACGGCGACGATGGGATAGAAAAGGCCTAGGAATTCGAACGAGTCCTCGGATGCAGGTAAAAGTCCCTGGCCTGGCCGGGAATCGAATCCGGAGCCTCCGGGTAAGTGGCAGGCACGCTACCCGTACACCGCGGGGCCGGTGTGGGCAAGAGCTAATACAGAATAATTCCTGTCTTTACTGGACTCTTAGAATCCGTACGATTCCTACCAGACATAAACCCGCGCGATCTCTACACCTGACATCGTACAGTAGATGGTCCATCGAACTCCCGGAGCGTGCTGAAAAGCACATTCCTTGCACTTGTTCCCACACTCGCTCTCCAGCGGAAGTGGCTACTGTGCACTAAGAGTCACATTAAATCAACACTGCACTGCTTAGTCAGCCACTTCCGATTTAATCTCGAATTTTGCCAAGCCTCCAAAGTGTCTGTTTCAGTAATACAGTCTGGCAGGCAGGAATTATTAGGTCGTTGTTCTGCGACCTCCAAATCTGTAACATTTCTGGCGTTATGATATACGTATATATTTTTACGATTTGCTTTACGTCGCACCGACACAGATAGGTCTTATGGCATAGGATAGGAAAGGTCTAGGAGTGGGAAGGAAGAGGCTTTGGCCTTGATTAAGGTACAGAAAATCGTCTGAGAATGGGAAACTGCGGAAAACCATCATTAGGGCTGCCGACAGTGGGATTCGAACCCACTATCTCCCGGATGCAAGCTCACAGCCGCGCGCCCCTAACCGCACGGCCAACTCGCCTGGTGAGATGTGTTCTAATTTAGGAATCTTTTCCTACATATTATTGAAATTTCGCCCCTCTTTAGCGTAACGGTTAGTATTAATTGTCGTCCTCGGAGACCCGGGCTCGATTCCCGTTACTGCCAGTAATTTGGTAGGAAGGCTGGTGTGTACCAAAATTGTACATGCTTGTCACCTCCATTGGAGAAAGAGCTTCATCATCTCTGGACGATGATTCAAATTAACTTTTTAAATTACAAAATTTAAAAATTGGCCATTTTTGTCATTGTATGTCTTCTAGAACCCCTTAACACTGGGTGAATTGCAGCAGGTGTCGTCCTTCTTTAGAAATGTCCATTGTGGTGGCCCTGTGTGCTAATTGGAGATCCTATTCACGGAGAGAGTTTATTCATTTTCTTCCTTTCACTGGGCGACTCTCTCTGAGCTAGGCTCGGCGAGATACGCGTATGTTGTTTTTTACGATGACTAAGATTTTTAAACGAGCGCTAAAGTGGTTTCGAGATTACAGTGTTATCGCAAATGGCCAGTAAAATGCAATGTGTATGTGTGTTTAGCATATTCTAAAAAAAAGTAACGAGCAAGAGATTTTGTAACAAAAGCATAGCCTCCCTACTCGTTACGAATGCGTGGAAAGTAGCATAAACTTTTTAGCGTGCATTAATTGTTAAAAAAAGATATTACGAATTTCGTTATCACGTATCATAAATTCTTAAGGAAGGGTGTGAACGAGATGAAAATAAGGTTTTCAGTGATGAATGCCGTGGCAGGTGAAATAGTATATTAACTTTTTCCATCCCATTTCCGAGTTAGGTCAGAACTAAACACATTTTTCCACCGTCCCAACCACGAGTTAACTCGGATTTCAAATATCTCTCTCTGACAGTCCCGAGTTTAGTCTGGCCCTACATTTCCGTACCCAGTACACTGTGAATAATAATAATAATAATAATAATAATAATCATAATAATAATAATAATAATAATAATAATGAAAGAAATCACAGAAAATGATGGAATTGGCCTCGTCTGAAGAAATTAAAAACTGAGGATGAAAAAGTCCTGACTCCACTTCACTCAGAAACCACCGGTAGAATTCAACACGCCAAGGTTCGTCTGGACGCTTTAAAGCAGGGCATCTCAGAGTGCATGCACTGTGCATGGTGCTAAAGACGACTTCACTAGGTTGATCAGAGTGCAGATCCCCCCACTCCTCGATTTGGAGCAATAGCTCTGTCTCTCTCTTTCCCCACGCCTGTCTCGCTCGCTCCCCTTGTCTCCCTCTTCCTCACTTGCTCCGTAGCGCTCCAAATCCGAACCGAGTTGAGCCGAGCTTAGCCGAGTAGCCCAGAGACAAAGCGTTGGTCCGAGCCGAGCCGAATGGGACCGATGCACTGTGCATAGGAATTCTGCGCCTCAATTTGCACGTATGAGATTTGGGCGTTTGAGAGGCCCTGCTTTAAAGCATGCACAACAGTAAATTTGTAAGGATGCAATGCCGGTCCGTTTTGATAATGTTTCAACATGACGACCTCTTAATTCCTTCTTGCACAGATAAACGGCGTTGAGATATCATCGGACTTCGTTCCAGGCTTTCCTTCACTCGAGCAATGTTTTCTGATGTTTGAACTATTTTCGGATTGTAACTGTTTTTATTCGCTACAGAGCCCAGTTTCGCGTCATTTTGCCACTAAGGTTTGCCTTGCAGTTTTTGCTGGAGGTTTTGCCAAAACACTTCCAGTCTTAAACTCTTACTCAAAGAGTTCCGCACAGGTTTTCCATGAATCGTGCTTCGCGTAACACTCGACTTTGAACACGCGCTGTTGTATCGTGGTCGCTAAACACATCTGCTCCTCCCACTCATTCATACGCAATGACACAGCAACGCAGTCGGGAGATGCGCACGCGCAGACATTTGACAGCAACCGATTGATGCATCGAAATCATGGTTTCCAGCATTTACTGTGATGGGAAATTTTCCTGTTCATTAAAAAGGGTCAAATCCGCTTCGATCTTTTAAATATTTTTCGGGCAAGTTTTATTTTGTTCACTGTGAATAATAATAATAATAATAATAATAATAATAATAATAATAATAATAATAATAAAAGGAAAAGGAAGCACAGAAAGTTCGATTACAAAAACTCAACAGAGCATATTGGAGAACCCGTGTCATCTACAACAAGAAATGCATATCTATACATACAAAATCAAACATAATAAGTTATTAAACCTGAAGTACTGTATGCAAGTGAAATCTTCGTAGGTACTTAATAATAAACGTGATCTGGAAAACATCTTGAAGGAGGAAAGGAAGATCTTGAGGAAAAATGTGGGCCCTGAGAAAAAATAGAAGGGTATATACTCAAATCGCTCTAAGCTACGGAAGGACTGTCTAACCTTGCTACAGACGTCAGGAAACGAAGACTGAAATTCTATGGACACGTTCACAGACTATCCTCTTCAAGGCTAACCCACAAGATTTTGACATATACGGAAAGGCATAGATATCAAGGATAATTTAATAAAAAACCACCTATTCAATACTTTCCACGTTTAATGTGGTTATTATCTACATGATTTTATGTAGACTTATTTAGGTCAGGTACATGTTTCACCCATTATTTTGGGCATCTTCAGCCTGTATACAACCTTTAGGTCAAGGTTTGGGACCTTTTTAACCAATATATACACTATATACAATATATACAAACATTAATGAACTCTTAAGATGGGTATCATAAGTTAATACAGTTAAGTTTTTTGGTCCTAATCTATCTAATATGAAAAATGTCCAAAACTAAAATGGATCTTCTTTTTGGTAAAGAGGATTACATATCGGGGTTTATGTGACCCCTATTATCATATCATGTTCTTGACGTACCGTGTCTGTTGACAGGATGTGTCGTCAACAATAAGCGGAGATTTGAACTGATTGTTGATTGTAGGTTGGTCAAGATTGAAAATATAAATTTAAATTAAATGTGTTTTAACTTGGCAGTTCTATTCTGGTTAACTTAAAATGTTCAAAAATAAAATGAAATGGATCTTCTTTTTTATCATAAGTCTTGAGAAAGGGTGATATTAAAACTGGGGCTTATTTGACCCACGATTTTCATTTTCGTGTTCTTGACGTAACTAATATTTAAATGTGTTGTCATGCACAAGTGGAGATTTAAAAAACCGATTGTTGTAGGTAGACTGGTCAAGAACGTTGTGAATGAAACTGTTAGCGTCTTGACTTCGGGTCTCATGTAACGTCAAGGAATTGGCAAGAGTACAATATTAAGCTGTTTCATAGTTTTAGGCTGCTGCTTAATTGAGACGGAACATCCTAGACACTTGATACAGTCTTGTATGAATATTGTTCCTGTTGATGTGTTGCTTGGTCTTTGGGAGGGATCTTAAGAATATCTGTAATGAAGTAGAAAAGTAATATTGAATTAAAAATTTAGAGCACGCGTTGTGATAAAATGTATTAAATTAACACCTCTTAAATGTTAAATGACTTACTTGTGCAATTAATACTAGATGGACCTGTCTGTTACGGAAACACTGAAAAACGCACCATGGATACAAGATGTTAAAAATAATCTGGAAAAGGTCCAGATAAAACCATCAGAAATACTAGACAGAAACATTTACCGTCACAAGATAAATAGATGGGTAGTAAAGCCAGAGAGTGAAGTCCCTAAAAGATCGGGGATTGAGTGGTCCGAGGAAAGAAAACAGGCACACAGTGAAAGAATGAGAGCAATATGGTCTGTTAGAAAGGCGAATCATAATGTAATGCACGATCCAACGGGGTCCATACGCAAATAATAATAATAATAATAATAATAATAATAATAATAATAATAATAATAATAATAATAATAATAATAATAATAGCGTATGGCTTGGTGCAGGTCTATCGAGTATATTCCCATGGGCGACTTGCCCGTCTGTGAAGATGGAATCTAATATTCAAGATGGCACAAATGTCCAGTCCTCGAGCAGGAGCAATTAAGTAATGAAGGCTAAAATACCCGACCCGGCTGGGATCGAACCCGGAACCTCTTGCCCAAGGGCCAGCATGCTAATTATTTGTCCACGGTGCTAGGCCTTGCCATGTGAAGACGACATTCGATTCTATTCATCGCTTTACAATATTCTTACCGTAATTCTATGGCTTGTGTTCAACGTTGACACCTGTCTTCTGTTTTCCTATACGTCTCTACCCAGGCGTAATGAAAGCATGATGGACGGTATTTTAGATATTGTTGGGAATGATGATAAGTGTGGCTTTTATGGCGATATTGAAAACGAGTTTGCAGTGAATGAATCCGTAGAAACTGATCACACAGTTGTTCAGTTCCAGCGAAAGAGGCAAGAGATAACAGTTGTTAATGTTTTCTTTCCACGAATATTCAGTAACTTTGTAAATATTTGTAATATTTTTTCAACTACTTAATCAGTTTCAGACATTGCAAAAACATCCAGAAAAACCCCGGATGTGGGTGAATAAAATTAGGCACTAAAAAGGTGAAGTAAGTCTGGGGTGGCCACACGTCCAGAAAACCTGAACTCTCCCGCTTTAAAGAGTCGCGGAATGATTAACTGTCAGGATGGCTAGAAAATTGTCATAATCCTGGATTTTCGTTCAGATCTTCAAACCATCACAACATCTCGGTTGTTGAGTGAACTCCACTGATGACATCGTGACCTTAGACACGGGACCTACAGTTTTAAGTGCAAACCCAATCACAGGACATGACTTTTCATTTCAAAAGTCTCACTAGCTTTCGCCGGGATTCGTTCCGCGGTCGCGTTGGTGAGAAGTTAGAGACTATGTCACTAACATAGTTTTTACTTGGGTATATTTTTTTCTTCCACAGACGTAATAGGTGCATATTTGGAATACACTCTGTCATCCGGTGTTAATTATCTTCAAAGATATCAGTCCTGATGTCTTCTCCTGACAAAATACTTGGGAGTTTAAACTAATATCGGGGGTTCACGGATCCCTTGAGGGTCTGTGGATGCTTTAGAGGGTTCATGAAAGTCAAATAAAAATTAACATTTATAATCCTGTAATTATAATTTGAACTGCAGAAAGGTATATGAGAAATATTTTTGTTGGTATTTAGTAATTATTATAAAGCATCTGTGGGTCCGACTCATTGGCTGAATGGTCAGCGTTGAAGCTTTCAGTTCAGAGGGTCCCGGGTTCGATTCCCGGCAGGATCGGGTAATCGCCTCTGATGAATTTTTCTGGCCCGGGGACTGGGTGTTTGTGTTTGTCTCAACACTTTCCTCTTTATATTCAGATAACACACTACACTACCCAACATCACAGAAACACGCAATAGTGATTACATCCCTCCATATAGGGTTGGTGTCAGAAAGGCCATCCGGCCATAAAACAGGGCCAAATCCACAAGCGCGACACAGTTCGCGCCCGCTAACCCACAGGTGCGGAAAAAGCGGTAGAAACAGAAGAAAAAGATAAAGCATCTGTAGATCAGTGGTAGAGTGTCGTCCTCCGGATCCCAAGATAACGGGTTCAAACCCGGCAGAGGTAGTCGGATTTTCAAAGGGCGGAAAAAATTCCATTCGACACTCCATGTCGTACGATGTCGGCATAAAAAAGATCTCTGGTGACACATTTGGTGTTTACCCGAATTAAATCTCAGTCACTGACGCCCAAGAGAGATACGGTTTACTCTGTCTTCAATCTAGTAGGCCTAGAGTAAAACGGAACGTCGAAATTGACGAGCAGACAGCCAGACGGTAGCTGAGGCCGTACGATTATTATTATTATTATTATTATTATTATTATTATTATTATTATTATTATTATTATTATTATTATTATTATTATTTTATCACACCTAAATTACATGTACCATTACAGTTGCCACTACATCCCTCTTTAGGCCTATGGCGATGTTTTTAGCACTTGTTTCTACCAAAACAAAAAAGTCGATTGGATGTCAAAGATGATATCCGTATAGCCTTGTCAGAGACCAGTCACATTTTCATCTTATTTATATTAATAACACCGTGGTCAGTGACATGGACTTGAGATTTGTTTTGTTCAATTTGCGTTTCATTCTTGTGTGCAGTTCCCATTCATTTTTTTAGTAATAAAAGCTCTAAATATTATTTGTTTGTTAATTTTGTTTACTTTATTCACACTTTGTGTATGTCATGCACTGTGTGAGAAATCAATTTTCAGTAACATGTGTTTTGTTCTTTATCATAGAGAGGGGGTTCATATGTTTTGAACAGATTCCCTAAGAGGTACCTGATCAAGAAAGTGTTATGAAATACTGATCTAGATTTTTTTTTGGCAGGATATCGCTTTCCCACTGAAGCAGCTTTAAAAAATGACTGGGAGGAATTCGTAAAGCACGAATAAAGTTGTTTCTCCTAATTTTAAGGGTACAAATATAGTGAGGATACAAGACTAAAGAGACAGAGCGGCAACGTAACAGGGATGTTGAAGCGAAGTGAGGGTTTTACGTGGGAGTGCACACGGAGAAGTGGCACACCTACGCTACAAGGACTAGCAAAGGAACAAGGTGACAAGGAGGTCAAAACCGATCACTTCGTTTTATCTGTGCTGTCGCCTTGACGTCGCTTTGTGTGATTCGTCACCTTCCAAATACACAGAAAAAAATATCCAAAAATCATGAAATAAGGAATGTAGAATACAGAAATGTTGGCAATATATTTGTCGAGGTAACATATTTAATTGATTAAAATACAAGACTACAGGTTAATATCCGCACGAGAAAAGCCATCGCAAATGTGCCATGCTGGACCATTAATAATCGGTGACTGTTGAATGCAGACATGAAAACGTACATGCATTGTGTCGTACAGGTGCCGGATGTCAGCGTGTGGGATGGAATTCCATGCCTCTTAGCACTTGGTCGGTCAATACATGGATGGTTGATGCCGCTTGTGCATGACGCTGGAGTTGTCGTGAAATGATGTCCCATACGTGCTCGATTGGGGACAGATCGGGGGATCTAGCAGGCCAAGGCAACATGTGGACACTCTGTAGAGCACGTTGGGTTACAACAGCGCCATGTGGCCGTGTATTATCCTGTTGGAAAACCTCCCCCCGGGAATGTTGTTCATGAATGACAGCACAATAGGTCGAATCACCAGACGGACGTACACATCTGCAGTCAGCGTGCGTGGAATAACCACGAAAGTACTCATGCTGTCATAGGAAATTGCCCCCCAGACCAGAACTCCCGGTGTAGGTCCAGTGTGTCGACGCCGCAGCCAGGTGGAATGCAGGCGCTCACCTGGCCTCCATCTAACCAACACAAGGCCATCACTGGCACCAAGGCAGAACCGGTTTTCATCGGAAAACACAGAAGACCTCCTCTCCATTCTTCAATGAGCTCTCGCTTAACATCGCTGAAGTCGCAGACGACTGTTGTTTGGGGTAAGTGGAATGCGCGCTGCAGGGCGTCTGGCTGGGAGCTGTCCTTCAAGTAACATATTTAATTGATTGAAGGTACAAGACTACGGAATAATATCCGCACGAGAAAAGCCATCGTAAATGTGCCACGCTGGTCCATTAATAACCGATGTAATCTCCTGACCCTTGAAAGCAGGCATGAAAACGTGCATGCATTGTGTCGTACAACGTCAGTTTGTGGGATGGAATTCCATGCCTTTAGCACTTGGTCGGTCAATACAGGGACGGTTGATGTCGAACAGTTCGTTGCGTCACTGTGTTGCCGCTCGAATTGATGTTGCAGTCCGCTGCGCCACAGCCATACGCTGAATACGGCAGTCCTCCTCCTCGGTGGTGCAACGTGGATGTCCGGAGCCCGGTCTTCTTGCGAGCGTACCTTCTCTTGCCCACTGTTGCTAGCATACATGCATAGTGGAGACATTCCTGCCAGGTCGTTCTGCAGTAGCGCGAAAGGAAAATCCACCCTCACGTAGCCCTATTACACAGCCTCGTTAAACCGCAGTGAGCTGTTGATACTGGCCTCTTCGTCGTCGTAAAGGCGTATTTGACCCACTCACAGTCACTCTGTCAATCTCACATATAAGTAACGTTCTGACACAGTACAGCTCGTATACAGGGTAAAGCGAAATTCGCGCACTCGGGCGTCGCAGTGCGATTCCTTACATGCCAGCAATATAAAAATGTATCTCACAAAAGTTGGTCCTGCGAGTATATTAGGCAGAAAAAGGACGTTGAAGAGTGGCAATTTGGCAACACTGTAACCATATGTAGGGTAACTACCTCTGTCAGCACATGTTATATGTGCTGTACAGTTGGTCCAGTGGATAGAGTTTTGGGTTAGCATGCAGGAGGTCGAGGGGTCGATCCTGGATTGAAGCGTATATTTTTTATTTCGTAAATGTAGTCCAGGGGATATGGTATCTGGCATCTTAATCGTCAACAGCGATTGCAGCGGGTCCTCTAGACACCATTTGCACTTGCATATTACGATCCTAGAAATGGACAAACAATCGTTTTCATTGGTCAGCTTTGAAAAATAGTAGGCCTAGCAAAGTATTTGTTTTTTTTTCAGCGTTACAAAATGTTGTAAATGTAGGATACATGTGACCTAAGGTATATATAATGTCCGATGGAAATTAGCAAATAAAAATGCGACTCAACCCAGGATCGAACCCACGACCTCCTGCATGCTAATCCAAACAATATCCACTGCACCAACTGTACCGCACGTATAATATGTGCTGCCAGAGGTACTTACCGTACATGTGGTTACAGTGTTGCCAAATTGCCACTCTTCAACGTCCTCTTTCTGCCTGATATACTCGCAGGACCAATTTTTGTGAGCGACATTTTTTTATTGTTAGCATGTGAGGAGTCGCACTGCGACGCCCGAGTGCGCGAATTTCGCTTCACCCTGCATAAAGCAAACCTGATGTGCAACGGCATGGGGCCGCTACTAGCGTCACGCTAATGCGATTTTGCGAGAAATTTAAATCAGCGTCAATTCAGACGTTAAAATGCGCCTACCAACGTTCGTTGAGAGCGTGCGTGGCTCAGGCGGCAGCGCGCCGGCCTCTCACCATTGGGTTCCGTGGTTGAAATCCCGGTCACTCCGTGTGAGATTTGTACTGGACAAAGCGTAGACGGGACAGGTTTTTCTCCGGGTATTCCAATTTTCCCTGTCATCTTTAATTTCGGCAACATTCCCCAATATCATTTCATTTCATTGTCAGGCACTAATCATTGCTCCAGAGGAGTGCGACAGCCTTCGGTAGCCGGCACAATTCCTATCCTCGCCGCTAGATGGGGGCTTCATTAATTCCAATTCTGACCAGCTCAAATGACTGGAAACAGGCTGTGGATTTTCATTTTTTCACCAGCGTTCGTTAGTGTTCTTGGTGTTTGGATATTTCTTTCCGCCAGTGTATTTATTTATTTATTTATTTATTTATTTATTTATTTATTTATTTATTTATTTATTTATTTATTTATTTATTTATTTATTTATTTATTTATTTATTTATTTCTGTGCAATTTTGAAATGATCATAGTTTTAGGAATAAGACTCCGTATATAGATTGTGAATACTCACTTTCTGGATAGCACTTGAACAGAATTTATGGTCCAGTTTTCCTCTTTCTACTTCGTTGGACATTGGAATGAGAACTGTTTTTGATGATTAATAGCATCATTAATAAAGCATTAGTGAGATTCTGGACTGTGGAGGAAAGTTAATTATATACAGGCGCTTGGTTCTTTCTGTTGGTGAACGCTACTGCCACTGCTCCGTGCTGCTATAAATCTTATGTCTACTACGCAACAAGTCTTCTGAGTCCGGAACGCGAAAATTAATTAAAAGCTTAGTTATACTGTGCGCGTGGAAGTGAACAATTGAATCTGTATTTAGTTTCTAACCCCAGAACGTTGGACTATAGCGTGCAGTCAGGATGAAAAAGTTATTTGCTGGATCAGCAGTCATTTCTTCAAGGTTCTTTCTTTTTTATGAAGGGATTTCATACACTTGTAAACATATATTTCAGAAAATATTCAAAAACTCTGCGAATATTTGAGAATTTTTTTTGAATTTGGCGCAAATGTACAGCTGCTCAAAAAAAAAAAGAATTAGAGCACTGTCTTTTATGAGTTCCTGGTAGGTACACTTTTCTGTGAATCAATAATAATAATAATAATAATAATAATAATAATAATAATAATAATAATAATAATAATCATAATAATAATGGCATGTAGCCTTGGGAGAGGCCTGATACAGGTTTTTCCAGTTGACACTCATGGGCGGACTACGTGTCTGTGAGGATAGGGCCCTGCCTATGATGGTATCTAATGTTGAAGACGATACACACACAGTGCCCCCGAGCCGTGAGAATTAACCAATTAAGGCTAAAATCTCCAACCTGGATGGGAATCGAACCCGGGATACCTTGGACCAAAATCCAGCACGCTAACCATTTAGGCAAGGAAGCCGGACTCAGAAAATATTGAACCTATAGATATGTTTCTCGTGGAGTAATTTCAGTCGTCTTAGGTGTGTGACGAAGAAGCACGCTACAAACAGTTGACACCTCCTCCGTCTCGTTCACCAGAGGGGTTTGGCCACAGTTTTGATTCCAAGGTGGGCAGCAAGTTAGTCTGTCTCCGACCGTGAGTGACGTCACCGAGCTATTGGTTCCACCCGCTTGCTCGTGCAGGCAACCAGTCAGGAACGAGTCAGGAGCGTAAGGCCAGCCCGTCTCAGCCATCGTTCTGTCTTCTTGCTTTAGGCCTCTGGACAGCACTAGTAAGCCCTGGATGATAAACTCAGGTTATTCCACGTCGAGAGACTCTGGAGACTATGTCTTTCGGGAAGTATCTTGAGAAGCCGACGTCCGTATTTAAGGCGGACTGGACGAGCTCAGTGCGATCAGTCGGTGGACGCGGTCGGGTGAGGAATGAAGTGAGTGTAGTCAATGTTTCGTCGGTGAATGTAAAGCAGTAGCAGAAATAATAATAATAATTTTAAGCTTGCATTTCGGAGATGGGTTCGAAAATCCCCTTATAGGGGTACACACGGTGTTCTTTGCCTTTTGTAAGAGGTAAAGGATACCCTCCTGTCCAAGAATTTTACGAAACTAAGAAAACGGTCCCGAGTTGTGGTCAATTATTCGGGTCTGGTAAAAGAGATTTCTCACGGGGAGCGGAATCTCTTAGGCTTATTTTACACAGACTATGTTTTTAAGTGGAAGCAATCTATAAATAAGCCAAAAATGTTACTTTAAATGTAGGGTCTTAGATATTTAATAATTCAGATTTTGCGCAGAAAGCAAAAGGAGATGTTCTACCTGTAGGAAAGCTGAGTGGACAGCTACCTGACGTCTGAGGATGCCTGATTACAGGCTTAATATCTTGAAAATTTTTCTCAACGATTTCACGGGTTTCGATATTTTCTAGGGATCTTGAGGGATATCAGCTTCTCCGGTAACGAATGTCAAGTTTCAAACATGCCTGGAAATGTCTCATTAATTCCTGTATTTTTAGCTTCTGTGAGTATCTCGCTACACTTCCATTTATTTTTAATATAATATCTAGATTAGGAGAAAGGCGGTACGATCGTTAAGAGTTGAAGTTTAAACGGCCTGGCGCCGTGGTTAGATGGTTCGAGTACCGTTGGTCGAAAAAATGTTCACCATCAAATGTTGTCGGCAGGGTAGGGGAGGTGGTGGTATACAATAAATTTCTAATCACCAGATTGCGTTCCAAAAGCCTGGATTAAATTCCAAACCTCTCCGAAGTACTCGCCCGTCGGATGGAGACGTTAAGCCTTGAGCAGACCCTTGGTGTTATTCGACAGGAGTAGCCTATGTGCCGGCACCGTGTTTCATCCTCTCCCTTCCGAATATTATATATTGCGTCATTCATTCCTCTGATGAGGTTGACGTCAGGAAGGGCATCCGGTCGTAAAAATCCGCCACGACAGATTAATCTCCTCATACCCGACCACGGAGAGAAACGGCGCAAGGGTTGGACAAACAAACAAACAAACAAACAATAAATTAGGAGAAAGCCGATAAATATTTTCAGGACTGTCAATAGTGCCTGGACAGTACATCGCATCTGCCCCCAGTCCGCATTCCTTCCAGGGCTTTCCCGTGAATGGAAGACTAATTAAAATTAAGCCTGATAATGCTAGAGCATACATTTCTATGCGCTCTTGTTTTGAACGACTGTACATTATTATTATTGATCATTTTGTACGGTGTGGTAGAACGAGTTAGTATGCTACAATGGGTTATGAACGGGTTCTCGAAATGTCGTTCCCACATTTTTCATAAAACACGATATACCCCAAATGGTAAGCAAACAAAAAGGCATTTTTTTTTACTCATGTTGTAAACGGTTATTTCTTCTAGAGGACCAACCACCATGAAATTAACAAGTATATTTTATAGATTTTAGAAAAATTCAAAATGTAATTTTCGAAAGTTTGTACATTGGCGAAAAATGAAATCCCAACACCAAGAAAGATTTGTGCCAGATAAACGAAATTCGGCAGGCGTGTATGCACTTCTGAAAGATGACACCTATTCACATTTGCGCGCTATTCGACGAAGAGTGATGCTAGTAGCGCTACTATGACCTTGCAAAGCAAGTTTGCTGTAAGTACGCTCCGTGCACTTCGTGAGCGTTAGTCATCGTCCGGTGTTGGCGTTCTGAGGAAGGTATGAATCAAACAAGCCTTTAAGGAGACGAAGAAGGCAGTACCAGCAGCTTAAGTTTCAACAAGGTCGTATAATACGACTGCGATAAGGTTGATGTACTTTCCGCTGTACTGCAGAAAGACTAGGCAGGGAAGTATCGACTGTGAATCGGTGCACTGTCTCAAGAAGATTGAAGTCCGGCCGCACAAGGGAGGAGAAAAACCGCCGTATTCGCCGCATGGCCGTGGTGGATCGTACTGTATCTGCAACAGCTATTAGAGCTTCAGTTGGCACCAGAGAGACACAGCGAACTGTAGGCCCTAATAAGTCGATTAATTGAGGGACAGCTTCGAACCAGACGTCGTGTAGCGTTTATGCCATTAACTCCGAATCACTGCCGTCATCGACTTTAGTAGTGTCAAGCTAGAGCTCGTTGGAGATCTGTTGTGTTCTCAGATGAGAACCGTTTCTGTCTTGGTGCCAGTGATGGTCGTAGGTTGGTAAGAACGAGGCCCGGTGAAAGCCTGAAACGAAGGTGTCTGCGGGCCGACACACTGAACCTACACTAGGAGTTATGGTGA
This sequence comes from Anabrus simplex, assembly GCF_040414725.1. Lineage (NCBI taxonomy): Eukaryota > Metazoa > Arthropoda > Insecta > Orthoptera > Tettigoniidae > Anabrus > Anabrus simplex. The sequence continues at coordinate 73,863,954 of NC_090272.1, read as the reverse complement.
GGGGAGCGATTTCTTCTGACAGCAGGAACAATCTCGTCGTTGTCCCAAGAACCTTGACAGCGGCGGATATGTACGTCAGACTGGTGGTTGAACCGGTTGTGCTGTCATTCATTCGCAGTGTTCAAGGGAATGTTTTCCAACTGGATAACGCTCGTCCTCACACCGCTGATGTCACCCGGTTTATTCTACAGAATGCGAACCTCTCGCCTTGGCCTGCGAGATCACCAGACCTTTGGCCCATTGAGCACGTCCGGGACATTATGGGACGACAAATCTAGCATCACCCATCATTAACCGGTTCTGATTTGACTGACAAAATGCAACAGACGTGGAACTCCGTCCCACAAAATGATATATGGCACCTGTACGACACAATGCATGCACGTTTGCAAGCTTGCATTCAAAATCGTGGCGACTTCAGCGGTTATTATTTTACCTCCATGCTACGTGTCTTCTCGCACGTACTTGAACCAGTGATCTGGGAATTGAAGTGAATCATCGAGTTATAAAATATATGGCTATTTCTAGCCGAGTGCAGCCCTTGTAAGGCAGACCCTCCGATGAGGGTGGGCGGCATCTGCTATGTGTAGGGAACTGCGTGTTATTGTGGTGGACGATAGTGTGCGACTTGCAGGGATGTTCGGGACAGCACAAATACCCAGCCCCCGGGCCATTGGAATTAACCAAAGAAGGTTGAAATCCCCGATCCAGCCGGGAATCGAACGCGGGACCTTCTGAACCGAAGGCCAGTGCGCTGACCATACAGCCAACGAGTCGGACGTTATAAAATATGAGATCAACGAATAATTTGGTGCTTTGTTTATTCATTGACCATGGGAGTAAAATTTATTTCAATTAAATTTATTTAATAATGTAATTCAAACAACAAACGTCATACGATGTACAGAACACTGTTGTGCTAGATCACTATGACGACTGCAGCATACACCTTTCCACAAAAATGCAAATATCTGAAACGGCTGCTAGGAATTTGGGCATGGAAATTGGTAGATTCGAAAGACGACTAGATCTATCAGGTGAACCTAGAGGAATGAATATGCATGTAAACTGAATATAAACTCTTTCTCCGTGCCGTATTTTGTAATGTGCACGAGTGTAGCTTATAGACGTTTCAAATACTTTACAAAAAAGACAAAGTCACCTGCGTACAGGCCATGAAGGCCCTTGGAGGAGTGGAAGGTAAAGGCTTCCACCATTGTTAACCGCGGTACGTGATGGGGTAGAGTGGTTAGCTCTACGCTCGGCCGCCTTTGCCCCCAGGAATTAACCTGGTACTCATTTTTGGTGTAGGCTGAGTGAACCTCAGGGCCATATGCACCTCCAGAAATGGAACTCTCGTTTCTTAAATTTTACGACTTCCTGACGGGGATTCGAACCCACGTCCTTCCGGATGAACCGAGCACGCCTTTACCGCCTCGGCCAGGCAGCCCCTTTCAAATACATTACAGTACTCATTATCAGTGTGGGTAAAATATTTCGACCCAACGTGAAGACAGATTTTGGAAAGAGGTTGAAAGGCCAAAGCTCCAAATCGCGTACTTCTTACGTATAATCAGCGGGTTTTGGGATGAGCGATCTTTTCCTTCGTATCATTATTAGAATAAAGTACATCTATCTGCCTTTGCTGGCAAGACCTACTGTTTACAGTGCAACTGTGTCTTGTAGTATGAGGTAGAATAAGTTTGATACTTTCATGAACTGTCTGTCTCATCTTTGACTTCAACAATACGGAAGTGATTGAGGTGTAAGTGATGTAAGTAACATCATTCCTTGTGCATCTAGTCCCTGTTATGAATGGTGTGAAAATGTCACTCATGGGATCGGTTCGTGCGTACATTTCAATGGGCTTGGCAGACTAATTTTTAATAACAATTTATGGATCGGTGAGGAAAGCAACTGTAAACTACCTCGCTCCTCATTTCCTTTGTAAGCCTCTTCAGCGATACCGAGGCCATTTGTAACTGATGATGACAGAGCTGTTGAGGATCCAACTAACCTTTGGGATGAGTGGTCAGCATACATAGTAGATCTAGCCGTAGTCGGCCGTGACTGTGTGAGTAGTAGTAGTATTAATAATAATTAGTTTTTATGGTATTTAAAAATATATAATTTTCGTTTTATCGGTACATTTAAAAAAACGATCATTGTGTTTGAAGAAAATTATTTTCCGTCTTATAAAGAATTTAGAGACAACGGATCCAATTTATGTCTATATTTGTTTGTTTGTTTGTTTGTTTATCACGTGAAAATAGCAGGGTTTACTTTTATGAAACTTGGCATGCATTTTGCAGTTTTGTTAACTTAGATGCTGGGTTAGTTCAGCATTACGATATCCAAAGGGCTAAGTGCTTAAGTGCTTTGTTGCTGATAATTTTGTGTACAGTTACCTTTATGTACGTTTCTTAAAATTGATTGGCCAGTACGTGCTTCTAAGTGCAGGGGTACTGTTCGCTTTGTCACGGATTCTTAATTTCGAAAATCATCTTTAATTTGTTAGTTATATTTCTGGTACCACTGTACTGAATAGCCAAGAGCTCCTTTATCTGCAGAAGTCCCCTTCTTGGAACGTACCCGCGAAGCTGCTTTCTCTTACAAATTTATTTCTTGTACGTTTCCTCAAGAAGTGGCTCATTATGTTTGAATGGGCGAGCTCTTACTATCTGTGTAAGAGCTCTCTGATGATGTGCTTAGTACAAGCATGTGATGTGGCTTAAATGACACGGGCATAATAGCGTAGCTGCTCTCTAGGTCATGGCGAGAGCTCTGTGCTTTTAACCCATTAAATCTTTTAAACTGGCTCTTTTTAATCTAATATTACAAGTTTTACAATACACTTCTATTCACTTTAAAACATCTTTCCTTAAGTGCTTGTAAGGAAATAGACCGGAAAGATTGCAGAGTGGAAGCTGTAAGCAAAATTCTCGTTTGTATTTAACAGCGCTGAGTTTCACCCTTTGCGCTCGTACGTCGGATGAGTTCCGGCATCATCATCTTTTGTGCTCGACATTATGTTGCGTAGCTCCGGAAATTAAGATCCAATCAAAATTTTTGGGCTATCGTTTGATTGAAAATGCGAGACATGAGAGAAAATACGACATTCGGTGGGGCTTTAAAAGAGACCGATGATTTAGAGTAATAATTAATAATCCCAGAACCAAAAAACTTACTCCATACATCCTCACTACAAAATGGTCTGAATCCTACAAGAATAACAAAGTTAGACCTTTCTTCCAAATTGGTTATTTGACTTTCTAAATATTTCCAGTCTCTCGTAGGGATGTGCGATATTATCGATATTTATCGATATGCTTTTTTTTTTTGCTTTATGTCGCACCGACACAGATATGTCTTATGACGACGATGGGATAGGAAAGACCTAGGAATTGGAAGGAAGCGGCCGTGGCCTTAATTTGCCTGGTGTGAAAATGGGAAACCACGGAAAACCATGTTCAGGGCTGCCGACAGCGGGGCTCGAACCCACTATCTCCCGATTACTGGATACTGGCCGCACTTAAGCGACTGCAGCTATCGAGCTCGGTATTTATCGATATGAAAGTATCGTCATTTTTCTGTCGATAGTCTATATTTCAGTATCGACATTTTTCGATATTTGTGAGATATCAATTCTATTAAATTATACTTCCGATATCGAAAAGATCGTCTGGAATAGTGGTATTAATCGAGAAATGGGTAAAACAGTGTAATTAAGAGTAAACTTCATGAATTGCTTATTACCCTAAAAGGTTAGACATGAATGTTAATACACAAAAGGAGTGACCGATAACAAGGACATTTGAGGAGCTTTCTTGTAAATACCACTTGAGTCATTTTTTGCATAATGGTTTTGTGTTAAAAATTCTTGTTAGAATGTCGTGTTAAGTCACGCCCAGTTTAACATTAAACAAACTTACATTTCTCAGCAAGCTTAAATCCAAATTACCATAAATTCACTTTGTTGATGTAGTATGATTATTTTTATCAATTTGAAAACACGCGAGCATATCATTCTGGCAAGAATTTTTAACACAAAAATAAAAAAAGGGTTAAACATTACTTAAGAGGTGTTTGCAAGAAAGCTCCTCATTTTTCCTTATATTGTAGGCTATCCATTTAATTATCTGTGGTCGGTGTGTGTCTCTTGCGTAGTTGGCTTATTGCAAACTTTTTCACTTCGCGACTAAATACGAACTATTCATCGCATATAAAGTCTCTGCGGTGATGGTAACTCGAGAAAGTTACTTTCAATTGCTAAAATGGGTCCATCGACGTGTACAGTGTCGATATACTTGACAAAAATAGACAGACTTTTTTTTTACAATTTGTTTTACGTCGTACCGACACAGACAGGTCTTATGGCGACGATGGGATAGGAAAGGCCTAGGAGTGGGGAGGATGCGGCCGTGGCCTTAATTAAGGTACAGCCATTCCGGTAGATCTAGAGCAGTTAGGGCGGAAGTTAAATTGTGTAAGAAATTTCGAAAATTTATCAAATGTTTTGAAGTAGTATGGCGTATGGTGTATATTATTGGAAAGACGAATTCGTATAGGATTGCTTGGTGTGAAAATGGGAAACCGCGGAAAGCCATCTTCAGGGCTGCCGACAGTGGGGTTCGAACCCACTATCTCCTGGATGCAAGCTCACAGATGCGCGCCCCTAACTGCACGGCCAACTCGCCCGGTAAAATAGGCCGTTAGATGTCATAGTGAAATAAATAAAGCTCTGAACATGTCAAATTCTGTAGAATCGTTTAATCATGATATCTCGTACAATATTTTGATCTTTATATTTTGATTCTCTTAATTATCTTGTTTTACTTGAAACTGACAGGATCCCAAATTTAAATTACAACTTCAAATCCTTGTATTCTGGAAAAAGAAAATATAATTTTATATCGGGAGATATCGATATTTAGTAACGGCGTAACGATACTCTAATTAAATATCGATATTGAATGTTATATCGTTATATTAGTATATCGGAACATCCCTAACCTCTCGAAGCTGTGCCATTAGGAAGCTCTCTCTTTGAGCCCAAGAGGATATCTCTGCGGTTGCCGAACAACCCTTGGGGACCAAGTCATCTGGGGACAAAAAATGTGAGAATTTCTTAATTTGAATCATATCGACTTTCGAATGTAAATTTGTCCATGATGAATAGAGAATCTTACCCCACATAACAGTGCCATCTCGGTAGATCCAGGGCAGTTAGGGCGGAAGTTTTAATGTATAAGAAATTTCAAAATTTATCTAATGTTTTTTGAAGTACCGCGTTTGTTATATCATCGGAAAGAGGAATTCAAATACGATTGAACTGTACCGTAATAACGCATCTCAGACTTCAACTTCACAAATTATACATACATACATACATACATTATCATTACAGACTGTTATGCCTTTCAGCGTTCAGTCTGCAAGCCTCTGAGAATTTACTAAACGTCGCCACAATCCTCGATTTGCAACTGGTGTTGTGGCCTCATTTAGTTCTATACCTCTTATATTTAAATCGTTAGAAAAAGAGTCTAACCATCGTCATCTTGGTCTCCCTCTACTTCTCTTACCCTCCATAGCATAGTCCATTATTCTCCGAGGTAACCTATCCTCCTCCATCCGCCTCCCATGACCCCACCACCGAAGCCGGTTTATAGGTACAGCTTCATCCATCGAGTTCATTCCTAAATTAGCCTTTATCTCTTCATTCCGAGTACCCTCCTGCCATTGTTCCCACCTGTTTGTACCAGAAATTATTCTTGCTACTTTCATGTCTGTTACTTCTAACTTATGAATAAGATATCCTGACTCTACCCAGCTTTCGCTCCCGTAAAGCAAAGTTGGTCTGAAAACAGACCGATGTGAAGATAGTTTCGTCTGGGAGCTGACTTCCTTCTTACAGAATACTGCTGATCGCAACTGCGAGCTCACTGCATTAGCTTTAGTACACCTTAATTCAATCTCACTATATTGCCATCCTGGGAGAACACACAACCTAAATACTTGAAATTATCAACCTGTTCTAGCTTTGTATCACCAATCTGACATTCAATTCTGTTGAATTTCTTACCTACTGACATCAATTTAGTCTTCGAGAGGCTAATTTTCATACCATACTCATCGCACTTATTTTCAAGTTCCAAGATATTAGACTGCAGGCTTTCGGCACAGTCTGCCATTAAGACCAAGTCGTCAGCATAGGCCAAACTGCTTACTACATTTCCACCTAACTGAATCCCTTCCTGCCATTTTATACCTTTCAGGAGATGATCCATGTAAACTACGAACAGCAAAGGTGAAAGATTACAGCCTTGTCTAACCCCTGTAAGTACCCTGAACCAAGAACTCATTCTACCATCAATTCTCACTGAAGCCCAATTGTCAACATAAATACCTTTGATTGATTTTAATAATCTACCTTTAATTCCATAGTCCTCCAGTATAGTGAACTTCTTTTCCCTCGGTACTCTGTCATATGCCGACTGTTATGGAATGACGCGGATTGGTAGTGTTGACGCATGTTTGGTCTCTGTACAGAGTATTTGGGAGACAAGTACAAATATGTTCTTTTCTGCTGGTTATTGCTAGCGCCCTCAATACATAAACAATGAAAACGGAAATCCACAGCCTGTTTCCAGTCATTGGACCTGGCTAGGAATGGAATGAATGATGCCCCCATTCTAGCGGCGAATGTGCCGGCTGCCGAAGACCGTTGCACTCCTCTGGGGTAATGATTAATGACTGATAGATGAAATGAAATGTTAATGAATAGTGTTGGTGGAATGAAATATGACAGGCAAACCGGAGTACCCGGAGAAAAACCTGTCTAGTCTCCGCTTTGTCCAGCACAAAACTCACATGGAGTGACCGGGATTTGAATCACGGAATCCAGCGGTGAGGATCCGGCGCACTGCCGCCGGAGCCACGGAGGCAGCATGATCCCTGAATACATATGGCGTCAGAATAACGTTCTACTTCAAAAATAATTATAAAACAGTTGTAAATAAGATGTTTGTATCTCAAGTAGTATGAAATCATGACCCCAGCTCCCGGAAAAGAAAAGTAACCACAGAAACTCACCCCTGTGAATCCGTATGAAAAATGCAGGAACCCTTAGATGATTACCGGTAGTTCATATTGCTACGAATAAAATACCGCCAGTTTGAATACTCCAATTTATTTCAGGATGAGGCAGTGAATAAATAAATAAATAAATAAACACATATAATTCTATTCAACCATGACTGAGAACACTCACTAATAGCTGGCTATTTCCAAGTCTGTTCTTTTCACACAGTAGGTGGTCCGGCCCGTTTGTATTACCTGAGAGGGCTATAATACTTATTGACAGGCTCGCCTTATTTGCACTTCTCCAAGAGCAGTCACCACACACCGCAGGCGCGTGCAGACAGCTAGGATTGAATACAGGGCTATTGGTCACGCAACACACGATGACTGTTCCTTTGTTCGAGTCCAGTAATTTTCACAGTCCTATGTAGTGAACAACTAAACAGCAACAGTTCGACAGTGCTAAACATTTCACAGGACGACCATTAACACTGTTCCAATTACACTCACGATAGCTGCTCCAATCGCTGACTCTACGACGGTACAGAAGTACATACACACAGTACTCTAAGGCAGTACACACAGTATTCCGTTCGTACGCGACAGTACCTTGATTCTTTAGGACACAGAGGGTAGCCAACACCCGTCTCACTGCAGCAACTCACTCGACACTCCGACACAACAACAACAACAACAACAACTACTACTACTCGTTCAAACTGCGGTAGGACACTACCACTGCCTTCGTAATGTCCAGGCCGTACTGTACCTCTGATGACGTCACGCTTTGAGGGGGACTTGAAGGCTATACGCATACGCTCCGCTTGAATAACACACTCTTTTAAATTACTTAAAGAACTGTTAACACCTTATAAAACCAAAACGTATCCTCAAATATTTGTTAATTCTGACATACAGCTTCTCCGTAACGTTCTATTTCTCTCGTATATACGTTCGTTTGCGTGAGTACAGCCTAACACTTTGAGACATATTCTTTCGATTTTATCCATGTTCTGGTCAACTGGAACATTCACATCACACACACTGACAGAAAACATGCAGCCAATTACCATTACTATTTATTACAAATATAAATTATTTCTGTACCACACTGTTTCCACTCCATGAACACTGCAGCTTTCCTGGACCTCTTACAGGAAGTTACACCAGTATGGAGTAGGTCTGCTCTCTTTGAAGCACTTTGTTGAATACACAAGTCGGTGTGAATTTTGGAAAAGTTATTTTAAAATATATTCACTCAAATATATATAGGCCTACACTGTCCGGCCAGGTCTTCCGATTTCTTCCCGCAGTCACAAATGACTAGGGAATCTGCCATCTGCATTGACTCCAAAGCCAAGGACTTTGTGACACACTTAGGATCGTCTAAATTCAGAAATACCATCTTATATGTATCTGACACTAACACACAAAATACTTTGTACACCTCAATTCCAAGTTCTATTGACATGTCTGATGGATACTTTAAGCCCCCTCGATTTAGGTAATTGAGATATCTTACTTCTGGAGATAATGCATAAATAAGATCTGAATCTGTCAGAAGATAAGATTTACATAAATCACACTGCTGTTTGATGCTCATAATTTATTTATTTTATTATTATTATTATTATTATTATTATTATTATTATTATTATTATGCTATTTGCTTTTCGTCGCACCGACACAGATAGGTCTTACGGTGACGATGGGACACGAAAGGTCTAGGAATAGGAAGGAAGCGGCCGTGGCCTTAATTAAGGTAGAGCCCCAGCATTTTTCTGGCGTGAAAATGGGAAACCACGGAAAACCATCTTCAGGGCTGCCGACAGTGGGGTTCGAACCCACTGTCTCCCGAATACTGGATACTGGCCGCAGTTAAGCGACTGCAGCTATCGAGCTCGGTGATACTCATAAATAAGACTTGCATTTTCAAATACACCGAATTCAGGTAAGCCGTAGGTCTGATTACATAAAAATATAAGGTCTACCTAATGTTACCCATGTTTATGACATAAAAAATTAACTCACCATCTGGACGAGACACTCTTATTTCTCTCAGGATGTGATTTTCAGGAAAGTGCTTAATACACACAACTGTGTTGTGATTAACTATTAAATTCTCCCTGGGAATAGCCTTAACTCGTTCTTCATCAGAAGGAAGCACTAATACCGGAGTGTACTCTCCTTGTTTACAATTGGCTTTGCAGCCAGGCACACAGCAACTCTTAGGCATGGAGATTTCCCTCACTGATCATCTTAATTCAAGTATATACAATTCGTTGTTAATAATAATAAAACACAGAATGCACTAACTCAATTAATTTTACATTATAAATATAACTGTACACAAATAAACTACAAAATTAAAACACTGAAGAACGATCTTCAGAACGAGCTTCACATAAATACACGCTCACACTAAGTTTTCTTCACTAATTAACTACTTTCCACTTAATAATGCAGTCGATGACGACTCATTCTCACATATATCTGAGTGAACACGCGGCCATCGTTAAAAATTTCAATAAAACTGCGAAAATCTATGTTTAACTCTACTAACTCATGTGCTAAACTTCCCCCCTAACGATCAGCTGATTGCTTTCCCGCGCTCGTTACACTACGGCCTGGACATCACGAAGGCAGTGACACTACCAACAGTCAACAGCGCTGTGGCCCTCAGCCCAACTATCGAGTCCAACTCCAACTCCAACAGTGAGTCCAACACTGGCTGACTGTTCGCGCCTCGGGTGATGTGTATCGCGTTATTCGTGATTTGGCTAGAGACGGAACATTCTCGCCGCACCTCGAATAAACGCAGGGGGAAACCAGACGAAGAGAACAATACACAGGAAGGCCGGCCACGCCCTCCGGGCTGGCTGGCAGCTCGCCGGTCGTGTGACTCACCATCCCCTTCCTGGAAGTATCGAAAAGGGCTACCACAGGGCTGGCATGTAACAATATATCGTCGCTGTTCGGGCAAAAGGTTATATCTCACAATGCTCTTTCTATCCATTATTTCCCTTAAGACTGGTCACGCCTCCCAGCCACATATGGATATTTAGTCCATCAGAACAATATTCGTTGTGTTCATATTCCTTTCCTTACGTATAAAGGAAAATGAATCTTACCGTACCACACTCTAGGAATGTATGTTTGCACGACTTATTTACGCACTTCTACAGTATAATCACGGCCGACTGGATCCCTCGCTTCGCTAGCTAGAACGACACATCAAGTCGGCCGTGGTATAATGTACTTAACGTTCATTTTCCTATACATGTTAACATACAAAATTGAACACAACGAAAATTGTTCTGATGGACTGCATATCCGTATGTGGCTGGGAGGCACGACCAGTCTTAAGGAGAATAATGAATAGGAAGAGCATTGTGAGATATGACCTTTTGCCCGAACAGCGACGATATTCCAACTAAAACACTGGGTCAGTAGGTGAAGACCAAGGCATTGGAGTGAATTCAGATAAATGATTTGTGAAGAGATTCAGAGATAAAGAGAGAGCGTGACAGTGGCATTGTCACCGACTTTTCATCAATATTTTAGTCTCTGCCAGTACACATAGAATTTTTGAGATGGGTTCGGATTGCACGTTAAATTGGAGGTAGCGTGGCTGTAATTACGATATCAACAATAATTTCCTTTTAAATGAAAATTTTAGCACTGGTTAGTGTTGTATGGAGAACTGCATCAAATCAGTCTATGGACTGATGGCCAAAATAAACAGTGGCAACCACATTTCCACTCGATAACTTGTGACCTACCAGTTATTGATGACGCCGCCACTTCGTCGAAATTCAGAGTAGTATTTTATTTCTTATATTCAAGGAAACAAAGATAGATTCATGCTTCCAGGAAGCCAGTTTTAGTTCTTGTAGTAATAAGCCCTTTTCAGAAGGAATATCCATAAACTAACTGTGAGCCTGATGTAAATTCTTGGCACTCTAGGTAGATTCGGGTCATAGAACAACTTCTTCTCCAATCCAATTCATTTAATTGTTAAAGCAGGCTCCAACCAGCCATCGTTCTCACAAAACTCTTCCAGCTCTCCATTGTATCTTTTAGCCACGCAAATATTTATGTCGCCTGGAGCTACCGCCTGGAAGAATGGTGGTACGACTTCTCGAAAGCGGAGAGTTACATTACATAAAGCCACTGGTCATGTCGTTCTTCTCTCAAGCCCATTGCTCGTACACAGAGATAAATACTGGGAGAAATGCTATAAATTTAAGTAGGAGCTTTACTGCCGTGTGAGAAAAACCTTGCGGCTACGTGTTAAATAGCCACTTGTACCTCCCTCCCTATCTTCCTGCTGATGGGGAACATCACTCTTGCCCAGCCACCATTCAGGCCGATTAAACGATAATGTTCGCTGACGTTATAGCCTGTCCACTTTCAGTCGAGGATAACAGCTCTAGAAAGTATTCTTAATCTCCATTTATTATGTGTAATATATTAGAATACATACTTTTATTTCTAAATCCCTGGATGTGAAAAAGTGGGGGGAGGGGGAAAGACACCTAGAATATTGCTGACCGCAATGGTAATACTACGTATATGCATGCATCCATCATGCATTTTAATCTACAGTGTGCTATCCCTTCAGTGTTCAGTCTGCAAGTCTCTGTCAATTAACGAAGCGTCTCCATAATCCTCTCTTTACACTAGTTAGGTGGCCTCGTGCATTTCTACTCCTGTTAAAATTAAATAGTTAAAAACTGAGTTTAAACATCGTCGCCTTGGTTTCCCTCTGCTTAGCCACATGGGTGTAGGGGCAAACGAGTAAGCTGATAGGACTGTCACAGGGGAAGTCACAGTGCCCCCGTTGCGTTACGAGGTTCCCGCCAGTAATACTCAGCTGAGACATCTACACCTAATGTCCCATTGGGAGTTGGAGTGGCAAGCCACACCTCTTTTTCATATATATACGCTGAGACAAACTAAAGGCGCTTCGAAAAAATCGAAGATTTTCTTTCGGGTTTCTTGGAGAGAAGCAGTGGTATTATGTCGTCCTCGGATCAGCCATGGTGTAGCAACGCACTCCTACTTGCTGAAGGGAGATGATCCACTGGTGTGTACTTGAAGGTGGTCATCTGGCCGTGATGCACATTCTTACGGAGTGCGCGGACCTGGCCGTAGTTTAAAACTTCCGAGTACCATCTCCCTCATCTTACGAGATCACGAGCAGTCAGTAGACCTCGTCATCCATTTTATGAGGAATATTGGCCTGTTTTATCGTGTTAAAAAATCAAATTTCTATTTGTTTTTATTTTAATTTTATTGTTAACTACGATTTCATTTCAGAGGCAATGCCATTTTAATCGTTTAATTATTATTCCATTTCGTCTCATCCCGTACCATTACGGGCCGATGACCTAGATGTTAGGCTTCTTTAAACTACAAGCGTCGTCCTCATCATCACCTCCCTCTGCCGCTTCTGCCTTCCATGACCGAGTTAATTATTCTTCTGGGTAACCTGTCCTTGTAGGTCTACATTTGCCTTGCTTGATCCCAGCACGAAAGCTGGTTTGTACAGATTCATGCATCGATTTCATCTTCATATACGTTTGTACCAGCAGCCATTCTTGCGAATGTCTTGCCTGTAACTTCCAATGTATGAATGTATGCACGAGATGCCCTGAGTCCACCCAGCTTTCACTCCCGTACATAAGTTAGTGTGAAAAATATATATCTTCTGAGAGCTGATTTCTCTCTTACAAAATGCCGTTGATTGCAACTGGGAGCCCACTGTATTAGCTCTGCTGCAGTTTAAATCAAATTTTCTTAGTATACCTACTACGCATCCTAAGTGGTTGTTATGATCTAGTTGCTCCAGCTTTGTGTTCCGGATCTGACCTTTCTGGTTTATTCCCTAAATGCTAATTTTCAAATCTTACCCCGTGCTCCTCTTTACAAACTCCAGTGTATTAGATTGCTTTCAGCAAAGTCTACCATCAAGATCATATCGTCGACTTAGGCCGAACCGCTCACTACATTTCATCCCTGCTGAATCCCTGCCTGCCCTGAAGATGGGTTTTCCGTGGTTTCCCATTTTACATCAGGCAAATGCTGGGGCTGTACCTTAATTAGGGCCACGGCCGCTTTCTTCCAACTCCTAGCCTTTCCTATCCCATCGTCGCCGTAAGACCTATCTTTGTCGGTGCGACGTAAAGCCACTAGAAAGAAAGAAAGAATCCCTGCCTGCCATTTCATATCTTGCAGTTAAACTGTTGCTTCCAGTTTTCTCATCTTACGTAAGTACTTTTTCGGTAGGCTATTTAAATTATGTTTATTAGTATCCTCTTAAAACGCAAGCAATAATCATCGGCACTTCGAAAAACTTACACGTCTTAAAACAAAACGATATTTCTCCTGCAGCACTAAACAATCCCATTATTCTATATTGTGAAACAGTTATGAATCTTGGTGTCGCTATAAGCGAAACATTAAACTTGTCGCAACATGTGACGAATGTGTGCAAATATATATATATCAAAGCCTGCATCCTCTGAAGCGGTTTTAAGTATATTTCCTTGGTCCCTGAAAATAATGCTCATTCACTTACTTTTGTCTCCAGTTCCCGAATACTGCGACACAGTTTTTATTAATATCAGCAATGAGCAAGGCGTGAGACTGCAACGTGCCCAAAATGCATGTGTCAAGTATGCCTTCGACATACCGAGTTGCGCCCCTCTGCTCTTTAGTAAATACCTTCTTCTCGCATGCTCACGGTAGGGTTGGGCACAATGAGCACCGAGGAATAATGTAGGCTGGTCTAGCACAAGCACATACCGTATTTATCTAAATAGCAGAGGGGCGCAACTGGTAGCAGAATGATTTGGACCACTTATAATGGCGTACAATAAGAACACGAGGTAAAATCATGGGGTTTAAACGAGTTCAGATCTGCTTCACCAAAAGTCGTTCTTTTGCTGAAACATTTCGACCAAACCACTCTCTGCTGACCAGTTGCGCCCCTCTGCTATTTCGAAACACTCCTCCATACATATCCACCAGATTTCGCTACCTTAGTTCACTGCACCTGTTCAATACCCGGTCAGGCTGTACGCTGGAAATTCCTGTACATCCAACTGCAACCTACAACAGATCATTCACGATCACCGCCACGAGGTGGTGGAATGAACTCCCCAATGATATCAGGGACGCTAAATCTAAGACAAAGTTTAAAATCCTTTGCCAAAGTCATCTTATAAGCACCTTCAATCTTTCTTGAGTGTGAATGAGATGAATGAATAAGAGTGAATATGGTTGTTTATTGTAACGTGTTGCAGTTTATACGTTATACTTGACTTGATTTAGTTTAGTGATACTTTAGTTAAGAGATTTAATATGTTTAAATGAGGTCTTTTCAGTTTTTATTACTACTAGTATATATTAAAATGTAAATTGTTTAAATTCTTAAATTGTAAAATTGTAAAAATTATATTGTAAATTAGTGCTTATATATATACATGAAGTAGTTAAGTTTAAGAAAGGCCAGGAGCCTTAACTTCGCCACAATAAAGTCGCTTTAATATTTGTAAAAATTATATTGTAAATTAATACTCATTTATATACATTTATATACACGAAGTTTAAGAAAGGGCCAGGAGCCGTAACTTCGCCACAGTAAAGTCGCTCTAATAATAATTAATAATAATAATAATAATAATAATAATAATAATAATAATAATAATAATACATTTTCCTAGTCGGCAACCTAAATCCTAAATACTTTGAAAGTTACGATAACACAGAATAGTGTGACATGGAGATCTCCTTCAAACTTTTTTTTTTTTTTTGCTTTACGACGCACCGACACAGATATGTCTTATGGCGACGATGGGATATGAAAGGTCTAGGAACTGGAAGGAAGTGGCCGTGACCTTAATTAAGGTACAGCCCCGGCATTTGCCTGGTGTGAAAATGGGAAACCACGGTAAACCATATTCAGGGCTGCCGACAGTGGGGCTCGAACACACTATCTCCCGATTACTGGATACTGGCCGCACTTAAGCGACTGCAGCTATCGAGCTCGGTCTGCTTCAAACTAGTCTATGGACTGATGATTCACAGATAGCATTCAAATTCAAATACTTAACTTTACACTCTAAGAACCTCTCAAAACATTTTTATTTTTCTACTTCAAGTCTGCCATGCAATGGACTCGCCTCTTTAGTTCAGAGACATAAATTAAGAATCGATACTACAGACTGTTTCGTTTACGAAATATTGAATTATTTTATTGTATACTTTGGCATTGTGCCAGTATTACGAATTCTATAACAGAATTCTTTAGTAACATTTTTAATGGATTTTGCACAATGACTTCGTTGGCAAGCGATCTTAATTGCTTTTATACCACGAAGACCTCTTCTGTGGAATTCTTTTTCATGCCAAAAGACCGAGCCAAATGAAGTTAAATTGTGCGCTTTTTAATATAGACTTTTCGTTGTGGAATAGCTCAGTTTGGAACTGTATGAGTAAAAAAAAAAAAAAAAAAAAAAAGGTGGAAGTGACTTGACGTTTTATAATGAGAACTTCGAGTGTGCATCAATAACTCGATTCAGTAATTTCATCGTAAGGAATTAATTTGCTAGTAAATTATTTGTGTCAGAACGAAAGGCGGAACAGTGAGAGCAATCTCGACTAAAGCACAGCTGATCAGTTAGAAAAATGAAAAAGAAAAACCCAGTAGATTTCCTGGTAGAAAATAAAGTAATGTTTCAAGTATATTGTCAAATATATGATAATTGCCTTCGTCAAGAAAACGGCCTGGCAGTCTCTGTTCATGAGTGACTGTTAAGAATGAATCCAAATGGCAGATTCAAGTATACAAATGTGCCAGTACGGGCGCCTAACCCCACCGGCGTCCCCACCAACATTATTATTATTATTATTATTATTATTATTATTATTATTATTATTATTATTATTATTATTATTATTATTATTATTTGTTAGTGGTTTGAAGTTGCACTAACACACAGAAGGTTTTTGGCGGCGCAAAGATGGAGAAGGACTAAGATTGGGAAGGTAGCGGCCGTGGCCTCAATTACGCCCCAGTACGTCACTGGTGTGAAAATGAGAAACCACGGAAATCAGTCTTCAGGGCTGCCGATGGTGGAGTTCGAACCCACCGTTTCTCGAATGCAAGATCACTGCTACGTGACCAGCACCGCCTTGACAGTAGTAGTTGTTGTTTACATGGATCATCTGCTTAACGGTATAAAGTGGTAGGGATGGATTCAGTTAGGTGGAATGTAGTAAGCAGTCTGGCCTATGCTGACGACTTGGTCTTAATGGCAGACTGTGCCGGAAACCTGCAATCTAATATCTTGGAACTTGAAAATAGGTGCAAAGAGTATGGTATGAAAATTAGCCTTTCAAAGACCACATTGATGTCAGTAGGTAAGAAATCCAAGAGAATTGAATGTCATGTTGGTGATACAAAGCAGGAACACGTAGATAATTTCAAGTATTGAGGATGTGTGTTCTCCCAGTATGGTATTATAATAAGTGAGATTCAATCAAGGTGCAGTAAGGCTAATGCAGTGAGCGCGCAGTTGCGATCAGCAGTATTCTCTAAGAAGGAAGTGAGCTCTCAGACGAAACTATCTTTACATCGGTCCGTTTTCAGACCAACTTTGCTTTACGGGAGTGAAATCTGGGTGGACTCACGATATTCATAAGTTAGAAGTAACACACATGAAATTAGCGAGAATGATTGCTGCTACAAACAGATGGGAACAATTGCAGAAGGGTACTCGGAATGAGGAGATAAAGGCTAAGTTAAGAACGAACACGATGGGTAGGGCTGTACATATAGACCGGCTTGGGTGGTTGGGCCATGTGAGCGAATGGAGGAGGATAGGTTACCTAGGAGAATATTGGACTCTGTGGCGACGTTTAGCAAATTCGCAGAGGTTTGCAGACTGAACGCTGAAAGGCATAACGGTCTTTAATGATGATTTATGTATGTATTATTTTTATTATTAGAAGGTGTTTGTAAAGAATAACTCTCATACATACATACATACATACATACATACATACATACATACATACATACATACATACATACATACATACTGTGACTAGAAACTAACACAATCCAGGAACACACAAATGCGGTTGAAGGTTGAGTTTTGGGCTGAGAAAGTATCCTGACCTTGACGTTATTTGTACGTAACCTCTCAGTAACCGAGCCGGAAGGAGAAAATTCAGTGATTGAATTGCTGCTGTCTGCATGCAATTCTGTTAACGGAATTACAGTGTAATATAATATTATTAAAGGAAAGCTTCTAGACTACACAGTTCATGTAATAGATTAATTAATTAATTAATTAGCTGATATGTAAATGTCATAGTTTTTTGTCGTGCTATTGTTGTTTTGAAATAGAAATATTCAATTCATTCTTCCCAAAAACTAGTAAGAATATCACAAAACAAGTAATCATATTAAATGATAAAATAAATTATCGTTGTAAAAAGTTATTTAATTTCCCTTTAGAAAAATCAAATGATCATAATATGTATTTCAATAAAATGTGTGATGTGATGTTACCTAGCAACCGTGGCGTGCAGGCTGTGATGAAAAAAAATGAAGTGGCATATGGCTTTTAGTGCCGGGAGTGTCCGAGGCCAAGTTCGGTTCGCCAGATGCACGTCTTTAATGTGACTCCCGTAGGCGACCTGCGCGTCGTGATGAGGATGAAATGATGATGGAGACGACACATACATCCACCCCTATGCCAGCGGAATTAACCGACTATGGTTAAAATTCCCGACCCTGCCGGGAATCGAACGCGGGACCCCTGTGAGCAAAGGCCGGCACGCTAACAATTTAGCCATGGAGCGCAGACTGTGATGCGAAGTACTGATGGATGGCCATGACATACAGATCCACTGCCTGTGCAGCTCTCTTTATACAGTTCCGTGGCCTGCGCAGCTCTCAAGGTACTGTTGCTAGGTAACACCGCGTTTTATGTTTTGTTACATGACACTATTTCGTTATACAAATTTTGGGATGGCTTCCAGCTCCGATACATATTATTTTATGTAGAAAAAAAAAAGGAATCGAGCGCAAGGAAATATTCATGCGGCAGTGCATGTGGAATCGGGTAAGGAGGTGGTGTGTAAAAAAAAAAAAAAAAAAAAAAAAAAAAAAAAAAAAAAAAAAAAAAAAAGATTGTAGAGGTGTTTTAAAGATGGATATGGGTCCCTTTAGAGTGCGTATTCCCCGGCTGACAACTGTTTCCTTCGTTACATGGAAACATCTCATTGTGGTAACCAATTTTTTAGGTTTGGTACCCTTCGCACCCAGCATAAATCCATTATCATTTCTATCCATTTTATGTTGGACCATAAGAACCATAATGAATATGCCTTCATTACTTTCATGTTTCTTTCTAGGTCCTTATGTGGATATATTGTGGTGTGTATATCTGCAGATGCTAAGATTTCAGGTATAAACCCTAGGAGCGGCAAGGAAGTCCTTTGGCAGTATTCCATGCCGTGCGATATGGGTGTGTAGTAGATATCTGGTGTCTCATTCTGTGTTTACCGGACAAAACTAAAAATCAACACATGGTTTCCCAACAGAGTTTTGGTTTCTCTGTCATCTGGTAGAATGGAACAGTATGACGAAATGAATACCTGGACAGTCTGATTGGCGTTTTGTCAAAGTGCCTCCTCGTGGTAGCCGAGGCCGAACGATTATTATTATTATTATTATTATTATTATTATTATTATTATTATTATTATTATTATTATTATATCTTTTCCAGTTCTGCCAAACGCGTAATAAAGGACGCTGTAATCAGCGCTCTAAGGGTTCCATACCCATCCTCAGGGATCACTTGTGTGGGTTAGGGCAAGTGTTACATTAATTTAGTTATCATATAACCATTTTGATGTATATTTTAATAAGGACTGCTTTTGTAATACGGCTAAATAATATGTTTTTTTTAAATTATCATGTGTCATTGTCTTTTAGTACAGTATATTCTGTCCATCAAGACAGCCTCAGTGCTTGGGAGAATCTTGTAAATAAAATAAATACTGTGTAGCTGTTACGTTGAATTTCAACTACTAGAATGACGTGCCTGATTTCTTCTTCTTCTTCTTCTTCTTGCAACATATCCTCATTGGATGTTGGGTGTCACCGGCGCGATCTGGTTCTTGTTCTCAGCACCTCGGAAAAGGGCCGGGGGGCGGGGGGGGGGGCGGTGCTGAGCCCATACTATTCTCGTAGATTCTGTAGCCAAGATATTCTCCTTCTTCCTCTACTTTTCATTCCTTCAATATTACCTTGTAAGATAAGATGAAGGAATCTATATTTATCATTTCGAATGATATGGCCAAAGTACTCTAGTTTCTTCTGTTTGATGTTGTGCACAAAGGTCATGCACAACGTGACTGAGGAAGCAACTTATTTTGTTGGTTTCGATTCCCGCACAAGTGAGGTAGTTTCATTATTGTAGTCGTAGGGAATCAAACCAAATGTGGCACGTTACCAGTCTGCGTTAGCGGTGTTTTCCTTCGTTTTTATTCATGGATGGTGGAATATTGGATAGACGCTTACCTCATTCTCTCAAGGTTCTGGAATATCTTCTTCTTCTGCTTCTTCTCTTTCCGCTTTTCCCACACGTGTAGACTTGGCTTTGATTTACTGCCGGATATTCTTCCGTATGTGCTGTGTTTGTTCACTGTTAAGTGTTTGCTTGTTTGTATACGAAGAAGAATGTAATGGGACAAATGCAAACACCTAGTCCCCGAGTCAGAAGTATTTACGAGACGCGGTTAAAATCCCCGGCCCGCCCGGGAATCGAACCCTGGACCCCGTAAACCGAAGGCCTCGATGCTGACTATTGATGAAGAGGGCCGGACTGGAATAGAATCTCTTCGTAGACATACGTATCTTGAACAGCTCCCGTTTATAGTATAGAATATGGAACCGAAAGTAACTGACCATACATTCATCTTTTCACTTGAGATGTATTTTTTTGAAATTATTGTCCTGTTCTGTGCCTAAAATGATGCTTAATCTTATTTATTTCATTTTTTTCAGGTAAGAAGGCGGCTTGAGTGTCCTACTGATTATAAGGTAGGAAATTGCTGAAATTTGAGAGTGAATCCCTTCAGAGACAAGCTTTGGTAGTCCCCTCCAGTTTCTGAGATCTGTTTAGTGTGTGCTAGTTAAGGACAAAAATATGCCTCGAAGATATATTTAAGAAACAGTAACTCAAAATTCAGTGTGTCTGTCTGATTACTTCCTCATTTAGATTATGTCTCGAATAATATTTTTGTAGTTTTGTTGGTCCACATGGTTGTCTTGTCTCAACTGCTTGATGAAGATACACCCTTCTCTCTTAAGTACATTCGATGTAGTTAGTAGCCTTGTAATATATCTCTTTCTTTCTTTTTTTTTGTAAGCTTACAAGCTGTTTTACGTCGCGCCGACACATATAGGTCTTATGGCGGCGGTGGGACAAGAAAGGGCTAGGAGTGGGAAGAACCGGCCTTAATTAAGGTACAGCTCCAGGATTTGCCTGGTGTGAAAATTGAAAACCACGGAAAACCATCTTCAGGGCTGCCGACAGTGGGGTTGTTTCATTCTTATGCCCTGCAACAGGGAAAATCACATAACAATCCTTTCCTGCTGTGTTGTAAAGCAATTGCCAGTTTTAATAGAATGATCAGTTTCTGACTCAAATATGCAGATCACGTACTAGGTATCATAGCACTCCAATTTAACATAAAATAGCTGAGTGTGTCTGCTATTTGTTGACTATCAACACGCCAATGGGTGTCACATTTTCATCTCTTCCGTCATAGAAGAATGAGAAAAGTTATTATTCTCTAGCCTAAAGTATATTTACAAAAAATTGCACAGATTCTATAATCATTACTGTTATGAATCGAAATTACTTTAGGTTTGAACGTCCACAAATGTTAATGGCGGAGGAAACCGTAGCCACTTGGGGAAAAGACATTTATGCTAATCACAACACAAAGTGAATGTTGACCGAATTTACTCTTGTTCATAAATTCTGTGAAAAAATAGAACATCTGCTCTGAAGTAAATATTCCCTATCCGTACCGAAATCATCGGCTACTCAAAATCTACCCTATATTCAAATATCTAGCGAGATTACAAAGTTAGAAATTTATAATGATGCCTCGTGTTGAAAATCATTGAGCCCAATCAAGAATATGTAAAGTAGAATCCCGATTATCCACGTAGTGTGGACCAATAGAATTCCGATTATCCGATGTAATATGCACGAGTAGAATCCCGGTTATACGATGTAATGTCGATCAGTATAACCTCTCATTATCTGGGGCCTGTAGTTCCCCGATTATCCGAGCTAATGTGGAGCGATAGAACCCCGATTACCCGAGATAATGTGGACCGATAGATTCCGATTATCCGATGTAATATGGACCAGAAGAACCGTGATTATGTGATTTAATGTGGATTGATAGTATGCCCGTTATCCGTGGTAAAGTGGACCGATACAATCCCTATTATCCAGGATAGTATGGACCAGTAGAAACCTTACAGCCGAGCGGGTTGGCAGTGCGGTTAGCGTCGCGTAGCTGTGAGCTTCCCTTCGGGTGATGGTGGATTTGAATCCCACCATCGGAAGCCTCGAAGATCGTTTTCCGTGGTTTCTCATTTTCACGCCCTTTCCTATCCTTGCGTCGCCGAAGTTAAACCACTAGAAAGCCTCGCGATTCCCTGGCAATCGCCGAATATTTGGTTATCACCAGGCTCTACCGGACAGTGATAACCGCGTGGAGGGCATACTATACCTATTACAGCTTGTTTAGCTGTTATACCTGTATATAGATTTGGTTTGTTCGCTACTAACAAAACAGGGTCTAAGTTGGAGGTTAGTTCTACACAGACTTTTTGAAATAAATAAATAAATAAATAAATAAATAAATAAATAAATAAATAAACCACTAGAAAGAAACAGCAAAAAGAAGCTTTCTTATTCTTCGCGCTTTCACTTATTTCTAGCATCCATGCAACGTATTCTGCGGCCATGGTTTCGACACAGGCCCCGCACATATTTTTTCTTACTTTTTGAACGAAATATTATCGTGCCTATTCGTTTGTTGGGAGACCTCCAGGGCGATCGGCTTTCTCTTTTCATTCTGAGGTTTGGAAGCGTCGTATTCCTAGTATCTTGTCGATACGCCTGGACGGCGACTGAAGTGAATTATTGTGTACTTCATCCTCCACTGTAATCGTGGAGAACTTTAGCGAGATATTTTCCATTATCTTCTCTGAAAAGCTATTTCCAATACAAACGAAGCGATAATGTCGAGGTACTCCGTGCCTTCGCCCCACTTCTTCGCTTCGCTTCGTGTCGTCTCTTTAACTTGTGTTATGCAAATTGTGGCGCCCTGTGCTCAGTTTAATAGCCGAGCCGTCCGGTCAGGCGCGTGACATGTCAGACCCTCTGGTATTTGTAATTTGCCTTGTGTGTTTTTCCCTCGCCTACCGCGAGTTGACTCGCTTGACATGACCTGACAAGATATTACCCGCCCTGTCTACTGCCGAGACCTGCCCTACATTGCAGCTTGCCATAATTTATCTTCACCATCTTCTCATCATTGGTTTTTAATGTCGTGGAAAATTGCGTGAAGGCTAGAACTGGGTGACAAGGTTCAGTCCTCCAGAGGGCGTGGTTCTCGTATCTTACCTCCTGTCTGGTAGAATATCTCTTCTCCTCCATCTCTTTTACGCTTTTCTTTGCTGAGCATCAAGCAAAATATTTAAACACTGGGCTGAGTGGCTCAGGCGACAAAAGCGATGGCCTTCTATGCTCAAGTTGACGGATTCGAAACCCACTCTAGCAGGTGGCGTTTGAAGGTGCTAAATGGCGTCAAGCTCGTATCGAGACATTTACCGGCAGGTAGAGCTCTTCTTCTTCTTCTTCTTCTTCTTCTTCATGTCAGCCTTTTCCTATGTCACGTAGGGTCTGCGTTGTTTTGGTGGATTCTTCTCTTCCATAAATGTCTGTGCAATGCTTCTTCCATCTTCCAGCCTTTTATTCTTAGATCCCTTTGTGCCTTGTCTTTCCATCTCACTTTTGGTCTTCCTCTCTTCCTTGAGCCTTCAATTTCAAGGTTTCCAACTCTTTTCCCCACACATGCCCATACAATCTTAGCCTACTTTCTGGAACCTTCTTTCTTATGGGTCCCACTTTCACTGATGCTCTGATATTAATCCTTTTCAGTGTGAATACTTCATGAACGGACATAATCTAAAACGAGTCGAGTCCGTGAATGACTTAGGAGTTACAATGAGTAGTAGCTTATCATTCAGTGCACATATTGAAATAATAGTAAATACACAGCACTGAAACAAGTAGGTTTTATCATACGAAACGGGAAGGACATAAATATCATTAAGACTTTATGTGTTCTCTGTAACTCATTCGTGAGGTCAAAATTAGAATATACATCCGTTGTATGGATGCCAAATCACAAATCATATATAAATAAAATGGAAAAGGTTCAAAAGAGATTCTTACGGTTTATTTATTACAAGAAGAATAATCAATCAGCATATAGGTTGAGAATATCATATAGTCACTTATTAGAAGAATTTACCTACAATTCATTAAGCGCTCGCCGAGAATTATACCAACAACTATTTCTACACAAAGTTATAAATGGCGTTATAGATAGTGGTAATCTACTAGCCAGAATAAATTTTAACGTAAGCAGATCTAACATGCGTAACCGGACGTACTTTTACAACCCCTTATCCAACATAGTAATTCATAAAAATTCGCCATTAGTAAGGATGTGTAGTACGTATAATAACTTATTCAGAAACAACGATATAGATCTCTCAATGTCCCTAACAGACTTCAAAAAATGTCTAGTGATTTTCTGTAGTGAATATACTTAAACAATCTTAACAAATAGCATCTCATAAAATGAAAATAGAAATAATTACACTATCTCTTTGTCAATAATACAAATGGAATTCAATTGTCTATAAACTTCGAGATATTATTTTTACACTGTTAATTATGCACCTGACCTGTTCGCATATGTGTATGCCTGCACATAAAGTTTTAGTTCTTCCTGTTTATGTAATCAAGAGCCAGTAATTGCAGCACTATCTAATCCTGATCTGTATATAACCTATTGTTGTTTTTGTCAGTTTTTCTTCTAAATTCGTTTATTATAATTTTTCAAAATCTGTTGTTAATTTTTTGTGATCTTTTTCTGTTTTGCAAAATATATTATTGTACTATATTTTGTAATGTCCGTTGTAATTGGAATACAACTCTGTTACAGACATTTGTCATAAATAAATAAGTAAATAAATAAATATAATCATTTAGTATTGTTTTAAATGGTGAGTTATTTCTTGATCTGAAGTCAAAACGAAATGTGTTGATAATAAAATGGACCGCGGGTCCTTGATTCTCGAGTGTTTCCTTTGTTGGTGGGTCCGACGGAGAAAGGGAACTCATCAGTGTTGAGGTGAGGAGTAACGTAATGTGTTGAAAATAAATGCTTATGTAGACCTCTATGAACCCAGATAATCGATTCTCATAACTTTCCGTTAAGTGAAAGTTTGGAAGAAGAAAATAACTGCATGCAATTCTGCGGTCAACAATTTACACTGTTACTTATACTTCTAACGTGTTAAAGTACGTACCGTTCTTTAGATTTGTATGCGCTTTACAGTATCCCCTGTGTTTTCAGTAACATTCACACTCTGGTAATGGGCTAGTAACAGTTTAAACTTAGTCCTTTATATCGGCTTGTTTGGCGTTAAAGTGTGGTTTAATAGTCCGTCAGTTCTCTTTCCCCTCCGTAGGCTTTTTTTATTTTTAAAAAAGAGAAGTTAACGACCACAGACATTTCTACTATAAAATATCCTTCGAACATAACGCCAACAAATGTGTTCGGTGCTTTCCCCAGCTTAATCCCCTGCCCTCGTTACTTAACGCATGTGTTTATGTATTTTCTCTTGTTTCCTTCCTGTGTAATTGCTTTAGTTTGGAGCAATTATTGTCGTGGCTTACGGACGAGTAGAGGCTAAGTTCTGCGTTGTTTACAAGGGATTAACGATGTGGCCGGTCCGAATATTGTCTGCTTGTACTTTAGGCACATGAGTTAGCATCGCTATCCAAATCGATTGTACTTCGTGAAATACGAGTTTTGTTATATTGTTAATCCCATTACGCATGTCCAGCTGGTCCATTCGGTAATATTAATTGGGGGAGTTGTCGTCGTTATAAGTGGCGAAAATTCGACTTTGTTATTTTTTTTAAACGGTTTTGAATAGTTGACTATAATTCACATTTCGATACTGTATTGTCGAACAAAGGCTGTGTCGTTAAAATGATGAAGATTGAATTCATTATTTCGATATGTTTCATTGTAATTATGACTGATCATTTTCTGTTCCTGGGCCAAGTTAGATCAGCGGCGTAGCCAAGGGAGGGTTCCTGGGGGGGTTAGAACACCTTCCAGGGAAATTTAAAAAAAAAAAGGGAATAAACAGAAACGGACAATAAACAATAAACATTCAAACACAAAATTGTAGAACCAACCGATCTCTTGAATATATTTTCTAGGAAGTCTCGAAAGTTGGATTTTAGATTGTAAACTGAACATACCATTCGTTGTACAACTTTTGCTCGATCGTATTGTTCTTGATCTTTATTTTAATATATGATTTTTTTTAGGGTTCTGCAATCTGAATATCAACATCGTTCACTTGTATCAGTGTTTTTATAATGACAAGTATTGCATGCGCACACCGCATCATCGTTTTGTAACTACGCTGCCGAGTCAGATTTTTCCAAAATTCAGCATCTTCGATGGCTTTTTTTAACTGGACTCTAATGGTTCTCCATTAGTAGGTTTACCTAGCTCGCTACCGACAAGGGGATGTGCAGGATTCTGGATGCGATCACATGAGCACAGTGTGTTGGATCCCACAGATAGCATCTGAAGGTTGGTTTCACATCTCGCGACTTCTTCTCTCAGTAGGTATAAAGTGTATTGTTTTGTTCGTCTCCGGAATCGCTCTGTGGAGACGACGGAACAAAATTTCGATTAGAATCGGTTAGAATGAACCAACTCTGCCATGTCGTATCTCGTGCATTGACACTTGCCTGTAGATACCTCGTACACGCAAAATGAAAATACTGAAAGAACAAAATTAATTTTTGAACTAATAACTAATAAGTAATAAATGTGATTTGTAATCGATGCAATGCTGTTCCCATTTTCGTAGTAGATTTTTTTACTTTCCAGTAAAATCACGTTTTTATTACATACGAGGTTTCCATTCTTAAGGGACGATATACGTTTTGAGAAAATAAGTGACGAGTTTTTGATAGAAACACAATATGTTGCCTTGTTTGTCCATGTTCTTTTCTCCCACTTCTCCACGTGATGTAGTGAGTTGTTAGATTGTGAACGACAGCGTGCTGTGTTGTGCCATGAACGTTGACATAAATTCTCACTACTCCCTCACTGCTTCCAACTTTTATCACGTCTGTTTGCAGGGCGCACCGCGTGTGCACCGACTGAATGGCTTCATTTACTTTTCCTACAAGCGCGTACGACTTGAAAGGAAGAAAAGTCTTTTGTTTGCTGCTCTTTGAATGGCTTACGGTATTACTGGGGGTAGTTCAGTATACGTTAGCTTGTACACAAACGAATCTTTTTACGGCGGTACCCTGCTATGAAGAATTGAATTTCCCTGTTTTAATAGCATGTTTAAACTAGCTGAAGCTGATTGAACCGCGATATACATGTATATAGACACTTCTCTCAAAATATTTCATGAATCTCATTACTCTGGGGTGGATATAAGCTGCATTATATGCAACACAATCAAATTTTGCTTACATCTACAAGTTACTTCTTAAAACTCAGCATGTCTACTTTCGTCACATTAATTTTCTGTCGATCTCAGATCCCAACGCAAGGAGTAATAAATGAACTTGCTCTAAATGAAATTTAAATATACCAGATTAGTTGCGTTTGACACAAACTGATGCTGAATTGTGTGATTGTGGTATCGAGTGCCTCTAATGACTTACATTATTAAATATAACTCGTTTATATCAGTTTTTTTACTGCAAATTGTGCTATAATTGAGTAAAAATTCTAGTTTTATTTTAACTTTCCTGCCTCAGAAAGTGTTCTAACAAATTAGGAGGGATCACAATTTGTTGTTACACAAAATAGATTTATGTATTACTGCTGGCGTCCCAAAAGTAAGTTTACAAGGTGTTTATCATCTGTAAACGATATAGATAGATAGATAGATAGATAGATAGATAGATAGATAGATGATGCCTTTATTTGTGGCGAAGTTAGGGCTCAAGGCCCTCTCTTACACTTCACCGCTAGAAGGGATATATCTGCATAACTTATAAGTGCAAATACAAATAACACAAATAATAATAATAATAATAATAATAATAATAATAATAATAATAATAATAGAATCCTTACCGAGCTCGATAGCTGCAGTCGCTTAAGTGTGGCCAGTGTCCAGTATTCGGGAGATAGTGGGTTCGAACCCCACTGTCGGCAGCCCTGAAAATGGTTTTCTGTGGTTTCCCATGTTCACACCAGGCAAATGCTGGGGCTGTATCTTAATAAAGGCCACAGCCGCTTCCTTCCCACTCCTAGCCCTTTCCTGTCCCATCGTCGCCATAAGACGTAAAGCCACTTGCAAAAAAAAAAATAGAATCCTTAATTTTAAAATGATGATTGAAGTACAATTAAAAGACGTAACCGCAGTAATCCATTCATTCATTAAACAATTATCCACCAAGTAACGGGATCTACTCGGCCACAGCCATCTTGATATATAGAGGCCTGCTACCAGTAGTTGTGACGTCACGCGTATAGTGCTCAGTTTCCGTCGTCGCGTGCAATTCCTATATTGCTGATACGATAGTTATTCTCACAATGTGACAAAGGAAATGAAAAAATGAGCCTAGAAACACACAACATCGAAGAAACACTATCAAAAGAATACATACGAATACACAAATATTATGCACTCAAGGTAGTAACTTATATTACAAGTACATATCGTAAAATGTTCGACTGCAGCGTACTCACCTGGACTGTACGGTGACGGAGGCTAGGCGAATAGTTTTCTCTCCAAACAATTCCATTCTTTTATGCGTGTTTGAGCACATGCTTTTCTTAATTATGTATGAATAACTGACAGATCTTGGTCACAACACTCATCAACTCAGCAGCACATACCTACACTTGTCACAGATTTTTCAACTTTCATTATCAAAATGTTGAAAGAAACATCCCTATGATTTCCACTGCTTAAAAATACACCTTTGTATCAGATATCAAGCTCTGAGTTAATATGTAGCTTTCCACAATTTGAAAAGTAGTATGACGGTCACTAGGCAAACTGCTGCTGTCTCTAAAATGTAATTTGCCGGGCTGAGTGGCTCAAACGGTTAAGGCGCTGGCCTTCTGACCCCAATTTGGCAGGTTCGATCCTGGCTCAGTCCGGTGGTATTTGAAGGTGCTCAAATACGTCAGCCTCGTGTCGGTAGATTTACTGGCACGTAAAAGAACTCCTGCGGGACTAAATTCCGGCACCTCGGCGTCTCCGAAAACCGTAAAGGAGTAGTTGGTGGGATGTAAAGCAAATAACATTAAATTATTATTAAAATGTAATTGTAGCCATTACACTTATTTGAGCACATAGTGGTATTAATTATTTATGAATAACAGTTAGAAAAAAATATTTTCAATGATATGATTGGCCACAATACTCATTAACTCTACTGCACACACCCAAACTTGTCACCGATATTACCAGGTTTTTCAACTTTCATTATCAAAACATTGAAAGAAACATCCCTACGATTTCTACTGTTTAAGAATGCATCTTTGAACCAGGTATCAAGGCCTCAGTTAACGTGTAGCTCTCCACAACAATTTGAAAAATAGTATAATGGTCACTAGGCAAACTGTTGCTGTCTCTAACATGCCATTATATTACACTTATTTGAGCACATAGTCTTGAAGGTTAGATCGTCATTCTGCAAAATATCCTCTCTCCTTTCTTCTCGTGATTTTCGTTTGGCAGTTGTTGGTTGATACATATATGACGGCTACCCAGGAAATATAGTTGTCACAGCATCGTCAGTTAATTTTGGCTTTACCCTAGGCACAGTTAAAATGGAATCGTCTGGTCTTTTTGCAGTGTCAACTCGAATTATGTGATTTTCGGGAAATTTTTTTTAATACAGACACAGGCATATTTACTGGGATCAAAATTAGCTCGGTGTATAGCATGAATCCATTTAGCTCGCTTCTCCTTATCGCTAGGAAACGCAAATGTTAAGATAGCCACCTCTTTGTTTGAACGGTAAATGGGATGTTCATCCAGGCACACTACACGTTCGTTCCATTTTGCAAAAAGGAGCATGCACTACACTGGACATTATAATAATCATAATTAAATAATAAACTTTAGAGTAGTTTAGACAATTCATAATAGCTCAGTGAGTGTTCACCTAACCTATCACATAACCTAGCAATACTTCCGAGCACCGGGCTGCTGAAATTACAATGAAATTACAATTAACACTTGCTATTGCTGTAAATACATCTTTTACTGGTGCGTTTTCATATCGCTATCACTTGGAAACACGAACGAACACCTCTAATAACGTTGAAATAACAACAACTGCTACCAAGCCACCACGAAAACAAGACTCATACCTCCGTACCAATGCACTAAACGACTGTTGTCATCACTATGGAACTGTCATGTGTAGCAGGCCGGAACTTCGAGTTGGTCGTGACTCAGCAAGTGCTCACGGCAAGCCACTTAAAACTTACCATGAGAGGAGATGCTCTTAATGTTCACAGGTAGACAGTGGCGGCTCGTGACAACATTTTCAGGGGGTTCACAACATAATGTGTGCTCAAGTCTCAAATATGCCAGAGTAGAATGCAAATCAGTACACAATAACTTACTTAAATAATTTGAATAAATGTTCCTTGTACGCTTGCTTCTTCACTCATAATTTGGTAGAACCCCTATAACCAAGGATGCATTGTTTTTTCAAGACTAATGGGTGAGTGTAAATGAAAACTAAAATTACGACTGTCAGGATGAATGGCTTAGACAGCTTTCTGACCCCAAATT
Source organism: Anabrus simplex (assembly GCF_040414725.1). NCBI lineage: Eukaryota > Metazoa > Arthropoda > Insecta > Orthoptera > Tettigoniidae > Anabrus > Anabrus simplex. Next base: position 73,833,649 of record NC_090272.1, on the reverse strand, counting down.
GGCAGTTTCGATACTCAGCTCGGTACGAGTAAAATTCACAGCAACTTTGCTACAATGCTGTATTGTAGCGAATATTAAAAGAGGCGAACATTATTCTTGGATTTACATAGCACGAAGTTAACACAAATATGGCATCAAGCATAAAAATAGTGCGTGCTGTTACCACATTTACCAGTACTCAAATTAATTGAAATTGAAACGATTCTCCACCCATAATGTTAAGGAAACTTCTTCCCGTGATTACGAACCCTGTGCAGAATTATCTACTGGGGAAATCTTCCGGCGATGCAATGCAATAGTAACTTCTGAGAGGTGTGGTCAACTCTAACAGGAAGGTGGCGGACCCTTGTGGTCAACTGCAGTACTATCACTTGTTTGAGGGTAGTTGTAGACGGAAAGGCACGTATCTTACTGTGCTCTTCGCTTATGGAGATATCTGCGCATTAATCGTGACGTCATCTCCATGCGCATGCGTATAGTCTTCAGGTTCGTAGTATAATCTTCAGTGTGCTCCCTGCATTGTCAGTCGAAACGAACAACTGGTAGTGTAACGGAGCTTCGATACAAGTCGAATACTTTCAGTCGATTGATAAAATCAGACAGAAACAAAGGAAACAATTTTGAATTATCCATGAATGCGTGAATATGCATTAGAACTGGGTGTTCACGTGCTCATGTGCTCCTAAGAGCCCACCGCCACTGCAGGTAGAGATTTTCATGACCTGGATGCTGAGATTATGAGGGAGCGGTGTAAATAGCAGTGCGGTTTACGGGTATGGCAAGAGGGAGAGCCAGATTTTGTGTTGTGTTCACAGTGGGAGAAGTACGAAAATTGTGAAGATGGATAGTTGGGAGTATTAAGAGAAAGTATTTTAGACTGATTACAATTGTAGCGGAACTTAGTGGATGGTGCAGTAGCCGCCTGAGCTATATAGCTCGTTCGGTGATGTCATGGTCTCAGCAAATCTGCGATAAACTTCCGTACAGCGTAACTGCTTTGTACACCGCAGTAATTGATCGGTTTAGTGACAACTGGGCAACCATCCTCTGTGAACACTTGTCAGGAGGGGGGATGAAGGGAACCGACATTTCGAAAATTGAAAGTATCGGCCAAAGAAAGACAAGTCCTCTAATACCGTCAGGGTCGGAAAAGAACAAGAGTTGACTAAGGTTAGGATAGATGAAACTGAGAAGCCTGCAGAAGTAAGTGGAAACAGTGCCAGCATTCAGCTACGGGGCCCGTGGTCGCCAACCCACGCTCTCAAGTTAGGGGCCCTGGTGCCTCTTACGGCAGGTAGATTTTAACCGTAGGTGTTATGTTACCGTCTCTACCCATAGTATGTGCCAGCTGCGAAAAGTCGTGGAAGTCTATGCCGAAAGTGTGCCGAGTAGTCTGAGTGTGCAAAATAGTACTCCGAACTTAGGTGGTAGATTTTGGAACATCTACCGAATCTGTATACTCTTGCTCTAACGCCAAGTGGTTTTCATTTCCTTCCGACTATGCAATAACATATCGGAGAGTGACAAAGATTTCAAAGTGATGTCAGAAGTGTGGTGAAACGCTGGCTCAACGGTCAGGACTCCCTACGAGAGTGGCACTGAAAAACTTTTCCCACGTTTGGACGCCGCAATTACCATGGAGGCAGTGTGGAAAAAATAATGTTCAGGACTGTTTATATATCGTCGCTGCCGGGACAAAACCTCGTATGTGAAATATTTTAGCTTAGAACTTTGGCCGGTACTGTTCTGTCATATAAGGTGCAATATTGTGTGAATATTGTCAAGGCATTCTCGCTCTTCATAAAGTATGTGCTGCAGGTCAATATATCTCCAAAATTATTATCACATAGGAGGTTTTGTCCCGGCAAGGACGATGTAACAGCTATCTCCGTGTTGATCTGTTCAAATTATGACTATAATAAGCTGGCATACTTGAATTACATGGTGTAGGGGTAGAGTGCCTTCCTCTTAGTTGGAAGTCCCAGATTCTATTCGCGTGCAGGTCAGTGATTTTTACTTGGGCCATGGAACTGGTTTGAGATCCATTCGGTTTACTTGATAATGATTGAGGAGTTATCTGACGGTCTACAAAACCAAGAATTACGACCGTCCTGATTACGCGTCGCGTAATAATCTGTATGACTTCGGGCTGAGCAGCGGCCGCTTGGTAGGACAAAGTACCCTTGGGGCCAGTTGCGTCTCAGGGGGACTTAAATTAAAAATGTATCTTCTAATTTTGATGATAAAAAAATGGCGTATGGCTTTTAGTGCCGGGAGTGTCCGAGGATATGTTCGGCTCGCCTGGTGCAGGTGTTTTGATCTGACTCCCGTAGGTGACCTGCGCGTCGTGATGAGGATGAAATGATGATGAAGAAGGCACATACACCCAGCCCTCGAGCCGGCGAAATTAACCATTGGTGGTTAAAATTCCCGACCCTACCGGGAATCTAACCTGGGACCCCTCTGACCAAAGGCCAGCACGCTAACCATATAGCCATGGAGCCGGACTTGATGATGATGATTGTTGTTTAAAGGGGCCTAATAGCTAGGTCATCGGCCGCTAATGGTACGAGGTGCAGCGAAATGAAACGATAATTAAAACTTCAAAATATATCAACTGACTAAAATCTAAAAAATAATGATGTTGAGAAAATGACCATGAATTCAGAACAATCAGTGGATCCATTTCACAATGCCTTATTTTCTGGGATGATGCTTGTATTCCAAAAGGATCCAAGATCCAGGTCATCGGCCCCTCATAATAGTACCAATCGCATGGTGGTACTAATCACAGGTAATGTAGAGCTATGGTATGTCAGGCACAATGGCACCACTCAGAGGTAACACAGACCCATGGTTTTCCTCACATAAGGGTGCAACTCACAAGCAACGCAGACCCATGGTATTCCTCACATGGTGGTACTAATCAATAGTAGTCTCATCCCTTCATCTATCCATTTCATCATCCCTTGGTCGCCCCTTTTAGTCGCCTCTTACGACAGGCAGGGGAAACCGTGTGTGTATTCTGGATCTGCGTCCCCCCACCCTCAGGGGGTTTCTAATTTAGAAGTGAAATGATTACCACTCAGACTTGCTGTTTTTCAAAATATGTCTTCACCGACAGACAGCTCCTCAATCGTTATCATGTTCGCTGAAAGCACCTCGAATTAGCCCTCACATCTAGATAAGAGTCCTTGACCTGGTCAGGAATTGAATTCGAAGCGTGCCATAACAGGCAGGCTCTCTGCCCGTAGGCCAAAGGGCTGACTAATTCCCTAATGTTTAGTTAAATTTAATCCTATATATACACTCTCTAAAAGCATAAAATTCGTCGATGTTAACTTCCAAGATTAAACATAGTTAATATTTCATTGCAGCTTTCTGAAACTTTAATTATGTAAAGAGTTTACGGCTTCTTGCAGTTCTAACGCATCTTCTTGTTTAACTTGTCCTTATTTTAAGCCAATTATAGTCTTCATGCGTGCGTGGCGTCGCTTAGAAGGGAGAGGATTTTAGCATCCTTACTATGAAGACTCGTTGCCAAGGAATTACACCTTCTTGAGATCAACATGTAAACAGTATGTCTTATCGTTATTTGCATGTAATGAGAAGTTCAGCTACATTTTGCACTAGCACTGAATGGGATAAGTCGAGAGAGAGGATGGTATTTCAGTTTGGATTGTTATGACCAGGATCAGCAGAACTAATTATTTACATAGACCGCAGAAAGCAAACTGTGGTGAAGATTTGTTCTCGTTTTAAAATTGGGGAATTGACATTTGAAGAAGGGGAAAACATAAGTGCCATTTTCATTGCTTTTCAGGAGAAGAGATTTAAAGATTTGAATATTCTCAAACAAACCCTTATAATCTAATACATTTTTTAATTTTGGTGAAATTGTTAAGTTTATATTGCTCAAATCCTCTTTGATCGAAACATGAGCTAAACCTTCATTTTTATGAGAAAGTGTCCTGAACTGATATTTTTCCCTTTTATCCGATCATTATGTGAACTATTACTCTTCTGTACTTGTCATTTTATCGTTATTTCGACTTATTTCATTCGAACTCTGTACAGTTGGGGTATTAGCCAAGTCTCCTCAATGACATCATCATTATCACCATCAGTTATTTGTAGTGCATGCAACATGATATAGACATATTCTTCAAGCAACAAAACAGTCTTCAGATCTTTTTCAACGACAACAAATTAGAAACACCGTGTCATCTTTAAGTAAGACTATAAACAAGAATAAATTTCACACCAGATCACTGATGTACATTAAACACAAGAATAAATTTCACACCAGATCACTGATGTACATTAAACACAAGAATAAATTTCACACCAGATCACTGATGTACATTAAACACAAGAATAAATTTCACACCAGATCACTGATGTACATTAAACACAAGAATAAATTTCACACCAGATCACTGATGTACATTAAACACAAGAATAAATTTCACACCAGATCACTGATGTACATTAAACACAAGAATAAATTTCACACCAGATCACTGATGTACATTAAACACAAGAATAAATTTCACACCAGATCACTGATGTACATTAAACACAAGAATAAATTTCACACCAGAGCACTGATGTACATTAAACACAAGAATAAATTTCACACCAGATCACTGATGTACATTAAACACAAGAATAAATTTCACACCAGAGCACTGATGTACATTAAACACAAGAATAAATTTTACACGAGATGGCGGTTTAAATTCAAGAATTTTAGTGTGGTATTGTTTGCACATGCGTTTACACCTCTGGTCTACAAAACACTTTCAGATCCTGAACTTCTCTTTGGACACCTTAAGACGTTCTGTTTGAACAGACAGAAAGGAGCAAGGGTTAGATGAATTTTCTTTACTGACATTGCCTATTTTATAGATTGACCAAACAGAAAAGTATTTTGTTGTTACCTGTTTGATGAAATCACTGCTAATTTTATTAATATGGAAATTAACTCTTCTAGGAACCTCATAAACTCCTCATTTCCGTGCACATACAGTATTGTTGTGAAGGACTACAAAATTGAAGCTCTCCTGGACATGTAGACATGATCATAAGCTTTTGGGCTTTTGCCATGTCAGACAACATAGTTAAATTCTTTACATTTCGAAGAGAACATTGCTTTGCGTCTTCAGAACGAAATCTCGTCTGTTCACGAGCAAGACTTCCATAAAAATGGTTTGAATTTTAGAATGCTTTACCATTGGTCTACAGTAAGTGGTACTGTTGTTCGTCACTAGATGACTCAGTGTGCACTAGCCTTCCGAGTGGTATGTGACGACGCTATGTTCGCTCCAATATAAAGATATTTTTTGGTCCATCGTTTTTGCGTGCGAAGACTTCTGAAGACGCTCTGCGAAACGTAAAGAATTTCACCTTGTTTTCTTGACACGGCAAAAGCCCAACATGTGTACAATTACGGGCCGTGAAAACATCGATCTGAATATCTCCTGGACAGCTTGTCAGATTATTCTATTGTATAGTTTTTTCACATCTGTATGTCGTGTAACTTGTCGGGTTTTCCCCATTTAGATTATGTCGCCTATGAGTACTCACATTCAGGCAACGGATGGCATCATAATCCTAGAATCGATAAAAATGGACTTACCTCGTTCTTTCCTTGTCGTCTTCAAATATCATTCCTTTTTTTCTAAAACGATTTTCAGATAAGTTTCCGTGTGCAACTGAATCGTTGAACGGTTCATATTTTGTGTTTTATTCTGTTTGCTGGTGTGATTTTTCGGCATCGCATAGCGGGATAAGCGATGTTTTACAGTCTACCGATTTTTCGTTCTTGGTTTTGGTTTTTGAAGGTGGGCAGGTATTTTAATGTTTCAAGAAATGACTCCAATATCCTGTAAATTTTGTCTAAAATTTCTGTGTAATAGTGTTGCGTTTACAATATTATGCTTGTGTAAAAGTCATTATTTATATCAATCTACTGTAAATCGTAGTAGTGTTATGATACTGGAAATATTTAAGTTAGCTGTGAATTTGGATGCGATTGTGTTGTAATCACAATGTTACACAACTTGTAATAGAATATTTAAAAAAAATGAGTTATAAAATTTGATTGTTTCATGAAATACTTTTTGAAAAATATATGCTTAAAATCTTTCCTTAGTTTTTTTAAGAAATTGCGTTGACGTGTTTAGATCTAAAAATACACTGTATTGCGGGTCACTGTTTTTAACACAAAATTATACTCAGATTTTATAATAAGCGCGCAAAATGTCGATAAAATCAAGAGGAAGGTTGATGCTTAAATCATCTTCAAAATAAATATTTAAGAATGTTCTCTCGCAAGGTATCCTTAATGGTATTATTATCTCTATATATACAACGCTAACGTGAAAGTTTCACAAAACTCAAGCTCTTAAACCAGAGAGAGTTAAAAGGTGCGGTTTGTACAAAAATCTTCCAGTTCGTCTCAATATTATGCCTCTGCTGGCGGGACCTACTACTGTTTACAGTGCACTATGTCTTCTGGTATGAGCTAGAGCAATCTTGTTACTTTCATTGATCTGTCTCAGCTTTATGCTTGGCTTTGACAAAATGAAAGTGACTGAGGTATGAGTGATGCTAGTAATGCCATTCCTTACGCAGCCAGTCCCTGCTATGAATGTTGTGAAAACATTGCTCATAGGGTCGGTTGGTGCATGCATTTCAGTGGGCTTGGCAGACTGATATGTAATAGCAACTTCTGGCTCGGTGAGGAAAACAACGGGAAACTACTTCACTCCTCATTTCCCTAGTACGCCTCTTCAGTGATGCCTAGGCCATCTATGACAGCTGATGGCGGAGCTGTTGAGGATCCAACCAGCCTTCGGGCTGATGACTAAACGTACACATACAGTACAGGAAAATTCGTGCATTTCTTGAAATATCAACGGAAATATGTTTATGTTATGTAATTCCTTTAATTACCAAACTGCACCAAGATTTGGATCGACCATCCTGTTATTGGAAATAGCAGTCCAACATGCCGTGTTCGAGATGTACTTTCATGTAAGTAAGCAACACATTGCCGAGGAATCTGTTCATTTTCGCACAAGATGAAAAAACAAAGAACGCCACGTATCCACTTGCTTTGCAATGGACATCATGCATCATGCAATAAATCGTCACTTATGTAAGCATAAACGCTGAAAGGCATAACGGTCTATAATGATGATGTAATGTATGTATGTATGTAAGAATATAGAAATAGTGTGGTCAAATTAATAGACAAATGATGGGGTTGTACCTTAATTAAGGCCACGGCTGCTTCCTTCCAACTCCTAGGTCTTTCCTATCCCATCGTCGCCGCAGGACCTATCTATGTCGGTGCGACGTTAAGCCAAATGAAAAAAAAATCCAAAAATGGAACATTATTGCAGTAATGATTTGTTTGTTTTGTAAATGAAATTACAAGTTAATGTACCATTAAGAAAAATATAAATAACAAAACGACCAAAAATAATGAAAAAATGTTAATAATTGCATAAAATAGAATTAATTAAAACACCTTATATTTATTGAGGCGTAGCAGCGCACGCCGGTTATCAACTAGTTATTATTATTATTATTATTATTATTATTATTATTATTATTATTATCGGCATTTCTGCTGTCCTTCACCTTTTCATTTTCTTCTCCCTCCAGAAAGAAAGAAAGAAAGAAAGAAAGAAGGAAAGGAAAGCCTTCTCCTCTTTATGAAATAATTGACAACTGTCACCGATCACACGTTTTATTAAAAGATTTACTCCATTAAGCTTTTCAGAGACTTTGTTACATCATTGGGTGGAGGAAAAATTCATGAAAGACAAGGGACAAGGCCTTACTTTTAAAACATGGTTATTTTAAAGTCATCTCTTATCTTCTCTAGAAAGAAAGAAAGAAAGAAAGAAAGAAAGAAAGAAAGAAAGAAAGAAAGACTGATCCTTCCGTTGCCTCTATTATTATTATTATTATTATTATTATTATTATTATTATTATTATTATTATTGTTGTTGTTGTTGTTGTTGTTGTTCTTGTTGTTGTTGTTGTTGATGATGATGATGATGTTAACTGTAACTAAGAAGGTACCAAAAGTACAGTGATGAACAGAAACCTAATGATAAATACGTGTAAACGAAATAAATAAATTCCAGTATAATTATAGTCTTCGATACCTGGCAGTAATTGTTGTATGTGTTTAGTATTATATGGCCAGAAATTGTATATGCCAAAGAATAAGGAAGTTCAATATGAATTGACGTCTCTATCGTATGAGCGTTTACCAAGATGCGGGACAAGCACAGAGAATGGTGCTGGCCGGTTTCAGATGTCATCTGATCACCCACCGTATTGCGCGCTGGGGCGTCGTGTGGCGTGGCGCCCTTGTGAGTACCTTGAAGAGCTTCTCGCCACATTAGGAGCGACATTAGCAGTAGTTCACCACTCACTTGGCTGCAAACTGTAATGTCTCCACAACTGGCACGTCCGCTCTTCAGCACTGGTAGTAACGGGAGAAATTACGGAGGCACACCAGCTGTGCTTTGTGTTACAACTTGTGCTCAAGGCATGCCGCAGTCGTGAAATTTAGTAATGCAGCCCTGTTCGATCCACCCGTTACTTGCTGCTTCTTGGCTAGATGAAATATATTACGGTTGTTTTTGGTGATTAGTCATTAAACAAGATACGATGATATTCATTTATGAGGAACTGTGGGATTAAGGGTAGATTATTAAAATCAATCAAAGGCGCTTTTTGTTGACAATTGGACTGCATTGAGAATTAATGGAAGAATGAATTCTTATTGATAAGGGTTAGTCAAGGCTGTAATTTTTCACCTGTGTTGTTCATAGTTAACTTATATAGATCTTCCGCTGAAAGGTATTAAGTGGCAGGGAGGGATTCAGTTAAGTGGAAATGTACAGAGGCAGTCCAATGAAAACCGAACACCCTCTACAACGTGACCATCAAATTATTTTATTCAAAAGTAGTTACCAAAAGTGTTAATACATTTATCCCACTGAGAAACTAGACAATCAGTTCGTTTTGTAGAAAGAGAGAGGTCGCTAACGGACCCATAACCTCACCCACTCTTGCAGTTCCTCATTCAAATGATACCGACGTCCGCGATTGTCTAATGTTATTCTTCCGCCATGATTCGTCGGTTTTCCTGTATCCGGCCATCAGTCCGCCCTATCACATCAGGAGTAACAGCTCGATGGGCCTGTCTTGGGCGTGCACCGTTTTGCAGTGATATGCGCCCTTCTCGGAATCTCCTATGTCACTCGTCACACTCATGGGAATGCAGTGTTCGCCATATACAGCAGACATGCGACAATGAGTTTCGCGTATTGTAGTACCCTCAGCCACCAGAAAACGAACCACACTTCTCTGCTCTTCTTTGCTTGCCTCCATTTCTACAGCTGGACGAACACACTAGACCAGTCCGCGCACCAACAAAGACAACTTAACAACTGCGTGCCCCTGTGCACGGCCGACTTGATGCGCCGCTCTAAGGAGCTAGCGAGTCGACCGTGACCTGTGAGTTGTCACTATGCTGTTCTCCTACCACAGGGATGGCAGTATCGATACGTAACAACAGTATTGCCACTTACGTGTGTTGTGGTGGGTGTTCAATTTTCATCTGACTGTCTCTTATAGCAAATACAGTAGAGACAATACGCGACACTCACAGAGATATCGAGAGACAGCTATTAGAGCTCTCTCTAGCGGATTGACCTGAGAACTACTGATTCTGTCATAAGAGCACGTGCATTTGTGTGCGAAGGTTTTGGTGTTATTTATGCTTTTTCAGTGAGATGACATAATTAAATAGTACCGTGTGTCATTCCTTGATATCTCCTCTCAACATGAAGGGAAAAGTATGTGCTGTGTTTGGCTGCAGTAACCATGAAGTAGAGAAGAATGCGCGATCTTTTTTCTGTTTCCCTCGTGACAAGAAAATGTAAGTAATATTGTGTTTGCATGTATATTCTTCCAGTGACAAAGATATTTTTATAGTACTTCATAATCTTCTGACCTGCTCGATCCATATTTTAACTGGCTTAAAATATAATACGCATAATTTTTTTTTTTTTTTTTTTTGCATAGTGCAGCAGTTAACCTTCAATACCGATGTGTTGTTGTAGGTGTGTTCTGTGGGTTTGATTTAATTCAGGAAAATACATATGCATATGAGTGTGGCTGGTTGTGTTGCAACTTACCCTATTTGCAATCCCGTAATGCGTTGTCAAGCACTGAAGAAAATATGGGTGATTTAAGAAATGTACATACTTTGTTGAAACAGTATGATGATGCAAATTTGCTTTACCCTAATGTAATGGCATTATGGAAAGTACAGCTTACAGGGTAAGTTTGAATGTTTTTGAGGCTAAATTTATAGATTTTCTTTCTGTTATTAGGCTTCAAATTAAAAGGAAAATTGTCCAGCTCTTAAATGTAAATTCATTGAATAATGTGTGTAAGGAATGTGTCGATATTTTTGTTGACAAGTGTTTTAATATGATGATAGAAGGCTTTTAAATGAGAAAAAAGAAAAATGTAGCCGTGAACGTTCAGGCAGGAAGTCTAAAGCTAAAAAAGATCAAGCCGTTTCACAGCAGTCAATTCACATCTTGATTATATGTCTAATTTCAGTCTTTAAACAATAACCTGTTAAATAATTCTTCACTCATTTATCCAGAATTGCTTTGGCAACTTTGAAGTTAATATCTTAGTAACACTTTCTTTCTAGACGTAATTTATTTAAGCATTTCTGTATATACATTTCCATTGATATTTGAATTAAGCGCGAATTTTCAAGTCAAGCCACTAGGAGCGCCACTTGCGACTTGTCTCCCTTTTTAACAAGGCTAAATCCGGAAGTGTCGCATATTTTCTCTGCTGTATTTGCTTATAGTAAGCAGTTTAGCTTGTGCTGACTACTTGGTCTTAATGGCTGATTGTACCAAAAGCCTGCAGTCTAATATCTTGGATCTTGAAAATAGGTGCAATGAATATGGTATGAAAATTAGCCTTTCCAAGACTAAATTGATGTCGGTTGGTAAGAAATCTAAGAGAATTGAAAGCCAGATTGCGGATACAAAGCTAGAACTGGTAGAGAATTTCAAGTATTTAGGATGTGTGTTCTCCCAGGATGGTAGTAGGGGCCTACAGTAAATAAGATTAAACAAGATGCACCATAGCTAATGCAGCGAGGTCGGAGTTGCGATCAACATCACTATGTAAGAAGGAAGTCAGCTCCTGGGCGAAACTTACCTTTTCGTAGGTCTGTTTTCAGACCAACTTTGTCTACGGGAGTGAAAGCTGGGTGAACTCAGGATATATTATTCATAAGTTAGAAATAACAGATATGAAAGTAGGTACAACGATTGCTGGGTCAGACAGGTAGGAACAATGGCAGGAGGGTACTCGGAATGGGGAGATAAAGGATAACTTACGAATGAACTCGATGGATGGAGCTGTACACATAAACCGGCTTCGTTGGTGGGTTCATGTGAGGCGAATGGAGGAGGATAGGTTACGTAGATTAATAGTGGACTCTGTTATAGAAGGTAAGAGGAGTAGAGGGAGACCAAGACGACGATGGTGAGGTTCAGTTTCTAACGATTTGAAGGTAAGGGGTACAGAACTAAACGAGTTCACAGAACTAGTTACAAAAAGAGAATTGTGGCGGTGGTTAGTAAATTCACAGAGGCTTGCAGACTGAACGCTGAAAGGCATAACTGTCTATAATGAAGATGTATTTATTTATTTATTTATTTATTTATTTATTTATTTATTTATTTATTTATTTATTTGCCGGATCCGCTGTTAAGGGTTAGCGAACCTAACTTTTACCTGGAAGACTCATGTTCGATTCCCTGCCACGCTGGGAATTTTTACGTAGATTTGAGGGCTTGTTCGAGGTCCATTTTGCGTACACGAGGACAATCGAGAAGAGCGGCCTCGTTCTAGAAAGCCAAATAACGATGGAGGGAATTCGTCGCACCAACCACGCGGGACCTCGTAATCTATAGGTCTTCCGGCTGTGCAGTATTCGTTCGATTTGCCTAGTAACGGGTGTCAAACCTTGCCGCCTGTAAGCGCAGTGTCCATGCTAGAAATACCTGTGTACCCGGGCACACGTCTTTTCCCCACTGTCGGCTTGTACTTCCCCACGTTGCACGTCTACCGATGACAAGTTCCAGTTACCTTCCGAGAGAGTTGGCCGTGCGGTTAAGACCGCACAGCTGTGAGCTTCCATTCGGTAGATAGTGGGTTCGAACCTCACTGTCGGCAGTCCTGAAGATTGTTTTCTGTGCTTTCCCATTTGAACACCAGGCAAATGCTGGGGCTGTACCTCATTTACGGTCACGATCGCTTCCTTGCCATTACTCGCCCTTTCTTATCATATCGTCGCTGTAAGACCTATCTATATTGGTGCGACGTAAAGCAAAATTTTAAAAGAAATTTAACCTGATACTTGTTTTTTATACCAGACCGAATAAAGAGCAGCAGTAATGCAGAACAGCTGAAATAGTGAAGAGCCACGGAGGGTCAGCAAACGGATAGCGACCGTTCATAGCCGTACGTTTCGTGGCTTAGAATCTCGGGAGCAACTTGAGGGGGCGACGGTAATGCAATAATGCACCTGCCAAATTATTGTTCCATCAACAACGGACACAGCTGCTAGTTGTCTATAAATCTAACACCAAAGTGCCTAGTGCCAGTGACACTGTGTGCTGCCTCCACTGGAGCCTGGTCATACTGCACGCGCCGTTGGTGATTGGAGATGGTCTGCGAGAGGTCCCCAGAGACTTCTTTGTCATTTACAGCTGAGCCGCACTTCACAGGCTCCACAGGCGTCGTACAAGTTCTGGGCTGTACTTCTCTCTGCGCGTTTGCCTACAATTTCTTGCGCTGCCGTTACTCTATTTCAAGTTCTGCTACAGATTTATTTGGCTTATTCGATTCCTTAGATTTTTCTCCATTCTCCTGAACGCGTTTACGGCAGTTACTGATCTACTTAGATCGAACATATTTAGACATTTTTCAAATTTAGCACAATTTTCAAGTTTTAAACTGGCGTGATCATGGTGACCAATAGTAGCCAGTAGGATGGAGTTCGGTGTATGTTTAAAGAGCTGGGTGGATTTGCATACCGCATTCCATTAAATTTGCTCAACGTATGTTGGAAGCGGATGAGCTAGCCCGTTTACATTATTGCAGCTGAGTGTTGTCCATGATGTATTCTCGAAACACACGAGAAGATAACGTCATTTTGTGTGTTCTTACAACAACCTTTGTCCATCAACATGTTCAATTATCTTCAGAAATGTTATGAACAAAGTGTGGCATGTGATGGTGCACATTTTGAGCACCTGTACCAGCGCAATTAAATAACATTTCTGCGTAGTTTGTTTTGTCGCAAACGACACCCATGCACAGAAATGGTGTCCTGATGTAAACAAAGCATGGCTCCCTACCCCCTACCACCTTGCTTAACGTCTTGTTGCAGATAGCCCGCTACAAGACTGTTGTGATTGAAATGGGCACAGTGGTGGATGTATATAACAACACACACACTGTGACTTCAGCACTACCCGTTCACTCCCTTCCTCCTAATGTCCGATACTGGAGTGGCCTGCAACACTACCCCATCACCCCCTCCACTCCTTTTCAGTACTGGAGTGGGGCTGTGTTCATTGTTTATGTCGGAACACTATTTCTGTGAATGCGTGTACATGGTGCCGTACACAATACATGACACGCTACCACACTTAAAATATATGAACATAGCAGCCTAGTAACTATAATTATTATTCTCGTCTGTAAAATGACTTGAAAAGATGTGTTTCTGAGAATGTCAGGAATTAGTTGGATAGTTTCACTGGATGTTTCTTGTATATTCGCTTCTTCTCCTCTGGCTCTGTTATCTGCAGTTGGTAAATCTATAATAGAAGTAAAACAAGAAGTTTTTAACTAAAGTTGCAAGCTTCTCAGTGCATGTCTAGTATTAGATGATGTTATTCCATTCCAAACACATGGAAGCTCTCGGTCAGGTATTCTCATTGAGTGCAATTGGACTAGACAAAAGAGTGACTGAATGGGTTGCTATATTTCTAGAAAATAGATCTCAGAGAATTAGATTATGTGAAGCTTTATCTGACCCTGTAATAATTAAGAGGGGAATTCCTCAAGGCAGTATTATTGGACCTTTATGTTTTCTTATATATATATATAAATGATATGAGTAAAGGAGTGGAATCGGAGGTAAGGCTTTTTGCGGATGATGTTATTCTCTATAGAGTGATCAATAAGTTACAAGATTGTGAGCAACTGCAACGTGACCTCGAAAATGTTGTGAGATGGACAGCAGGCAAGGGCATGTTGATAAACGGGGTTAAAAGTCAGGTTGTGAGTTTCACAAAAGGAAAAGTCCTCTCAGTTTTAATTACTGCGTTGATGGTTTGAAAGTTCCTTTTGGGGATCATTGTAAGTATCTAGGTGTTAATATAAGGAAAGATCTTCATTGGGGTAATCACATAAATGGGATTGTAAATAAAGGGTACAGATCTGTGCACATGGTTATGAGGGTGTTTAGGGGTTGTAGTAAGGATGTAAAGGAGAGGGCCTATAAGTCGCTGGTAAGACCCCAACTAGAGTATGGTTCCAGTGTATGGGACCATCACCAGGATTACCTGATTCAAGAACTGGAAAATATCCAAAGAAAAGCAGCTCGATTTGTTCTGGGTGATTTCCGACAAAAGAGTAGCGTTACAAAAATGTTGCAATGTTTGGGTTGGGAAGAATTGAGAGAAAGACGAAGAGCTGCTCGACTAAGTGGTATGTTCCGAGCTGTCAGCGGAGAGATGGCGTGGAATGACATTAGTAGACGAATAAGTTTGAATGGCGTTTATAAAAGTAGGAAAGATCACAATATGAAGATAAAGTTGGAATTCAAGAGGACAAACTGGGGCAAATATTCATTTATAGGAAGGGGAGTTAGGGATTGGAATAACTTACCAAGGGAGATGTTCAATAAATTTCCAGTTTCTTTGAAATCATTTAGGAAACGGCTAGGAAAGCAACAGATAGGAAATCTGCCACCTGGGCGACTGCCCTAAATGCAGATCATTATTGATTGATTGATTGATTGATTGATTGATTGATTGACAGTAATTAAATAGTTTCCTACGTATTACTGCTCAATACGTCTTAGATCAAAGCAGATAGTGCAAAATTTTGGAAGTGTCGGAACGTTCCTTTCAAGTTCAGCGGATGTATTTGGAAAATGACTAGTGAAAATGAAAATCCACGACCTGTTTCCAGTCATTCGATCGGGTCAGGAATGGAATGAATGAAGCCCCCATCTAGCGGCGAGGATAGGAACTGTACCGGTTGCCGAAGCCTGTCGCACTGCTCTGGGGCAATGATTAATGGCTGAGGGATTAAATGAAATGATGTGAGAATGTTGCTGGAATGAAGGTGACAGGGAAAACCGGAGTACGCCTCCGCTTTTTCCACAATAAATTTCACCTGGAGTGAGCGGTGAGAGGCCTGAGCCACGGAGGTTCTGGAAAATGAGTAGTAATTTCATATATTTCTAGAAGAGGGGTAAGCATATAAATGATCGACCCCCGTGCGTTTTGTTTCTAAAATTTCGAATATGTGGGAATGAAAAGTGAATGCATAAATGTAGGCAAATAAATAGACGAATTGCTTTTAGATATTTATATTAAATTAATTATCACTTCATTTTGTGGATGTTCGAAACAAGAATGGCAGTCATTCTGATCCCAGTACGTATTAAACGGACAGGAAAATAATGTGTTGTGAATAAATTCAATTTAAATAATAAAAATACATATCTGAATGTGTCAGTCACTACAACTTGGCATTGAATAGCCAATTTATTGACTGCCCTTGTAAAACCGTCGAATAAAACACATAAAATACAAACATTGCATACAATTATATATAATAACATGCCCTGCTCAGTATTTCGCGCTTAATCGCTTGACTGTAGAATGATTAACAAATGCTTTCATAATTGAATTGGAACTGGAAATAGGGCGAGGTTTAAATTGATATATTATTCCGTTGAATAATGTTGTTTTATCCGGGTATGCGAGTGATGTTGAGTCAAAGGTACTACACTCATTCGTACCATTCATTGAAATTAATACAAAATATTTGTTCTTATTTATGTGTAGGTACTATATTATTCATGCTTTGATTGAAATATTAATGCTCAAATTTAACATATATGTGGTTAATTTGCAGAAGTACTGGGTTGTCTACAAAACCGTGGTTTGTTTAAAAGCAATATTTTTATTGCTTCCTAGCTATCATTGATGATTTATTGATTTATGTTTTTGTGTCCGTCAGTACATCATATGAGTAAGATAAACTAAAACTCAAATTGCTTATTATATGTAAACTTGCACGTATTCGATTATTTGTTTTTCAAATCTTTTCTGTTTCATGATTCTCCGTAATTTAGCTCTGGGAGTACTGTACTGCCATATGCCCTTTCCAAATCAAGGAATGACATTACTATTCTACAATCATTGCTTTTTCATCTTCTGTCTCATACTGAAGATGGAGTCTTGTATTGATCTTCCATTTTTAAGTGCGGTTCGTGGTGAGGGTATACTGTAGTCACGTCCTAGTTCGAGAACTACGAGCAACGGCCGAGTGGCCTAGTAAGTAGTCCTGTAAGGCGGGGTACCAGGTGTAGGGAATGGGAGTGGGCATCTCGCATATATTCCGAATCATGGCCCTCCTTGTGCTCAGGCGGCTAGGACTATACAATCCGTCGACGGTGGCTAACCCGTTAGAGGAAATATCCTCACTGGGACTATGTGTGACTAAGGGTAGCATCCTGATTCACATAATTTTCACCGAGCACGCTCAGAACGTTTTATGCAAGCATCGGACCTATGCGAGTAACGGAGTCCAATTGACAGTCGAGGAAATTCAGAGGCTTGCTGACTGAACGTTGAGAGGCATAACAGTCTATAATGAAGTATGTATGTTTGTACTTTTGTAATTTGTCCTCTCTTGGAAAAGCATAGAAACATAAATGTGTGTTTGCTTCGAAGACGAGAAAGCAAGAGCAGAACCCTTTACGACATCCAGGAAGTGCAGAAATGATGAGTCCTTTCAGTCCAATCTCAGGGGAGATAGAGTTTCGATAAATTCAAATAAATATGTAGCATCATAATCTACGCCCAACAATATGGCAGCAGATCAAGCACACAACATTCCATGCCATGTCACATGTGTGGACGTTAAGCTTTGAGCACACCCCTTGGTGTTATTCGATAGGAGTAGGCTATGTGCCGACACCGGGTTTCACCCTCTCCCTACATCATCATTACCACCTCCCACCCACACGCACAGGTTGCCCATTGGCGTCAAATAGAAAGAGCTGTACATCGACCCCAGTAATAAAAGCCATACGCTAAACAAAAATTTTAAAAAAGTTCACTTCAACACGTTTGACCAATAGAATTTACAACTCCCAAGGAGTTCGCCATTGATCTTGCTGGCGCGATCTTTTGTGATCACCGTGGTGCCTCGTTTCTCATTCCCTGCTCATGGTAAAAGTTAAAGGTTTGTTTTGAAAATGTTACGAACGTCTATGATTTACATTTCGTGAAATGCACCGAACACATTCCATAAAAGTGTGCTCTCTGAAACTCCCGTTTCATTTTCTGTAGCTCCTATGTACATGTCGAGTCATCAGTCGCTAATACTTTGCTGTGTCAGTATTGCCATTTTCGCATTCCTGTTTAGCTGTAGATTTTCTCAACAAAGTTTACGCGCAAACACACTAAAAATTCTAAGTGCCAACCAAAAAAAATATATACATTTTTTACAATTTTGCTTTGCGTCGCACCGACACATGTAGGTCTTACAGCGACGATGGAATAGGAACGGCCTAGGAGTGGGAAGGAAGCAGCCGTGGCCTTAATTAAGGTACAGATCCAGCATTTGCCTGGTGTGAAAATTGGAATCCACGAAAAACAACCAAAAATAAGGCAAAACAAAGTGGAAGATAAAATACACGCGCACACACACACACACTTAAAAAGTTCAGTAAGAATGTATCAGAAAATAAATTAACTAACTTTTAAAGGGGCTGTCTGGCCGAGGCGGTAAAAGCGTGCTCAGTTCATCAGGAAGGACTTGGGTTCGTTTCCCCTGTCAGGGTGTCAAAAAATTTAAGAAATTTTCGGAGATGCACATGGCCCTGAGGTTCACTCAGCCTACACCAAAAGTGAGTACCAGGTTAATTCCTGGGGGAAAGGCGGCCGGGCGTAGAGCTAACCACTCTACCCCACCAAGTGCCGAGATTACGGATTGTGGAAGCACTTACCTTCCACATCTCCCAGGGCCTCTGCTTTTTAATATAACTTCTAAAGAAATAGGTTTGTCCAACTTACAGAAATGATTTATATCCCTAACAATGATTTTTTTAACTTATATTTATAATTTTAAGTAATTTTAATAAACTCTTTTGCAAGAGCGCTCACTAATTTTTAACGGTACCTGTTGTGAATGCCGCTGTGTATGTAGGGTAGATATTTCTAAGTTTGTAAAAGCTAGGACGTAAATTCTCATGCGCTTTTTACATATTATGACATATGCTTATACTGCATTTCTATTTTTATACGAAGTGCGCTTTTGAATAGAAAAGAAAGGGTGCAATATGTGCTCTTGTTGATTACTGGAATAACTCTTCATGGCCACCTTACCTCAGATTCAGGACTGTGAATAACTTACTGTGTTCGAATTTACGCTCTCTTCATTCTTCAAGAAGGGAGCTCTCACATCTCTTTGTGTTCCGCAGAGGAGAGCAGATCTCTCGCTATTCAAAGTTCCAAGTTTGTTTCAACGTTATTAGGTTACATCTTCTGCTAACTGTCGAGGGGTTTAGTAACACAACGTGGGCTAGAAAAATGAACTCAGAGGGAGTGAATCTGTGTTGGCTTTCTACACAGTAAATTCCCTTTTAATGAAAATCACCCTATGGTAATTACACCTCATCCTTTCGTCTAAAGCAGCCATTTCCAAACTGTGGTCCGTGGGTCCCTGGGGGCCCGCGATGATAATCCAAGGAGCCCGCAATAATAATAATAATAATAATAATAATAATAATAATAATAATAATAATAATAATAATAATAATAATAATAATAATAGTTATAATAATGTAAGTTGTAAGTATTTTTTAAAAGTAAAAATTCTTCCTTTATTTTTTTCATCAATACAAGTTCATTTTTAACAAACTCAGCAAATTAAATGAAATACACATTTGTGTGAAAAAAATGCACATGAATTAATTACAGGTAAACACAGTAGTTCACAAACTCCGCAATTTTTCGTGTTGTTTTTGGTTTTTACATAATGCAATTCAGTTCAATGATTCAAGAAATATTGTAAGTGTATAGAACTTGAGGTAACTATCTGTGTTTTAAGTTGGTCAGTATAATTTCATGTTCCCAACAACCTTCAGGGTCACTCGCACACGCTCACTGTATGGGATATACTTGGTCACATTAATGTATTTTCACTGAAAACCTGGAACTGATGTTCAGAACTGATTGAAACACCTATCAAAGGCCGGGATTAAACGTTTACTTTGTATCAAGGACCAGCGTTCCTGCCTGATATAAGAGAGGAATCCAGTGACTTGTCTGTGTGGGCTGGTTCCTCTGATGAAAGATGTAGTACACACTCGCTGCTGTCATCCATAGTTTGTCCCGAGTGGGGTTTATTTCATTGACTAAAAAATATAATGTCTCCTTCCAGTGTAAGGGTAGCCACTTGCTATGCACGTTAAGCAGACCCTACACGGTCAGTAATATTGATCAGTAATACTGAGTCAATAATACTGACAGTACGCAACGATATTGTAGCGACCTTACACGATCATTATTACTGTCAATATTTTGGTCAGTACCAGTGCACTAGCTTACCATTGCGGTATTCTCAATTTACAAATAAAGTCAATAACCGTCACTACGGAATGAGATTTATAACAGGCAATTGTGGTATTCTATCAAAATGGATCGTAAAAGACGGGCATTTTGTAGCTATCATATTAGTACTGCACGAAACGCAGTTTAAACGTAAACGATGGATTAAAGATTGGCTTAGGAAAAGAGAAGAGTATTCTCATATGAAGTGTTGAGGGAAACACAATATACCGAAGCAGAAGATTATCAGAACTATCTCCGAATGCGTGAGGGTACTTTTGCGAAATTACTACGAATGGAAGAGAGTTTTGTAATAAGGTAAAATACAAACATGCGGTGCTGTTTATCGGTGGCAGAGAGATTAGCGGTGACAGTGAGGTAGAGAGATTAGCGGTGACAGTGAGGTATCTTGCAACTGGTATAAATGTTGAAGATTTAAAATTTTGCGCTATAATGTCACCAGTTTCCATCAGTACAGCAGTTGTGGAAACTTGTAAAGTATTGTGTTACGTTTATTCTGACAGCGTTTCATATAGCTCGATAAACTTTTGCAATAGGCCTACTTGCCGGTTCCACAAGCACCTCTACTTGGCCTTGCTGAGAAACGCATTTGTCGTCCACCGCTGCTCCGTTGATACTGACAGAAATAATGACAAGCGCACTCACACGGTCAGTATAACTGTCAGTATCCCCACCACTCTACAGTACTGACGCTCGCAGATCAGGAAATCCGGATCTGCTTCAGTACTGGCCTTCATTCCATCATTCCAGTCCACACGCGATCAGTATTACTGTCAGTATTTTTCGGTACTGACAGTTTTATTGACCGTGTAGGGTCTGCTTTACGGCATACCATATTCCATCGTCGTAAGGGGTACTTAGCCTGTATAGCAGGTGACCCTGTGTTTTGGGTCATTATGTATGCGTATAATTCCCTCGTTGTTGTTTCTGATTCGCGAGCCTGGTGGTTGTTTGAAGGAAGTCTTTCTATGAAGGCGATAATTCGTCTGAGAGGCGCCGTTGTTTGACCACCATGTGGTAAACTGTCATTATCACTCAGGATCAAATATTGAAAGAGCGAAATTTTATTGTACACACACAATTCATAGAACATCACTCTAAATTTAGGAACATATGCCTTCACTGTTGGATAACTTACGCACAGTAGGGCTTATATGTAATTTTTGGCCGATAAATGGTACAAGTTGGCAGCATCTTGTGAAAAAGACCTTGTATCACAACTCCACGTCTCTGATCGACTTTTGGGTCCATGGCATCCCCTTCTTCTTCATCTTCTTCTTCTACCGCTTTTCTTTTCCCACACATGTAGGGTCGCGGGTGCGAACGGTGTCGCAAATGTGGATTTGGCCCTGTTTTACGGCCGGATGCCCTTCATGACGCCAACCTTATATGGAAGGTTGTAATCACTATTGCATGTTTCTATGGTGGTTGGTAGTGTAATGTGTTGTCTGAATATGAATAGGAAAGTGTTCGAACAAACACAAACACCCAGTCCCCGAGCAGGAAGAATTAATCAAACACGTTTAAAATCCCCGGCCCGGACGGGAATCGAACCGGAGATCTTCTGAACCGAAGGCCTCACACTGACCATTCAGCCAATGAGTCGGACTGGGTCCATGACATCTCCTATATTCTACAATTTGTAGAAAGGAAATACTGCGTTTAATGCTTTACTTGACAACATACCTGTGTGAATGTACCTTTTCCGGTGTCACAGAAATGAAAACGAAGTACAGAAATGGAACTAATGTTGAGGCTGTACTTCGGTTCTGGTGACTACGCTTGTAAAACGCTTGGTCTTTGGAAAACATCTGTCCCATTGATCCAACAACTGTACCAAGTAAGTACAGACCCAGACTGTTGTAATAATTAGGCAAGTGTAAACATGTTTTATAGTTTATATATGCATATTTATGCATAGAATATTTTGTAAATGAAGTTACATTTAAATTTAAAGGGAAGTGGATATCAGTCCTAAATTATACGAATACAACCAAATATGGTAACATTACAAAACTCCGTTTTTTGTTCACTGCTTTTTTTTTTTCAGTATTATGTTCTGTGGCTAGGGGTTCCTTTGGGCATGAACACGATATGCTATGGGGACCTCAGACACAAAACGTTTCGGAAATCCTGGTGTAAAATATGCATTCGGTTCTCACAGGTTGCTGCTTTCTAGGTGATTTGTATGTTCGGCTTGTTCAGTCCGGCTCCATGGCTGAATGGTGAGCGTGCTGGCCTTTGGTCCAGGGGGTACTATGTCGGGGATTTGAACTTCCATTTGTTTATTCCGATGGCTCAGGGGCTGGGTATTGGTGCTGTTTTCATCATTAGAATTTATCATAGGTAGGGCTCCATCCTCATAGATGCGCAGGTCACATATACGGCGTCACCTCGAAAGAGCTGTACCAGACCTCTGCGGAAGCCACACGCCATTTATTATTATTTTTTTGCTAACTATTTTATCAAAACGTATTTCAACATCAACAGCAAGTGGTCAGATGCGTGGGATGATACTGTTCCCGGAACTTCGTTGATGCTATCAAGAAACGAACCGGTATGAAATTGCCACAAAGTGTATGGAGAACACTCAACGGGATACGAACAGGACATGGGGTCTGCGCAGATAACCTGCATAAATGGTGCGGCATGAACGATGTGATACATCTCTTGTAAGACTATTCTAATATCGACTGTCCCTTTTCAGACTCTGAGAGTACCATATTTTGTTATATTTGAAGCTATTTCAGTTTTCACTAAGTTAAAGTATAACTGTTAAAGCAAAGCAAAGCAAAGCAAAGCAAAGCAAAGCAAACCAAAGCAAAGTCATCTCCGTACAGGCCATGAAGGCCCTTGGAGGAGTAGAAGGTAAAGGCTGGGGTAGAGTGGTTAGCTCCACGCCCGGCTGCCTTTGCCCCCAGGAATTAACCTGGTACTCATTTTTGGTGTAGGCTGAGTGAACCTCAGGGCCATATGCACCTCCGGAGGTGGAAATCTTCTTTCTTAAATTTTACGACTTCCTGGCGGGGATTCGAACCCACGTCCTTCCGGGCGAACCGAGCACGCTTTTACCGCCTCGGCCAGGCAGCCCCTAAAGTATAACTGCTAGGTTATTCAAACTTTCGAAACTAACTTATGAGTAAAAGAAAATTAGCAACTACCTGAAAAGGAAATAATTAAAAGTAGAATTACATGTTTCGGTCTTGAAAGGGCATCATCAGATTCTTTCAAATCACACTCCAAAATATTTAGAAATATATAAACATTTCTTTTTTAGTCCTTAAATATGTAAAATATGGAACGAAATCCTCCAACAGTGCTTCCTCAGTCAACAGTATGTGAGATTTGCGCAGACGGCCTTCATAAATAGGACAACACTCTCCCCTCCCAAAGTTTTAGGGTAAGTTTCGGCATGAAGGATGTGAGTATGGAACGAGGAAGCACTGCTGGAGGATTTCATTCAGATAAATTCCATACTTCAACTATTTAAGGACTCGAAGAGAATGTAAACATAAATTTTATACATTTATGCATACACTGCCTGCCAAAAAATTGAAGCACCCAAAAGGGGAGGGGGAGACGAAATGAAAATTCACGTTTTGAGAGGGTATGTGATGTTATTTCAGTGATTACAAAATTGAGACAAATTTACAAAGAACTTCGCAGTACGAGCCCACTTATCAGTACGGCGTTGCACATCTCTGGCCTGGATGCATGTACTGATTCGGTTGGGAAGGGTGTCATAAAGCTGTTGTATCCTCTCCTGAGGCAAGTCGGCCCACATCTCTTGTAACTGGTCCTTGATATCCTGGATACTGCCACTAGGACGGAGTTGACGTCCGAACTGGTCCCACACAAGTTCTATCGGGGACAGATCTGGTGATCTTGCTGGCTACGAAGGTAATTCATCACGCAGATAGTTCATAGGGGAAAGTGCTGTGAATGAACGAGCATTGTCCTGTTGAAAAATAGCATCCTGATACTGTCGCATGAGAGGTGATGCATGAGGACGCAGGATGTCCGTGACATACCGTTGTGTCGTCAAAGTTCCCTCAGTCACTACCAGCCGTGGCCTGAAATCATACCCGATGGCTCCCCACCATGACGTCAGGAGTAACACCGCTCTCTCCAAATCATTGGAAGAATAGAACCTTTTCCTTAGTATCTACGGAATGTGCAGGTTCGCATGTTTCAGCCAGAAGAGAGAAGGAAGTCGCTAAACCTCCTTGTGCTGAGTTGCCATTTCTATAACCACGGGCAGCCCCGCGGGTTATGGTAACCGCCTGTGATATGATATTCATCTGTCTCCACCGCATAGTGATCACAGCGGGGAGGTTCTACTAACCATTCTACAGCTATCCTTTTTTCAATTTCAGGCCCCAGCCATCAGTCAACACTGCCAGGGGGAGCAATTAGCCCTTTATACTAAAGTTTCTAACACCTTCGTGAGCAGCCTCACGAAATTTTGGCAATTCTTCAGGCTCCAGCCAGCAGTTTGCACTGCAGGGGGAGCAATTACCTTTATATATCAATCCCCTTCCATATTCACGAGCAGCCTCGTGTATGTCTGATAATAGTCGAATAGCGGATGGTTACCACGACCCCTTGCGCGGTGATCACTGTGAGGAGGGCCCACTATTCCATTATTATTGTTATCTAGGGCAGGGCCTCTGAGAGTGCATGCATTGTGCACGGTGTGAAAGACGACTTCGCTTGGTTGACCAGAGTGCAGACCCCCACTCCTCGATTCGGAGTAATAGCGCTGTTTCTCTCTTTCCCCACGCCTGTCTCGCTCGCTCCGCCTGTCTCTCTCTTCCGCACTTGCTCCGTAGCGCCACACATCCGAGCCGAGTAGCCCAGAGACGAAGCGTTGGTCCGAGCCGAGCCGAGCGGGACCGATGCACTGTGCACAGGAACTGTTCGCCTCAATTTGCACGCGTGAGATTTTGGGCGTTTGAGAGGCCCTGATCTAGGGTATAGTTGAGTGTGTTCGCCTAGGTTGGGCAATGTTATTTCTCTCCATTAAGGATCACTAAGGTAGGAATACCGTAGATCTGGAGGGAAATAATAATTATCATTAAAAAAAGAAGCAGAATAGAACCTTTTCCCAGGTCGCCGTTATACTCGCAGACGATGGTCAACCGGGGTAGTGCAGAACCGCGATTCTTCGCTGAACACAATGCGACGCCATTTATCAGCAGTCCATGCTTCCCAGTCGCGGCACAACTCCAAACGCAGCCGTTCGTGTTATGCTGTTAACGGCATGGGATGGTATTTCACTATACCGCCTGCTGCTAGTCTCGGACGAATGATGTGGGGTGACACAGAATGTTTCAGGGAGTCCATTACTTGTTCTTGGATGGCAGGAGCAGATGTGAAGGGTTGCGATGTGCTTGGTGCACACTACAAATCCGCCCTTGTTGATGGTCAGACGTGGTCGACCTGAACCTTGACGAAGATTATGCCTGTCCTCATGTTCCCATGCGGGCCAACATCGGACCACTGTCACATCCGAATGCTCCACAAATCTGGATATTGCACGATTCTACGAGCCAGCCAAATGGAGACCCACAATGAGGCCCCTTTCGAACCCTTTCAGGTGCTGATACGTGGCATCTATGTGTTCTTCACAGTGATTGCTCAGCATCTGACGTTGTTCACGCCGCTCATATACCCTACCAGGCCTGGTAACAACACTAAACACGAACGACACTAATACACTCTGGCGGCAGTTCTACCTGCCACAGAGAATTGCAACTCTAATCATTTACATACCCGCCGATGGTGTGTGCGTGTACGAATTTACATTGACATCCGACCATTTCTTGTAGGTGCTGAATTTTTTTTGTCAGGCAGTGCATTTTCGAGTGTGATTTGATAGAAGCTCATGATGTTCTTTGAAAAAAGAAACATGCCATTCTGTTTTACATTTTGTTTCTTATTCACGTTGTTTCTAATTATTTATCCATAAATTAGTTTTGACGGACTGAAGAACCTAAAAGTTATAAAAAATCTGTATTTGTCAATCATCTTCATTTATTTCAGAGTTATTTTGTTCCTTCAGACCAGGCGTCTTATTCCTCTGTATGGCTGCTTCATTCTACATTTATCTCCTTAGTGGGAGAATTTGTGTTGTTAGCCTCTAGATATAAATCAAAGGGCAACTTGTGCAACTAATCTTACCTTCCGTTTTATGAAACGTCTTATCCATATAGTAAAAGTTACTGCAGTAAGTATATCGTGAACCTACTCATATATAATGTCAGTATATATAGGCATATACAACGTGTGCGGTTTTAAAAATTCAACACCTAATTCCCGTATACTAGCAAGCAGGCCAGAGTGGTAGCAACTCTCCTGGTTCACTTTTTGACATTTTTTTGCCGGGTTTTAATTTTACATTACCTTGTAGGACAAACTTTGCTCTTTAAATGAATGCTGAGGTAGTTTCTTACTCGCGTACGGTGAATTGTTTTATGTTTTCAACTCTCATTGTCTAGTTTTCCCCTTACAGTTACCCTTTTCTAACGCAGAGAATTGTGCAACTTCATTCATTGCTTAGTTTATGGACCGTGTGCATCCCTCTACTGGAAACGTTTGTTTCTTTTCCACATACTCACTCATTTTCCCCATGATATTGTCGGTTTGAACTTATTTGTTATTAAATGGACAAGAACACAATGTGCAAGAATAAAAACTTATTCGCTACAAAGCTTTGTCAGAGAACCAGGCCTCCTCGAGCACTCCAGGGCGTTGTAAGGACCACAAATATTTTCACACCATCGGCACACACAGTCATGGTTCGGTTCGTGAAAACTAAGTGCAACACATGCCTTATGATGGAAACCATGGGCCGCTGCACGAGTCACTGTATGCCTGAGATCGAAGCAACTTTGGCACCAATTGTTTGTTGTCATTGCATCCGTGTTATAAAAGTCACTCCAAATTTTTGTCTTCTTCGAATTTAATTCATGTAACATCTCTTGATATTTCTTTGTAGATTGTAGAGTCATATGTCGTCGGTTTGAAGTTATGCATATCATGAAGAACGGTCTCCTGGATTTGTCGAGTGCACCCATTGTTCTGACGAACCATTGTTTTTTTAATGTAATGTACTTCCCCACTAGTTTTAAAGATGAGGTCATTGAACCATACTGTGCGGGTTGTAACTTATGTCTTTCAGGCGCTCTTGTAGTCTGAGCAACATTCCAATTGTCTTTATATTTGTTACTTATCCTCAGTCTCTCGTTTCAACTTCCCATTTATCCTCACTGCAGCCATTGTCTTCTACACTTTCCTCTTTACCGGACCGATTAGCTCAGGCGGTAGAGTGCTGACTTCCTGAAGTCAAGTTGGCGGGTTTAATTCCGGTTCAGTGATATAGTAGGGCCGATGACCTAGATGTTAGGCCCCATTTAACAACAAGCATCAACAGCGAAGTCCTGTAGTATTTCAAGGTGCCGAAATACGTCAGCCTTGCGTCGGTAGATTTAATGGCACATCAAAGAACTCCTCCGCGACAAAATTCTGACGTAAGTCGTAAAACCAATAACATTATTACTTTCTTATCAGACATGAAGCGCGGCCGTCTTATGCTGACATTGGACAGTCAAAGAAATTTGTCAATGATCTTTTGCAAAATAGTTTATAATATTATCTTTTATAAAAGATTGTAACATGCAGTCATTCGGTCACAACACTTCATCAAATATTTTATCAAATTTCAGCAAAATTGGATGGGTAGTTTTGTCTTTATTTAGATACCATTAGTTCAATCTTTACTGTACGTGTACTGCTGAAAAGAAACGAAATACGAAAGAAAATCTCCTATGGGTTAAGCAATGGATTACAGGATGTGACAAAAGGAAATGCATCCATCGAGGCTTATTGAAAGAACATGAAAAGATACATGATTTATTTGAGAATGGGTGAAGAAATAATTAAGTTCGTTGCGTCGTAATATTGTCACAAATTATTGCTAAACAAAATTCTCACCCGAGAACTTGTAGAAATGCTGAATATCGCTTCGTCGTTACATTACTGTTCCTAGCAACTGGAGGAAGTTATTCCTATCTGTAATACAGGACCCGCATTCAAATCAGTCAATCACCACTGGTCTGCATTTAAGCCTTTCGCCCACATAACAGATTCCCTATCGGTTGGGTATCAAGTCTTTTCTTAAATGATACCAAAGAACTTGGAAATTTATCAAACGTCTCTCTAGGTAAATTATTCCGATCCTTAACTCCTCCTATAAACGAGTATTTGCCCCAGTTCTTCCTGTTGATTCCAACTTAATCTTCATATTACGATCTTTCCTACTTGAAAACCTCCACTGAGAAGTATTCGTCTACTAATGTAATTCCAAGCTCTCTGTCCACTGACAGTTCGGAATATTCCGTATTGTATTCTCTTCAGTATCATTGCAGCCGTCTGTGAGGCTATTTAGCAGTCAGTGAAAGGTAAAGGTATAAAAGCAAGGGTATGTGTTGTATTTATCTTTGTTGATGTATCTTAAATCTACCTAAATTAGAACTGAATTTAATTCCTACTCTGAAGTGAGCAATATGGTTACAACTAAGGTAAATAAATTCATCACACAGACTACCACCCCATTTCTCGCTCCCATTGCCTGTCGTCACCGCGTGGAGAGGGAGTGTGCCAGGCTGTTTAATAAAGTCTTCAGTAAAACAACACATTTTGACATCTTCTCTGAGTATGTGCTGTATACTACTACTACTACTACTACTACTACTACTACTACTACTACTACTTGATCCCAGGCGTCCCGGTTTCTATTCCCGTCCGGTTCAGGGATTTTAACCCTAATTGGTTGGTTCCTCTGGCATGGGAACTGTGTGTGTGTGTGTGTGTGTGTGTGTGTGTGTGTCTGTCGTCTTCATTATTAGCGTTCATCCTAGACAGGGCCCCATCCTTACAGACGCGCAGGTCGCCTGTGGGCGTCAGCTCGAGTATTATTATTATTATTATTATTATTATTATTATTATTATTATTATTATTATTATTATTATTATTATTATCTACGACGCAAACTGTGCGAATAAAAGTGTGTACATATTAATGTCAGAGCTTTGCGACAAATAGTAGTGTCTATCAAACTAACGGACTGACAGATGTTATCGCTTTTGGTGACTCGAAATTTTGAAAATGAAGCTAATCAGAGCATATTAATCCAAGGATTTCAGGTTGGTCTACCTGTTCAGATGACGAATTCTGATGAACGTTCTTGTTCTGACGTACAAAGAAATAGTCCTCCCTTTCACATCCCAAAATGTCCGACTCGTTGGCTGAATGGTCAGCGTATGGCCTTCGGTTCAGTGGGTCCCGGGTTCAATTCCCGGCCGGGTCGGGGATTTTAACCTTCATTGGTTAATTCCAATGGCCCCGGAGCTGGGTGTTTGTGCTGTCCCCAACATCCCTGCAACTCACACACCACACACAACACTATCCTCCACCACAATAACACGCAGTTACCTACACATGGCAGATGCCGCCCACCCTTATCGGAGGGGCTGCCGTACAAGGGCTGCACTCGGCTAGAAATAGCCACACGAAATTATATATATTACATCCCAAAATGTTTACTTAATCGCGGTTTTAAGGGAATCACATTCCCTTCTTTTGAGACCGTAAGTCCGTGAAAGTAACCACGCCTCATTTCAAACTGAATAACTACCGGGCGAGTTGGCGGTGCGGTTAGGGACGCGCGGCTGTGAGCTTGCATCCGGGAGATAGTGGGTTCGAACCTCACTGTCGGCAGCCTTGAAGATGATTTTCCGTGATTTCCTATTTTCACACCAGGAAAATGCTCGGGCTGCACCTTAAGGCCACGGCCGCTTCCTTCCCCTCCTAGGCCTTTCCTATCCTATCGTCGCCATAAGACCAATCTGTGTCGGTGCAACGTACAGCAAATTGTAAACTGAATAACTTTTTGTAACCAATCATCTGACAGATGAATATGTCCCCCCTTTGGAACAAGTGTCATTTAGTGACTCCTACCCTCTGACCCTTTTTTGATTCAGGCTAGTCAGATGAGCGTAAACAGTATCGAATAAATGTGATTAAACATTTTTTAAAACATTCTCCAATTACATGGTTGTTTATTTTATAGAATACATTTACAAAATATATTTGACAAATTCCTGTGATAATGTATTATCAGCCTTAAAAGAATCTTGCCTTCCAGTTCGGGCATCGAGGCCTGTGGCATCAAGTGGTCACGTAATTCTCAGTTTTTCATGTATTTGCGGCCACGGTGAGCGCTTGGTTTGCTCTGCTATATAATGCGTCCTTTGTTTGCAGTGTTTGCCGTATCTAATTAGTTTGGCGCGGTTGAGAAAGATGATGCGAGTAAACATACCAAGTTGTTATCGGTATGTGTAGCTGTGTTCACTATTCTGCCTGAGGTTTCTTGGGTTTGGTTCCCAGCGAGATCTAGTTTTCATGTGAGCAAGCTTGCGTAATACAGTTCTATTCAATGTAACGTAGTGTGGTTGGTGATTTTTGTAACCGTTTTTTTTTGTCTTGTTCTGTTGTTACTGCATCACCTTGCACTGTGACCACTTAGATCGCACATGTCAAGGTCACGAGCTGACTGACAGCTCCGCATGCACGAGAAACAACTGTTAAGAGCGCTAGGGGTGTACATTACACTTTCATAACTTCTGTACTCCGTACAATGTTGTTTGACCAACCCTTGTACCGTTTCCCTACGGGGTCGGGTATGAAGTGAGATGAATCTGTCGTGGCGGTTTTTATGACCGGATGCCCTTCCTGACGTCAACCTCATCAGAAAAGTTAATGAGATGAAATGAATGACGTGATATATGATAGGAGGGAGAGGGTGAAACCCGGTGCCGGCACGTAGCCTACTCCTGTAGAATAGCACCAAGAGGTCTGCTCAAGGCTTAACGTCTCCATCCGACGGACGAATCACCATCAACAGCGTCATATGCCCTCACTCCATATGAGCACTGCGGAGAGGTTCGGAATTTAATCCAGGCTTTTGGCACGCAATCTAGTGATTAGCAATTGTATACCACCACCTCCCCTACCCTGCCGGCCAGCATCCTGATGGTGAAATTTTTTCGACCAACGGGACTCGAACCGGCTAACCTCGGTGTCAGATCGTACAATACATACATATATTCTTTCAAATAAGGACGTACATAATTATATGTGTTCAACACGGCCTTTGTATAAAATGCTTCATAATCTCCGTATACCAAAGCAAAGTCATCTCCGTACAGGCCATGAAGAGCCCTGGAGGGGTGGAAGGTAAAGGCTGCCACCATTCGTAACCTCGGCACGTGATGGGGTAGAGTGGTTACCTCTACGTCCGGCCGCATTTGCTCCCAGGAATTAACCCGGTACTCATTTTTGGTGTAGGCTGAGTGAACCTCAGGGCCATATGCACATCCAGAAGTGGAAATCTCGTTTCTTAAATTTTACGACTTCCTGACTGGGATTCGAACCCGCGGCCTTCCGGGCGAACCGAGCACGTCTTTAGTGCCTCGGCCAGGCAGCCCCTTCACCGTGTACGTGGAAAACCATTATTTTAAAGGTTGTCATAAGCATTGAAGTACAAAATAAAAGGCTTAAAATACTCGGAAACAGAACAATACCGAATAGTATGCTGCTACTATAAAGGTTCTGCAGCAAAACGTCATGCTTTTATGAACTTAAACCAAAACAAAACAAAACCCCACGGTGCAACAGGTCGAAGGGCCATGGCCTACGAAGCGATCGCTGCTCAGCCCGAAGGCCTGCAGATTATGAGGTGTCATGTGGTCAGCACGATGGATCCTCTCGGCCGTTATTCTTGGTTTTCTAGACCGAGGCCGCCATCTCATCGTCAGATGGCTCCTCAATTGCAATCACGTAGGCTGAGTGGACCTTGAATGAGCCCCCAGATCCAGGTAAAAATCCCTGACCTGGCCGGAAATCGAACCCGGGGCCTCCGGGTAAGTGGCAGGTACGCTACCCCTACACCGTGGGGCCGGAAAATTATAAAAGTAACGTCTCTTCAATCAACCCTGTCGATACAGAAGTAAGCACACTAACAAATTACTGTATCAATCTTTATGCCACAGCCTATGCACCTGAATGTTTCAGCCATTATTTGTAGACCAAAACAGGTAAGGGGAGCCTATCACCAGTAGGCATGCACAGACCTGAGTCAGCAACGTTCCGACTGAGGGGAAGCGACTTGCGCCCTCGTGTACGGGTAATTTTAGAACGTACACAGCGCTTACGGCGGAGAAGCTTTGACACCCGTGATTTAGATCTATTGTGCTTCCCCCTGAGGGAGAGGGTGAAACCTGATGTCGACGCATAGCCTACCTATTCCTGTCGAATAACACGACGAGATCTGCTTAAGCTTAATGTCCCATCCGACGCGATGGACGAATCGCCATCAACAACGCCCTCCCTTCATGTGAATACTGCGGAGAGGTTTGAAATTGAACCCAAACATTTGGCCCACCATCTTTTGATTACAAATATTATACCGCCTTCCGTCGTTCCCTGCCGACCAATATTCAGGTGCCGACCTGGAGCGATGGGATAGGAAGCGATCCTGGCCTTAATTAAGGAACAGCCCGAGCATTCCCCTGGCATGAAAATGGGAAATCACGTAAAATAATTTTCAGGATTTCCGATGATAGGGTTCGAAGCCACAATTCCCTGAATACAAGCCTACAGCTATGCGGCCAGTACTTCATGGCGAACCCATTCGGTATAATATGGTGTGTTATGTGTAAAGGGAGAGGGGGCCGATGATCTAGATGTTAGGCCCTTTTAAACAACAATCATCATCAAACGCAGAGGTGCGAATCTTAGCAAACACGAACGCTCAGTCCTACTGCCAGAGAAATTCCCTAGCCGGGAATCGAACCCAAAACTACTGACTGAAGGCCGAGACAGTGACCTTTCAGCCTAGGAGGTAGACTGATGTCACAAACAACAATAACAATCAATATTAAACGTAGCCTATTTTTAATCCACATTCTCTCGGAAATCAATAATGCATTGTACGCGTGAGAATACACTCCAATACTGAATATCTGTAGCGAATGCTATAAAGGCGTCCTTCGCCCGGAAGGATGTGTGTTCGATTCCCCGTCACGAAGTCGAAACTTTTAGAAACGAATTTTTCCACCTTTGGTAAAGTACATGGCCCTAAAGTTATTTTTGTATCTACCAGAAACGGGTAATTCCTGCGTGGCAGAGGCGAAGACTGCTGGGTATAGATCCAATAACTCTTACCTTTTTTTAACTTTTGCTAATGGTTTAACGCCCCATTAACTCATTGAAGGTTTTCAGCGACCGAAGGATGGGGAAGTGCTAGGACTGGGAAGGAAGTGGCCGTGGTATAGCCCCGCACATTGGCGTGAAAATGGGAAACCACCAACAAAAAAAAAATTAGGGTTGCCGATGGTGGGATTCGAACTCACCATCTCCCAAATGCAAGCTCACAGCTACGCGACCATAATCACACGGCCGACTCTCTCGGTTTACCTATTCTAATGCCGAAGTTACAAGTAGGGGCAGTGAAAGCCTTTACCTTCCACTACACCTCTGAAGGCCTTTATGACCTGTGCTGAGATAGCTATTACTACATATTAATAGGAAATAAAACGGTCATGCCCACAATATCTGCCCATATGTTAAAAATCAACCCGTTCATGCTGACACTATCAACCACGTTCGACTGTTTTCGGTTCATATTCTTATGTGGTGTTGCGATTGTCAGCCCTCTGGAAGCCCATTTAGTTTTTTCCTGGAAGGGATCTTCCGGTCGGCATGAGGGCATGTGACGGCCTCTGCTTCTGTTGTGATTTTCGTTTGGTGTCTCCATGGATTTTCTCGAAGGCGAAACTAGAACACTCCTATTCTGGCCGCACCCCGAAGATACCAGAACTTCTTCACCTGGTGAATAAAAGCAGGCTCGTCGCGAACATAAGTTTGTATTTGAATTGGTTTTGCGAGTGTTCAGTAATCATCTACGAGTTTATTGTGTGTAGTGTTATATGAGTTGAATGTGTGTCTGGAGTCGAGCCAAGTGTACACCAGTCGTGCGTTGAGATAGCCAGCAGACGTGGATTCGAATCTGTCTTCATGAAACTGTTGTGTGTAGTGACGACTGGTGTTTGCGAAGCGAAGTGAAAGATGAGACATGTCAATCAAGATTACGAAGGATCGCCCGTTTCAGGTTAAGACTGCCTGCCGGAGACCCGCTGTGAGGACAAGTGATTTTTGTAAATAGCCAGTTATTAGTGAAGTGTTGTTATTTATTTCCAAGTATTATTGTATGAGTGTTTGCTAATTGAGTCGTCCTCGATTAAATCTGTTCAATAATCCGGCTCCTTAGCTGAATCAGCGTACTTTCCTTCAAGTCAGAGGGTCCCGGGTTTGATTCCTAGCCGGGTCGTAAATTTTAACAGTGTACGGTTAATTCCTACGGCTTGGGGACTGGGTGTTTGTGTTTGTTCCAACACATTCCCCTTCATATTCCCACAACTCGTCACACTACTAAACACCGCAAAAACATGCGATAAGGAATACATCCCTCCACAGAGGGTTGGCGCCAGGAAGGGCATCCAGCCGTAAAACCATAAAATCGGACCAGATCCACATGTGCGACACAGTTCGCACCCGCGCTGGTTTTTGAAGAAGAAAAAGAAGACTTTTTGCTATTTTCTTTACGTCGCACCGACACAGGTAGGTCTTATGGCGGCGATGGGATAGGAAAGGCTTAGGTATGCGAAAGAAAGGACCGTGGCCTTAATTAAGGTACAGCCCCAGCATTTGCCTGGTGTAAAAATGGGTAACCACGGAAAACCATCTTCAGGGCTTCCGATAGTGGGGTTCGAACCCACTATCACCCGGAAGAAAAAGAAAAAGAAGAAGAAAGTACCTAGTGTTTTATTCGAAACAGTATTTTCGTCGCACCCGCGTTGACCATTCCTTCGTGTGCTCTTATAGTTCTCTGTGGATTCGCGACTCGAATTGCTAACATCCACCCTAAATAAAATAAAGTACCCACTCCCCTTCCCATTCTTCATATTTTCTTGACAATGCCATCGATCTAATCAGTAAACATTGAAAATATAATGTAGTTTGGAACATTAAATAAGTTATTAGATGTACCTAAAACTACAAACAAATCTTACTTTGATAGAATAGAGTTCTCTCCTCTTTTTTCGCTATTGGTTCATTTCAATTAACAGACTAAAAAGGTGCTCGCGTCTGTTGTACGAAGTGACTTTGTGCAGTGCGCTTTCTTCTTTGGCGGAGGTGAGTATCATTTCCCGCTCCTATCAACGGACACTTGACTTGCGAGCGCTGTGTAATTGGAAATTGAATTATTTAGCTAACTTCGACATGGAGAGAAGTTATTTGCTGAGAGAAGGAAGATAAGGAAGGAAGAGGAGAAAATAAAATGTGAGCCTGTTGTATAGAAAGGTGAAGAGAATAGCTATGGTATCTACTTACAAGCTTCATTACAAACATTGTCGACTTCTCATATTCTACGTCTTTTCTAAGGTGGAAATTTGGACGAGGTGAAGGGCATTAGTGTTAAGTATTCAGTAGGATTGATTATCCAAATTGAAAACACATTAAGACGATAAAGTTTCATTTTAGCAGAAAGAATAAGAACACACTGTACCGAGAGGAGAGGCCGCGCGTGTCAACTTGCTACGGGTATGGAGCTAACTCGACATACGGGGAACGCATGGGTTCGAACCCCACCTTCGGCCGTCGCGAAAAAGTTTTTGTGGTTTTCCATTTTCTCTTTCAGGTAAATGATGGGACAGTTCCAGTTCATAGGCCACATCTCAGTTCTTTCACATCCTCATCGTATTTAATTTATCATTCATGTCATCTTTATTAGCTCATCAACAGGAAGGGCATCCGGCTGTAAAAACATGTTACATAAATTCACCTCACCTCTTCTTCATTTGCGTATTGAAGACTCGGGATTAAGGGATAGACAAACAACAATAACAGTTTACTGTCGTCCGTCTTAAGAAAGGGCATGAAAGCTGAAACTGAAGGACAAACTACTCCTGGGGTAAAAGGTAATAATCCCCTGCCTGTCGTAAAAGATGACTAAAAGGGGCGACCAAGGGATGATCGAATTAGAACCATGCGACTACTTGTAATTAGTATCACCACGCGGGTAACACTATGGGTCGCCTTTACTAGCGCGTATTACCACTATGTTAGGCACAACATAGGTTTGTGATTAGTAGCGACAGTGTGTGAATCAGAGTGGGTTATATAGTACCTGTGATGTACCACTATATGCCTTTACAGCCGGATGGCCTTCCTGACGCCAATCTCTGTTGATGAGACAATAAAGATAACATGAATCATGGCGAATTAAACACGATAATGATGTACCATAGGTTTGCGTTGCCTATAAATGGTGCCGTAACGTGAGAAACACCATAGTTCTGTGTTACATGTGCGTATTACATTACCTGTAAGTAGTACAATAATGTGTGGAATACCGCGAATCTACGCTACTTTTTGATTAGTACCACAACATGACAAGTACCATGGCTCTACTTTCCTAGCGATAAGTACCATTATCAGGGGCCGATGACCTGGATTTTAGACCCCTTTAGACCACAAGCATCATCGATTCAGGATTGTGCTTTAGAAGCAGTCCCTTGGCCAGTAATACTATTGTTTAACGCAAGTTTCTGGGAATGTGGGGCATTGCGGGTCGGATTCACTGATTGTTTTAAATTCAAATCCATCCGCTCATTCTTCGTCCTCACGTTTTGAATTCTGGTCAGTGGATGATTTTGGACTTTTAAATTGTCGTTTCATTTCGTCTCATTTCGTACCATTAGGGGCGATGATCTGGATGTTAGGCCGCTTTAAACACCAAGCATCATCATCATTATCAGCATCATCAAAAGGTAATAAAACGAACATGACTGTATTGGTTGTCTGGCCAGAAACTTTAGGCAAATAACAAACCAAACAATCCAACCCCATGGCGCAACATCCCCGAAGGGCCTTGGCCTACCAAGCGACCGATGCTCAACTCGAAGGCCTGCAGATTACGAAGTGTCGTGTGGTCAGCACGATGTATCATCACGACCGTTATTCTTGGCTCTCTAGACGAGCCGCCATCTCACCGTCAGAAAGCTCCTCAATTGTAATCACGGAGGCTGAGTGGACCTCGAACCAGCCCTCATATGCAGGTAAAAATCCCTGATCTGGCCGGGAATCGAACCCGGGGCCTTCGGACAAGAGGCAGGCACGCTACACCTACACCGCGTGGCCGGCAGTTTAGGCAAATGGAACCTCAAAATGAATGCAAGGAAAGCAAACACCATGACGATATGTAAATCCAGGAAAACACATAGGCTATAATACACATCAAAATTGGCCCTGATAAAATTGAACAAGTGAAACAGTTTTGAACCCTAATCATGAGT
Source organism: Anabrus simplex (assembly GCF_040414725.1). Lineage (NCBI taxonomy): Eukaryota > Metazoa > Arthropoda > Insecta > Orthoptera > Tettigoniidae > Anabrus > Anabrus simplex. The sequence goes on along the minus strand of NC_090272.1, from coordinate 73,796,147 downwards.
GATAATAGAAGCATATCATATAACAATGGCAAAGAGAGCCTTCCAAGAAAAAAAGTATCTGCTGGTCAACAAATATAGATATTCAAACTCGGAAGGCCTTTGCAAAAACCTTTGTATAGAGCGTGCTTGTGTACGGTTGCAAAAGCTGGCCATTAGGAGAGCAGGAAAAGAAAAGACTTGAGATGATTGAAATGTGAAGAATGCAGAGCATAAGTTGGACTGAAATGAAGAGCAATACCGAAGTCTTAGAGAGAGATAAGAGAAAAACGTAGCCTGGTAACTGAAATTGAAAAACGGAAAATAACATTTATTGGCCGCATTCTCTGGCATGAGGAGTTCCTTTGTTACATCATTGAAAAAGGCATTGCAGGGAAAATAGGAAGAGGACGGACGACCCACAGTGTCTTGTTTTAAGAACCTGCTTCTGAGGATGAACTGCAAGGCCTACACCGTATTGAAAAGACTGGCTCTAGATAGATATCTGTGGCTGCGTCTTAGCCTTTAGCAGATGATGATGATGATGGCTGTGTTAGGGTCACGGCCACAAGTTTTGACTTAGAATACGTACCGCATATTAGGTAGTATTGGAATATATTGTGCGTTAACATATTAAGTCAAAATGTTTACTTCTGAGGAAAACGAAGTTTGAAAGTGTTGTCTTTCTGTGCCAATATCTGCTCCCAGAATAAGAATGTTTATCTTTGAATTTATGCGATGGAGCTTTTAGAGTATCTAGAATAAGCATTGCAGGGCAGTGCGAGCTTAACAAATTGTCTTAATGTGTTATGTTTGTAAACTCACGATTTATCTAGACGAAATGAGCTTGAAATATTTTTGTTGACATTTATTAATTCTTAACGAAGGACACATCTTGAAAATAAAGACGATGTGCAATCGTTCTTTGATCTGACAAATAACATGCAGGCTACTGCATGTTGTTGTGTTGAGTATTCAAACCGAAGGCCGGTTTGATCTTCAACAGCTGTTACAAACTCCAGCTGACTCAAATGTTGGAGAGAAGACCTATTGTGCTTTATTCTTGCCAGTCCCTACACTGTGGAATGTAGGCCACCAAAGCCCACTGTCTCGTGTCATTTACATTATTATTCACTGTTAACGACATAACTGTGTTTAAGATGTCGTGGGGCTCAATTCGACTTCGACCGGTCAGTAAATATTATTATTATTTAAGAAAGCGAACATGATACGACGGTTTTACTCGGCCCATGTATATACGGTCGTTTATAAAACAACACCGCATAACTAACAGGTACAAATACGTGAAAAAATAATGTTTTTTCTCTTACTTGCAACTTAGCTGAGCTATTTCATTACAAGATATCAATTCCTGAGACTTTTGGGCCATTCTTACAGTTTTATGTTTTTTCCTTCCGTTTTAATTGGTTGTTTTTTTTTCTATTTGCTTTACGTCGCACCGACACAGATATGTCTTATGGCGACGATGGGATAGGGAAGGCCTAGGAATTGGAAGGAAGCGGCCGTGGCCTTAATTAAGGTACAGCCCTGGCATTTGCCTGGTGTGAAAATGGGAAACCACGGAAAACCATCTTCAGGGCTGCTGAGAGTGGGGCTCGAACCCACTATCTCCCGATTACTAGATACTGGCCGCACTTAAGCGACTGCAGCTATCGAGCTCGGTTTTAATTAAATTCGCATTTTTTCCTTACGTGGTAGCCTTGATATTGATTGTACCCGTAAGCATTTGCAATTCGTTACTCGTAAGTGTAAGATTACTGCTCTAAGCAGGGAGGGGGGATGGGGGTATTCTTGTTATAAATTAATTAAATATTGCACATTGTGTACTCTCGCAGTGTTGTGTTAACAAACGTATTAGTGTTAATTAATTACTAGTGCGTAATAACTGAAACAAAAAATTTTTTCTCAGGTCTCATAATGGCAATTAAAGCAACCAAAAATCCAATGGTGCAACAGCCCCGAAGGACCTCGGCTTACCAAGCGAACACTGGTCAGCCCGAAGGCCTACAGATTACAAGGTGTCGTGTGGTCGGCACAATTAATCGCCTCGGCCGTTATTCTTGGCTTTCTAGACCGGGCTGCCACCTCACCGTCAGCTCTAATCACGTAGGCTGAGGGGACTTCGAACCAGCCCTCATATTCACTTTTACCGAGCTCGATAGCTGCAGTCGCTTAAGTGCCGCCAGTATCCAGTAATCCGGAGATAGCGGGTTCGAGCCCCACTGTCGGCAGCCCTGAAGATGGTTTTCCGTGGTTTCCCATTTTCACACCAGGCAAATACCGGGGCTGTATAAGGCCACGGCCGGTTCATTCCACTCCCTAGGCCTTTCCTGCCCCATCGTCGCCATAAGACCTATCTGTGTCGGTGCGACGTAAAGCAAATAGCAAAAAAAAAAAAAAAAAAATCACTTAACCCTGACAGAAACACGTCTATAAATATCGCTTTAGTTACACCACACGTCTCTCGAGACGTGCCACTCAAAGCCTATTATTTAAAGTTACATTAATGTTACCAGACGGAATGAACAAGGAATAGAAGTGGTGGAGGGGATAACTCTCCCCTCCTTATAAAGGACTAGATGGCATTCATTCGAACAACACGTCAGAAAATCGTATGGTGTAATTGTCAGGGTTAAAAATCCCTGACATCCGAGCCCTACTCATAAAATAACCGTTGTGTAGGGTAGACTATATTGTTACCCTACCGAGCGAGTTGGTCGTGCGGTTAGGAGCGCACAGCTGTGAGCTTGCATCCGGGAGACAGTGGGTTCGAAGATGGTTTTCTGTGGTTTCCCATTTCCCACCAGGCAAATGCTGGGGATGTACCTTGATTAAGGCCACGGCCGCTTCCTTTCCACTCCTAGCCATTTCCTATCCCGTCGTCGCCATAAGACCTATCTGTGTTGGTGCGACGTAAAGCAAAAAAAAAAAAAAAAAAAAAAAAAAGAAAATCTCGTTACCCTCTTTAATAAATTTGCATTTCAACCTATTACTGCATAAAAATTCGGACTCTAAAACCTCCTTGGGGTGTGGATAACGGGTCTTTCATTTGTAAAATTGTGTACAGTGAAAGGATTATCACGGTTAACCCGCGAGTGGTCGCTGCATGAGATTTTCTCTCATACTATTTTGTATTGTGAGTTTGTCAGTGAAGCCAAGGAAGGTGACTGTTCCCTCTTCTAGCTGAGTTGATAACTGTTGTGAGTAAGGCGATTCACATTCGAAGGGTAAGCACCCCCTCCTATAGTCGGAACAAAGATTCGTATGAGTTCGTGCGCCCTGTGCGAGAGGTTCTCTCATCGCGCGTTGGTGTTAGGTTGAAGTAGAGAGGGAAACTTTCTCCTGTTGTAGACGTTAGCATTTGACTCCAGTCGCGCGCGAAACATTCTCCATTTGCAGTTTCACAAATAAGTCTTCAAAAATGATCAGTCGAGGAAGAATGCTGGGTAACAAGCGCTGTTACAAAATCCAGCTAACTCAAATGTTGGAGAGAAGACCTATTGTGCTTTATTTTTGCATTTGTGTTGCGTCTGTCAAAAAGTTCTATATTAATAACAATTTTATTGGTTTTACGTCCCAATAACTACTTTTTACGTTTTTCACAGATACCGAGGTGCCGGAATTTTGTCCCACAGGAGTTCTTTTACATACCAGTAAATCTATGACTGAAGTATCTGAGCACCTCCAAATACCACCGGACTGAGCCAGGTTTTAACCTGCCAAATTCGCCTCAGAGAGCCAGTGCCTTTAACCGTCTGAGCCATTCCACCCGCCACTCTTGTGATTATCACGTACTGAAGTGTGACTGAACTAATGACTAATTTCCATTAAGTAGTGATTTGTTCTGAAATATACAGATAACCATTTCATTGTTTAATCTAAAATACATAAAGCAGACTTTGCGTCTCGTTTCAGAAATTCATTTAGGCGGCCATACACGAGCGGGATTTCCTCAAGGTTCGGCCTGAACAGTCCAATCCGTGAGGAATTCCTCAACGTGTGTAGTGGCGTCCTTGAGGCCGCGCTGGGTGCGAGAGATCCAAAAATTCCGAACAGAATTCAATTCTTTTCCGCCTTGAGGCCAAGCAGGCCGGATTTTTTCCAGTCTATTGCTGCGTGTATGTGTTGACGGCATTAGGCCTTGAGGATTTGTGAAGTGAAGTGATTGTCGGGAGTGTCCTATATCGTCATGTCTCGAGAACTTTTAACCGAATTTATACAAATATACCAGAATGAACCTTTCTTGTGGCAAGTGAGTTCAAAAAATTACCATGATGAAAATTATTTGCAACACCACGTGAACCACGAACCACCACCAACCACCACCAGTCAACCTGGAGTTGAACCTTGAGAAAATCCCCAAGGAAATCCCGGAGGCTTTTTCCTTGAGGATTTTCTGTACGTGTATGGCTAGCTTTTCAACCTTACTCCCCGTAAAATTGTAGAAGGTATATTTACTGTATTTTAAAAGAAGTTTAATGTGAGAGAACATCTCACGTGCGACCACTCGCGTTACAATTCGACTAGCGGTTAAGGGTGAAATGTGTGGTTTCTTCGGGATAAAGTCTACTGCAGATATTCACGGCAATATTAGGATAATATACATCAGTGGCGTATCCTGGAATCTCCACTGAGGCATGCAACTAGTAACCATGCAGTTAACACAATGTATTAAGTAAATTTCAATTCTACTCACCCTAATTACATGTAGGTGAACTCGAGCAAAACAGTTTTACTGTAAGTTTCTGAATTGAACGTGCGTACAGAATTCTTGTTTTCTGTTTTTAAATTTACGAGGGTCCACCTCTGTGGTGTAGTGGTTAGTGTGATTAGCTGCCACCCCCGGAGGCCCGGGTTCGATTCCCGGCTCTGCCACGAAATTTGAAAAGTGGTACGAGGGCTGGAATGGGGTCCACTCAGCCTCGGGAGGTCAACTGAGTAGAGGTGGGTTCGATTCCCACCTCAGCCATCCTCGAAGTGGTTTTCCGTGGTTTCCCACTTCTCCTCCAGGCAAATGCCGGGATGGTACCTAACTTAAGGCCACGGCCGCTTCCTTCCCTCTTCCTTGTCTATTCCTTCTAATCTTCCCATCCCCCGCAAGGCCCTGTTCAGCATAGCAGGTGAGGCGAGGTACTGGTCATCCTCCCCAGTTGTATCCCCCGACCCAGAGTCTGAAGCTCCGGTACACTGCCCTTGAGGAGGTAGAGGAGGGATCTCTCGCTGAGTCCGAGGGAAAAGCCAACCCTGGAGGGTAAGCAGATTAAGAAGAAGAAGAAATTTACGAGGGAAGGTAGAGGTCTCCCGGCTTTAACTGTTTGAATCTTTTCGTCAAACGAACGGCCAATAAATGGCTTTTCAAACCGATTTACAATGATATCCGTTTTAGACTCATCCATCGTTAATACCACATGTGCGCAAAATATAATAAAACACCGAAAACACAATGAATTAACTCACTAGTTAGCCACAACTCAAGCACTGGAGGTAAGTCACCCCAGTGGCATTGGTCAGTTTCGTCACGGTGGGTTCTCGCTGGGGGGTAATCTGTGGGTCCCGTTCGCTGTAAAGATGCCGACTTTCTCCAAGTTGCTAACAGATGGCAGAGGGTAGCACGGGTATGGGGTGACAAATTCTGACCAAGTTTCAATTGCAGCGACATCGTTCGGAGGGTTTCAGAACTACGTCTGCCACCGAATGCAATTTTAAGATTGAATGCCTTACATCCTTAACTCCCCCATTCGCTGTCTCTTTCTTCCTAGAGTGGAGTAGACGGCGAGACTACACCAGCATCACACGTAGTCAAGCAACGGAACCAGTACAGCTGCGCGGACCTTTTGAACTTCTGAGAGATGAAATTGTTAATATTCGACTTGAAACAACCTAAAATCGTACATCAGACAGTTCTTTGTGTTATCATAACGCATGCAATGAATGCCTTGCATTCAAGGAGAATACGCCCCTGATATACATGTAACGTTCTATTGTGTTCTAAGTTCCTATCTCATGTAGTCCACAAGGTCGCTTTGTAGATCGTATTTGCTACATAGTCCTGATGGTTAGATATACACGCATACGAGGTTATGTTAATCATGTGTTTGCTGCATTATAATCTTCATTGCCAGCCTAGAACAAAACGAAATGAGAAACGAGAGGAATGCGGAGAAGAAATAGCCTTGAACATGCAATCAACTGACAGGACCTCCTCGCCATTTGCATCGGCAAGCGTCATTAAGACGAGAATAAAACCTACTGACTTACTTCTGTACATCGTAAATCATTTTATAGCTATTAACTTTAACTGGCGGGCGTTAATGGAATTAAATGTGTTCTCGTCTGCTGGAGATGTGCAGACAATATTAAGGCTATAGCTGCTTCATACATACATACATACATACATACATACATACATACATACATTTCTTTTCCTTCTTCTACCGAGCGGGGTGGCCGTGCGGTTAGCGGAGCGCAGCTGTGAGATTGTATCCTGGAGGTAGTGGGTTCGAACCCCACTGTCGGCAACCCTGAAGATGGTTTTCTGTCGTTTCCCATTTTCACACCAGGCAAATGCTGGGGCTGTACCTTAATTAAGGCCACTGCCTTTTCCTTCCCACCCATAGGCCTTTCCTATTCTATTGTTGCCATAAGTCCTATCTGAGTCAGTACGGCGTAAAGAAAAAATGTCTTCTTCTACCTCTTTTCCCGTACCCTGTGTGGGTCGTGGATGCGAACTCTGTCGTACGTGTGGATTTAGACCTCTCGGTGCCATTCCTGACTCCAACCCTATCTTGAAGGATATATTCCTTATTCCATGTTGCTGTGATAGTACTTTGTGTTGGTGTATATGCAGAGGAATATTTGCCCAAACACAATCACCCAGTCCCCCAAGTCAGCGGAACTAACCAGACGTAGTTAAAATCCCCGACCGGCCGTCGAACGCGGAACCCTCTGATCCGAAGGCTTTGACATTGACCATTCAGCCAAGGAGTCGGGGTGGAAGAGATTTTGCAGAGCAATACAGAAAAAGGAAGGGGTTCTTTTCATTAAACGTGCAGGTTGTAGCTGATCAAATCTGAAAATCAAGAATATTGTAGCAGTGATGTTCCGCAAAGGATATTCAATACAGAAAATTCAGATTTGTATCAAAACAGTTCTTTAACCTTCTTTAGCATAATATATTGCAGTCAGAAAACAATACCACTATAATTCGCAGATCTTTTAACCTATGTAATAGCATAAAAGTACAATGTCCACATAGTGTAATTACGTCATGGCAGATTTGATATTTTATAACGTAATTAATAATTTACTTGTGGGACACTACAATATTATCGATAGTCATCTTTGCTCGCAAATCACTGCAAAACATTATCGATTGTCATCTATTCTCGCAAGTCGCTGCTTTCAAGATCGTATATTTCCTTGTTTACCTCAGTTTAACTTAGGCGGGTTATTATGAGACTCAACATCGGTTTAAACCCTAGTTAAAGTTTAACTCAATCTTCAGTTTAAACCTTCATTATAATTCCGGCCCGCAAGCATTATAAGGTACAACAAAACTTTCACTACTTACTTTTGTGTTTAATTTCCTTAGAAACATAAACCAAGGAACATTTTAACGTGTTTTTATATTTTAATGTCCCAAAATATTGTATGTACTGAAGATGGCCCAAGGGAGCCGAAACATGTCTACATTTCAGATAATTATGTATTAATTTAAGTTTGTTAACAATGTGTATTGTACAAGGTGGATTAAATCCTTTTTTTAACTGGGCCTAGGGCGTATTTCATATTCACGGCATTCGTGGCCCTGCTCTTTCTTTTGTCTGTACCGTCATGCTTCGAAGGATCAGAAGTAGAATTAGTGTTAAGAGAGGATGGTCGCTCAGTTGCATTTCATTTAAAGAAATGAGTGAAAATATCAGACTCTGGTAGCCCAAAAGGCGACGTTTGTACAGTCACTGATTCGCAGGTCATCGGTGAAAGCAGCAACGAGACAGAAAACATCAGGATCGCTTCATAATACTGTCTGTCTGCAATGTAATAATGGCGTTTTTATTATTTTTCATCGTCAACACATTGGCGTGCATTTTATGTATTTGAATTTCATTTTAATCAAACCTTGTGGTTATTTGTAATGTATATCAACTTAATGAAAGCTTTTTTTCAATCTCTTTCCCCCTCTGATTTTAACTAATGTTTCTATTCAATATTCGATTTAGTAATTAGTGGATCGCCTGTTCGGTACTTCTTTTTAGTAATTATTGTTACACGATTCATGTGATTTCGAATGCTTATATATTTCGAGCCTCCGATACTGAATTGGTGGGCTACGTATGAGCGTAACGGATAGTTTTTAAAAAATGGCATTAGGTCCGAAGGACTATGCTGCTAGCTCGGTCGAAACATTAAGGAGAAGGTGGGATTCTAACACTTCGCGCCTATCATGGCAAGTTTCTCTACTGGACGGTAGGCCACGGTGAAGGGAGATGGTAAGGATTGAGGATGGTTTCGACAAAATCAACAGGCTCTACGGTTCACAGGTTGAGGTTGGCCTCGATTAAAAGCTGATCTATGTGACGGCATATTTTGATATGACTTAAAAGTCAGGGAACTGAAGTTGGTAGGGGTAGACCCTACATGCAATTCTGTGAGCGCTTGGTACAAATTTTCTGGCTGTGTGAGTGTTTTCTGTAAGTCAGTATTAGTGATTCAAATCCGCAACCTCACCAGAATCTGATCGACAGATCCGCGATGCAATAACATGAAATTTGTGTAAATAGCTTGGATAGCATGCTTGTTCGAGCCTTATCCTAATGATGGAAGTGATGCTTCTTCGGGTAAGAGATAAAAACCGAAACCATTGTATACATGGGATGATAGGTTGAATGCTTGCATAGTGCTTACCTTTCGTACGTGGAGATAGTCCACTCGTTTTTAAAAATATTTTTTTTAATTTTGGCTTTCGGTCCTATCGACCATTATCCAGCTACAATTTTTATGTTTCTTATGATTAATTATTAATTGACTTGATTAATTGAACTTACACATTTAAGACGAACACAAATACCCAAACCCCTAGCCGGAAAAGTTAACCAGACGAACCCGGGGCCCCTGTGACCAAAAGCCAGCGCGCTAACCATTTAGCCAAGGAGCCGTAGTCCACTTCTTGTATGCTTCATATACCATTGTTTGGTGGAAGTCTGTATACGGCAGTTGTATTGCTTGAAACAGGCTTTGCAATATTTCTTTCTTTTTTTTTCTAACTTATCCACCATTATATTATTTAAAATGGCAACATGACTTTTGATCCATAATAAATGCAATGCTATTCCTCTCTGTGTTGCTTCGAAAATTTATTTTAGTATTTCTGTTACCGTATATACTTATTCGTACGACTGTTTCAGCAGGGTTTTATAAGCTTCTGAAGCACACTTGTAGAATTGGTGAGAATCGATAATATTACTAGGAGTTCGGCAGTGGATATGGATGCTTCATGGGTGGAGATGGGAATTATAGGTAGGAATAGGTTAGAATGCAAAAGTATTTGCACGAGGCGCAAGTGTAATCTAGCCGCTGTACAGCTATGCCGGTGAGTTGCATAAACTTTAGGGGCTCTGATACTTCAGATCCCTAATATTCAGGCAAATCTCACTGCAGAACCGTTGTGCGAGTAGCAGACGCTTGCACTTTGGTTGTGATTCCCATCTCTATTCATGGGGTGATTAGATTTCTACCGATTTTTGTGATGAAGGACAGTAGTATGCATAAGATACTCCATTTAAAGTCTTAGACCCATCCGTGTACGGATAATACATAAAGATCTCGTATCATGCATTATAACATCCCTTCACAGCTTGAACATCATCATGACGAAAGTCCGGCCCGTGTCACACATGGAGAAACTTTCCAATTAACCTCAGACTCTTTGGTAGTAAAAATCTAGTCCCTGAATTGTTCTCACGCTTTGGGTAATATACAGGAAATAGGCTATACAGCATATTTAACCGTAATCGAAAGGGTTCACTCCCAAGTTTGATGTCAGGGAACCTTGAGGGCCAGCAGGAAATCTGTTAGTAATGGATTCACTGCGACTATTAATCTCCTTTTTCGGTGGGGTTCTTCTACATGGAGAGGCAGCAAAGAATTACCAGCAATATAACCGGTACTGCCGCACTGGTGCGCTGAGGAAATGCTTGGTTTGATCCCGAGTGGCGGAAATGGAGTGAACGGTCATGTATCACAACGAGCATGGTTAGCGGTAAGCGTACGAAATGAATGTTTAGTTTACAAGTGGAGCTCTTGCTGAGCGAACGTAATTGGCGTTATTAGTGTTGCATTTCTATACTTGTTGAACGTCATTTGTGTTAGCTATAATTATGGTGATGTATAATATGGAACAATTGATGTGTATAGTAGAGACATTTCTCGTACAGAAGAAATTGTGTGACAGAACCATTCGCGAATGTCTACGTCGTTTCCGTGGTTTCGAAGTGCCTTCGAGAAAATACACAATCAAGTTATTTAGGAAATGGCGAAAAACGGTCTGTGCACGCCGTTGCATCATTTGTATCAAGAATGATGGACATTTTTTACAACAGCTGCTTTGATGATTTTTTATTTTTATAATCTACTTTGTCCGCCTCTGTGGTGTAGTGGTTAGCGTGATTAGCTGCCACCCCCGGAGGCCCGGGTTCAATTACCGGCTCTGCCACGAAGTTTGAAAAGTGGTATGAGGGCTGGAACGGGGTCCACTCAGCCTCGGGAGGTCAACTGAGTAGAGGTGGGTTCGATTCCCACCTCAGCCATCCTGGAAGTGGTTTTCTGTGGTTTCCCACTTCTCCTACAGGCGAATGCCGGGATGGTACCTAACATAAGGCCACGGCCGCTTCCTTTCCTCTTCCTTGCCTATCCCTTCCAATCTTCCCATCCCTCCACAAGGCCCCTGTTCAGCATAGCAGGTGAGGCCGCCTGGGCGAGGTACTGGTCATTCTCCCCAGTTGTATCCCCGACCAAGAGTCTGAAGCTCCAGGACACTGCCCTTGAGGCGGTAGAGGTGGGATCCCTCGCTGTGTCCGAGGGAAAAGCCGACCCTGGAGAGTAAACAGATGATGATGATGATAATCTACTTTACGTCACACCTGCACCTATAGGGCTTATGGTAACGATGGTATGGGATAGGACTAGAACTGGGAAGGAACCCACCATAGTCGTATTTAAGAGACAGTTCCATATTTGCTGTCTTATCGGTACACACTACACAGATACAATAGGAACCATGACTCTAATGAGCCGTGAATCGGCTCCCTTTATCGATTCAGAAACGTGAACGGAATCAAATTAATCGATTCAGTAAAATGAATCGAATATCCCACTCCAGTAGTCGATTCCACGAGCTAGTGAGGAGGATTGAGGCAGTGACATTGACATGGAAGGAATTGAAACCCTCCCCTTTAGGTTCACTATTCTGTTATTTTATTAGTATTGCAATAGTGATTGTCATTGACTTATAAACTAGTCGTTTTGATACATCTTTAATTATGCTCCACCGTTCGCTGCTTTAAATTATTGTCTTCCGCGTCAGATATTCCCGTCCGCAATTTTGTGATTTACCTCTTCATCGTAATCTGTTGCTCTTAGGTAGCTTTTGGGGAAAGACAATGCGAAATGTTCGAAATTAGAACGGGTTTTGTTCTCGCCTTAAACCAAACAATTTTTTCTAGTTATTGATGCTTGTTGTTTAAATGGGCCTAACATCTACGGCCATCGGTCCATTTTGTTGTTATTATGTACACTCTAGTATAATGAAGTTATAATACATCTTTAGACAGTGAATCATGACTTTCAAAACAACGGGAATCCATGAGAGGGGCGTGGCACAACCTATTCATGGCAACATTGTGTAGAGTTCTTTTATTTGCTACAGTTCAGCGATTTGCCTCTCAACTGTCAGACTCCAACTCTGAAAAAAAAGAAAAGGCTGTAAACCTTACTGAATCTATCATCCTATTCATAGGATGTTAGGGAGTTTACTGTGGTGTTAAAATTGTTATTCGGAAGTTAGGGTTACATTTGGAAGTTGAACACATTTTCATCGGAAACATTTACCGAATAGAATCAGACTGTTACCTAGTCACTGAAGTTTGTGCGGGTAGAAGGGAAACACATTACTGGGAGGACGTTTTCTTCCCGCTGAGCGAGTTTATTGTGAAGTCGGCAGCCAACCGCTGACTGGGCAAAGAGGGAGTATTGTTTGTTATGCCATTAGGTGATCTCTTGTATGTTGTATACCTACAGGGAGCAAGGACCAACTTATTCTGACGACCCCAAACTTTTATACTTGCTCCACTTCTCTCCCTCCGCCCACCTTCCTTTACTTCTATTGAGGGATGATTTTTCTTTCTTCCGTGCGAAGAATGGACCGCAGATTTTTGCGTGAAATAAGTTTTTGAATAGAGACGTCATCGGAGAAGACTTTCTTTTCCTCTTCCCTCTTTGTATAGTTGAACTGTGTTTGAAAAGGTGATGAATAACACCTGGTTGTCGATAATCTTGTTCTGGATCAAACACATGATTGATTGGACTCTTTGAGTGGGTGCTTGCGTTGATAACAAGAAGCGGAGAGGAAGAAAACATAGTTCATCATAACTAACGGTTCAGAGACCTAGTAGAAATTACGCGGAAGCTGAGCGAGGTATATAATTAGAAATACAAGTACTACATTGAATTGCTGTATATCGTCGTTGTGCCTGCGTAAACCTCCATGTGATAGTGTTGTAGGGGGAAATACTGACCCGCAGCACCTATATCATGAGGAGCGAGAATTCTGTGGAGTTTCTCACACAATATTGAGGACCGAACCGTACCGGTCAAATTCCAAGCTGAAATATTTCACATAGCGGATTTCACAGGCATTCTGTATCCTTCTTCCCACACCCTGCTGTGCTTGCGGGATCGAAGTGAATCATATAAAAGTGAATTTGGCCCTGTTTTACGGCCGGATGCCCTTTCTGACACCGACCCAATGTGTTTTCACTATTGAGTGTTTCTGTAATTGTTGGAAGCGCAGTTTGCTAGTGTATGAAGAGGTGTGTATTGAGACAAACACAAAGTCCCCGATTCAGAGAAATTAACCAGATATGGCTAAAATCCCCAACCCGGCCGGGGCCCTTTGAACCGAAGGCTACGGCGCTGATAATTTATTCAAGGAGCCATACTGTCTGTATAATAATAATAATAATAATAATAATAATAATAATAATAATAATAATAATAATGATCAATAGTGGGCCGTGCAAGAGGCTGTGCATTCGGGAGATAGTGGGTTCGAACCCTACTGTCGGCAGCCCTGATGATGGTTTTCCGCGGTTTCCATTTTCACGCCAAGAAAATGCTGGGGCTGTACCTTAATTAAGTCCACGGTCACTCCTAGGCCTTTCCTATCCATCGTCGTCAGAAAACCTATGTGTGTCGGCGAGACGTTATGCAAACTGAATGAATAAATAAATAAATAAATAAATAAATAAATAAATAAATAAATAAATAAATAAATAAATAAATAAATAAATAAATAAATAAATAAAATAGTGAGCGATTTGGGTGCGTGGTTTCGACCGCGTGGCTGTTTGCTTGATTTAGGGAGATGGAGGATTCGAACCCCACTGTCGGCACCATGGATATGGTTTTTCGCGGTTTTCAATTTTCACACCAATTGAATGCTGTGGCTGAACCTTATCTAAAGCCACGGTCACTCCTTTCCGGTCCTAGCCCCATCCCATTCCATCCCCTCCCATCTCATCGTCGCCATTAGTCCTCTCTGCGTCGGCGCGACATTAAAAAAAATTAAAATAAGAAAAGGAACGCAAAATCATGAGAAAAAAAAACTAGTCCCGAAACTAGCAGGTGGACAATACAGAAATATTTACAGCTGCATTAGAAAACGCAAATTAAGATTCTGTGGACATATTAAAAGAATGGTTCCAGACAGACTTACAAAATATAGTCGATTCCTATTAAAATGGGAATAAAGCCAAAACAGACACAATGAAATAGATTTGCGAAATAAAATCCGCTCTGAAACAGGCAGGAATTGCACTAGCAGATGTCGAAAAATGGATAATCTTCAGATCCAAATTTCACAAATGACAAGTTGACGAGGAGGAAAGAGAAAAAAAGACTGGAACAACCTGGCCGAGACGGTAAAGGCGTGCTCGGTTCATCCGGAAGGACGTGGGTTCGAATCCCCGTGAGGAAGTCGTAAAATGTAAGAAACGAAGTTCCCACTTCCGGAGGTGCACATGGCCCTGAGGTTCACTAAGCCCACACCAAAAACGAGTACAAGGTTAATTCCTGGGGACAAAGGCGGCCGAGCATAGAGCTGAACACTCTACCCCATCAAGTGCTGAGGTTACGGATAATGGAAGCCTTTACCTTCCACCCCTCCAAGGGCCTTCATGGCCTGTACGGAGATGACTTTGCTTTGCTTTGCTTTGCTTTGGAACAATCCGGTCTGAAGACAGAAAGGAAACCGGCGGTAAAAGAAGGAAAGGAATATGGGCACAAAGGAAGGCGAATGCACGCCTATGTGGGCACAAAGGATGGCGAATGCACACCTCAATGGGCACAAAGGAAGGCGAGTGCACGCCTCTATGGGCACAAAGGAAGGCGAATGCACGCCTATGTGGGCACAAAGGAAGACGAATGCACGCCTATATGGGCACAAAGGAAGGCGGATGCACGCCTCTATGGGCACAAAGGAAGGCGAATGCACGCCTATATGGGCACAAAGGAAGGCGGATGCACGCCTATATGGGCACAAAGGAAGGCGGATGCACGCCTCTATGGGCACAAAGGAAGGCGAATGCACGCCTCTATGGGCACAAAGGAAGGCGGATGCACGCCTATGTGGGCACAAAGGAAGGCGATTGCACGCCTCTATGGGCACAAAGGAAGGCGGATGCACGCCTCTATGGGCACAAAGGAAGGCGAATGCACGCCTCTATGGGCACAAAGGAAGGCGAATGGACGCCTATGTGGGCACAAAGGAAGGCGGATGCACGCCTCTATGGGCACAAAGGAAGGCGAATGCACGCCTCTGTGGGCACAAAGGAAGGCGAATGCACGCCTCTGTGGGCACAAAGGAAGGCGAATGCACGCCTATGTGGGCACAAAGGAAGGCGAATGCACGTCTATGTGAGCACAAAGGAAGGCGAATGCACGCCTCTATGGGCACAAAGGAAGGCGGATGCACGCCTATATGGGCAGAAAGGAAGGCGAATGCACGCCTCTATGGGCACAAAGGAAGGCGAATGCACGCCTCTGTGGGCACAAAGGAAGGCGAATGCATGCCTATATGGGCACAAAGGAAGGCGAATGCATGCCTATATGGGCACAAGGGAAGGCGAATGCATGCCTATATGGGCACAAAAGAAGGCGAATGCACGCCTCTATGGGCACAAAGGAAGGCGAATGCACGCCTCTATGGGCACAAAGGAAGGCGGATGCACGCCTCTATGGGCACAAAGGAAGGCGAATGCACGCCTCTATGGGCACAAAGGAAGGCGGATGCACGCCTCTATGGGCACAAAGGACGGCGGATGCACGCCTCTATGGGCACAAAGGAAGGCGGATGCACGCCTCTATGGGCACAAAGGAAGGCGAATGCACGCTTATGTGGGCACAAAGGAAGGCGAATGGACGCCTATGTGGGCACAAAGGAAGGCGAATGCACGCCTCTATGGGCACAAAGGAAGGCGAATGCACGCCTCTATGGGCACAAAGGAAGGCGAATGCACGCCTCTATGGGCACAAAGGAAGGCGAATGCACGCCTCTACGGGCACAAAGGAAGGCGAATGCACGTCTATATGGGCACGAAGGAAGGCGAATGCACGCCTCTACGGGCACAAAGGAAGGCGAATGCACGTCTATGTGGGCACAAAGGAAGGCGAATGCACGCCTATGTGGGCACAAAGGAAGGCGAATGCACGCCTCTAAATACTTTGCGTAGTCTTATTGGACTTATTTGCAAATAATAATAATAATAATAATAATAATAATAATAATAATAATAATAATAATAATAATAATAATAATATATGATGTATGTTGCTGGATCAGACTTTATTCGGCTATACGTTTTTGTCGATGGAATAGTTTTGTCTAGATAGCTTGATATAACACGACATTGATCTAACTAGTTCTTACGTAAATTATGTCGCAGCTTTGTGAGACCGATTTAATATGACATTGAGGAGAACAAGTTGATAGTTAACAAATCACGTCCACAAGTTGTGATAACGTGCAATAACTATTAATATTCAAAATAAAAGTGTGCTCTCACACCAGTTGTGCTCCATGAATATTGAACACATTAATGCTGCAAAATGAATTCAGCAGCAACGGGCGATTAAAAAAAAAAGGGAATTTAAAAGATGATGATTTCATTCGAGTGCGCTCCAGTTGGCGTTTTGTATACAATGAATAAAGATGATCACGAAGTGTAAAGTGGAGCTACCTGTACTACCGCAACATACTCCTGCAATGTGAAAATTAGAGCGCTTGAGTAAAAAAATATATAAAAACAGAACTAAAATTTTCGTCACTGCTTGGAAAGAGATGCCTTTGCTGGCAGGACGTAGTGTTTACAGTGCACTATGTCTTCTGGTATGGGCTAGAGCAATATTGTTACTTTCATTGATCTGTCTCAGCTTTATCCTTGGCTTTGACAAGATGAAAGTGACTGACGTACGAGTGATGCTAGTAATGCCATTCCTTATGCAGCCAGTCCCTGCTATGAATGGTGTGAAAATGTTGCTCATAGGGTCAGTTGGTGCATGCATTTCAGTAGGCTTGGCAGACTGATATGTAATAGCAACTTCTGGCTCGTTGAGGAAAGCAACGGGAAACTACCTCACTCCTCAATTCCCTAGTACACCTCTTCAGTGATGCCTAGACCATTTATGACAGCTGATGGCGGAGCTGTTAAGGATCCAACCAGCCTTCGGGCTGAGGACTAAACATACATACTTGGAAAGAGAACGAGGTCATGGATATGTATTATTATTATTATTATTATTATTATTATTATTAGTAGTAGTAGTAGTAGTAGTAGTAGTAGTAGTAGTAGTAGTAGTAGTAGTATTATATAATTCGCTGGGGTCATCAAGGACCACGTTAAGTCTTGTTGCATTTGACACTGAACTTGGCCTTCTTTAGTGCCCAAATTTCCCTCATTCTTTGTGAGTGGGCCTGCTTACGCTCCTCTGTCCAAGGGGCACCGTGTCTTCTCTTCGGTTGCTCGTCTCGGTTTAGCCCGTTCGTCAATATTTTCTTGCGGAAGAGATGTCTGATAAGGGCGTCATCAGCTGAGATATGTAGCATTTGCAGGTCTTCTTTGGTATTTCTTCACCAGGGAATTGTTGTTTTGGGGTTTGAATCAAAAAAGAAAGATTTCTTTAGTTAACTTTCTTCCGTCCATTCTTTTCAGATGACCGTAAAATCGTGCCCGTCCTTTTCTGATTGTGTCGGTAATTTTCTCTATTTTGCTATAGACTTCCTTGTTGGATCTCTTTTGATGGATTCCATTTCTGTACTTTGATCCCAAGATTCCTCTCACAACTTTGCGTTCTCTTTTCTCCAGTTCTTCTCCAGTTGTAGATTGTGCGGGATGTTTGGTAGGCTACTTCCAGTTTGCGTACTCGCTCCTGAAGTGCTTCTTTGTCCAGTCCATTTTTCATTATTATTATTATTATTATTATTATTATTATTATTATTATTATTATTATTATATTAAAAGAGTTTAGTAAAACAGTTTTGGCAAATCTATCCGTCCGTTCTACTGGACCGATTTTGCTTCATTTTTGTGTTATTTTCTCCGGAATAACCTGCCATTGAATCACGAGACATTGATAGGTCTCTGAGTTCAGCCAACTTTGAGTAATCATAACATTTCTTACTATTTCTCAAATAACTGTAATAGAGCCCAATTACTTTTTTCTTGTACTTTTCCGACGACAGACTGTCCTAATACACATAGATCAAGAAGACTCATTGCCTGCAGGGACGCTCCCGTGTATAAGACCCAGTAGCGTAGCGAGGATCGGCTGATGATGGGAGGTGGGTTTATATCACAAAATGATGGTAGAACACAATGAGGTGCATGCATGACTTGTTATGTATATGAATGTTTATGTAGTTTATTGTAAGTTTCTCTTTATTTAATTTTTGTAAAAATTAATTGGCGGGTTCTATAATAAACGCCGTTCAAAGACAATGGAAATTCTTTTAAACATTCTTACTGCCTTTTGCAACGTTACAGCGTGTAAGGTGCTTTCCAGTGACCTAGACGAAACGCCAGACCAAAACAGTGAGAACTCGCTTAAAAACACGGCTTCATTCGTATCTTCTGTATATAGAAGGCGGAGTTTCGGGCACACGGTAATAACGTGAGGGAGAAGATGACGAAGACTTAGTACAGATAAATAAGGGGAAAGGGATTTTCACGCACTAATAGATTAGAACGCAAACGTACTTAACCAAGGCGCAAGTGTATCCTACCCGCACAACGGATCTGCAGTGAGATTTGTATAAATGTTAGTGATCTGAACAATCAGAACTCCTAACATATAAGCAACTCACCCACATAATAACAGAGCGCCTAGATGATACTTGCGCCGTGGAGAAATGCGTCTACATTCTAACATATGAGTACCTAAAAAAATCCACAGTTCTAGTCCTTCAGGCAAGCAACTCAATGTTGAAAACATTCTAGGGATATGAGCTACGAAGTTTACGTAAATAAAATATAATAAATTATTTATTTCTGAAAATTACAATTCTTTTTTTAATCACCTTCATCTGGTCGATTAGATTAGCAGTTTGCCTTTTTCTACCACTACGAGCGCTACTGTCGGTCAATGCATTGTTTCACTTACGCACCACTACGAGCGCTACTGTCAGTCAGTGCATTGTTTCACTTACGCACCACTACGAGCGCCACTGTCAGTCAATGCATTGTTTCACTTACGCACCACTACGAGCGCTAACGTGAGACAATGCAGAGTTTCACTTAAGCCCTCATAACTACATTCGGTGCGGACATTTTTCAAAAAATCAAAAAGCGCCTGTGGGTGCCGAAACAATCAACACATTACAGAAAGAATAAGTTAATTTGGCTAGGATTTGAATAAGAAAGGAAACGAGTAAAGAAAAATGTTATTTTAGGCTGTTTTCTCGGAACTACATTTAGGCCAGAAATGATTTTCGAAATTTTTGTTTAGTTTGATAGAGCTGTCAGAGACAATTTGAAACCTTTCCGAGCCCCTTAGCACTTCAACTTTCAGCACAATTGAGTAAATTGCTTAAATTTGCGTTTTTCGTAATATGGGGACCCCAACTTTTCCTGCTAAGAAATGCTTTCAGCATTAAAATCCTTTTCCATTGATTAAAAACACTGGTTCCCATGGCTACCACGATAGCTGATTTCTGTCCTCGCTAATTCCAGATAGACCCGCATTCCAAAAACATATCCATGTTCAAAATTTAAAACCTGCTAAGCTGTACTAGATTCAACCGGTGGAGTTATATACACAAAACGTCTCTCGTGTATTATAATTAAAAGTGATAAAACGTTGGAGTTTTACCTTCGTTGTGTTTATTCACTTAAATTTTCGTTCGCGCAGTTTTTAATAATGATCAAAGTTTTATTGCACTGTGATGAATGATGTGAGAAATAAGGGATGTATAGTGTACAATATAGTTTGATCTGTCATTCACCGAGCGAGTTGGCCGTGGGGTTAGGGGCGCGCAGTTGTGAGCCTGCATTCGAGAGATAATGGGTTCGAACCCCACTGTCCGTAGCCATGAAGATGATTTTCCCTGGTTTCTCATTTTCTCATCAGGCACGTTCTGGGGCTGTACCTTAATTAAGGGCACGGTCGCTTCCTTCCCACTCTTAGGCCTTTCCTATACCATCTTCGGTATAAGACCTATCTGTATCCGTGCGGCGGAAAGCAAGTTATAAAAAAATAATTAAAAATTGCAATTTTCTTTTCCGGCTCAACTTTGCGACGCTCCTGTGGTCGTTCCGTTCCGCAAATGTACTTTTTCCCTTCTGTGATGCCGTTTTTAGTTGTTTGCTCGCGTATACGTTTTAAATAGGCTTTTATCCATTTCTTAGACTTACACTTGAATCTTTTGTGAAGTATATAATTTTCAGTCACAAAATCTTAATTATTTTCGGCCACATTTTATATTTCTGGTCCTTGGGAGAGATCTCATCAAAACAGATCAAATGACACTTCACTCGCCTTTGCATGACATCTATACGCCAAGCTATATTGAACCCTATGTGAGTTTCGACTGCCAAAAAATTTAATTTTGGAGGCCATCCTGTGATGACGTCATTAATTAGGTCAGTACTGTGGCAACGTCTTGTGTATTCACCCTTCTACTTTAAAATAAATGCAAACCATTCCCATATATGTAACACTTTTTGAACTATAATAATTTGAATTGTTTCATGAAAAGCGTTTAATTACTTGAAACCACGCCCCTACCCCAATTTGTAAGACATTTTACGTCACCGAGCGAGTTGGTCGTGCGGTTAGGGGTGCGTAGTTGTGGGCTTGCATTCGGGAGATAGTGGGTTCGAACCTCACTGTCGCCAGCCCTGAATATGGTTTTCCTATACAATCGTCGCTATAAGACCTATGTGTGTTGGTGTGAAATAAAACAAATTGTTAAAGAAAAATCTTCAAAAATTCAAAAGGGGCTGTGTTTGGTCACGGTCGCAAACTATGACGTGCCACAGGATGGGTATTGCCGATACACTGGGGCAGTACATATGCATAGCTGGGGCTTCACTTATTTTTAATTTTTTTTTACTATTGGCTTTACGACGCACCGGCACAGATAGGTCTTTTGGAGACAATGGGACAGGAAGGGGCTAGGACTGGGAAGGAAGCGGCCGTGGCCTGTTGTGAAAATGGGAATCCTCGGAAAACCATCTTCAGGGCTGCCGACAGTGGGGTTCGAACCCACTATCTCCCGAATAATGGATATTGGCCGCACTTCAGCGACTGCAGCTATCGACCTCGGCTCTTCACTTATTAGTGGACTGCTAGAAGAGTATAATGCGAAGAGCAGAAAGCGGAGTTGTCATTTTTTCCTGCGGTGTAGTATATTTCTTTCTTTCTTTCTTTCTTTCTTTCTTTCTTTCTTTCTTTCTTTCTTTCTTTCTTTCTTTCTTTCAAATTTGCTGGTCAAGCGAACTAGCACAGTATTAAACTAGACGGCAAGTTATCGCAACACAGCTTTGCACTCCACGCGGACTTAAAAAGCAACTGTCATCCAGCATTCTCAGGTTTTCATTAGACACCACAGTGCTCTCACTGGTGCGGCTTGAGTCAAAGAATATTTTTTCCCTAGTCTACTGAAGCTTTCATTGGTACGGCATAAGGCAAGGGATATGAAAGCATGGTTAAATTTAGGAAGTCCAGTGAAAACACGGAACTCGTCTCACAACTATTGGACGTCTTAACTTTGAGACGCTCTCAATAAGACTTCGGTGATTTTGACATTTTGTAGAATTCTTTACTCTCTCGCTTATTTAGTTTTTCACTTCATTTTCTGTGTAGTAACATACACTCCATTGTTTATAGGGCTTCCGGATGGATGACTTGTGTAGTGTTTCAGCTTCAGATCGCGTGAGAGGCATCGCTTGTTGTAAGAGTTTTGAGTCCGTCTACCAGCTTGTTAGCTCTCGTGGAGAGGGCTGCTTTCTCTGACAAGTTTGGTTCAGTCCGGTCGGCGAGGTAATTACATTTCTCCACTCGCTTGATTTTACCTTGTTCTAGTGTCATCCCTCTGTTAACCTCTTTGATGTTGGTCAAGTACGTAGTTTTCTCCAGTATCACTTGGGATTCCCGCTTTGTTTTCTGGGGCTATTGACCTGATCGCTGCTATTTCCAGACACTCGGGGATCAGTGCCATGTCGTTTCCAAAGGCCAGACAATTTACAGTCAACACTTAGCTCTTGTGCCCCAACTATAGTTGGGTACGTGAGAGTTGGAGTCGGGCTTTTGAGCGGCGAAAGTAATAACTATGAAGTGCGCTGCGTTGCCATAGTTACCTCCGCAAGCGATATTTGCTATCATTTAATACAGGCTGAGTGTTTAATAAAACATGTTGGCCTAATGGAATTAAATAAACTTTGACCCATTCCTAAGTCTTGTGCTGATAATTTCAGCACTCGTAATCAATAAAAAAATTAATCAACTAATGATAATTGCATCAACAAATGTATAACATATAAAACATTGCGGCAGGGCAAATCTTGTGTCTATCAGCCAGTCATTTGAAAGTTATTTTATAATACAAAATAGAACACTTATCACACTTGAATTTGTATTATTTAACACCGATTGTTAACGGTATACTTCAAGAATAAAGCTAGGAAAATTGTGAGTTAGCCACTGATTAAATAAAAGTAAACTAACAAAAATAAAAATAATGTTGCCATTGATGCTTTCACGGCCCGTACTTACACACATGATATAGGATTTTACCGTGTCAAGAAAATAAGGTGAAATTCTGTACGTTTCGCAGTGAACTTTGCTCTGCGTCTTAAGAAGAAAATCTCAACAGTTCACGAGAAAGGCTTCTCAAACAATGATGTTTGAATTTAGACGTTATAATAGAAGTGGAAGTGGTACGTTCATTCGTCATCAGATCGCTCACCGAACACGGTACCGCGCCAGATTTCGAAGCGGAAGCTGACGGAACCATCAGAATCAGTCTGAGAGGGTAACAACACAACACAACACAAGCCTGGAATGAAACATCTGGCGATGAAGAACGTACGAATTTGGGAAACATCGAATATTAATAGTCACGAAATTGGAGAAAAGGAAGCCTTTGGTACTTTAGGTATAATTTATGCAATAATAGCAATCATTCATCTAGGATTTGTTGTTTGAGCCCACCACATATTTACTGTAGGTATAGACGTAGACACACGAGTCTACTTCACTTCTGCTATTATTGTACCGGGCGGTACACCTCCGCGCCGCTAATTCAAACATTGCGCCTGTTGCAACTCCTCTACTGGAGGAAGCCTGAACTTTAACAACCATGTTAATTCTAAAGTTTCTCAAAAGATGTCTCTACTGTAAACTTTGAAGTGTTCTGAACTATGTCAATTTCGATTCGTGTTTGTCTGCTCCATAGCAAGAACTTTATACATTCTCTAACAGATGGCTCTACCAAAACTGATAACGCTCTCTGGTGTAAAGGAATGAACTGTCCGGAAGAAATTTAACATTCATAAGTTTCGTTTTTGCTAAATTTTGATCTGTGGTTTGAGAGTTGGCAGTATAATCCTTTCTTTCCGCTTGTTTTGTATGTAGCCAATCAGGAATTTCTGTAATTAATTTTCCACCAATAAGGTGTTTCTTCTTCGTCTGGTATAATAGTTTTTTCTGTTATCCAATAAAATTTTGTGGGCGGGTTGTAATCATTCATGAAACGTCTCGAATCTTCCGCGAGGATATATAAACTGCTGATTTTCTGGTCTCCTCGCCACTTCAGTAACATCTTTCCTTCTGTGATTATGTAGCAGGGGGCGGGAAGCGCCTCTTTCTTCGGGCAGCAGTTCAACCATCAGGTAATGGCCGTTTTATAACTTACTTTCTTGCTAGCTCAGCAGTTTAACCCTCGGGGCGGGTTCGAAACTTTCCTCATGTAACCTATATTTAAAATGTAAAAGACACTTGGTATAAATCCTGTTTTCTTAACTACAAATTGGGATAGAGAGTGCCTAACCCTCTCGAGCTCCCATTCATTTTGTTTTGAGGTGACTACATTTTTATAACAGTTTCCCTTCTACTCGTAATGTCATAACATTTTTCAATCGTGTCACCTCCGTAGTATGGGATTAGCCCTTGCATAAGTGGCCTAATGCCAAATACGTTTTAAAGAAGTGTATTAGGAGTGCAGTTACGCCTCCTCTCAAGTTGGTATTTTGGGAATTGTCCTGTTTCTTTATTGAGTAGGCCTCAGTAGGTTGGGTATTTTTACCCCTGTTTTCATGTGCTTGGAGGACAGCTTGAAGGTGGAGTTTGGTGTGGCCTTTGATAGGCTTGAACTTTGAGAGCGGGTTGCTCTTTCATATATTTGGTTTCTGTGTGCCTCGAGCAGGCTTTACTGAGTAGTAGGGAGCGAGTGCTCCTGGGCATGATTGGGGTCTTCTGCCCCTTTGTTGAACCTTGTGTATAAGTAAAGTTGGGCTCATTGCTCAGGGATTGTGTTTCTGGAACTCGAAGCCCAATATACATTAATAAACTGTAATTGTACATTCTTATTTTGTTGCTATATAACCAAGTTCCTGTTGTACTTGTTATTTCTTGATCTTGAAAAGAAAATATAACCTTGTTGAATTTTAAATTAACTTTAATTTCGTAAGTTGAGACCTGTTCATCCCAGCACCTTCTTTCACCTCTAACTACCACGGAGAACTCCGTAACAATTATGATTATTGCTGTCCTCCTTTTTAATCTTTAATACTTCTGCAAAGCTTTTACTTTACTTTAATTCTTGGTACACTTATTGCCGTAACATCTACCTCGTGGTTGGCGGTGTGAATAGGATTAGAAATCAGCTTACGATCCTTCATCCCTCTAATAACTAATACAAAAATGTATTATATCAACTGAGGCTTCTTTTGAAATACTTCCTTGCGCAAATGCTTGCCTCAGCTATATTGCTTTTTTTTTCTATTTGTCAACATTAATTTGTTCAACGTTGTTACTAAAAATGCTGCTTAATGATGATGCTTGTTGTTTTAAGGGGCCTAACATCGAAGGTCATCGGCCCTACTAAAATGGGGTCCGCCACCTTCCATTTTCGGTTTCCGAGAACAATAGAACGATTGGGATGAAAGAACTGTTTTATTTTATTAAGTTGACAAAAAATCGCCCCTTTAATACTTTTGGCGTACATTATTGAGACAAACGTCTTCATTAGTATTTTAGTGTTTTCCAAATTCGTACGTTCGTCACCACCAGATGTTTCATTCCAGGCTTGTGTCTATGTCATACTTTCATATGTGTGTACACCTGTTATGTTATGTGACTCACTCTCAGACTGATTCTGATGGTTCCGTCAGCTTCCGCTTCAAACGCTAGCGCTGTACCGTGTCCGGTGAACCTCATTGTTTGAGAAGCTTTTCTCGTGAACTGTCGAGATTTTCTTCTGAAGACGCATAGCAAAGTTCTCTGCGAAACGTAAAGGATTCCACTTTATTTTCTTGACACGGCATAAGGCCAAAAGCCTATATCATGTCAACAAAAATAATATTTGAAAAATCAACACGTTAAGCAATAAAGCTAACTCAGTACCACTCAGAATGATTTCATAAAAACAACTGAGAGCAAGCCAAGCCACGTGGCGATAGCATCCTTAAAATGTGGCATCGTTGTGATCGTTGCCATGGAAACAGACCATTTTCGAACAGCGTTAGTCAAGTTTTCTCGCTGCTAGCGCTGAAATGAAATGGTGTATGGCTTTTAGTACCGAGAGTGTCCGAGGGCAAGTTCGGCTCGCCGGATGCAGGTATTTTTATTTGACTTGACGTCCGTAGGCGACCTGCGCGTCGTGTTGAGGATGGAATGATGATGAAGACGACGCATACATCCAGCTCCCGTGCCAGCGAAATTAACCAATTATGGTTAAACGTCAGACTCCAACTCCTGTGTGCCCTGGTGTAGGCACTGTTCGTGTTGACCAGTTATTCATGCCGTTGTCTCACAACTTCTTCAGTGACGCAGTTGAAGCTGAGAGGGGAAATTCCATCACCTTGTCTGACCCCTGTTTTGATCTTGAAGTACACTGACTGAGCAAATGTCATGGAATAGTGGAGCACTGAAGCGCAGGTGTGTTGTCTGCGCACCACACGCCCCCTGTGCCAGTGGCAGTTGTATACGAGACCTTGTGAGCAGCGGCTGTGCATGTGACAGGTGTAACATGGAACGTTGTCGTGAGCTGACACCGTTCGAACGGGATATGGTGGTCGGTGCCCGATGGATGGGAAGTGCGATTTCGGAAGTGGTGCGGGAATTCGGCTTCACACGATCAACCGTACCCAGGGTGTATCGTGAATGGTTGAATGTGGTTGTCACCGTCCACAACAGACGAACGACCGGCCGTCCAGCCACCCTCGATGACCGTGACCGGCGACATCTGAGACGGATTGTCAATAGTGACAGACGGGCAACCGTGCAACAAATCACGGCTCAATTCAACACAGACCGTGCTAGACACGTCTCCCAGTGGATAATCCGTAGGAACATGGGTTCTATGGGGTATGGGAGCCGGCGCCGCACTCGGGTGCCACTGTTAACCCAACGTCATCGGACACAACGACGCGCATTTGTCACCAGTCAACAGGAATGGACACTAAAACAATAGCGTAACGTGCTATGGTCAGACGAATCACGATTTCAACTGCACCATGCCGATAGGAAGCACCGTGTATGGCGCAGACCACGTGAAGCGATGGATCCCGCCTGCCTCGAAGGTGTGGTCCAGGGCGCTGGTGTCTCTGTTATGGTCTGGGGTGCATTTTCCTGGTATGGAAAGGGCCCCCTAGTTGTTCTGGAAGAGACTTTGAATGGTACGCGGTACGTTGAGCTGCTCGGAGACCATCTCGACCCATTTTTGGCCTTCCAGCGCCCAGACGGTTCTGCGGTGTTTCACGATGATAATGCGCCGACACATCGCTTCCACGTCCCCCAGGAATGGTTCCAGGAACATGCAGCGGAGGTCCAACGACTGCCATGGCCACCCAGGAGCCCCGATATGAACCCTATCGAGTATATCTGGGATGTCCTGGAACGCAGGCTCCGTGCCATGTTTCCTGCACCCACGAACAGACCAGCATTGGCGGCCGCTCTGCAAACGATTTGGTGTCAGCTGCGTCCAGAGGACTCCCATGGACTTGTCGACTCATTTCCACGGCGTCTCACTGCAGTTCGCAGGGCCAGACGAGGCCCCACCCACTATTAGGTGACATCGCATGGCATTTGCTAAGTCAGTGTAGAATGAACCTGCCGGTGTTTGTTGTTATCTAGTTATATACCCGTAATATTGATAGAAGCATTCTAACAGATAGGGCTGGAGGGAGGGGCATTGCACGTGCCAATGCACGGTGTTGCCACATATCTGCATTCCCTTCTCCCTCCCATCACTCCCTTCCCACTTGTTCGTTCAGTTCGCTGTGTTCTGTTTCAACACAACTCAAGTGAGAGGTTTGGTAACTCCAAACAATACAAGCTGACCAGCAGGCTTATCTCCATAGCAACCACAGTGGATCTGCCCACGTTTCCACGGCAACCATACCCTCTACTCCCTTATTCCCACCCAGGCAGGTAGTAAACGGGCCTCCCGTTTCCGAGAAATTAAGTAAGGGTTTTTCTGTCTACGAAGTCGTAGCTCTTCCTAAAATCAAGAAAGGTGACTACCGCTTTGACTTGAATCATGGAATAGGCGTATTATTATTATTATTATTATTATTATTATTATTATTATTATTATTATTATTATTATTATTATTATTATTATTATTATTTGATACTCTATTTAGTCAGCCATGGTGTGCGATTATACAGCTCCCAACACGTTCTTGAATTTTTTTGTCTTTCTTCCCTCTTTCGGCAATACTCCTTCATTCTCTGACTCGCTCTAGCTCGTTGCTCTCCTGAGAATATCCTTGTTGTTCTCCTTGATTTCAGCCGTGTTCTTTCTCCACACCTTCTGTCTCGATCCCACCTTTTTATAACTCGTGATGGACTTCTTATTTCTCCCGGAATGCAATGCGACGTTCTGAGTTCATTCTTTTAATGTACGTTATCCATAAAATTAAAGTCTCCTTTTCTTCATTGATATTGAGATTTTCTCACACCGAGCAAGCGGCTGCGTGTTTTGGGGTTTGTGTCATGTAACTATCAGCTTGCATTCGGGAGATAATGTGTTCGAAGCCCTGAATATGCATTTCCATGGTTTCCGATTTTCACATCAAGCAAGTGCTGAGGCTGTACCTTAATTAAGGCCACGGTCGCTTCCTTTCCGTACTTCTCGTACAGCTGCCTGAATTTATCCCGATGAGATAGATATTTTGGCTAGTAAATCTCGTGGCACAGTCTGAACGTCATCTTTCTCGCTTGTTCTACACTTGCTGCCTTTCCATTGATATTCGGGGTTAGAATCTCACCAGTGTATTTCGATTCTCATTGTGCAGGTGGGATTTTTTTGGCGTCTTAAGTTCCTTTATTCGTTAAAATAATAATAATAATAATAATAATAATAATAATAATAATAATAATATCGGGCGAGTTGGCCGTGCGGTTAGAGGCGCGCGGCTGTGAGCTTGCATCCAGGAGATAGTGGGTTCGAATCCCACTGTCGGCAGCCCTTAAGATGGTTTTCCTTTTTTCCCATTTTCACACCAGGCAAATGCTAGGGTTGTACCGTCATTAAGTCCACGGCCGCTTCCTTCAAACTCCTTGGCCTTTCCTATCCTATCGTCGCCATAAGACTTATCTGTGCCGGTGCGACGTATGGCCACTAGCATAATAATAATAATAATAATAATAATAATAATAATAATAATAATAATAATAATAATCATGTCCTGCCCGCGGTGTAGGGGGCAGCGCGACCGCCTGTCACCCGACGGCCCCGGGTTCTTTTCCCGACCGGGTCAGGGGTTTTTAATTGTAAATGATTAATATCCATGGCCTGGGGACTGGGTGTTTGTGCTGTCCTTAACGCTCCTTTCCTCACATTCGACACAGTACACTTCCGAAGTTCCAGTTACACGCAGGTTGATATCATATGGTGCAAGTAGGGGCAAAAGATCTCTATAGGTCGACGCCCCGAACAAATAGCATTTTAAAATAATAATAATAATAATAATAATAATAATAATAATAATAATAATAATAATAATAATAATAATAATAATAATAATAATAATTTATCTCTGGTGCCTGGCTTACTTTGAATAACTTACCAGAGAGTGCCCAGAACGAAAAGGTTCAGTCTATGTAAATTTCCGTAGCGATCCAATACACGAAACTGTCTTGGCATAATGAATGACCATATAGCCTACAACATGTCCAGACCGGAAATGTTCTCTTCATCTGTGGTCTAAAGCGAAAAAAAAAAGACCCAGAATAATATTGGATAAAGTCTAATAACCTGAATGTCCTAATCGTCAAAAGCTGTTTATTTTCTCGTAAATTAGTAGTAATCATTTTTAATAATTGTATAAATTATGACAGCATAATAATTTTCAAAATGTTGTTCACCAGGCATTGCACACTTTTTAACCAACACCAGTCCAATATATAGATGCTGAACGAGCATCCTTTCATGATAATGATATAAATTGTCCCTGTGTAACAAGATTGATTTATTTTTTCTGTATTAATATAAGCCATCGGTTCGGATATTTATATAGATGACAGACAAATATGTGACAAAACTATAACGACGTTATTGCTGGTTAGCATCTTCGCCAGTTTTAATTGAACCTTTTAAAACTGACTGGATATAAATATTTGATTTTTTCAATGTACTTTACCATAAACTGGACAATTTAACGCTTTGGACAATAATAACAATTATTGTTTTCAGACATGAAAGAATATATTCGACAATACCTTTGGGAACCATATTGAATGGGAAAAACAGTTTGTAAGTTTTAATATGGGCCTTTTCTCTTTATGGACTGTTTTTAGTAGACCAAATCTCTTGGATACGTATTTACAGCAGACACAGTAGCCAGTTTAAGGACGATCGTGTGTCAGGCAAGTTCTTTGAGTTTCATGGAAATGGGCTCTTCTCTATATAAACAAATTTAAGCCTGAACGAGAATCTTTTCACAATCCATTGACGGAGAATGCGTGAATATTCATGATCACACTCGATCATCATTAAGACTTTCACGGATACTTCCAGAAGACTGTTAACAATTTCGTACGCCAGCACCTTTCTGCATTTCGTGCAAATATTCTGGGATATGTCCTCATTGTAGTAACTTGAGATTGTCGCAGTGTCGTCACTACGGTCTTCGTTTTTCTTTTTTTCTTTTGTGCCCTGCACGTTGTTGGGGCGAGACGTTCCATTCTTTTTGTTACTTTCTCTTCATGGCTTGCTTTCTCCTCTTGTTTTCTCCTCTACTCTGAATGAAAGAACGCTACACAACATAATACGAAGGATTCCTCTACTTCTATTGTCCCATGACCTTAAATGACTCAAGTTAACGCGAATGGCTCGTTCTGCTGTGCCCCTTCTTTCCTGGGGTCTTCAATAGACGTTAGGCACAGGGAGAAAGGCTTAATGGGTCCAAGCGCTCAAATGTGCATCTTGTACGCTTTTTTTTATGCGTTCTTTGCTCTTTTTTCCTCCTCTGACCGCGTTTTCCTTTTTGGCAAGACGACACAGAGCATAATCAGCGGATTCTAATTCGTCTAGGAATGGGCGTGTTCGGGAGAAAAGTTGCGGTTAGGAAGGAGTAGCGGGGGTGTAGTTGTGGAAGCAGTTCTGCGAAGTGCATCAGCTCATTTCATCCGCAAGCATCGTTACCTACCGAGAGCCAACCCACACAAGCCTCGTTTTCAAAATGGTATGCAAATTGGATTCTTCCATGCCCTGAATCTCATACTGCATTGCTAAATAATACATCTCTCAATTAACATAGCTCCCGTCTGTATGCTGTACCATGGCTTTGATTTCTTATTTTAAAAGGTAGCCTGTGTATTATGCATATTAAAATTAGCCCTCATTTTCGTCCCATTGCTCTGCAAGACACTTTCTGCTGTATCTTGTTCTTCATACTGTCTTTTGAATTAGATTTATATTTATTTTCGTGTCCAGATACACTGCTACATAATGCTTTTCCAATATTGGGCTACAAGGACAGCTTTATGATTGGCCTGCAAAACATCTTCCATTGTGCACGGCGATGGTAAATGCTGACAAACCGGAAGGTGTTCTTCATCCTATAGTAGTCCACTATCACAGGTCATGTCTCCTTGTACATAGCCCCACTTAACTAGGTTAGACTTGCACTTTGAAACACCTGTCCGCAGTCAATTGAGGGTCTTCCACACGGGATACGGAAGACTAAAACTTGCAGAAGGTTCTTCATTTAAACCCAGGAATGAATTACGTACTTGCTGTTGGCGCAGTTCACGCCGTAGTTTTTCTGGCGTATCATCAGGTGGTATGGTTGCTTAAAAAAAAAAAAAAAACCTTCTTTGGCCATAATGTAACGGGCTGCATTTGATGGCCATAAAGGGGGTGACGTGGATCAGTTCATTGCTTCCGACGTTCGACTTCCGCTGCTACGTTCTTTCTTATGTGAGGAGGGGCGAGTCCTGCGATCTCACACACCCTGTAATTTGAATTAGGTAAGTAAATGCATATAACAGAGATGTCAGCTACTGCGTATTTTCAGTGGTTCTTATTTTCTCCCTAATACTACGGCCGTATGGAAGCGGCAGTAATTATTACGGATTTTACGAAATCGAAATCTGTATGTGTAAAATCAAAATTAAGTTTGTCTGTTCGTTAAAGAAATCTACACGGCTTCACTAATCAGTACCAAAATTTGCACCAAGGCTAATGAGACACTCGGATGGGTCGTAGAGGTAGATATGTCATCAACAATTAACAAAATTGATCATAACATGTGATAATAATAATTTCGTGTGGCTATTTGTAGCCGAGTGCAGCCCTTGTAAGGCAGACCCTCCGATGAGGGTCTGCGGCATCTGCTACGTGTAGGTAACTGCGTGTTATTGTGGTGGAGGATAGTGTTGTGTGTGGTGTGCGAGTTGCAGGGATGTTGGGGACAGCACAAAAACGCAGCCCCCGAGCCATTGGAATTAACCAATGAAGGTTAAAATCCCTGACCCGGCCGGGAATCGAACCCGGGACCCTCTGTACCGAAGGCCAGTACGCTGACCATTCAGCCAACGAGTCGGACATAATATGTGATATACGCATGCCAGGGGCAGTGTTGCCAACAGTGGAATAGAATTACCCACTAAACGACTGCTTGAAAACGACCAGGAACCACTGGCCACCCCTCACCTCCTGGCACTTCCACTCCTGAAGCTTTGTTGAGTTACAAAAGTATTACATCAAAAGGAAAATTAAGTAACCTGTATCCTTTTAGTTCAAAGGTTAAAGTATTCGATATACAGGGTGGTCGGCTTGAGAGCAATGCCGAGAAATGAATATCAAACACTAACACACAGTAGGTTTCAGCCAGTGCCACCTTAGCGTGCTTGCTGTGGGCCGAGCCTGTCAGCAGGGAAGTCTTTGTTCAAGTCCCTCCCCTGGAGAAGTTTATTTCTTGTATTGGTGCTCTCAAGCCGGTCATACGTCACGTGTAGATTTAGCAACACCGCCTCGCAAATCCCATCTGAAATCGCCCTCGAAGAGATCTGATTGTCTAACTTCTGCAACTGATGAAGTGACAACAGCGCGAGATATCGATGTATTTGTTTCAAATTACTTATCAGTATGACCAACCCTCTAACGTTTATATACCCGGTTCACGTTGTTTTCTGACCACTCTTTATATTTTGAGGTGAACTTATCTAATATTCAGTGATAGCTAACACTTCGAGGAGGAGGAAGATAATGTCTGCTATGTTTTAACAATCCCTAATTTTTTTAATACTTCGTTTGGTAGCCCATAAGGCATCATTGTTTGTCTCTTCTGAGTCCTGCCCGAATCAATAAAAGCAATTTTATTTTTCGGATCAAATTCTATTTTTGGCTTTAGTTTTGATAGCGTTCTGCTGACTAAAAATCCTCTCCAATTCCACATTTGACGTTGGCAGTACTAAGTGCGGAAGCTCCTAAAACGGATTGGTATTAATTGCATCGCAGAATTTTATCACTTTACACCAGAAATTAGCAATGTCCATGGCTTGAGACCATTTTAAAAAGGGCGCGTTTAGTCAACTGATAACTTCTTCTTTGCACTGGCATCGAAGTTACATGAGTTTTTTCGCTAGTGCCTTTACGTTGCACCGGCACAGATAGGTTTTATTGCGACGATGGGACAGGAAAGGGGTATGAATCGGAAGGAAGCGGCTGTGGCCTTAATTAAGGTACAGCCCCAGCATTTGCCTGGTGTGAAAATGGGAAACCACGGAAAACCATCTTTAGGGATGCTGACAGTGGGATTCTAACCCACTATCTCCCGAGTGCAAGCTCACAGCTGCGCGATCCTAACCGCACGGCCAACTCGCTTGGTGTTAGTTTTGTTTCATTCCTTGGTCACTGTTATGATTTGACACTCGACTGTGACATTCTCGTCTCCCCCAAACAAACTTTAGACTTTCTTGTTGTCATGCACTGTTGACAAGCGACTAATCTTGAGGCTCGATACCCGTGGTGGAACTCTTCATTAACATAAGTTATAATGTATGTTTTCTGATGGTTAAAGAACGAATGTAAACCAAATGTTCGGCACAGTGTATGAAAGATGATCGCGCTAGGTTGGGAGAATAGAAGATGAATTGACAACAGTGTAAGCACGGAGTTCCAGACAGTTGTTCAGAGCTGCGCATGGACCGTGAGAATTCCGAAAGATACGTGTGGCAAGATGTTATGCAGATATTCATTATCACTCCTTTTCGAGCAAGATTGCGCCATTCTATATGCACACCAGTTCCTTTGAGATTATATCCGTACCAGGCATGAATTATGCGTGGACCCTTACGGCTACTCGGTTGATCCATTTCAATAATCTGTATCGAATATCTTGTTCACTCTACAGTAGTTGTAGTCACCAAACAATACGATCAGTTACGTTTCAACTGAAACACATTCTTCATGCTTTTGAAATCAATCAATCAATCAATCAATCATTGATTGATTGATTGTAGTCTGGCACTTCGGTTCGTAGAAACTTACCTCCGCTAATTTCAGTTCTTGAGTTGGGTCGAATTGCGCAGGCGATTGTATCGTTGGAGGCTGGCCGAAATGGGTTAATGCGTAAGTAGGTTTCCCATCCGTCTTTCCCATACATCCGTTAATATTTGAGCACCAACATTTCGTTGTACAGGATGATAAGAAGGAAACCATTCCGTTACCTTTAAGTAAATTAAAGAAATTGCGCCTGGCTAAGGAATTCGAACGATAGAGCGCTGATCTTCTGAGCCCAACGTGATAAGTTCGATCCCAGCTCAGTCCGGTGGTATTGAAGGTGCGTCAGCCTCGTGTCGGTAGATTTAATGACACAGAAAAAACTCCAAGGGGAAAATTTCCGCCACCTCAGCGTCTCCAAAAACCATAAAAGAATAGCTAGCGGAGCGTAAAATCAATAATATTGATATTATTATTATTATTATTATTATTATTATTATTATTATTATTATTATTATTATTATTATTATTATTGCTGTCATTTTCGTTTAAGACCAATACATACCACGTCAAATGTTACACTTGTCTTCTTCTTTTTTTTTGCAGCCCAGAATCGCTGCATTCTTTCCTTAGCAGCCTGCCGTCTTTACATCGTCCAACCACTCTTCTGCTGTTGTTTTCTTTATGGAAGGCCTTGGAAGTTATTGATTTGTGACCGGTACTGTGCTCGATTTGAGATGTCCTTCGTCCAGCCTTGTTGGAGTCTTTCCTCACCTCCTGGAACCACTTGTCAGAAACTTTAGGTCTGCTAGACATGATATGGACTTTTGAGCTTATGCCGTGTCAGGAAAATTAGGTGAAATTACGTTTCGCAGAGAACTGTGCTCTGCGTCATTAGAAGAAAATCTCGACTGTGCACGAGAAAGGCTTCTTAAACAATGAGCTTTTGAATTTATACGTTATAATAGAAGTGGAAATGATACATTTATTCGTCACCAGATCGCTCCCGGACGTGGTACAGCGCTAGCGTTCGAAGCGGAAGCTGACGGAACCATCAGAATCAATCTAAGAGGGTCACATAACTTAACAGGTGTACGCAGCTCATTGTTTGAAAAGCCTTTCTCGTGGACAGCCAACGGCCGTATCCGTGTTGAAGCACCGGATCCCGCGAGATCTCCGAAGTTAAGCAACATTGGGCTTGATCAAGAGTTGGATGGGTTGCCACGCGCTGTTGGTGGGGGGTAAGGGAATGGAGGAGTGGAAAGGAACTGGCCACCCTACCGTACGTAAACTCCGGCTCAGGCACACCGCTGCGAAGGCTCGGACCTGCCTTCGGGCAGAATACACCCTTACCTTATCTCGTGGACAGTCGAGATTATCTTCTGATGTCGCAGAGCACAGTTCTCTGCGAAGCGTAAAGAATTTCACCTTATTTTCTTGACACGGCATAAGCGGAAAAGCCTATATCATGTCTATAAGCACGGACCGTGAAAGCATTAGTGGCAACATTTAGGTCTGCTATCAGGTATCTGAAAGATTTGTTTTGTCAATCGCTTTCCATCCTTCCTGAAGAAGTGTCCATAGAATTTCAGTCTCCATCAGTGGATCATTTTCCCGATACCGGTTTTCATGTAGCATATGGTTTAGAGTATGTAGGGCCACATCTGAAGTACGACAATCTGTCCGAAATTGAAAAGATCAAAAACATAAGATAGTGCATGGTAAAGCAACTTGAACAATGTAGTCGATCAGACATGTCTTTATCGTTTCCCTGCGATAGTTTATCGTAGAGGGCGTTTCTGCATCGCTAGCGTCGGCTACAGTACCGCCCTCCATGTTTGCCTTCGCTGGATCAGCTCTCTTGCAGCCTCTATAGGGTAAAGGTAGGCAATACCGTGATAAATTTTAATAAATCATCATTTATTCTGGAAGGAAAGTCAACAATAATGCGAAATTAACAAAAAAGATTCCGTGAATGTATACACATATATAACCATAATGAAAACGGAACAAGAATAACATCAATGGCAAAAAAGAAAAAAAATACAATCACTTACACCTGTAGACCAATACCGTGATAGATTTAAACTTCATATATGTACATACTACTCAATAAGCAAAAGAAAGCACTTTATAACATTAATATATGGAAAATAGACAGTACAAAAATAGTATAATAACATGCAGGACCTATTTATAGATGTTTAATTATCATCATCGGACGTCACAACATTGTCACATTTTGTGCGCATGAATTCCGGAGATTTACCCACTTCAACACAATTTTCGTGAAACCAGTCTGAACAAAACCCACACCGAATCCATTCTGCCTTTCCTTTTTCCTCATTAAAGGGGGGGGGGGGGGGCACTTTCGTACATATTTCGGTCAACTGAAATGCTAGTCGCTTTATGGTGGTGACATTCAATCCGAAACCCAACTCGTACATTTCTATGAAATGTTTGACCAGCTTTATTTCAACGTCTTTCGACAGAACAAAAGGCCTTCCGTGTTTTAGTACCTCATGAGGTTCTTCGTCATTATGACGACTCACGTGGTCTTTTAGGGTGCTCTGTGGTACGCCAAACTCTTTAGAAGCCTTATATAATGTCCATTTCTCACTAACAACCTTTCTAACAGCACTTAAAAGCTGATTACAAGTATAGCTGCCACGCCGCAATTTTTGAACTCCCACTCTCCCAGGCCCACCAACTCGAGATCTGTAAGAAAGAAGACCGAATTCGTAAGATTCCCAAACTCCCTCCATTGCTCGTAACTAACATCAAAGCACACAGGTAAATCGAGCCTTCTTTCTAGTATATATAATGCGATTATCGTTTGCCTACAATGTACACAGAATATACAACACAATTTACACTAACTTCAACACATTTAACATAGTACTTACCTAGTTTCTTTCACCAATTCACAATTTGACTTCCTCTGTCGTTGTGTCTGTGGCTTCTTGGTCGGCGCCATTACGCTCACTGCAGGGTCACAGAACAAGGAAACTATTCTCCTTAAGAACAACCCTCTGCTCCGCTTAGTATTACCGTGATAGAAGTTCAAATAAAGTATCACGATAATACCACATATCACGATAATACCTAATTTTACCCTAATTACAGAGAGAGAGTCATTTTTTGGATTTGGAACCAGTCCACACCTCCCGAATGCAGAGCTGTAAAACGACGGTAAAGCCGTGGCCACTATTTTCCGAAGCTACTCTACTCTGTGCTTCCTTCTAATTTTCAGCCGATCATGTTTTATGTCAGAAAATGTATCAAGACTCATCTCTCTTATCCACGTTTTTTGTGTCCCAAATCTAACGGTATTACTAATAAGATTACCAGTAACTAATAATCCCAATGTTTCGCCTCTTAATAAATCAATAAGTACCACCATTAAATATTCCTTGTAAGGACAATCGATAGGATACTTCGTACGTACTGTAGGGCAACGACGTAGTCACAGATGTCGACTCAAGGGTGATTACATTTGTAATGTTACATTAGCAGAATGGCGTCCGGCTCCATGGCTAAATGGTTAGCGTGCTGGCCTTTGGTTACAGGGCTCCCGGGTTCGGTTCCCGGCAGGGTCGGGAATTTTAACTATCATTAGTTAATTTGTCTGGCACGGGGGCTGGATGTATGTGTTGTCTTCATCATCATTTCATCCTCATCACGACGCGCAGGTTGCCTACGGGAGTCAAATCGAAAGACCTGCACCTGGCGAGCCGAACATGTCCTCGGACACTCCCGGCACTAAAAGCCATACGCCATTTCATTTCAGCATTTCTTTTTTTCTCACAGAAGGAAAGGCAGTCATTGACCTGCAGACCATGGTTATTCAGTGGAGAGAAAGTAAGATACACGTAAGTGAACTTACAAATCTGCTTGTAACTCCTTAAAATGAGTGAATCGAGAAATGGCATTCTTTCAGGTAGAGCATTTTCTCGTATTATTTTGATGTTCGTATGTAAGAGTATCCACGTTTGTATTTGTGGATCATGGCTGGATGTGTTTTATGTCAATGGAGCGCATTGCGATGTGTTGTTCAAATTAACTAGTGTGTTGGAGTGCTCTCCTGGGGTCGAACCCAGCATGCGTTACATTGCCAATTGCTGTGTAATTAAAGCGCCCTGTGTTAGCGCAGTAATCGTAGTGGTATGCTCGGAGATTATGATCCTGCCTACACAGCTTCACTAATTTAATTTTGTTCCTTCCTAACGTTCGCTCAGATCTGGCCTGGGGTGCATATTCTGTGTGATCAGTTGGTGGCTGGCGGTGGGAAATGAGTATTGTGGTCAGAATAGATATCGAGCGTTGCGTAACAACGTGATAATTTTGTTGGCCAAACAGTTTTGCGTGATTTCTATTATTACGAGCTATGGAACCTATAAGCGCTGTGTAAAATCTTAAATATACAAGTAAACAAATCTTTGCAATACCTTAGGTTTGGCGTCATTGATGTCTTAAATTCCACTCCGTCATATTTGTACAAAATAATTTAATAAATTGGATGTCTGGCTTCGTGGCTGAATGGTTAGCATAATGGTCTTCGGTTCAGCGGGCTGCGGATTCGATTACTGGGCGGGCAGGGGTATTTTAGCCACGACTGGTCTATTCTTCTAACCATGGGGGCTGGTTATATTCGTCTTAAAATACATCTTCATTTATATATAACACATTACCATCCACTACAGTAACACGCAGTGGTGAGTGCATCCCTCGTTATACGTTTGGTACCAGAAAAGGCATAGAGGCCATAAAACTGCCCTTAATACACATGCAGTGCCGACGTCAGATAAATGAAAGAAGACCAGGAAGTAGAACAATTAAATGAAATAAACATAACTTATTCACAAACAAATTCCACGTTTTTATATTACTCACAAAATGAAACCTATTCTCTACTACACGTATCATCGAAATATACAGGGTATTTCATAAAGAATGAACCGATTTCGAAGGCTTATTGCGCCGTGCTCAAGCTACGCAGCGGAACGAGTCGCATATCGTTACAAAGGGCGTGGCCTCACATTTCTGTTAGTAGTCAGTAGAGTGCTCCGTTCCTTCCTCCACTCCACTCCACTCCCCTCCTCGCCCCTCCCTTACTCCATTCAACCTGCACAGCAATAAGCTCACTCATTCGCATGGCCTCCCAGATCTCCAGACCTCACTCCCAGCGACTTCTTCCTGTGGAGATACGTCAAGGACAAAGTTAATGTTCCGCTACTACCCACTACACTGGACGACTCTCAAGAGCGGATAACGTGTATGATCAACTCTGTTTGGGAGGAATTGTCCTATCGCCTTGATGTGGTCCGTGCTGCTGGTGGTGGTCATATTGAACACTTGTAGGATCAAACTATAACATCAGTCACCCCACATGTGTCTTAGGTTAAATCTTGTACTACTGACTGTTAGTAAAATATAGCTTGATGAAATCGGTTCCGTCTTTATGAAAGATCCTGTATATTATCGTATCAGAAATATAATTTACTCAGTTCAGTTATGCGTACTAAACTACGTGAAAACTATTACACAGATGAAAATCGAAGCACTTCACACCAATCTCGACCAGAACCTACCAATATAAAGTGCATTCCGTGTTTCAGTGCAGGAAGATGGACACAATGAACACTGGAGCATATGCTGCATGGTTTGTTGTTCGCCACAGTCACGGTTGATGTTGCTAGCATCGATATAACCCCATCTTGCTAGGTTGACTTTGGATCTGCCCATTACTGTCCTCAGTCTGTTCAGGGACTGTCATCTGTCCTGGGATGACGGGCACCTTGGCTTTCCAAAGCTGTATCATTGCAGTGTCAGGTGACCCAGTTACTTCCTGAAACGTTGTGGATGAGTACTTTGTGCTCCTTGTCTACAGCATAATCGAAATGCAAACTTGCGTGAAATGTTAACCACTGTGGTGATTATCGTATGTTCGTAATGAATAATTGTATCATTCCTGTTGTCGGACGAGTTCTTGGATTCAATGAGGCCATCAATTTGTTCTTATGGTAAATGGTCCCACTCTTCTATAGCGGCATCAGTGAGATCGCTGAGTGTAGTAGGTTGGATTGGATGCCGTGAAATCGTCACTTTCAGCATGTCACATACTAATTTGCATTCATGTCTGGTCACTATGCATGCCAGTCCATTGGGTCATGTCCTTGGAAGATACCGCTCCGCCGTCATAGAATGATGAGATCTTGCAATGATAACTACTACGAACAGGATATTAAACATAGTACTTGTGTTTGTAGCATGTGAAACTAGATAAACTGCTTGTCTGTCATCATCCTGGCTATGGTTTTATTTGTTTCTACCGGATAATTTTACCTCCATTCTTTATGGAACTCTTCCTTTCCTATTACTTCCATCGCATTGTTATTATATCTTACAATTTTACTCTATCAGATTACTTACCGCAGAGGAAGTTCGTCTTCCACACAGTGACATCGCGGAACAGTACTCTGTAGGTAGAGGCGATTAGTGAGTTGCATGGAAACGGTCGGGAGTACCGTCTCATCATAGACGCAACGGGGTATTTAATTCAAAACCTTTCGGTACTATTAATTTTGTTCAGTGTTGTTTCCCCTATAGATTCCTTTACAGTTATTCAGCGGTAATACCAATGAGAGATATCGAACTAAGGGGATGATAGTTTTAATTGCATGAATCAGATTCATGAGGCTGACTCTAGAACAGGGCCTCTCAAACGCCCAAATTCTCAGGCGTGCAAATCGATTCGCAGAGATTCTGTGCACTGTGCATTTGTCCAACACGGCTCGGTTCGATGTAGCGTTCTGTCTGGGGCGACTCGGCTAATCTCGGCTCAACTCAGCTGGGATGGAGGAGCAGCGCTGCAGAGCGAGTGAGGAAGGAATAAATCCTTGGAGCGAGCGAAACAGGCGTAGGGAAAGAGAGACAGAGCTATTGCTCAAAATCGAGGAGTGGGGGATCTGCATTTTCGTCGACCTAGAGAAGTCGTCTTATGCACCTTGCGCCGGACAATGCACCCTGAGAGGCCCTGGTCTAGAATAAATTTGTATGTGATAATGCATTTTTGATGGCCAAAAAAGCCACATAATGTTAACTTCATACTACGAATACTAAATATAATAAACTTTCTCATTGTTTCAGGTAAGATGGTGCGATGTGCTAACAGTAGATCCAGCATTTCTTCTTCAAATATGTAAGTGACGTCCGCTATTATTGTATCCATGTTTTCCTTTAAAATTTGTACACGTTCTCTCTCTCTCTCTCTCTCTCTCTCTCTCTCTCTCTCTCTCTCTCTCTGTGTGTGTGTGTGTGTGTGTGTGTGTGTGTGTGTGTCACACACTTCTGTAGCCATTATAAACCAACAGGCAACATTTGGAGACAAACAAGTAATCTAATACTAGGAAACTATGAAGATAAATCAGATATGAGGAGGCAAATTATTATTTTTGTGTGTATACTCTTGTGTGGAAGAATCGGCGTCAGAGTTTGTGTATCTCTTCCCGTGCTAGGGTCTTTTAGTAATAACATACGATTCTGTCTTACTTTTTATTATGCATCTGTCTTATATACACTTTGCCAGTAAACATGCGTACTTCTGTTGTGTTAGGGAAATGGCCAGGTGCGTTTAGCGAACTTTGTAGTGAATGTTATTGTATAAACTTCTCCTAATAGTATAGAAGTACACCTTTTAAGGGAGTTTCAGTTGGGTAAATATCCTTATGTAATTTGGACGATCTTTTAGTATTTACCTGGTCCGGTTTATATTAAATGCAGGGCTAATATATATAAAATAACATGTCCTGACTGACTGACTGACTGACGACTGACTGACTGACTGACTGACTGACTGACTGACTGACTGACTGACTGACTGGCTGACTGACTGACTCATCGTCGCCGAGCCAAAACTACTGGGCATAAAGAAATGAAATTTTGAGGATATATTTATATTACAATGCTCACTAAGGGAGAATTTTTGGATATTCCATCGGTAAGGGGTCGAAAAAGGGGGTGAATTTTTAAAATTAGTTTATCTATATCTCAAAAACTCAACAGTTTAAAGACGTGAAAATTGGTATTTGGAATCTTCTTTAAAAATAAGGAAACGCGTATTTTTTTGTTTGGGGAAAATCCTCTTAAGGAGGTGGAAAAGGAGTTGATTACCTTTTTTGTTTTGTTTTGCTATTTGTGTTACGTCGTACCAACACAGATAGGTCTTATGGCGACGATAGGATAGGAAAGGCCTAGGAATGGGAAGGAAGCGGCCATCGCCTTAATTAAGGTACAGCCCCAGCATGAAAATGGGATACCACGGAAAAACATCTTCAGGGCTGCCGACAGTGGGGTTCGAACCGACTATCTCCCGGATGCAAGCTCACAGCTGCGCGCTCCTAACCGCACGGCCAACTCGCACGGTGAATACCTTTTATGAGGATACCTGTGTCTCAAAAATTGAAGATTTTACAGTCATGAAAATTGGTATTTCGATCATCTTTAAAAACAAAGAAACACATATTTTGTTTTTTTTGTTTTTGGAAAATCTACTTAAAAAGGGACAAACAGGTGTGAACAGTGGGTGGTATTTTTTAAAATGAGTATATCTAAAAAAATATCTCAAAAACGTAACATATTACAGGTGTGAAAATCGGTATTTGGAATCTCCTGTAAAAGTAAAGGGACACGCATAAGTTGTTTTCTGAAAATCCACTTACGGGAAGTGTTAAAGGGGGTGAATTTTTAAAATGAGCATATATATAGTATATCTCAAAACCTTAACGTATTACAGACGTGAAAATTGGTATTTGTAACCTCTCTTAAAAATCCGTAACACTTAAGGTGGGGGCGGGAGGGTAAAATGACTGAAAAAGGGGTTGAATTATTTTTCTTAGGATACTGTTATCTCCAAAACTGAAGATATTCCATTTGTGAAAATTGGTGTTTAGAATCTCCTTTGAAAATAAAGAAACACGTTTTTTTTGTTTTCGGATGAAACACGCAAGGGGGGGGGGGGTGTAAAAAGGACTGAAAAAGGGGTTGAATTCTTTTATGAGGATATTTTATCTCAACAACTGAAGGTGATGCAGCCATGAAAATTTGTATCTGGATCTCCTTTAAACGTAGAGAAAGGCGTGTTCTTTTGTTTTCGGAAAATCCAATTAAGGGTGGGGAATAAATGAAAAATGAGTTGAATTTTTTAAGGATACTTGTATCTCGAAATCTAAGGATGTTACGGACGAGAAAATTGGTATTTGGAATCTCCTTTGAAAATAGACACACGTATTTTGTGGCGGGGGAGGGGTGTGGAATCAACTTAAGGGGGGGGGGGTGTTGTGTAAAAGAAGTAGAGTTATTTTATGAGGATAAAAATAAGAAGTGGTCTTACAACAATACACCCCTAAGGGGATTTTTGACTGTGGGGGGGGGGGGTGAGGAATGATGACAAAAATATGCATTTATATGAAACCCTTTGTGTTATGAAGTTAAAATTTCAAATGATATCCTAGGTATAAAATGACAGAAGGTTTGAAACACAAAACACAAATATATTGATTTCTTCCTCCAAAACGGTTTAACGCACGAAGACAAAATTCGAAATAGCGGTATATATTTTACATCCTAGGTGTGATTTAGGATATATTTTTGAACGTTCCACCCCTAAGTGTTAAATGAGGTTAGCTCCGTAAACGAAATTATTCATCCCTCCAAGACCGTTTGACGTACAAAGTTGTGATTTTACGAGATGGGTGTTCTTTTACGTCCTGGGTGTAAAATATCGTATACTTCAAAATATTTCTCTCCTAAGTTGTTTAGATGGTGGTTGACTCTCAAAAACACAATATCCGTTCTTCCGTAATCGTTTCAGGCAATAATTTATTTTTTCATGAAGGGTGGTTTTCTATATCGTAGATGTTAGTAAATATTAAACATCATTCACCACTTAAAAATATTCAGTCCTACATTTTAAATAAGACAGAGTTTAAAGCATTCAAATTCTTCCGTATGGAGTTCAAATGAATGTTAGATCAGAAAATAAACAATAATTCTCTCAAAACCGTTTGTCGTACGAACTGAGGGCGCATTTCACAGGCTCAGCTGACAGTGGACTCTCCAAACTGAAAAGTTTTAATAATAATTTTCAGTTTAAAACCGTACCGAAGCACGGGTATCCGGCTAGTCAGTAAATAAAATTCTCCCTCCCATTTTACTGACTCGAAACTGTCTGCATATATTATGGGTGCAGATATCATATTATAAATAATAGCGTGATATTCTACTGACGAAATTCTCATTTTGATATATTTTGTACAGGCTAGTTCACGAGCTGTACATTTATTTCACAT
Organism: Anabrus simplex; assembly: GCF_040414725.1. Taxonomy (NCBI): domain Eukaryota; kingdom Metazoa; phylum Arthropoda; class Insecta; order Orthoptera; family Tettigoniidae; genus Anabrus; species Anabrus simplex. The sequence goes on along the minus strand of NC_090272.1, from coordinate 73,751,858 downwards.
TAATAATAATAATAATAATAATAATAATAATAATTAGGGTCCGGATTTTGATGATGTCATCTTTTAACAGGTGCACCACACACATTGCTAACTTACAGGCTATACACATCCTGACCAGGGCCCCGTGATCACAGAAATTCATATGTATTAAGTGATTTTGTCGTCATTTTTACAATTTTGCCTCATTATTTTGTCATTTTTAGAAATTTGTTGAATTAATTTCTTGTTTTTAGGTCGTTTTGATGTTGAAGACATTTCTCAGCAGACAGAGTAGGGGTTCCCATACTACGGAACACGTCAAATTGAGTTATTTTCTCAACTGTGCCGAAAGTTTAAGGACTAAAGGGCCTGGACAGTTTTCAAATTGTGAGTCTTGGATAGCTATATCAAAGTAAAAAAGCGAATTTTGAAAAAAACCAGCCTAAAATCGCTTGTTTCTTTACTAGTTTTCTTATTCAAATCCTACGCCAAATTATGTCAGAGACCTGCTATTCGGAGCAGATCTTCTTTTTCTCTCAAGTATATTTATTCATTCCTTACCTTGTCTATCATTTTAATATTTAATGTACATCGCATTTACCATATTAATCGGAGACTTTTACCCCCTTTAGGTATTCAACCCTTTAATCCTCACCAAATTCCCCTTCTCATTACTACCATTCTCCTTGCTTCAGGGCTAACTGTTACCTGAGACATCGAACTTCCTACAAAACTTGAAAGTTCCATTCTGCGAGTTAGAAAAAATAGTCATACAGATACTGAGGGACTCTCTGCAAATCATTCACTTCCATCTGTACCTGAGAACGTGATTGACATTTCTCCCCCACTAACCCTGGGAAAATAGAAGACAACAGCTTCAACGATTAAATGTTCATTTCTTGATATTTTTAAACTCCATTGAATTGAAACTGTATTCCGGATCCAATGGTCACCCTCAATGGAGGGCGGATGATTTATTTCTTTAATAAATCTCTCTCTCTCTCTCTCTCTCTCTCTCTCTCTCTCATCATTCTTTCTGTAATGTGTTCCTTGGTTAAATACTCTAAGGCGATTTTGATTTTTTGAAAAATGTCTACACCGAATGTATTTATAAGAACTTAAGTGAATGCATTGACTCACATTAGCGCTCGTAGTGGTGCTTTATTGAAACAATGCATCGTAGTGGTAGGAAAAGGCAAACTGCTAATCTAATCAACCGGATAACGTTGATTGAGGAAAGGTTTTAATTTTTAGGAATATATAAAGAATATATTTTCATACTTTATAATATATTATTTACCTAAAATTCGTCGCTCAAATCCCTAGGATGTTTTCAAAATCAAATTGCCTACCCGGATTGGATTGTTCTTTGTTCTGCTTTATTATGAAATCATTTTCATGCATTTTCGTTGGGTAATCAACAAATCTGAATATCGTCGGAGCTTTTAATAAACGAGAATGTTCATTCATCGAAAGGTTCAGTACTCAGTTTAAAGACTGTGAAATAAAATCAGCTTCAACAAACCTTATCCGTTCTCTTTGGAAATCTACATCCCTAGAGAGCGAAAGGATAATTTTTTCTACAGATGGTCAGATACGTTTGAGACATATGCGGAGTGAAAGGGAGAGCAGATGAAAGACTTAGCATTCAGCAAATGTGTGTCGCGTGGTATCCAGAATATCAGTGGATCGCAGGGATTGCATAATATCTTATAATGACGATATAGGGATGCTCAATTATTTTGCTTATAATAGGTAAGGTAAGGGTTATTCTGCCCGAAGGCAGGTCCGAGCCTCCACAGAGGTTTGTCTGAGCCGGAGTTTACGTACGGTAGGGTGGCCAGTTCCTTTCCGCTCCTCCATCAGCACGTGGCAACCCATCCAAATCTTGACCACGCCCAATGTTTCTTAACTTCGGAGATCTCACGGGATCCGGTGTTTCAACACGGCTACGGCCGTTGGCTTGCTTATAATAAATGCATTCAAAATAGGGATTCCTTTTTATTATCTCATGTGTTAATATTTTATTCACGAATTTGGCCAATTTTATAGACCGCTTGGAACCTAAAACTATAGTAGAGTATTTTTGTTTCTTCCCAGAACTTCATCCGTCGGCTGATCGCCTGCCTCTGTTCCTCCGATAACACTCTCCGAGGTTGACGTACAATTTGCATAAACGAAAAAATCCGCAGATGTGATCTGTCGCCGCACCGGAAGTTCGCCCTGTTAGATACTATGTTATCTGTGTGCTGTCCGATTCGTTGGCTGAACGGTCAGCGTACTGACCTTCGGTTCAAAAGGTCCCGAGTTCGATTCCCGGCCGGGTCGGGGATTTTAACCTTAATTGGTTAATTCCAATGGCACAGGGGCTGGGTATATGTGTTGTCTTCATCATCATTTCATCCTCATCGCGAAGCGCAGGTCGCCTACGGGAGTCAAGTAGAAAGACTTGCACCTGGCGAGCCGAACCCGTCTTGGGATATCCCGGCACTAAAAGCCATACGACATTTCATTTCATCTGTGAGCTTTGGTCTTTGTCGTCTCTTCCAGCCAACCGGTGGTGTGTTTTAATTTGGAGATAGAATCAAAAATCTTCTTAGTTGTCTGTCGTTGTTCATTCTGTGAAGGTGAACATACAGTTTGTAGTCTTCGTCTTTTAATTGTGTCAGTAATTTTTCTCTGTATTGCGGTAGAGGTCTTCGTGTACTCTCCTCATCCAAATATATTCTTTTGGGATCCCAAATATTTCCTAGGTATTCTCCTTTCTTCTTCTTCTTCTTCCTCTTCTTCTTCTTCCTTCATATTCAGACAACACACTACACTACCAACCACCACAGAAACACGCAATAGTAATTATATCCCTCCATATAAGGTTGGTGTCAGGAAGGGCATCCGGCCGTAAAACAGGGCCAAATCCACGTGTGCGACATAGTTCGCACCCGCGACCACACAAATGTGAGAAAGACGGTGGGAGATTACTATTATTATTATTATTATTATTATTATTATTATTATTATTATTATTATTAAATTCGGAGTTATGGGAAATGTGGATGGAGCAAATATTTACTATTTCGGGTAAACATGAATTTTCGTTCATGCCCGACTCCTTGGCTGAATGGTTCAGAGGGTTTCAGGTTGGATTCCCGACCGGATAGGATATTTTTAATCGCGTGTGATTAATTCTTCTAGCTCGAGTACTGCGTGTTTGTGCTTGTCACAACACTGACCTCTTCATATTCATACTACACACCACACTACAAACCAACATAGAAATACGCAATAGTGATTACATCCCTCTCAATAGGGATGGCGACAGGAAGGGCATCCGGCCGTAAAAAGAACCAAATCCACATGTGCGCCTCACTCGCACCCGCGAACCTACAGGTGTGAGAAAAGCTCATTTTAAGTCATTTTTCGAGGATTTTTAGGACATTTCATAGATTATTTTCCGGCATTTATCAGGTCATCAAAATCTGAGGCATTATTATTATTATTATTATTATTATTATTATTATTATTATTATTATTATTATTATTATTATTGTCCGCCTCTGTGGTGTAGTGGTTAGCGTGATTAGCTGCTACCCCCGGAGGCCCGGGTTCGATTCCCGGCTCAGCCACGAAATTTGAAATGTGAAACGAGGGCTGGAACGGGATCCACTCAGCCTCACTCGGGGGGTCAACTGAGTAAGGGTGGGTTCGATTCCCACCTCAGCCATCCTCGAAGTGGTTTTTCGTGGTTTTCCACTTCTCCTCCAGGCAAATGCCGGGATGTAGCCTACCTAACTTCAGGCCACGGCCGTTTCCTTCCCTCTTCCTTGTCTGTCCCTTCCAATCTCCCCATCCCTCCATAAGGCCCCTGTTCAGCATAGCAGGTGAGGCCGCCTGGGCGGGGTACTGGTCTTCCTCCTCAGTTCTATCCTCCGACGGAACGTCTCACGCTCCAGGACACTGCCCTTGAGGCGATAGAGGTGGAATCCCTCGCTGAGTCCAAGGGAAAAAACCGATCCTGGAGGGTAAACAGATTAAGAAAGAAATTATTATTATTATTATTATTATTATTATTATTATTATTATTATTATTATTATTATTATTTCAGTACGGCGTGAGCTTAAATATTCTATATAAATACTTACTTTTGTACGTTATCTCGTTATCCTATTAAGTAAAAGCATTTGGGAGAGAGTTGTAGTTTTACATTCGGACATAACCTGCTGTACTGCCATGCTTTGTCTTTTAATGTTGAAAACTTTTCTTAGCAGACAAGGCGGGGGTCACAATACTACGAGAAACGTAAAATTAAGCAAAAACAAATTTCGACAATCACTTCCGTTCTAAATGCAAGTCCGGAATAATAACCTAAAATAGCTTGTTTCTTTGCTCGTTTTCTTTTGATTCAAATCCTAGCCAAATTAACTTATTTACGTAATTCTTTCTGTAATATGCTCCTTGGTTCCATACTCTCAGGCGGTTTTATTTGTTTATTTTTCGAAAAATGCCCACACGGAATGTAGTTACAAGGGTTCACATTAGCGCTCGTAGTGGTGCTTAAGTGAAACAATGCATTGACTCACATTAGCGCTTGTAGTGGTAGAAAAAGGCAAACTGCTAATCACGGCCGACTGGATGCCTCGCTGCGCTGAGCTAGCTAGAGCGACGCATCAAGTCGGCCGTGATCTAATTGACCGGTAACGATGATTAAGAAAAGGACGGTATTTTTTTAGAAATAAATAAAGAATATATTCTCATGCTTTATTATATTTTATTTACCTAAAATTCATAGCTCATATGCCTAGGATGTGTTCAACATTAAGTGTTCTGCCTGAAGGGCTAGAACTCTGGAATTGTGCTGAGCCTGCTATAATTGCGTCATCTGCCCTGATCTTTGACACTTACTCTCTATTTTCAGGTGGCACTTTAGCTTGTCGTGACTGCTTTAGGACAGTCTGTTTCATAATGGCATGTGTCTGCTTTTATAAGAGCAGTTGTTTTCGACTATGCAATGATATACTGTACCTGTAACGAGCCCTTGTTTGTCGTAGAGATGAGTTTGACCGGGAAGCGCAATACAGTCTTTTATAATTGAAAAGTGTGTGCTTTATGGATAAGCAAATAACTAGAGGTTTCAGTCTACCGCGAAATTGGGATCCAGCTCACAGGTAATTTGATCACAGAAAAGCTATCGCCTAGCTCTGTGTAATGAGCCAGTTGAATGCTTATCGCATTTAAATTGACCTTTTTGTACATACTGCAGTTAATCTATTAATGGGGTTGTTCTAATTTAGTATTTATTGATTTCGACCTCAGTCAAATAAAGTTTTCTGCTATACGTATTTTTTTATTGGTTACGAACTCGTTATTTTACCCTCATCAACTAAAATCAACTAAAATTCGCTTTATTGAAATTAGATGTAAGCATTCTTTGATATTTACTAACGCTACGGTCATAATTTATGAGCAAAATGAATTGCAATTGAAAACTTTCGTGATATTTGAATTAATGATGCTTGTGTTCGTTCTGGTCATTTATAGTTTATTTCATAAGTTAAGAATATTGGATACTTATAACTACTGTAGATCTGGTATTTTATGGACATGTAGTCGGTGTCGTCTGTCGTTGGTCCGTAGTTATTTCTTCTCAAATCTATAGTTAATTTCTAACTGTTGGGTTGCGTTCGAAAGAGTTGGATGTAGTGCACTACTTCGTATACCTTGGGTCAAATATCAGTGGTACGGGAAATTCCGAGAAATAAGGAGAAGAATGTAATAATAATAATAATAATAATAATAATAATAATAATAATAATAATAATAATAATAATAACGTTATTGGCTTTACGTCCTACTAACTACTTTTTCGGTTTTCGGAGACACCGCGGTGCCGGAATTTAGCCCCGCAGGAGTCCTTTTACCGTACCGGCTGTGATAACAGAGATATTTGTGATTTTCGATTTTTGATGCCAAATGCATATCAACAACGAACCGCGAGAAAATGGGTAAACAGAATTTAATGAAAATCGTTATGTAAAATCTGAGAATAAGCCACAGCATTTGCCTGGTGTGAAAACGGAAAACCATGGAAAACCATCGTCAGGGCTGCCGACAGTGGGATTCGAACCCACTATCTCCCGGATAGGGTATAAATAATTTTTATTCACGCTGGTTGAAATGGTAGTTTAGGGAAAGGCGCCTAGAATTTAATTTTTTATATACCGGTATCTATGTTATTGGTCCTATCGAAAAGTATTTCATAACAAAAGTTATAGAGAATACGAGTTCCAATCATGTTTGTCTTATACAGTTTTTTTTTTGCTATGGGCTTTACGTCGCACCGACACAGATAGGTCTTATGGCGACGATGGGATAGGAAAGGCCTAGGAGTTGGAAGGAAGCGGCCGTGGCCTTAATTAAAGTACAGCCCCAGCATTTGCCTGGTGTGAAAATGGGAAACCATGGAAAACCATCTTCAGGGCTGCCGACAGTGGGATTCGAACCCACTATCTCCCGGATACAAGCTCACAGCCGCGCGCCTCTAACCGCATGGCCAACTCGCCCGGTTGAAGAGAATTCAATGAAAATCTGTACGATATGTAAAGTCGCGGAGGCGCTACAATCTAGGCTATAAATAATTTTATTCACGCCAAGTGAAATGATAGTTTAGGGGAAGGCGTAAAATTAAACTCTCAAATATTTATGTTATTAATTATCCTATCGAAGTTATATGGAATTACATTCCCGATCATTTGTGTCTTATCCATTTTTACCGTACCGGCTGTGATAACAGAGATATTTGTGATTTTCGATTTTTGATTGCAAATGCATATCAACAACGAACCGCGAGAAAATGGGTAAACAGAATTTAATGAAAATCGTTATGTAAAATCTGAGAATAAGGTACTATAGTCTAGGGTATAAATAATTTTTATTCACGCTGCTTGAAATGGTAGTTTAGGGAAAGGCGCCTACAATTTAATTTTTTATATACCGGTATCTATGTTATTGGTCCTATCGAAAAGTATTTCATAACAAAAGTTATAGAGAATACGAGTTCCAATCATGTTTGTCTTATACAGTTGTTTTTTTTTTTGCTATGGGCTTTACGTCGCACCGACACAGATAGGTCTTATGGCGACGATGGGATAGGAAAGGCCTAGGAGTTGGAAGGAAGCGGCCGTGGCCTTAATTAAGGTACAACCCCAGCATTTGCCTGGTGTGAAAATGCGAAACCACGGAAAACCATTTTCAGGGCTGCCGATAGTGGGATTCGAACCTACTATCTCCCGGATGCAAGCTCACAGCCGCGCGCCTCTACGCGCACGGCCAACTCGCCCCGTTTATACAGTTTTACCATACTGACTATGGTAATTGTTATGGGGATACCCGTGGAGCAGAAAGAGGTTAAAGAAGGAGCCGGGGTGAATGGGTCTATCTACAATACCAAAATTAATTTAAAACTTGAACTGAAGGTTATATTTCTTTCAGTATAAAAACAAAACAAGTTTCCACTGGGCGAAATAACAATTAAAAAATCAGGTACAATGCCAATCTTCGAACAAGACTTGGAAAGATCCAAGATTAATTAAGTTTACAGCTTTGGGGCTTCAAGCCCTTAAGTTACAGATTTACAATGTGAAAAATGGTATTATTTAGTTAAGGGCAGAAATTCCCTAAATCAAGAGCACTCGCTCCCTAAATTACAATATCTAGCCTCCCAAAGGCACACTTTACTGTTACAAAACTTTGAAAAAGAGCTAACAGACTCTCAGTTTTCGCAGCCTACTCAAGGCAACATTACATGAACATCTGACATTCTCTGGCCTCTCAAGGCACTGTTTACAAATTGAAATAATATTACACAGAGGTATCTCGTACCCAACCTACAGGGCTTTAGCGAAAAAAGAACAGGATAATTAAACGGCCCGAACACAAACTGAATGGAGGCGAATACTGCACTCCCAAATAATGAAAAATTAAAACCTACAGACTCTCGGCCGATGAAACTGGGGCTATTGCCAAACTACTGAGGTGGCTCGTATGGAAATAACTTTAATACATTACAGAAACGAAAGGTTTGAAAACGTAGTCACCTTAAATCAAGATGAAGGGGAGCTCGAGAGGGTAACTCACTCTCTGCCCACGATTTACAGTTAAAACTTTGGGAAATTTTACATTAAGCAAAAGAAGATTTACATTTTAGAAGGTTTTGTTACTCGGACCTTCCCTTCGGATTAATTGGCGGACATGGCTAGAAAGATAGAATTGATGTGGCCATTACCTTATAAATGTTCTGATGGCCGAAGAAAGAGGCGGCCCCGCCTCGTGGCTTAACACACACACACTCAGAAAGACGACGATCAATTGGCAAAGAATCATGAAAAGCCGCAGTTTATATACCCTCAGGGAAGGTTCGAGAGGATTCTGGGCTAATCCGTTCACACCCTCTCAATTGTATTGGTTAAGTTCAAAAGTTACACTCAAAATCGAACAAGAAGCGTGTCATAGGTTGAAAATTAATTACAGAAAGTTTTCATTGGCCAGATTCAAAACTGGCGGAAGGAAAAGGAAGTGTTGCCAACCCGAAAATAAATGAACATAGATTCAGTTATGGAAAACCTAGGAATATGAAACTTCTTTAAGTTATAAGTTCTTCCACCTTGCACCAGAGTGCATGATCAAAGTTTTTTGTAGTGACATCTGTGGAAAAATGTCCAAACTTCTTGATGTATAGCAAACAAAACCAGGAGAAATTCAATCAGTTTACGAAACTTCAGAATAACACAATTCCTTAATTTTTCAGTGGTGACATCTTCCGATTAAAGTTCCAAGTTCAGGTATTATCAGTTTCACGTTTTGATCGATAGGGGAGTTTATAAAGGCGCTTATTTGAATATGCGGCGTTGAGGTGCACGCCCCGGTACAATAATATACGATAATAAAATTTATGCATTTAGACTTGTTACTTTGTCGATATCAGCGCCGAGCATTGCGAACATGGAAACATTGTTCAATCGTGTTAACTGGCGATGGTTTTTGTCGTGATTGTCTTGAGGTGTAAAACCGCGTGGGCATCGGTCCGTATCGACAAGGAAAAATGTGAAGGTGATTTTTTTTGCTAGTTGTTTTACGTCGCACCGCACAGATAGGTCTTACGGCGACGATGGGACAGGAGTGGGCTAGGAGTGGGAAGGAAGCGGCCGTGGCCTTAACTAAGGTACAGCCCCAGCATTTGCCTGGTGTGAAAATGGGAAGCCACGGAAAACCATTTTCAGGGCTGCCGACAGTGGGGTTCGAACCTACTATCTCCCGAATACTGGATACTGGCCGCACTTAAGCGACTGCAGCTATCGAGCTCGGTGAAGGTGATTTTTAGAAAATGAGAAAAATCGTAAGGAACGATCGTTTGAAGAATAAGACAAGAGGGGGTTGTGAAAGAAGGAAGACCTAGCACGATAACTGCAGTCGCTAAAGTGCGGCCAGTATCCAGTATTCGGGAGATAGTGGGTTCGAACCCCACTGTCGGCAGCCCTGAAGATTTTTTTCTGTTGTTTCTCTTTTTCACACCTGGCAAATAATGCGGCTGTACCTTATTATTATCATTATTATTTTGCAAGTTGCTTTACGTCGCACCAACAGAGATAGGATGTCCTACGGCGACGATGGACAGGAATGGGCTAGGAGTGGGAAGGAAGCGGCCGTGGCCTTAATTAAGGTACAGTCCCAGCATTTGCTTGGTGTGAAAATGGGGAAACCACGGAAAACCATCTTCAGGGCTGCCGACGGTGGGATTCGAACCCACTATCTCCCGAATACTGGATACTGACCGCAATTAAGCGACTGCAGCTATCGAGCTCGGTGTACCTTAATTAAGGCCACGGCCATTTCCTGTCCCATCGTCGCCATAAGACCTATCTGTGTCGGTGCGACGTAAAGCAACTTGTAAACAAAGTAAAAAGAAGGAAGGACTGCCTTTAGAGTAGATGCTCCTAAGATTCCAGAACCGGAAGAAAACTAGGTGTGGAGGCCTACAATATAGAAAGCTAATAAAACTGATGAAGAATAATTACATTTACCATTGCTGTGATACGATTTGTTTCTTCAGCTACCACTCATGTCCGATAGATGGGATTACTGCTGCGTCCCGAGTAAAACAGCTTGCCTGAATATTGGCGCAAAGTATTTAGATAACTTTGCACATTCTATATGATAGTCCCGCCAGCAACGGGTACTACAGCTTCATTGGGTCAGCGTCAAGAATGTCATCTGGCCAAAAAACTAAACAGGGCCAAGTCCACATAATGCGACTCGCACATACGAACTCACCTGAGTGCGGGAATAGCGACTACTGCTATCCGAGTCAGTGCGATATTACGCCGCTAAAAAAGAACACAATAAACCTTTCAAAGTGTAAACGTCTGCTACTTCACAGAAGTCTAAAATATTGGAATGCTGCACTGTATTACTTCATATGGAAGTTCTCCACTTATCAATCTTTTCTGTTTGCCTGCGATATTCTTCTTTCCTGAGTGACCGCTTGTTCAGTGTTGAGTGACTGCAGACCTCTCTACCTTTCAGCTGTATACATACATAATGGATGCTGGCACGCCTCCAGCTGTACTAACTTATCATCAAGAGAGCTCTGCCATTGACACCTGAAGAGCAGCCTACAATGTTTATATCATACCAAGTTAATTACTTCCCTTTCAACAGCAACGCAAAACTTGATTTAAAACTAACTTCCTCTACTCCACATTCAACCATTCATCAGCTATTTTGAGTAAAATACATAGGAATATATAAGAGCTCAAAGAACTGGTAGGTGTATTCACCAAAAGCAACAAATAAAATGTATTTGCTGAAATCACAGCGTGTTAACGCTCCGCGGCTATGGAGCCAATCTTTGCCTTTGGGATACACGTGGGTACGAACGCCATCGTCGGTTGTCCTGAGAACGGTTTTCTGTGGTTTCCCGTACTTCCAGGTAAATGCCAGGACATTTCCGAAAACTTCAGTGTGCTGGTGCGACGTTAAACAGATACATAACTCAAAATTTGTGTCACAGGCCCTTTCTATTCCGGCGTCTTGATTTCCTTTTTCTTAGTGGTTAACGTGACCCCATACCTGTAGTCTCCATTATTGGTTGCACGGCCCACTTGATGCGTCGCTCTTAGCTAGTGCAGTGAGGGATCCAGTCGGCCGTGATTGGTTATATGTAACTTTCTCGTTTACGCACGCGATGGCTCTGCTGGTCTCTGTGGAGTTGACTTTTGAGTTAACTGTGTCAACTCTTTCGAGGTCCACTCAGCCTACGTGATTACAATTGAGGAACTATCTGACGTTGAGATAGCGGATCCGGTCTATAAAATCTAGAATAACGGCTGAGAGCATACGTCGTGCCGTCCACACGACACCTCGTATTCTGCAGGCCTTCGGGCTGAGCAGCGGTCGCTTGGTAGGCCATGGCCAGGCGGGGCTCTTGCACCATGCGTCTTGGTTTTTATCAACACTTTAGCTGGTGGAGTCGACTCTCCGTGACTCCGTTCGCAGCCCATCTCTACAGTGTGATATTTTGTATGTTAATGAATATTTTCTGTTATAGTGTGTATTGCGCAAACACCGAGTCCCTGACCTAGGGAAATCGGCCATACATAGTCAAAATCCGCGGTTCATTCGGGAATCGAACCCGGGATCCTCTTAATCAAAGTGACGTTGTTGATTACTTAGTGAAACACCCCTAAATGAAATGAAATGAAATGTCGTATGGCTTTTAATGCCGAGGGTGTCCGAGGACACTTTTGGCTCGCCAGGTGCAGGTCTTTTTATTTGACGCCCGTAGGCGACCTTCGCGTCGTAATGAGGATGAAATGATGATGGAGACACATACACCCAGCCCCCGTGCCAGCGAAATTAACCAATGATGGTTCAAATTCCCGATCCTACCGGGAATCGAACCCGGGACCCCTGTGATCAAAGGCCAGCACGCTAACTATTTAGCCATGGAGCCAGACAACTACACTTATTAATAATTAAAACAGCGTATGTTGATATTTCTGTCCGAAAATTGGTTGGATCCCCAACAGCTCCACCATCAGCTGTTATAGACAGCCTAGGTTTCAATGAAGAGACGTACTAGAGAAACGAGTGGCGTAGTTTCCCGTTGCTTCCCTCACTGAGCCAGAAGGTGCTGAATTGGGCACATACTAACTCACCCATTAAAAAGTAAAGTCATCTCCGTACGGGCCATGCAGACCCTTGGAAGGGTGGAAGATATAGGCTTCCAGTACCCGTAACCTCGGTACTTGGTGGGGTAGAGGGTTTAACTCTGCGCCCGGCCACCTTTGCTCCCAAGAATGAACCCGGTACTCATTGTTGGTGTGGGCTGAGTGAACCTCAGAGCCATGTGCACCCCTGCAAGTGATATCTCGTTTCTTAAAGTTTTGGAGGGTGAAAAACACTTTTACACAGTTTCATCGCAAGGTGATGGTGGTCATTATCGTTTTAAGAAGAGGTACAACTGGGCAGCAATCCGGTATTAAGTGATCAAAAGGAAAACTTGGAGAGGGTCCGACAGTTCGAACAATGAAGGTATCGGTCAAGGAAAGACGAGGATTACGAAGGCCGTGGACATGAAAGTCTCCCTAGGCCTCGCAAACCTAATACCGTCGGGGTCGGAAAAGAACAAGAATTGACCATGTGAGGTTGATAGGATGGATGAAAGTGAGGACCGTGGCACAAGTAAGTGGAAGCAGTGCCAGGACTTAACTGAGGGGGCCGTGGTCGCCGACCTACGATCCCAACTTAAGAGCCCTTTGGGACCCATTTTAGTCACCTCCTAAGACAGACAAGGGATATCCTGGGTATATTCTACTGCCCTCACCCACAGGGTTTCGTCGCAGAGGCTAGCTTCGTGAGGGTGGTATCATCAGCACGAGTCATACATCAGTCACTTTAATATTATCAAAGTCAAAGGCAAATCAATGAAAGTATCAAATTTATTCTTGTTAATGTAAAAACTGCGTCTTAACAAGAATGTATCTTAGCTTAATTGAAACAATTAGTAAATTAAGATATGTTCGAATAGTGGAATAGGCATGAAAGCTAGGCCTATAATACTTTTCCGATCACCTCTTCTATTGCCGCACCATATCCGTCAGGTTTTTTTCTTGTGAATATCGCACTATACTAATAAATATTTGGCAATCGATAACGATCTAGCTTACAGAGAGTATATTTATTTGCTTCCGCGTTTCGGTGTCACTGCTGTGTGTGCAGGAAAATAAATTGTTCGCCGGTGTGTTATTTCACTAACGCCTCCCACGGGTCGCACAGCTCTCCTGGTGAGGTCCCACTCCTCATAATTCATCAAGCCCTGGAGGAAATTAGCTAATAGTGAAAGCAAAGCTCTATTCTCTTTTTTCCTCCGCTCGTTTACGGATTTTCAGCGGTAAACCATGACGGAGTTGGTATCTTCAAACAAAACTAGAAAATACAGTGAATAGGCTATTACATAAAGGGCGCCTGTATTCTCGTGCAATCATATCACAGCTATACACGTTAGTTATAAAGTAGTTGTTTTAGCTTCATGAAATTGGGTTTGGATATCGTGGTTATCATTCCCGTGCGCTTTATGCGTTGAAGTCATTATTTTATTCACAAAAACTTCCCTAAGTTGAGGTTACCAGAATGGTCAAAGCAACATGAAACTAAGAAATGTATAATTTCAGGTTACAACAGTAATTATTTTATTCAATTAATTTTATAATGTCATTAAAATACAAGAATTATAACTTATAAATAGGGTCCGTATTTTAATATAATATCAAAGTGCGAAATCTATTTTATATAGATGTTTATTTGTATGTTTGTCTTGAGTGGACTCAAAAGCTACTGGAGCGATCTGGCTGAAAATTTCATAATGTGTTCCTATTACTCCTGGGAGGGTTTAGGAAGTGCTTCGGTATAGGGGATGAGAAGGGTGAAAGAAAGAAAATAGGGGAAGGTAAGTAAACCGCATGACAACTCTGATCAGCGGATTGCCTAACCAACAGTATGTGAAGATTATAATGTGTTTCTTAAAACTTATCTTCTTTTTCCTCTTCTATAAATGGTATATAAAAATGAAAAGTCGAAGTTCAATCCCCATGGCTAGAGCCCCGCGCGGATATACAAAATGTGACAAAGTTCGGTGAATAGTCCGGTACTATCAACTTAGATGAACATGCACGACAGTGAATTTACTGTCTTTCGAAATAGTCCCCTCTCCTAACTATGCACTGCTGAGATCGGCGATACATGTCCGGGAAACTTTGCAGGAAGGCTTCCTTTGGGATGTTGTTCAAAAGTCTCGTCACGTTTCGTTGGATGTCAGGAATATCGTCAAATCTCTTTCCTTTCAAAGCGAGTTCGAGTCGTGGGACCCTTTTCCGTCGAGGGGATCCCGGAGAACTCCATTCCATGCTTTGCCGTTTCGTTTCATTGTCGTACCTGAGACACCAGGTTTCATCCTCAGTGACAATACAGTTCAAGAAATTTCGTGTCGCATCCGCCGTTTCGACAAAATCCTGTGAAGCCTCTAAACGTGCCTGCTTCTGATCGTCAGTCAAGTGATGTGGCACAAGACGAGAACACGTTTCCCTCTTCTCTAACTTCTGGGTAACGATTTGTCGCACGGATTCACGGTTAATCTGCAGTTCATCCGCTATCATGCGCACAGTTAACTGCTGATCGTTCGTGATTAATGTCTTCACCTTCTCAATGCTTTCGTCACTGACGGCGGTCGCCGGTCTTCCGCTACGGGGGTTGTCAGAAACACTTTCCCGACCTCCTCGAAAACGGGCGAACCACTCGTACACACATTTCAAGGACAGTGCTTGATATTCATAAACAGGTACCAGCATCGCGTGCGCTTCTTTCGGTGTCTTGCCAAGCTTAAAACAAAACTGTACATTGATCTGTTGGTCGTTCATATTCCTGTTCGCAGTTCAGAACCAACGCACTAAACAAGCAACGTTGGGAGCAGGTGGTCAAAACCTGCTGGTACGCAAGTAAAGCGTTGCGTGTCGCCAGTATTGACGGATCGACCGTTCTGACTTCATTCACCGAACTTTATTCTCACAGGTTGTATTTAGCCATGAAGTCGGACAAGATACCGAAGAAGGCCGTAGTAGGAGTGTCGGTGTTAGATGTAGTGAGAGCGGGAGGGTTCACACGCGTCAAGAAGGCTGGGGTCGACCCCGGTGAACGACCGTCAGGGAGGAACGTTTCGGGATTTAAGCACTCCGCGGGGTCGCACCATCCAGAGAGATGTCACGTCAGCTGGGGATACCTGTGTCTGTCAGTACGACCTTAGCATTGCAGAATACTTCTGCCAGGAACGGGTAGCATGGCAGTCTCCGGATTAGCGACGAGTGGTATTTGGCGACAAATTGTGGTTCTCTATGGATACAGTCTTCCACCGCATTCTAGTCTGAAGACGTCCTGGCCTGCATAGTTATCCACTCTTCATTGTAGAACGGTACACCACCTCAACGAGAGGTGTGGTGTAGGGTGCTATTTCCTGTGATTCCCGCTCCCCAATGGTGGTGAATAAAAGACCCTAACGGCGCGGTGATATGTCCGGGATATTCTGTGACTATGTATTCTTCCCTTCCAGGTGCAGGTCGACAACCCCATTTTCCATCAGGACAATGCCCGGCCTTATACAACCTGAATTCGTGATGTCAGCACGCTTCCTTGACCAGCAAGGTCTGCAGACCTCTCGTCCATTGAGACATGTGGGACCAGATGGGACGGCACATCGGTCAATGTTAATTACAGCAGATTTAGGGAGGGGTGGGGTAGGGGAGGGGGATCATTTGCGCCAGTTGTGGGAGGATCTTCCTCAGGAGAACATCCAATATCCAACATCCGTATGCCTCCATGCCCAACCGTAGCGCCGCCTTTCTCCGAGCTACGAATGGTTGAACTTCGTACTAAGTTCATCTAGCAAGTATTTGCTACCCTGGAATGAATGCTTGGCCTGGTGCGGTATTTTGATGTTTTCTTTATACTACCATGTCCTGAGCCTGTGCCCACTTATTTGCCCCTGTGATGGCCCCTTCATGGCGCACTTTTTGACATGAATATGTCTAATTGCTGGGGTAATCTGAAATTAGCGATACAAAATGTGTGACGCGATGTTACGTAGCAACCGTGCAGGCTGTGATGTGAAGTATTGATTGATGGCCATTGTGAAGAGATACATCACAGTGGCCGATGTTCAAAACCTGGCAAATGAGCTTGTTCTTAAAACTGCAAGTCATGCCTCTGCATACTGTGCGTCCCGTGGCTAGCGATCACAAACTTGTCAAGTAGTACAGATGACCAAGGCGCCTTGCAAAACTACTGTCATTATATAGTTGTGTAAAGCAGAAAACTTGTTTTCCCCTTTAGCATAACATACGGGGAATTTAGCCCATCGAGATTGCTTGTAAACAATGGTTATGTAGACCAAATGTATCGACGAAATGTCACTGTAATATTTGTCCTAAATGGAACATTATAATTGCTTTTACACCAATAAAGTGAAAAATCCACGGTGAATTAAGAAATACCGTCGTTACTAGAGAAATATGTATACGTACTTACGGGCCGTAGACAGGACTCCTTGTATTGCTCTGCTCATGCCGTCTTTTGTTTGTTTCTTGGGGTCCAGGGCTTGCACCGACGAATGGGAGTGCTATGTCTGTGATTTGTCATTATCTTTGTCCATATGACTAGCGCGGGCAGTTCAAACAGCAAAATAGCATGATCCCTGGATCAATAAATATATTACTTGTTTGTTGAAAGGAAAATAGCATGATTCCTGGACCAATAAATATATCATTTAATGAAAGAGTAAGGCCCAAAAACGAATGAGCAACATGAAAACAACAAGAACAACACCTAATTAATTCGAACAATTTCAGCGAGCAAAGACATCACACACGAAAGTGTTAAACAAACAGAACATACACAAGAGCTGCGACGTAGCAGAAAAAATAGTTGTAAGGTAGCAAAGTATGTATCCATATTATTCCCTGCAAGTAAAATATTTCGTACTATTTCTTAATTTATCGCAGATTTTACACTTTATTTGAGTAAAATGAATTATTATATTCCATTTGGGACAAATATTACAGTGACATTTCGTCGATACCTTTCGTCTACATAACCTAAACAATTTCTGAACATGTTAGATGGATACGAAATAGGCAGGATTAATTCAAATTAGCTTTTATATTACTTGTACCAGTATAGAAGATTTAAAGAGATGTCCGTTCGAAATATTGCTATAATTTATGACCAGTTTAATTGCCTCGTAGGAACTATTTAGTTATAATCCGAAAATTACCAACGGTTATTTTAAGGGTAATGTAGAGTGTAACAAATTACACCAAACATATTGCCAGTGCCCAAACGTGTTTTAATGTGGAAGAGAAAAAATAAGGATGTTTTATGGGATGCAAGTTAATTGCCAAAGCAGTAGATTAAAGGTCTTGCATTTGTTGGAGCTTCTGGAGCTTGTTTCTGCATCCAGTGAAAATGTGCAAAAAGTGGAATTCAACGAAGGGGAGGTGTTTCCATTTCAGTTGATGTAGAGAGGAACCTCGATATCTCGGGAGCTAAATTTTATTTTGAGTCGTCGAAATTTCGAGATAAAGAAAATGCCGTTTTTTGAGCATGTTTAGCACATAATTGAATCATATGTATCTACGCGCTTATACTGAATACAGTATTTCTTACAGTATTTAAAAATATACAAACAAGCTCGTATTTTACGGCATCGCTTTAATTATAACCCTTATTATAGTAACTTTTTTGTCCGCCTCTGTGGTGTAGTGGTTAGCGTGATTAGCTGCCACCCCCGGAGGACCGGTTTCGATTCCCGGCTCTGCCACAAAATTTGAAAAGTGGTACGAGGGTTGGAACGGGGTCCACTCAGCCTCAGGAGGTCAACTGAGTAGAAGTGGGTTCGATTCCCACCTCAGCCATCCTGGAAGTGGTTTTCCGTGGTTTCCCACTTCTCCTCCAGGCGAATGCCGGGATGGTACCTAACTTAAGGCCACGGCCGTTTCCTTCCCTCTTCCTTGCCTATCCCTTCCAATCTTCCCATCCCTCCGCAAGACCCCTGTTCAGCATAGCAGGTGAGGCCGCCTGGGCGAGGTACTGGTCATCCTCCCCAGTTGTATCCCCCGACCAAGAGTCTGACGCTCCAGGACACTGCCCTTGAGGCGGTAGAGGTGGGATCCCTCGCTGAGTCCGAGGGAAAAACCGAACCTGGAGGGTAAACAGATGACGATGATGATTATAGTAACTTTTTAGAAGACAGAATACAGTACATACAGTAGTGAAACAAGAAATACACCTCTGTTAACAGCTTTGGAAAAATGAAATGGCGTATGGCTTTTAGTGCCGAGAGTGTCCGAGGACATGTTCGGCTCGCCAGGTGCAGGTCTTTTGATTTGACTCCCGTGGGCGACCTGCACGTCATGATGAGGATGAAATTATGATGAAGAGGACACATGCACCCAGCCCCCGTTCCAGCGAAATTAACCAGTGATGGTTAAAATTCCCGACCCTGCTGGGAATCGAACCCGGGACCCCTGTGACCAAAGGCCAGCACTCCCATTTAGCCATGGAGCCGGACAACAGCTTTGGAAAAAATCTGTTAATCTCTTCCCTGTTTTTGACTGTTAACCTTCTTTTCTTCCACATACTTTTCAAAAACATTTATTGCTGTGAAAAACACTGTCATATACGAGTACTGACTGTGTATGTAGATTCGAAGAATAGCCACTGCACTTAACCTAGTTCCAACTGTTCTCGTTGGGAATAATAATAAAAATAATAATAATAATCATCATCATCATCTTCTTTTTCTTCTTCTTCTCCTTCAGCGACGCTTCGCCTATTTTCCGATCACTAGAAGTTTTAGTTTTTCGGTTCCCGTCATATTAACTCCCAGCTTCACTGTAACCCTTTCTTCACTTCTTAACTGTTCCTCACAAACCACAAATGGTGTAGTGCACAGTTAATGTTGCAAAAAATTCGAGTTACAGAGCATTTTTTGCTGAAGAGATTTTGGGAAACGTTTGCTTGGAGAAATCGAGAAATTCGTGTAACCGAATACACGTGAAGAATAAGGCAAACGGCCGGGAAATTGTAGTTACTTCTACATACTGAAATACTGAAATACTGAAATATATTTCCATTCCAGTTGATGTAGTTTTGGTCTGTCTGAAATAACATAACTTACGCTCCAGTGAACTCCAATTCTAAACTAGTTAGCGTGTCATGAAATGATTTTGGTGCTGCCTTGCTGTGCCGAAGGATGGACACTTGATGCTTCGGAACAGACTGTCGGCCTTTGAAATGTGGATGCACCGCAGAATGCTCAATATCTCATGGGTAGACCACTTCAACAATGAGAAAGTACTCCATCGTGCTGAGAAATCATAATCAATCAATCAATCAATCAATCAATCAATCAATCAATCAGTCAATTTTTTATTTGTTATGCCCAACTAAGGATTGCGTGTGAACTTATTTAACACAACGTTCCTTCTTGTCTTCCCAAAATCTCTTCATCCTTTCGCTGTGCTTCTTTTTGCGTTCTTCCGTCCATCCTGTAGCTTATCTTTTAGGTTGATCAGCAAATTTGTGTTTGTTTGAGATTTCTGAATTGTTTTCTACCGTGCAAGATTTCTTCGTTAATACAAATTATCTGAAGATATTTGTTTATTTCTGTAAGCCAGTTGTGATTTTTTTAGAGATACTGTGAGATTTAATATTTTCTTTGTTAGTCTATTGTTATCCATCCTGATCAGGTGACCATAGAATTTCAATATTTTTTCTAATGCTGTCTGTGAATTTTTATGTTACTTGATAGATTTCCTGTGATTTCCTTTTCATCCAAATACTATTTTGGCATTTAGCCTAGATTCTAGAATTGTCCTCTCTTGTTTTTCGATGGATTTTATTTGTGATCTGCTACCAATTATCAGAGTTTCTGATGCAGAAAGGGCTTCTGGTTTGACGACTGTGTTGTAGTGTAGTAATTTTGCGTTTTGGGATATCGATTTCTTTTTCGTGTCTGCTCCAGACAATTTTGTATGCTTTTTGTAATTTTGTAATTCTTTCTTTGTTTGCTTGCTGATTTATCCCGTTTAGTTGTATAGTTTCACCCAAGCATTTGAATTAATCTACTTGGGAGATTTTCCCATATCTAGTGATTAGAGTATGGTTGTTAAATCCTGATTTTGTACCTTCCATGTATTTGTCTTTTCATATGAAATTGGCAGACATGCTCCTGCCGCTATTTCATGAACTCAATCAACTAATCATCACTAATCTGGATTTAAGGCTGTCGCCCAGGTGGCAGATTCCCTATCAATTATTTACCTAGTCTTTTCTTAAATATTTTCATATTTTAAATATTGTTGAACATTTCCGTTGATAAATTATTCCAATCCCTTGCACCTCGTCCTATAAATGAATATTTGCCACAATATGTCCTCTTTATTTTCATATTATGATCTTTCCTACTTCTAAAAGCTCCGCTCTAGCTTATTCGTGTACTAATGCCACTCTACGCCAACTCTCCACTGGCAACTCGGAACATACCACTTAGCCGAACAGCTCTTCTCCTTATTCCCAAGTGTTCCCAGCCCAAAGTTTGCAACATTTTCATAACACTGTATATCACCCATAACAAATCGTGCTGCTTTCCTTTGAATCCTGTCCCATTCTCATATTAAGTAGTTCTGGTGTGGGTCCCCATCCCCTCGAACCATATGCCTTTTTTTTTTTTTGTGGACATTCTGCTTTACATCGCACCGACACAGATAGGTATTATGGCGACGGTGGGATGGGAAAGAGCTAGGAGTTGGAAGGAAGCGGCCGTGGCCTTAATTAAGGTACAGCCCCAGCATTTGCAAGGTGTAAAAATTGGAAACCATAGAAAACTTTCTTCAGGACTGTCGGCAGTGGGGTTCGAACCCACTCTCTCCCAAATGCAAACTCACTGCTGCGCGACCCTAACCGCAGGGCCATTTGCTCGGTGAAAAACCATATTCTAATAGGGGTCTTACCAGAGACATATACAGCAAGGGTATGTTCCAACTTATTATACAGAGTGTTTCATAATTAATAGCGCAAACTGAAACAGCTGCAAGTACACGATGTCAAGAAGAAATCTTAGTAAACTTGGGTCCGCAAACGAGCCGTTTGCCGGATAATTTAGAATTTGTGGTTATCAGACATCACTGACTTGATTGTGTATAAACGTCATCCTAGTTCGGAAAAGACACCAATACAACGTAAAGAAAAATTATTGGATACTTTGGTAGAAGTGCAGTTGTTTTTAATGACCGAGAAAACAGTCTTTACAGTTACATATTACAATGGCAGTGCAGTGTACTTACTCGTAGTTAAAGGGAGTGTAACTGTAACATACTAAATAAGACAAACAGTCTTGTTCGTTAAAAACAACTGCACTTTTCTTAATGTTGTATTGGTACCTTATCTTAACTAGGATGACGCTTAACCTACACATAATCAAGTCAATGGTGGCTAATAACCACAAATTCTAAATGATCTCGCTAACGGGTCGTTTGCGCACCCATGTTTACTAAGAATTTTTGTTTCTAGTATCGTGTACTTACAGGTGTTTCAATTTGCGCTATTAATTATGACACGCTCTGTATAATCATATTGTACTTCACGTTCACATATCAACCATTAATAAATAAATATTTAAAACAATCTTCGCTATTACTAACGTCTTCCTCTTACGTATAATGAGGAAGGGCCTATTGGCAAATTTAACGCCAGGAAAGTTTGTGAAGTCATCCAACATAGTTCATGAACAACGACGCAGACTTACCGTAACAACCCTTGACGGATTTAAGAGCGCTGGGGTAAGCCAAGCTCTTTCCTCATCTACAAAAATATCCGATCCAAACCGTTGGATGTTTATGAAACCCTCGAGGGTTACAGCTGTATCGACCGACGTGAACCCCATCCGCTCGACCTCCAAGCTGTTTAGAATCATGCAGGTTAATTCTGAAACTTTGTCGTGTTCCACAACAAACAGAGCTCGCTCCCTCATAAACCCATGACCCGACGACCCTTATATAATTTAGGGCATAATTGTGAGGTGTTGCGTATAATAAAAGGACCTAAAATCGGAAAAAGAAACCGTAAGAAGGATTAAAACTTAGAGAGATATGCTATTATTACTTTTGTATTCGTAATCAGCGTAGTCTGTGCTACTTAAATACCTTAAACTTTCTTACAGTTTCTAAGGAAGGTTAACATCTGGAAAACTGAGTACTGTCTCGAAATTCCACTTTATGAGCTAAACATACAACTTACTGTTGTACCCGTTGTTAATGGGTAGCTTGTACAATTGCAACTGTTCTGCCATCTAGCGGATATACGTGGCAGAGATACACACAGAGCACGGCCGACTGGATCCCTCGCTGCGCTCAAATGCTAGCTAGAGCGACGCATCAAGCGGGTCGTGCACAGATCAGTTAACGGCAGTCTGTCAGTGTAATGTTATTGCTGATTACTTTTAGAGGCTTTGGAATGTGTGTTTTAACAAGTAAAGCGTTAATTTCCTCAAGAAACGCTACATTTAAAAATATGACCTTTCGTGTAGAAAACGGAATTTTAGGTGATTTTATTTCGTGAAAGGACTAACCATTAACCCTTATTTTGGTCTTTAGCGGATTAAACATGCGCAAATTAAGTAAATACCTACATATTGAAATGAAATGGCGTATGGCTTTTAGTGCCGGGAGTGTCCGAGGACATGTTCGATTCGCCAGGTGCAGGTCTTTTGATTTGACGCACGTAGGCGACCTGCGCTTCTTGGTGAGTATGAAATGATGATGGAGACAACACATACACCCAGTTCCCTCTCCAGGGAAATCAACCAATAATGCTTAAAATTCCCGATCTAGCCGGGAATCGAACCCGGGGCCCCTGTGTCCAAAGGCCAGTATGCTAACATTTAGCTATGGAGCCGGACTCCTACATATTGATTATTGAAAAATAAAAATACGTCTGCGTTTGAATTGAATATCTCAGGTAAGCCTATATCCATACCAAATTTCAGCTCACCGGGCGAGTTGGCCGTGCGGTTAGAGGCGCGCAGCTGTGAGCTTGGATCCGGGAGATAGTGGGTTCGAGCCCCACTGTCGGTAGCCCTGAATATGGTTTTCCGTGGTTACCCGTTTTCACACGAGGCAAATTCCGGGGCTGTACCTTACTTAAGGCCTCGTACGCTTCCTTCCCACTCCTATCTGTGTCGGTGCGACGTAAAGCCATTTGTAAAAAAAAAATCAGCTCAATTGTTACAGTAGTATAGGGCCGGGCTGAGTGGCGCAGACGGTTAAGGCGCTGGCCTTCTGACCCCAACTTGGCAGGTTCGATCCTGGCTCAGTCCGGTGGTATTTGAAGGTGCTCAGATACGTCAGCCTCGTGTCGGTAGATTTACTGGCACGTAAAAGAACTCCTGCGGGACTAAATTCCGGCACCTCGGCGTCTCCGAAAACCGTAAAAGAGTAGTTAGTGGGACGTAAAACAAATAACATTATTATTATTATTATTACAGTAGTATAGGCGTGATTGAACGAGAAAATAGACTACAGACACCCATCTCATTTTAAGCTATTACACAAATTTGCATATAATTTCGCAAACAATAAATTTGTATGTTAATATGTTTTCGATAATATTAATAATAATAATAATAATAATAATAATAATAATAATAATAATAATAATAATAATAATAATGGCGTGTAGCCTCCAGAGAGGTCTGGTGTAGGTCTTTCTCCTATAACCCAACGAGAAGAACGTGGGTTCCAAATCCTATTAGAAAGATGACAAATTAAGGAATATCCTTAATTGCACGAGAGGTACATGGAATAGGGTTTTACGCAGCTTACAACGGAAATGAATACTGGGTTGATACCTGGATACAGCCTTCCAGCCCTCATAGTAGCAAAGTAGCTCTCTTTGTAGAGCAGTGGTAGAGCATCAGTACAAACACGACAGAGATAGCCGAATTTTTCTAAGACGTCCATTCGACGCTCCATGTAGTACGGTGTCAGAATGAAAAAAAAAAAAAAAAAGTCTGGTGACGCATTTGGTGTTTCGTAGAAAACATCAAAACTCAGCCAAAGATCATCCATCAGAGATTCTGGTGTACCCTGCCACCTGGTACAGCAAAGCGCAACCTCCAAATTGGCGCGCTGGCAGCCTAAATAGCGTCAAATAAAATATCGGCTACATGGTAGCTGAAGCCATATTATTTACTTATTTTTGTAGAGGTTTAACGTCGCACACATCGGAGGTTTTCGGCGACGTCAAGTGGCCGTGGCCTTCATTAAGGTACAGTCCCAGCACTTGCCTTGTGTAAAAATGGAAAACCGCGGAAAACCATCTTTAGGGCTGTCGACGGCGGGATTCGAACTCACCATCTCCCACATGCAAGCTCACACCTACGCGACCCTAAACGGCCAACTCGCTTGGTAAATTATTATTATTAATATTATTGTTATTGTTATTATAATCAGTATGGATAATGGAAGCCTTTGCATACCCCGTCGTCAAAAGACTTATTCAGAAACTGCTCATTATATTCGTCGTAAATCCGGGAATCGAATCCGAGTCAACCTGGTGGTAGGGTATAAGGCTAGTCTATAGCGTCCACGCTCTGAAGGTAACCTCCTCCGATGCACAGGGCCATACAGAATACTTGTTGAAAGGTCAAAATACAGAAGTTAATGTTAGAAACATGTGACCGGAAGCGGCAGGTTCTTGCACAAAGCTTGAAGTGACTTGACATCAGACAAGAAAGAACCTGACACCTGGCAATCGTAACTTCTGTTTGATGTGAATAGAATTCAAAGGAGGTGCAGGAAGTTGGGAGAGGACAAACAACGCGCCTTCCGTGAGCTTTTTGATCAGCCCACGCAGGAAGAATCTGCAGATTGCTTGCTTCTTCCGTCGTCACTGAAATCGTGCAAAAGGCTTGGAAAATTCGGACGGTTTCCTTTTCAGTGTGAGTGAAGTCTTCCTAACTGAGCCAAATTAGAAATGCAAACGATGTGACGTACACAGTAGACTACTTGGAGATGGAGTAGAAAACCGCTAAACAGTCAACTTATTTTTATAGTCATAAAAATGCGAGTACGAAATTTAAATATTCTACGGAATATATGTATAGCTTCCTACATAATGGATCAGTGCGGGGAGGAGGGAAATATTGATTTTTAAGACTGACTATTCAATCGCAATTATCCGGTACTTGCCGACTTCCAGTACTATTATTTCGGAGGAATGTAAACTCATCCGAAGGAAAATAATAATTAGAATATGACATGCAAACCCGTCCGGATGCAAAAAAGAACTCCAGACATTTTCCTTCCCATTTTTTCAGGCTTAGGACTCGCAGCTTGTATATGCGTTTTGGGAATGAAATAGTAATAATTGTCTCCAAACACTGTACATATTTCGGTTAATACTGGAGAGACCTTGAGTTATCAGTTCATCCGTCACTATATTTGCCAGTTCACTGAGTTTTTCTGCACCTCCATTCATTTTCCTTTACCACGCTACCATCCTGGGGATGATCCACCAGTTCCAGTTTCGTATCCACAACCTGGCATTCAATCCTCTTTGATTTTTTTCTACTGATATCACATTGCATCGGCTACCGCGCTGTCGCCGTTCCGATTGTGCTACCATCTAGCGGCGAAGTTTAAGTTTTAATGTTTGGTTTATATTATTATTATTATTATTATTATTATTATTATTATTATTATTATTATTATTATTATTATTATTATTACGTAATAACATCCTTCATAAACTTAGTGGGACAAATGCTGTTCCGCTCCGAACAACAGCTCTTGCCTTAGTACAGACAGTTTGGGCCGATGACTTAGATGTTAGGCCCGTTTAAGCAATAAGCAACAGTACAGCCAGTTCCAAAATATTGCAGTCCTGAATGGATCAACAGTGCACATATAGGAGAAGTTGATGTCCAGCTGAATGGTTCTACGAGGACGGTATTTGCTACTCTCAAATCCACGACGCTTAAATGGCTACCACTATTGAGCAACATCCATCCTCATCACCTTCTGAGGTCAAGTGCACTGAAGAAGGAATGATTAAAATGCACTGCAAAGCAAATTAAGTTTTACCGATTCTTCAGTACTGCGAGCTACAGAAGCAAGAAAGATTAAAGTCTCAACATCCCTAATGGAGAACTAGGGTAAGAGGCTAGTTGAATCCCAGTACAACACGGATGAAACCTGGCGGGAAGATTGGGCTGCATCAAATCCTGACCATCTACGGTTGATCTCCGACCTGGATCCAGCTTGCTAAGAAGGATCTGGGCTTCACCGAATCGTGTCCGGACCGGTCCTGGAAGTTGCAGCTTCCAGCTCCGCAAGCACGGAAATATTTCCAGCGCTCAGTGCAGTACAGTGTCGCGGCGCAGACAGTTTACCATGTAGCTGTGGCTTTCCCGCTTCGAAGCTTACATGGATGATATCAAGGGGTAGTGAGTGAACTGGCTAAATTACTCTGGACATTATAAACTGCACTGAGATTTACCATCCACTCATCATTATGTTCGATTATTATTATTATTATTATTATTATTATTATTATTATTATTATTATTATTATTTAGTGAACAGTTTTATCATTCATTTTTTTATTCCAGTTCCCTCTATATACCATACGATTAATATAATAATAATAACAATAATAATAATAATAATAATAATAATACACGTGGGCGATTCTGTTTGTAACAGGTGACCATGGATAAATTTAAAATCAATCTTTGTACTCCACCATCTAGAACGAAGGAGTGTAGAAAGAGGCTGTTTTACGTACTGCCGTGAGTCAGCATGCGGATGGCAGATGTGGCCGTCATGTGGTCTACATTCGCCCTCTCTGTTTTATTGAAAGAAACATTGAAGTCGTAAATCTCTTACTATTTTAGAATAGTTAATGCTGTATTTGTGCTGTTACGCCATACCACTTTACTGGATGGAAGGATAGTACTAACCGTTTGTCCTTGCTTCATTCAGAGGATTGTAACTAAGTGGTTATAAACCTCGTGTAATAGCAACTCTAAACACAAGGTATTTCAAAACCGGTAACTGAAAGGCATTTGAGCTAACATCAGCGCATTTAACACTTCAGCAAACTGAGACAAGAATTCACGTACGGTACGAGGGTAGTTTCGTAAATCACGGTGTCTTACATCATACGGTTTGCGAGAGTTACTGTATGACGATTCTGTAATGATTAAGAGGGTCTCCCACGGGGCGGTATTATTGGGCCTTCAAGTTTTCTTTTATATATATATATATATATGAATGATATGAGTAAAGAACTGAAAGCACAGAAAAGGCTTTTTGCGGACGTTGTTATACTGTATAGAGTAGTAAATAAGTTCAAGGGTCCGCCTCTGTGGTGAAGTGGTTAGTGTGATTAACTGCCACCCCCGGAGGACCGGGTTCGATTCCCGGCTCTGCCACGAAATTTGAAAAGTGATACGAGGGCTGGAACGGGGTCCACTCAGCCTCGGGAGGTCAGCTGAGTAGAGGTGGGTTCGATTCCCACCTCAGCCATCCTGGAAGTGGTTTTCCGTGGTTTCCCACTTCTCCTCCAGGCAAATGCCGGGATTGTACCTAACTTAAGGCCACGGCCGCTTCCTTCCCTCTTCCTTGTCCATCCCTTACAATCTTCCCATCCCCCCGCAAGGCCCCTGTTCAGCATAGCAGGCGAGGCCGCCTGGGCGAGGTACTGGTCATCCTCCCCAGTTGTATCCCCCGACCCAGTGTCTGAAACTCCAGGATACTGCCCTTGAGGCGGTAGAGGTTGGATCCCTCGCTGAGTCCGAGGGAAAAACTGACCCTGGAGGGTAAACAGATTAAGAAGAAGAAAAAATAAGTTAAAGGATTGATTGGGTTTACAAAAAAGACCTAGACAATGTTGACAATGGTACCACAGTGAACGGAATTAAAATTCTGGTTCATCAAAAGGAAAAGTCGTCTGAGTTTTAATTACTACGCTGATGGAGTGATGGTACCTCATGGGGTCACTTTAAGTATCTAGGTGTTAATATAAGGAATGATCTTCATTGGGGTAATTACATTAATGAGACTTTAAAGAAAGGTTACATATCTCTCCCCATGGTTATGAGTTATGAGGATACTTAAGGGCTGAAGTAAGAAACTGTTTGGATCGGATAATTTTGTAGATGAGGAAAGAGCTTGGTTTACCCCTGTGCTCTTAAATCCGTCAAGGTTTGTTATGGTAACTCTGCGCTGTTATTCATGAACTATGTTGGACGACTTTTCAAACTTTCCTGGCGTTAAATTTGCCAATAGACCCTACCTCAATATGCGCATATAGTTTTAAATATTTATTTACTTATTAATGGTTGATATGTGAACATGAATATAATGTGATTATACGGGGTGTGTAATTAAAAGCACAATAGTAGGAGCACAAAGGTCTTAGGAAAAATGGCCGAGTTACATCTGAAAATGAATGTACATTGCACTTACTCGTAGTTCAAGCAAATGTAACTGTAACATACGCAGTAAGACTGTTTTCTTGCTCATTAAGAACATTTGCAGCTCTACCAAAGTATCTAATAACTTTCCTGTACTGGTACCTTTTCCTAACTGGATGACGTTTACACACAATCAAGTCAGTGCTGGCTGGTAACCACCAATTCTAAATTATCCTGCAAATGTTTGCGGAACCATGTTTACTAAGACTTTTTTGCTTCCAGTATCGTGTACTTACAGCTGTTTAATTTTGCGCTATTAATTATGATACACCCTGTATAATAAGTTGGAACACATCCTTGCCTACTTTCTCTGAACAAAATATGCGTGAACACCGAATGACCTGCTTGACCGCCT
This sequence comes from Anabrus simplex, assembly GCF_040414725.1. Classification (NCBI taxonomy): domain Eukaryota; kingdom Metazoa; phylum Arthropoda; class Insecta; order Orthoptera; family Tettigoniidae; genus Anabrus; species Anabrus simplex. The sequence goes on along the minus strand of NC_090272.1, from coordinate 73,722,887 downwards.
GCGCGGCCTGCTTTTGGCGGTAGGACCTCACAACCTTCAGGCAGACCCTGTGGATACTTCTTGGGCTATTTTGCGGCTTTCTCCTTTTGCGATTGTGTATTTATTTAGCTTGGAGACGGAAGTAGTTTGTGGTTGCTGCACTATAAGCGAACGTTCGTTTTTATTCGTTACGACCAGGAATGTTTTCAGTATTTTGAATTCACAATGGACCTTGAGAGATTTGAATTACGTATTCACCGTAGGGTTGTTTAACAAAAAGGGTAGTGTTGCATACACCCGAAAAACAAATGCGTATACATTTCTAGGCGTTCGCATTCCAGCAGAAACGTAGTCCATAACATGATAATCTAAAGAAAACTGGGGCGTTTTTCGACAAGAAATTACGGTTTAAATACTGAATTCCTAAAGAGAAGTAGTTTGACAAAATCCTTACGAAATTTGAACGTTCTCCTGCGTAATCTATGCAGTGCATGGCATAGCAGAGAGGAGTAAATCCGTCTCATCTTCGAACCGCTACGGATCTTTCAAAGCCAAAATCGGAGGCGCCTACAACGCATACTAGCGGAGATGTCCGGCTTCTTAATAATAATATTTTATTAATGGTAATACCATTAATGTTGGCTGAATTGTTAGCGTAGTGGCCTTAGATTTAGAGCGCCCTGGGATCGATTCCCGCCTGGGTCGGGGATTTTAATCATATGCCACACAAACAACACTGTCCTCCACATTACAGGTGCCGGGTCTGCCTTACAAGGTCTACACGAGGTTAGCAATCAAAAGTAAACTCAACCAAACCAAAACCCATGGCGCAACAGTCCCGAAAGACCACAGTCACCGAGCGACCGCTGCTCAGACCGAAGGCCTGCAAATTACGAGGTGTCGTGTGGTGAGCACGACGAATCCTCTCGGCCGGTATTCTTGGCTGTCTAGACCAGGGCCACTATCTCACCGTCAGATAGCTCCTCAATTGTAATCACGTGAACTGAGTGAATCTCGAACCAGCCTTCGGATTTAGGTCAAAATCCCAGACCTGGCCGGGAATCGAACTCGGCGCTTCCGGGTAATAGGCAAGCACGCTACTCCTACAGCGCGGGCCGGCTGGGCTAACAATAGTCTCTCGAAAATAATAATAATAATAATAATAATAATAATAATAATAATAATAATAATAATAATAATAATAATAAATAAAAAATAAATAAAAAATAATAAAATAATAATAATAAAATTATATTATTATTATTATTATTATTATTATTATTATTATTATTATTATTATTATTATTATTATTATTATTATTATTATTATTGGAGATTACAGCTCTTCCAACATATCATATATGAAGCAAGAAAACATAACAATTATACTATTTATTTATTTATGTGTTTATTTGTTTTTTTGTTTTTTCGTTCATGCCGTCCGGCTCTCAGCTGATAATTTCGATGGCTGTGAAGCAGACCTTGTTAATATTCACACGGTGCTTGGGAAGAAGAAAGATTGGCTTATTGTAAAAACTAAATGCCGTATTATAATTACAGCAATGAGGGCAGTAATAGAGATTAACAGTGGAAAGAAATGAAAAACTGTCGTAGGTGTCCTAAGAAAACAGTATATACTGTAGTGAAGGGAAATAAAACCAAACCAAACCCCATGGTGCAACAGCCCCGAAGGTTTATTGCCTACCAAGCGACCGCTGCTCAGCCCGAAGGCTTATAGATTACGAGGTGTCGTGTGGTCAGCACGACGGATCCTCTCGGCCGTTATTCTTGGCTTTCTAGACCGGGGCCGCTACCTCACCATCAGATAGCTCCTCAGTTGTAATCACGTAGGCTGAGTGGACATCGAACCAGTCCTCAGAGGTAGGAAAAAATCCGTGATCTGGCCGGGAATCGAACCCGGAGCCTCCGGGTAAGAGGCAGGCACGCTACCCCTACACCGCGGGGTCGGGCGAGAAAAATGCAAAAGAGAAGGCTGCACAGCAAAGTGGAAGCATTGCCAGAGTCGGCTAGGATTCATTAGTTGTCATGTCATGTTACAAGTCGTCTTTTTCTGGACAAACGCAATATTAAGGGTGTAGTTTCACGTGGCCGCTGATACAGTGATAATATATGCAGGAATTCCAGTTTTACGTGGAATCCGAACCACTGGGATGTGATTTTTCGTTTCAAATATTTCCCCCACAGCGACCTTTGTGAGGAACCAGTGACTGTACCACTCAGCTAGACTGTTTGACGGCTGCCTAGAGACAGAGTGAGGACTGAACTACGTCTCATTATAACAATGAAGCGAGCAAGTTAGTTGGCTATGAGGGAGTCACTGCATTGAAGAGAAGTGGGTTCGAACCCCACTGTCTGCAGCCCTGAATATATTTTCCGTGGTTTATCCATTTTTACACCATGCAAATACTACTTTAATTAAGCCACGAACGCTTCCATCCCACTTCTAGCCCTGTCCTATACCGTCTTCGCCAAAAGACCTGTCTGCGTCGGTGCGACACAAAACAGATAGTAAAAAAATGCAGGATGGTCGAAAATGTAGTGAGCCGAGTATATGAACGTTAGAGGGTTGGTCATACTGATAAATAATTTGAAACAATCATCTCGCACCGTTGTCATTTTATCGGTGCTGAAGTTAGCGAATTGGATCGCTTCATGGGAGAATTCAAATGGGATTTGCGGAGCGTGTTGCTCTATCTGCTTGTGGCTTAAGACCGCCGTAAGAGGACCAGTCGAAGAAGAAAACTTCGCGGGTTGAGTGTTTTGAACACAGACTTCTGAAATGACAGGATCGAATCATAGCAAGTACGCTACGGTGCCACCGGTTGAAACCCACGATGTTTTTTTGTCTGATGATGATTTCTCGACATTGAACTCAAGCCAGCAGGTGATAAAGTAACAGTGGCGCGAGATATCGATTTTAGAAATTATTTATCACTATGACCACCCCCCTAACGCTAATTTGTCCGCTTCATGTTGTTTCCGACCACTCTGTATACAGAGTGTCACAGGATAAATGATCAATATTCAGGTATATAACAGGAACGACCATTTGGAGCAAAAAACTTGATATGGACTTAATTATGACCTGTTCCAAACGGTTTCCGAGACAATAATAATTTCATGTGGCCGTTTCTAGCCGGGTGCAACCCTTGTAGGACAGACCTTCCGATGAGGGTGGGCGGCATCTGCCATGTGAAGGTAACTACGTGTTATTGTGGTAGAGGATAGTGTTATACGTAGTGTGTGAATTGCGGGGATGTTGTGGACAGCACAAACACCCAGCCCCAGAGCCATTGAAATTAACTAATGAAGGTTAAAATTTCCGACCCGACCGGGAATCAAACTCGGGACCCTCTGAACCGTAGGTCAGTACACTGACCATTTAGCCATGGAGTCGGACGTTTCCTAGATAGAACACATTTAATGCACATTGGTTTCTGGACTAGTGGCGCGCACGTATGTGTCTTATCCACCCAACATCTTCGGCGTGTTATTCCATCCCAAACTACCTCGTTGTTTTCAGCCTCTTTGCTTGGGATGTCTTTCCGCCATTAAAGTAGCCTGTTGAACGCGCAGTTGTGTATCAGAGAGAAGCATCGGTTAACTGTGTTTGTATACGCATGCACAGAAATTGTGTCCCGACAAAAAAACAATCAACGCTGCCCCACTCCGGCACTATTGCTGTACATCCCCCACTATGTCCATTTCAGCCACAACAGTCTTTTAACGGGCTGTTTACCTCCAGCAGTGCGTTAAGTGAAAAAGTGAGGGGACGCCATGCTTTGTTTATATCGGGACACCATTTCTGTGCATGCGTGTACACACACTGGCTAAATTGCCACACATCTACATTAATGAATACTATGTAGATACTGTGTATGTTTACGACTTCTGTGATGGTAGCGCTCCTGCTGCTGTCGAGGAATGCACGTCGAATACCTGATCGTGGATTGTTTACCAAAGTTTTCAGCACAACCTGTGTAGGAACAGCAGCACATTGTTGAAATGGTGTAGCGTAGTCCTACCACTAGCACACGGCGAGTTTCTGCACGTATCAATGTCCCACGAACACGTGTATGGGAAACATTACATGCGGAAAACATATACCCATTTCAAAACGTCAGTGCAGTTGGGTGAGTAAGACATACGTGCGTGCCTCTACTCCAAAACCAAATGTACATTAAATATGTTTTCGGAAACCATTCCAAATGTCCATATGAAGTTCTTTGCTTCAAATGATCGCTCCTCTATTATCCCTGAACATTCGTCCTTGTACATTCTGTATATAACGATGGCAGTGCTATTACAGGTCTCTGACACAGCTATATGTTTTAATTCAGTTTCATCCCTTCAGAAGAATATCATCGTTAGGGTAACTCTTTTTGTGGTGAGAACTAATGTCATACATAGTAAATGCATTAAATATAATAACAGTGCACCAAAAAGTTAATTATAATTTGATACGAAATTAATCACCTGGAAGATTATCAGCGTGAACGCAAATAATTGGATTATACAACAAATAATCCGTCAGAGTGGTGAGATTATCCTTTTTTTTTTTCCTAACTAGATTTGAATTTGATACTGGAATCGATATGATTTGTCTGAACTGTCACACATGTAGATAATTCCATACAAATTTACAGACGTACGTATTTAACCCGGGTTTATAATTTCATTCGTGTGGCCGGGATGAGTGGGTCAGGCGGTTGAGGTGCTGTTCTTCTGAACCCAACTGGGCACTCAGTCCGGTGGCATTTGAAGGTGCTCATATACGTTAGCCTCGTGTCAGTAGATTTGGCTCGTAAAATAACTCTTGCGAGACAAAATTCTGGCACCTCGGAGTCTCTGAAAACCGTCAAAATTAGTCAGTTGGACGTACAAGCAATAACATTATTATTATTATTATTATTATTATTATTATTATTATTATTATTATTATTATTATTATTATTATTATTATTATTATTATTATTATTTCGGCTGTTTTTAGCCTGATGTAGCCCCTGTAAGGCAAATCCTCCGATGAGGTTAGGCGGCGTGGGGAAACTGTGTTAGTGCAGCGTGGAGGTTAGTGTTGTGTCTGGCGCGTGAGTTGCAAAAGTATTTGGGACAGCACAAACTCTAATCGCCGTACCAAGAGTATTGATCGCTTAAGATTAAAGTAAGTCGACGTGGCTGGAAATCGAACCTGAGGTCCCAAGGACCGAAGGCCAAAACGCTGACCACTGACCCAAAGAGCCGGACTTAACCCAGGTGCCACGAGAGGAGGACTCGCCTGTCGAAGTTGATTGGTACAATGCAGGGACTCAGTTACTTGACGTTTGGTGTTACTATACTTGTACCATTCTCCGGGCCATCTTTTGAGCAGACTAATTCGGAAGAGAGGGCATAGGCCAGGGAAAGACGCCGGTGAACGTGGCTGCGCCTACGGTGTTGTCATATGGTAGGAGAGGGGCAAGGGGGCTCGCATTTCATGCCACCTGTCAGCGCGAATTACGGCAATGCTGTCTCCAATACGGAGCTGCGATACTTATTCAGTAGATGTCTTGACCACCTGGGTGCAGTTACTATCATAGTCCGTTTAAAACAGCATTCGCAGTATGGGACTCCACTAGAGTAGAACGCAGCCGGCAAGGCGGTTTGAAGAGGGTTGCGCAGTGACATTCGCGTGCTTTTTAGTATGACGTGTTTTCCGCTGAGCCAATAGAATCATTTCAGTACGAGGTGTCTGTTTGTGCGGGTCACGAGTGAATATTTCGAGTTTTATTTGTAAGTATCATAATCAACGAGTTTAGGGAATTATTTGCGTGTGTACGATGGGTCCAGGAAGAGCAAAAAGACAAGTATTGTATCGACAGGCGAGGGAAATAGTATTTAGAGTGTATTTGTGTTTTGTAAGCATGCAGCAGCAGGCGTTCAGAGGCGGGGAAGGTGAGGAACGCCATGTTGCCACGCCTCAAAAGAAGACAGAACTTACGTGTGGTATCGGCCTGCGAACAGTACAGAGGATAAAGCAAGCTACGGAAATAAAAATAAAAATAATGCAGTGTTCAGGTCGCCAGGGAAGAACTCTAAGAGGAACAAGCCAGTGACGGACGGGCCTCGATGATTTCAATAAAAATGTTCTGCTTATAACAATATTTTATATGTTGTAATAAGTTGATGACTACTGATAAATAAAATGAATAAAATATATAAATAAAATTACTCAAAAACTTAATAAAATTAATAAGCATAATTAACCGAAATGTCCGTAGTATGGGCGCCAGAGTTCACCAGAATGGATCCCTCGAATTTAGATAAGAGCATGATAGACTTTATATCCCAGGGCGTGTACATAATGCTGCGTACTGGTACATCTGCTGCAGGCCTTACCTAACCTCCTGAAAACGACTAATTAGGTAGGAACTGCACCTAGGTTCATCAATAACACTGATTCTAAAATAGCTAACTATATTCTGAACAAATTCCGTGCATGAGCACCTCATCAACATACAACATTATACATATAATACACACATAAAATATTGCTGGAAGACTCCATATTTACAACAACAACAACAATAATAATGAAAATCGTGGGAAAACGAAAGCGAGAACTAAGCTACCATTTGTAGATGGTCCGATGAACAATGTACATGTATGAAGATAAACACCCTTCACTGTCTCTATATCAATTCGATTTACCGATTCTCATAATCGGCAGTTATCACATCACACAGATACTGTACCTTGTACTACTGTGTTCACATATTTTAACACTTGTTGTAAAGATATATACACACGTCTGTCGATCCTCAACATATAAATTTATGGAAAGTCTGAGATAGCTTTCACCAACATATAATGCTAGGCCGCCACAAGTGCTACAATACTTAATGCGCAAGCACTCTCCACAATCAGCCACTTTTCACAAACATAACACGACTACGCTCCACGAACGTTTGAAGTCCAGTCCATTGCAGCCGTGTCACTCCAGTACCGTGTATCAGCACCACTTCCTTCCCGTACAGTGCGTCAGTTGTAGTTGTAGTTGTCTTCCTTCTCGTTCCTTTACCATCACCTCTACAATCACCCTTACACTGTTCCTTACAATGTCTTTCTTACAATCTCTTGGTTGCCGCCGTATGATCAACCTTTATAGACATCAACATCCCCCTCCTCTCAGATGAGACGTCTTGATTGGTGCTTGCCCACCAATCATGAGTGAACCTCTTGTCAAGACCAAGCCCTGAACTACTTCTTCCTCCCAAGACAATAACAAACTCTCGGGAGTTTTACATGAATCACCAAATTTTCCCTGGTACAACAACAAGCTTATCTCATCAGGCTGGGATATATACATGAGTAATGGAATTCCCTGACACAAGTACATCACAACAGACACTGTGGTAGCCAGATGACTCATTCAAATTACCAGAGTTATTACAGCAATGTTTTCCCACTGATGCAAAACAAATTACTCATACCTACATATGTGGATATCTTCCAGCTTACCAATATAAATGAGAAAATATACAAATGAAATAATAATAATAATAATAATAGAAATCGAATACTGACAATAATATCTATAACTTCTACATATAATTCGGGGGTGTGATATATGTACTATCACAATGTATATAAACGGCGAATATCCTACGGCATTGAAACTGGCCCATCCATTTACCTTCCTTAATATCTCGAAAATTTCCCTCAACACTTTCTCGGGATTTGATGTTAAAAGTAATTTGGACTTTCAGGAAACATTTAAGCCCACGAAAAATATGTCATCGCTTTGGAATTAATGATATAACTGGATGAAAAAATGTTTACACTTTCGTGCTGTTATGAGTAGCCAAATTGGCATCACCGCACCTTATACTTCTGTCTCTCTCTGCGCAGTCGAAGATAGGAAACCGCCTTCCCGGCTGCGTTCTACTCTAGTACGAATACGTTAATGCATTAATTGTTTCAAATGTGCTCAAGTTATAATCGGCGAACTGTGGTGTGGTGTAGTTTCGAATCGCGATCACAAGAATTCCGGGTGGAAAAGGAAACAGGTAACTTTTGGCGACGATTTTGGCCAACTCTGAGGATGAAGGAGAAGTAACCAAGGCAACGTCACATGTGTTCGTCTTTCAGGAGGTGTGACTTGCGACGTTGCGCACTCAGAGGTCACTCCCAACTCCAATTTTTCAGGAACTAATTGAGATGTTTCTATGGTTAAACATTCTGGCTATACCAGCTTTTCCTGATCAAGGAAAACAATTAATTAACTGTAATTTAATTGCGATGAAGTGTGCACGATATAATCCCATCCCAATATATGGCATTTACAGTAACTGTCTGATCAGCGCTGACAATAACTTCAAAGGAACGGTTTTCCATACGCCCTTGCGTCTCTGATAATCATAATTAATTAATGACAGGTTATTTTGTACGTAGGTGTAGAGAATACAAATTATTATTGTTATTAGTAGTAGTATTTAGCAGGGGCTACATTGACGAAAATAAGGGTAATTCTTTCTTACAGTGGTTGGCGCGATGCCATTTGATAATGAAGTCATGAGACTGCTAACATTTCAGCCAGACTTCGCACACACGAATTACAAAGAAACTGGAGAATTCGACCCTCAGTGAGTTTACATAAACATTACGTCTGTTGCCTTGAAGGAGCCGTGTGGTTCCTCCCATCATTCCCCTCTCCCTTCATTGTCGAGCCAGTGGGACGTGTGGGCAGGCGGGGAAACAAGTACATTCCCTTCCAAGTGTGTTTCGTTCATGCTAGATATCTTCGTACTTCGTTTTATCCACCTCCCCTCACTCTTCAAATGTGTGCATGTGTTAACGCGTCTAATGGATGTGACCAATGAGAGAGAGTGTGTAAGCTGGTACAGGGCGGTTCTGAGGGCTGTACTGATTTCTTGCCTCAAATGAATATTTCTGGCCACGAGATACTAAATATTTCGAGTGTACAACTTTCAATCGCCCGCCGGTTCATGTGGCAACCAAGGCGAAAGTGACGAGATAATGACGTTTCTTCCGCTTTAGTCTTATACAGTAATCGGGAGATAGTGAGTTCGAGCCTCACTGTCGGCAACCCTGAAGATGGTTTTCCGGGGTTTCCCATTTTCACACCAGGCAAATGCCGAGGCTGTACGTTAATTAAGGCCACGCCGACTTCCTTCCACTTCCTAGGCCTTTCCTATCCCATCGACGCCATAAGACATATCTGTGTCGGTGCGACGTAAAAAAAAAAAACCGCTTTAGTCTGTTCGAAAGGTGGCCCAGAGTATAGTGTGCATCGACCATCTTCTGGATCGAATGATAAGCGCTGACATTCTGCATATGATCACTCGGTGAGACACATCGTCTCCAGAGCTAGTTTGTGTTAAAATTACTTTAATTCCAGCCAAAATAGCCATGCAAAGGGTATAGAAAAAGACTAAAAGATCATTGGTGACTAATCTCATGAATTGTTTCAATAACAGTTTCAGCACAAGTTATAAGAAATGCTTCTAGATATTATTTCATAATCTGTGGTGACATGCACGAAGGTGCTTACATTTCAAGGTACACTACTGTTCTTTACTACATTCACTCAGAGACTTTGTAAGATTTTTTCACTTGACAAGAAGATGTCTTTCGCATTTTTTCTGGCACAGATAGCACACACAGTTTTCATTCGATTGGTGGAAATAGGGATTTTCACATTATTTATGTTGGAATCCATGGACAGCTAGACGTGTGATGTAGCGTTCCGTAATTCCTGCTTGGGGCCCACCCAACTTCTATCCTGGCATCCGATGCATAGGAACTCTTCGAAAATCTCAGTCCATTTTTTCCTCCCTTTGTCGGATGTGTTCTGGCGTTTGCGTTGTAGGTGGTAGTAGTATTTAATTTTTAATGCTCTCGTGGACTGTTCGTAATGGTGCTGATTTTGATATACCAAAGGTTAGTTTTAGATATGACTGAGTCTATTGATGCGAGTTCTGACATTTTAAGGTGTTCCCATATCAGTCCAATGCCGCACGTAACTATTGGCATTATTATTGTCTAGTTTGTATTAAACACCGATGCGTATCACAATGGAAATTCTAGAAGACGAATGACGTGGTGTGCCGAATTTTTTGAAGATTGTTCTCAACACGAGGTATATCACTTCAGGTCTGAAATTAACGATGATCCTTGCATAGCTTTGAAATGAAATGGCGTATGGATTTTAGTGCCGGGAGTGTCCGAGGACATGTTCAGCTCGCCAGGTGCAGGTCTTTTGATTTGACCCCCGTAGGCGACCTGCGCGTCGTGATGAGGATGAAATGTTGATGAAGACGACACATACACCCAGCCCCCGTGTCAGATAAATTAACCAATAATGGTTAACATTCCCGACCCAGCCGGGAATCGAACCCAGGACCCTTGTGACCAAAGGTCAGCACGCTATTTAGCAATGGAGCCGGACTGCATAGCTTTGTTTACAGTATTTAAAAAAGGTGAAGACTTTTCCCGAAAATATTTTCCATAGTTGATCTAACACGTGACCAAGACAGTCACGCTACTATGTGTACGGATTTCTGGCTCTTTTTCCTGTAGAGTAGTGTTGTAGGATTGTATTTCTGAATCTACTCGAAAACGTAGGGATTTTTTTACTAAATAATGAGACAAAAACTGTGAAAAAAAATAAGAAATACGCTTGGAAGTCTATCTACTTTTGTGTAGATAAGTATGTGTGAGTTATTTCGTCTAGTAGGTCTAGTACGTGAATCCTCTCATTTTCTTCTTCCAGAAGTCTTTTGCTCTTCCAGTCAAGCTGTACAATCAGCCTTGTAATTACGTAGTGTGATAAGGAGTTCACGCAGTTTATTTTTCATCCTAGCACTTTTTTAAAACTGTTAAAAGTAATTAGTGTCTTTTAATTAAAGTGTATGCCTTTGTTGGCAGGACCTAGTGTTTACAGTGCACTATGTCTTCTGGTATAGGCTAGAGCAATTTTGTTATTTTCATATATCTGTCTCTGTCTTATCCTTGGCTTTGACAAAATGAAAGTGACTGAGGTATGAGCGATGCTAGTAATGCCATTCCTTGTGCAGCCAGTCCCTGCTATGAATGGTGTGAAAATGTTGCTCATAGGGTCGGTTGGTGTATGCATTTCAGTGGGCTTGGCAGACTGATATGTAATAGCAACTCTGCCTCGGTGAGGAAAGCAACGGGAAACTACCCCACTCCTCATTTCCCCAGTACGCCTCTTCAGTGATGCTTAGGCCATCTATGACAGCTGATGGCAGAGCTGTTGAGGATCCCACCAGCGGAATCGCTGACGGACTGAACATACATAATTAAAGTCTCAACGCAAAGAAAAATAAGGAAATAACGGGATAAACTCGAATGAAATGAGGAGCAACGACAGAAACAAAATGTTAGGGAATTGAGGCAACAAGGAAAATAATTTGAAGGCATTACCTTATATTTCTTAAAAGTTTCACTCATTGGCTGAATGGTCAGCGTTGAGACCTTCGTTTGAGAGGGTCTCGGGTTCGATTCGCCGCCAGGTCGGGGATTTTAATCGCCTCTGACGAATTCTTTTGTCCCGGAGACTGGGTGTTTGTGTTTGTCCCAACACTTTCCTCTTCATATTCACACAACACACTACACTGCCAACCACCACAGAATCACGCAATAGTAATTATATCCCTATATATAGGGTTGGCTTCAAGAACGGCAACCGGCCGTAAAACATGGCCAAATCCACATGTGCGACACAGTTCGCACTCGCGACCCCACAGGTGTGGGAAAAGTGGTAGAAAAAGAAGAAAAAAGCGCGCCTGAACATGTTCCATTTTGTTAAAATTGTCTTTGTCTCCAAATATATCAATGTCCATTGCCTACTTTCTCGTTTTTACAAAATATTATTCATAGCTGAGCACATGCGTATATACTTGAATACATATAACAAAAACTACATAAAATAAGTGCTTTCACCAGTCTATGACAAACGTACTGAGCGGTTGCGTTCTGTCGACACAGTTTAGTAGATGGTATCGTGAACAGGGTCATTCCATTTTCAGTATACCTGAAACCTCGACGACTCATTTTATATATCTACCATTTATCTTTCTTCATAGGTCTGCCACAGTCTGTGTATGCCATATCGACTGGAAACCATACGTTGGAACTAGAGTGATTTTACTTACATTAAAATTCAAGTTTATTTAAACGCCATTGCGGTGTCTATTGAGAGATCTCATATATGACGTTGGTTGCTGCTGCCGCGTTCTCTTGTACTGTATATGCAGCGTGAAAGCAGATCCTGTTTGAATAATAATAATAATAATAATAATAATAATAATAATAATAATAATAATAATAATAATAATAATAATATCATCTGTAAATTTTACTTACATGCGGTGCGTTACACTAGTGTCCAAAAGTTAAGCATAACCACTAAACGAGGCCATACTGCCTGATAGGAATGTCACACGGATTGCTGAACAAACGGAAACTGAATCACACACCGTATGTCACACAACTTGTCCAAATAAACAGTGTCAGAAAGGTTCTGGTAGCTAAGGTACACCTTTGACAAGAACAAAAAAAATTGGCAATGTCTTCCACAACAAAATATGCTGTTAATAGTATGTATGGTTAACGCTAACGGCCACACATGCTTCGCAGCGACGTGGCATGCTCTCTATCGGATGGTCCAAGAGCTCTTGTGCCAGTCGATCTCATTCCTCAGAAAGGGAAATGCGAAGGTCTTGGAGGGTCGTTCTTGGAGGCTAACGGGATTCGATTCGCCTCCCAAATGCATCCCAGGCATGTTTTATAGGATTCAGATCCGCAGACCTCGCTGGCCAGTCCATGCGATGAATGTCTTCCCCAGCCAGAAATTCATCCACCAGAGCAGCGCGGTGCGGTCGGGCATTATCGTACATTAAGAGGAAGTCTGGACCAACCGCACCTCTGAAGAGTACCTCATCCCTGTATCTCCGAGCGTTACCAGTGTTCCTCGGACCACCCATGAAGATGTGCAAGTCCGTACGACCATTCAACATGATACCGTTCCACACCATGACGCCACCACCACCACCATACTGGTGCCGTTCCACGATGATCGTGTGGTTGTATCGGCTACCGGTTCTCTCCAGATTAATGTGCGACGGGAATCGTTCTGCAGACTGAAGCGGGATTTATCTATGAAGAACACATGTCTCCATTCATTCATGGTCCAGGTTCGATGTTGACGGCTCCACAGTGAATGGGCCCGTCTCTGTGCTGGAGTGAGCGGGACGCAAACTGCTGGACATTGGGCAAACAGCCCTGCTGTTCTGAGCCTCCGGTACACAGTTTACCGGGAAACGGCAACCCCTGAGACGGCTGCAAGCTCCGCCGACAATTTATTGTCTTGCAAGTGCAACGATAATTTTTCTCTCGAAATAACTCCAACATAGAAAATTCACTAACTCCATTTGAACGTGTTCAACAAGGACTTTTTATAGGTGACACCACATGGAATAGAGATGCAGGAATCTCTGGTAAGGTAAAAGGACAAAATTTTGTTCTGAAAACCTCAAGTGCATAAATTTGTGTGTCTTTTCTAATGTTTGGCATGGGTACATTTTTCGGGGGCTGGGGGAGGGGAGAGTTGCCATCACTTCTGAATCAACTCTCGTATATATTTGTAATCACTGTCACGTATATGTTTTCCCTTATAAACATTGGTTTGGTTCCCTGTCGTTTTATTTTAGCTTTCCATTTACCTTAAGGTTTGTCTACAATAAGAATCGAAGACTGCGGGAAAACATTATAAAGTTGTTTTGAGCCATTGTGAGCGCTGAGCTAATCAAGCAACCAACTTGAATTCTAGTGCTGTCATGGCACGAGTCCTAAAGCACACTTTTATGGAGGTTATGGAGTGTAGCACGAGTCAGTATAGCTTCGTGGTCGGTGGCGTATGTGAGACGTGACATGATGCTCCCGCAACTGCAGCAGTGGAAGTTAACACTGAGAAATGCAACGCACACCTCAACACGTAGTAGGGCGTGTGATAAGTGAAAACCTCAAGTACATAAATTTGTGTGTCTTTTCTAATGCTCAGGCAGTTGGATTGGATTCCATCCATTATTGGTGATGATGGGTGGTATGCAATCTTTGTGTTTGTGCGCACAATCTATGGTCAGGAAGTTAGTTACTCCTTGCTTTAGAGGTGAAGATCATTTCGCGAGCGAGCGAGCGAGTGAGTGAGTGAGTGAGTGTGTTCAGTGTGATGATTGAATGTTAAGCGTTGTGTAGTGTGTGATGATGCTGATGATGATAATGATGTAGAGAAAGGTTAAAACACGGTGTCGGCGCTTAGGCTACTCCTGACGAAGATACACAAAGGGGTCTGCTCAAGGCTTAACGTCTCCCCCCGACGGATTAATTTATTATTATTATTATTATTATTATTATTATTATTATTATTATTATTATTATTATCATTAGATGCGAAAAAGACTGTGAAAACTGATCACGCAAAACTCACATAGAAGTTTTGCATTTCCTTCTTTGCTAGGCAGCCTTCAATTTTTCTCTCATCGTGGTTCTTCGTTCTTCTGTCCACTTAGCTACTGTCTTCTTCTTGTGGTTTCTCTCTGACTCTACTTCCCACTTGCTGATTTTCGTTCTTTAGCAGGTTCGGTCAGGGATGTCGGCCACTTTGATTCCTGATTTTTCCAGGTCTTGGCGGATTTCCGTTGTGCACCTGTTTGTATTGATCTTTTCTGTAGCCTCAAGTAAGATTCTTGTCAGTCTGTTTTCTGGAAGGCGTTTGATGTGTCCGTAAAATGTCAGGTGTATTTTTCTGATGTCGGACGCAAGGTTTGAGAGCTCTTCGGTTTTTGTACGCGATTACAGTCTGTATCCTTCGTCAGTCAGTTTTGGGCCGAGAATTTTTCTGATGATTTTACGTTCCTCTTTCAGGATGTCTTCGAGTACCATTTTTCTGTGGAGATCCAGTGTTTCACTCGCGTATTATTATTATTATTATTATTATTATTATTATTATTATTATTATTATTATTATTATTAGCAGCAGCAGTATCACATGCTCTCATTCCCTATGAACACTGCGGATTACTATTACTACTACTACTACTTCTACTACTACTACTACTACTACTACTATTACTATTGCTATATGTTTTCATTCTTCCCCTGAAGGGGGAGGAGGGCCTTCTAGACGGTGACGCCGTCTCTCAGGCTAGGAGATTTTGTATCGGAGAAGGAGATGGCCGGTGAAGAGGAGAGGGTCGCCGGCCGTGACCTGTACTAGGAACAATTTGGACATTCTCCTTAGAGCAGGAGAATGGAAAACCACGGAAAACCATTCTCAGGATAACCGATGGTGGGGAAGAGCCCCTCTCCGTCTCCTGAATACAGAGGCGTAGAGCCACGGTACAGCCGTGGCCACCCGTCCTCTGTTCGGTTGGCCGGACGGAGTACAAAGCTGTCGGATCACGGACCACTTATGGGCCCAGGGCCACTTTGTATCTGCCGACCAACACTACGGAGATGTTTAGGATTGAACCGAGGCTTTTGGCACATATTATAGTGATTACTCAACGGGCCAACATTCTGATGGTGATAATGTTTTCAAACAAATCTGAACCGGCTTACCACTTTCTCAGACCGTAGAGACGCTTTTTAGGTCGTGGCCACCAGGGGTACCAAGTCCGTACGTAAATGTAACAGCCTAAATGAAAGTGTCCGATGAATAATGTATCTTTCCTGTAATTAATCGTTGTTATCAGACTTAAAGCCTGCATCCAAAGTATATTCATAAGCTCAGAGTAGTCCTAATAGCAGTGAAAAGGGTCATGTTGAATATTTCCCGGAAAGATAAGAAAAGACGAATGTTTGGTTTAGAGAAGGGTCAGTGAGATCAGAACAAGCCGTCATTCAGCAATGGATTAATGGTGGATTACAGCTATTTCTAGCTGGGTGCAGTCCTTGTAAGACTGATCATCCGTTGAGGGTGGGTGGCATCTTCAATGTGTAGGTAACTGCGTGTTATTGTGGTGGAGGATAGAGTTATGTGCGGTGTGTGAGTTGCAGGGATATTGGGGACAGCACAAACACCCAGCCCCCAAGCCATTGGAATTAACCATCGAAGGTTAAAATCCCCGACCCGGTCGGGAATCGAACCCGGGACCCTCTGAACCGAAAGTCAGTACGCTGACCATTCAGCCAACGAGTCGGACATCGAAAGATGACTTGTCACTTTATGCCCAGCTTATTTAGCACGCCCCTACTCACCATGTCTCTTCCTACTTCAGTTTCTTCACCGTTGGCAAAATATTAACTGTTTCATTTCATGCCATCGCCCTCCATTATATTCACAAGTGCCGGCTGAAGATCATCACTATCACTTCTTTGGGTTGTCTGTTTATTCTTTCGCCATTTTAATGGCGTATGTGACCTCTTTCTAGCGTATCATGCCGATGCTATTTTTTCAACTGCTTTTTCGAACGGAGCTATTATAAAAGAATACCAAACACAAGAGAACTAAACATAAACATCCGCCATTGCAGTGAAGTGGTCACGTGATGAAACTAAGAAGAATCGCTATTGGTTACCCGGAAATGAAAGTGGATGTGAGTATAAAAAGAGAAAGCAACGCATCGGTAGCTAAGATGACCAAGTCTAGAAACCTCCAAGCTCAGTCAACCACACGGCTCGAGCATCTCGGACCTTGGTTCACGTGTAATCTGCTTTAAGTTACTCTTTTGACCTATCCAAATTTGTACACCCTACCTCACTTCTTCTTCTTCTTCTTCTTCTTCTTCTTCTTCTTCTTCTTCTTAAGACGTCATCTCCAAACGCAGGTAGACAATCCATACGGCCAGCTCTGATCTTGCCGTTGCAGCCATGCCATGTGAATTTATTGGAATATATCTCAGGATCTTTAATGCAGTGGTTTCCCGTTGCCTTCTGCACCCTAATGCCGTCGATCAAACTGGGTCATAATAATAATAATAATAATAATAATAATAATAATAAAAAGCTTTATGTCGCACTGAGACAGATCTTATGGTGACGGTGAGATAGGAAGGGCCTAGGAGCGGTAGGGAAGCGGCCGTGGCGTTAATTAAGGTACAACCGCAGCATTTGCCTGGTGTGAAAATGGGGAACCACATAAAACCACCTTCAGGGCTGCCGACATTGGGGTTCGCACCAGCTATCTCGCGGATGCAAGATCACAGCTGTGCGCCCCTAACCGTAAGGCCAACTCGCCTGGTTTATTATTAATGAATTAAAGATTTGTGAGATGATGGTAATTTTTAATTTTTTTAAATTTTAGCTTCCAGCTCACAACTCGTTACCTTTCAAATTTCCTGCGGTGGGCCGATGACCTCGATGTTAGGCCCCTTTAAAAACAAGCATCATCATCACCGTCAAATTTCCTGCGGACATTTTGCTCTGTTTTTGTTTGCGCAGACATGTTGGCGGAGAACAAAATCTCAACCTCTATTGAGATCAAGGGAACATATTTTCCATTCTGTAATTGTTCGTATTGGAATATTACATTTTCTCTGTTTGTCATTGCTAGGAATGCTTGGTAGTCTCCAGAATTGATGTTTGCGGGAAATTAATATGCGACAAACGAATTCAGTACATCTGGAGCTCTAGCTAGCTGGTTCAGTGTTGTTTCAGTTTCCGTTTTTCGTTTCATTGTATATGACACGAATTGTAGATATCCACTGGTGTTTCCAAACTGCAATAGTTGATCGTTAGTCAGAAAGTAAACACACATTCAATTCAGGAAATGATCTAGAGTAAGATAAGCCCGCCTGTTGGCCATGGTTGTGAAGGTGTCAAGTCTATATGGTTTGACACTGTGGTTAGCCGGTTCGAGTCCCGTTAGTCCTAAAAAAAATTCTCCATTAGAGTGTTGGTCGGCAGGGTACGGGAGGTGGTTGGTGCTATACAACATCTGATCACTAGATTGCGTGCTAAAAGTCTGAATTCATTTCCGAACCTCTGCGCACTGCTCATATGGAGTGAGGGCATATGACTTTATGGACGGTGATTCGTCCGTCGGATGGAGACGTTAAGCCTGAACAGACCCCTTGGTAAGTCTTTCTGACAAAAATGAAATAGACCGAATTGGATGTAACGACACCATAGTTCACTATGGGCAATTATATTCCGAGAAGTAAACCGTGTCGCAACTTCTACTCCTAAGCTGATGTTTTGTTAACCGAGGGTTAGGAAATAGAACATCAGTGCCTCTTGCATCAGTGCCTATTTTTCTCATAGCCCGTCCACTTTTTCCCTCCTTATCGCAATGCCGTTACATTTTCCTACCGAATTAAGGGCTAAACGGTGTAATTGATAATTCTCACTTCGTAGAACTCTTAACATTTCGTGGTTCTTGGCTCAAAAGTAGAAGAACTACTGTACAAAGGGCACTAGGAAAGTTTTGCAATACGCAAAAACGATTGGCTGGACACCACTGTTATGGTGAGGGATGAAAAAAGAGGTGAAAACCGGTCTAGATGACAGCAAGGTGCGATCTTCACACCAGTTGTTACCAAGCAGTGGGATTGAAAGCAAGTTAAGATCTAAAGGTGAATATCGGGCAATTATCCGCTACAGTTTTGCTCGTGGATTAACTGTTGACCAGTGCCTGGAGGAAATGACTCCTGCGCTGGGGAATGACAACAATTTTCCGCCGGTACAAAGAGTTCCAGAGGGGAAATTTTGGGCTTGAAGACGATCCTCGTTCTGGGCGACCGTCTGAATCAGTGACTGAGGTAAATATAGAAGCTGTGAGGAAACTGTTGCAGAAGAGAGGCGGTGGACATATCGGCAGGTAGAAGAGGCCCTCCACATCCCTGCACCAGCTACTCATTCAATTCTACATGACCATCTCCATGTTAGAAAGGTTTGTTCCCTTTCACTTTCAGAGGAACAAAGGGCATATCGAGTGAAATGGTGCTAAAACAGTTTGAAAATGGAACTCGCGTAACGTCAATAGCATCGTTACAGGTGACGAAACTTGGCTTTATTATTACGTTGTCCCAACATAATCGCAGAACAAGGTGTGGCTGTTCGAAGATGAGTGTGCTCCTATGACTGTGCGAAAGTCAAGGTCAGTGAGGAAAAGGATGATGGCAGTATTCTTCACTAAATGGGGCATCCTGACTCGGGTTGTGCTAGAAACACAAAGGACAGTTACTGCGAAGTGGTACAGTGAGACTTGTTTGCCTCAGGTCATCCAGGCTCTCAAGCAGCTCCGTTCAAGGTCACGACTCAACACTTGGCTCTTGCATCACGACAATGCTCCAGCACATCGTGCTAATGTAACAATAAATTTTCTTGCCAGATCAGGGTTGACTGTGCTTGATCACCCTCCATACAGTGCTGATATTGCCCCATGTGTCTTCGCACTCTTCCCAGACGTGAAGATGAAGCTGAAAGGGCGGCGTTTTGCATCCGACGAGGAGCTTCTGACAGCATGGGATCAAGAGTGTGAAAATGTAACCGAAGAAAAGTGGCAGAGTTGGTTCAGTGACTGGTTTCGACGTATGGAGAAGTGTATTGAGTGCGGTGGAAATTAGTTTGAAAAAGTCTGAAGCGTTCACTCACATTGCAAAACTTTCCTAGTGCCCTTTGTATGATCTTACAATCTGCGTTTAGAATATGCGGTCGTTCAAATGATTTCTTGGACTTCTGCTCGCTAATTACAGTCTTCATGATAGATTTCGATGTATAAAATATTATATAGAAACACTTCGTCGTAAAAAATACGTTATATTTGGGTATCTTGATCAGAGAAATCTCTTACTCACTCATTCTCTCTCTCTCTCTCTCTCACACACACACACACATACTCCCTCCCCCCCCCCCACACACACACACACGGAACTAATTTTATTGGCCTCCTTTAACGAGTAGCCACCGTTACCCAGTTATTATAACAGTAATACAAATTAATGAATAACAAAAACCGTAGCAATTATTGTTGTTAACAGCTGCTACTAATGGATTCAAAACAAGACTGATGAAAGGACAGCAGACGAGTAAAACCTCACGACAGAACTTGTGGAATTTCCTTCTGCGTTGTGAAGTGGCATATGATTCCAGTAGAATCCATTGGCAACTTCGTCACCTAATATCCAATAGGAAACTAGCGACTGACGAATCAGTCCTGTTGTTTCTTTCGAAAAGCAAACTTTAGTTTTTAAAATCCGTCAACGATACTAAATGAGACTCTTTCTTCAGGAAGAAAGATTTTTACTTTACGATATTTCCTGAAGTTGAAAACAAAGCACCTCAGTACTGAGAGTTTTTCAACCTCAATCTCAATCTCTTTTTAATCGTACAACATTATGTACTTTTATTTTTAAATGTAAAATAATACAAATAGAACAACCAAGGGCCTATTGACATATTTACTATAAACATAAGGCAATTCTATTTGTCTGACTCCTTGGCTGGTCAGCGTTGAGGCCTCTGGTTCAGAGGGTCTCGGGTACGATTCCAGGCCGAGCCGGGGATTTTAATCGCGTCTGAACTAATTCTTCTGTTTTGGAGACTGGCTGTTTGTGTTTGTCCCAACACTTCCCTCTTCATATTCAGACAACACACTACACTACCAACCACCACAGAAACACATCTCTCCATAGAGGGTTTACGACAGGAAGGGCATCCGGCCATAAAACAGGGCCAAATCCACATGTGCGACGTAGTTCATACCCGCGACCCCCAATATGTGGGGAAAACGGTATAATAATAATAAAAGCAAAACTATTTCATTACTGAACACATGGCACTGCGGTCTATTCGACTGTTTATCTACTTACTATAACCACAACATAAAATTATTACAGCACTCAACAAGTAACACACTTCTGTATGTGACTATTTACTTGTTCGCCATAAACATAAGAAAAATTGCCTCATTTACTTTACCACGTGACTGGACTATTTCTACAGCAGAAGCTGTCGCTATTTCTGAAGCTCTAGCATACAGTTTAAGTGTTAAAACTTCAGCAGTTCTTTTAAAATTGCTGACTCTCTGGGTTTTGAAGAGACGCTCTGGGTTTTGAAGACTTTACATTCACCTACTACATACAGAATAACGGTCCATCAAATACAGATAATTGGGAGATTTCGACAACTTACTCGTCTCAATATTGAGGTGCACTTTCTTTGGATACCTAGCCATATAGGTATCCAACAAGGAATATGTTGACCGGCTCGCCTAGATTCACCAGTGCCGATCGAGACTATATGCCACGTATCAATCAGCGTTTCCGAACGCAAATTGAACAAGAATGGAATTTTACAAAAAGGCAACGAGGAAAACAATAAGCTGCAGTTCAATCATACCCTCCTCACTTACCTTGGTTCTCCAAATTGAATGTTTGTCGCCATTACGTCACTTCTCTTCTTCGCATGAAGCTCAAACAAAGCAGTTTTGCAAACCATCTCTATCGGATAGGAGTCCTAAACTCGCCTTACTGTTCCTGAGACCATCAAGCAATCGTTGATCTCAACCACATCATCTTCTCGTGCCACCTTTGTAATGTACAGAGGAAAATATTATTAACAACTTTACTTTCAATCAACTTCAAACTACCACTCAACATTCAGTGCATTTTTTATCCCAGCAATCGCTATATTCTTAAAATACGCCTATTTAAGGTTATAAAGTTTGGCATGCTACAACAACGGGAAATAATAACTGAACATACTACAGTTGCAGTGTGTAAATTTCTTCTTTTCTCTCTCTTTGTGTGTGTGTTTTTTCTCTGTAAGGACTCAGAACTATTATAACTACAAAATTCAAGTACAATGTTGTGGAAGATTCATATGTGTATGTGTATTGTAAGTGTATATTTACTGTTTATTATTTGTATTTCATTGTATTTGTAGCTGGCTGTTTGGTCTGGTACCTAAAGCCATTAAAGGAAAAAACAAAAGATAAATTGCCTTTTCCAACAAAACAGGGCAAATAGGCGTCCAACGAAACCCGCCGGATCACCGGGACAACAGGTTGAAAAAGATTAGTGTTCTCTTCAAAACGAGACGTTTGGACAGTTCATTTCTACGTTTAATGCAGTGTCTGATAATAAGAATGAGCCATGCTATCCGCTGTTTCTTCAACAGTGAAGTGCAACTCGAAGTTGTTCCGCTAGTGAACGGTCAAGGCATGCGAAAATTCTCTCTAGTTTACAAATGGTATTAAATTTAAGCAACTTTGTACATTACGCCTCGGAGAAGAGGATTATTATTCTCATTTTCAGGGTGACGTGATTTTGAGCTCATGATAACATTCTTTGTGTGAATATTATTTCACTACAGCGACCATTATGCTCGCTGTGATGAGTACAGTTTTCGTCTTTGTTTTTAACTTGCAATTACCAGCGTAGAAACCGTACACCCTTCTCATTATAAGCTACTTAAGTACTCATAGCGGAGATTATCCCTTGGAATATGAATGAGGTTAAAAATGTAGGCAAGCGGATAACTTCGTTTCGAGCCCGGGGGCGTTATATGTAGAGCAATGGCGTTAAGAAGGGACCGAGAATAGCTCCCTGGGGTCAGCTTAGCGGTGATATACTGTATACCGCTCGCTGTGCGGATTAACATGTTCTTAAAAGGTTCTTCCTGTTCAGAACATGCTTCGCTAACCGATACAAAAGAGAATCTTCTCTATGTAGAGAATAGTATTCCTAGCGTTCAACTGCATATAAGCACTATTGAGCATCTTTAGCCTCTATTATTAAAGTATCCCTTCATGATAATAACTAATGATTAAGGACGCATTGAAGAGTTAAGTTTTGAACTGAGCACGGAAATACATGTTATCGTGGGGCTTCCTTTCTCCCATAGTATTCAGCATATTTGGATTCGATATATCATTTTTTGCTATTAATTTTCCAACATTTAATATTTTATCGGACTTATAGTTCACCTACCCCACGAACCTACTACGCTGGCATAGCAGGGGGAGAGGTGATACACCCACGTGGTGCGTCCCATGTGGGCGGCTACGGGTGTCCTAACCGGCTTGCCGGCGGACTTGAGCGAAATACAATAGCTCTCGCGGACCAAGCATACATCCCCCTGTGGGTGGAAGACGCAGGCGAAGAATCCACCCTCGGTATCCCCTGCCTGTCGTAAGAGGTGACTAAAAGGGGCGACCAAGGGATGATCGAATTAGAACCATGCGACTACTTGTAATTCGTACCATCACGCGGGGAACACCATGGGTCGCCTTTACTTGGCGCGTAGTACCACTATGTTAGGTACAAAATAGGTTTGTGATTAGTAGCGACAGTGTGTGAATCAGGGTGGGTTTTACAGTACCTGTGATTAGTACCACTATATGAGCGACACCATGTTTCTGCCTTGCCTATGATTAGTACCCACTATGTGAGGAACACCACGGGATAGTACGAGTTCCTGTGATTAATACACCTAAATGAGGGACACCATAGGTTTGCGTTGCCTGTAAATGGCGCCGCAATGTAAGAAACACCATAGGTCTGCGTTACATGTGCGCATTACATTACCTGTGAATAGAACCATAATGTGTGGATTACCGCGAGTCTACGCTACTTTTGATTAGTACCGCAACATGACAAATACCGTGGTTCTGCTTTCCTAGCGATAAGTACCATTATGAGGGGCTGATGACATGGATTTTGGACCCCTTTAGACTACAAACATCATCGATTCAGGATTGTGCTTTAGAAGCATTCCCTTGATCAGTAATACTATTGTTTAACGTTAGTTTCACGGAATGTGGGGCATTGCGGGTAGGATCCACCGATTGTTTTAAATTCATATCCATCCGTTCATTCTTCGTAATCACGTTTTGAATTCTGGTCAGCGGATGAGTTTGGATTTCTAAATTGTCATTTCATTTCGTAGCATTAGGGGCCGATGACCTAGATGTTAGGCCCTTTTGAACAACAAGCATCATCATCATCATCATCATCAGTTCACCTATCATGAAAATACAAACCCTTATATCTATAGATTCAGTATATTGTGAATGGTGTGTACTGTGTAGAGATGAGAAGAATGCAAGAATGAGGAATGTGGTCTGCAAGCACGAACTTCCTGTTCTGCCCAGACAGATCGGCTCTTATCTGCTACACGAAAACATTGACTATTACTTTGCAGTTCGCTGGATTACATCTGACAAGATCGAAGAGCTGCCAGTAGAAGATAATATAAAGTCGCCTGGGTAGTAGCGGAGTTGCTATGGTAACCATTGCATCACTGGCTCTGCTGGTGAAAACCCCTTCGCCCCGTGCCTCACCGGGCATGTGCATTCTTCTGATCTCCATACAGTACCTAGAACATAATTCGTTTTAAAAATATTTGTCATTTGGAATCTTAAAATGATTTTTCATGGTCACAGAAGCACGTACCATTAATTATTTCTTGTTTTGATATAGAAGGATACTACTTGATTCCTTGCAGGATCAATTCTGTCATATTACACATCATCAAATCCCACAGAATACTTGTTTCGAATGCCGATCTGAATCTGTCTTTTAAAGTTCGTTTCACTAAACCCTCGCTCACGCGATACGAAGAATACGCAAAATACCAGATGTCTCAGAGTAGGAAATATGTTTCTTCTAGCCAACTCGAACAGTTCAAAAAATGCTTCCCTGTTCCAAGAAGTTGAACTCATACAGCTCATTTTGTATGCATTCGCTCAGTTTTCACATTTTGAAAATTGTTCCCTCAAATTTTCTGCCAGCATGCAAAGGTATCAGATACGGTTGTGTATTTCTTTACAGTTCCCTGAACCAAAAACATTTCCTTAAAGTATCTATCGCTATGACTAATCACTTTTTCTTTCTGCAGATCGACAGGAGGACTAGCAACTGAGCTAATTCAGTTCGGTTGTATCTCTTGGAAAATGCCACTATTGGAGTTGTTCGTTACAAATTTGAGCCAGGGGTAGTTGTGAGTAATTCAAGTGATGCTACTGTAAATCCATTCAGTTGGCAGTACAGCTGGGACAGTTGAAGGTCCCTTCTTGCACCTCACCCGCGTAAAACGAAGTGTGTCTCAAATTTTCGCGCATAATACTCCTGTAGTATAATAAAATTGATGATCTCCTGTTTGTTGATAGGCGTGGTAATTACTCCCCCGCCAATACGCTATTTCCCCCCCGAGATTAATTTCATACCGATTTGTTCATGTTCTGTTTACTGTTAGAAGTGTTATTAGAATCTTTAAGTCCGAAACAATACGATGAGTAAAACGTGATATTTAATTTCCCGTTATATAAGGAGTAGTAACTAATCTGCTTACATTCCACAACACCAGATAACAGCACGTCCCTGATGTCATTTTCTTGATGAGATGTCCTTTGCAATCTATTTGTTTGAAGGTGAAGGTTGTTGGATTTAGTTTTGAAAGATGTTTGTCGCTAATTTGAAGAGGCTACCTTCGAGTCTGCCTGCTGTCATTTCTTGATGAATACAGTACTTATGCATCCATCTCTTGGCACAGGCCAGAGTAAAGTGTAGCTTCCACCTAAGTCCCAGTCTCATCCATGGCTGTGACAATATGGAAGTTGCTGGGGAATGGTTAGTGCTGAGTAATGACATTCAGAGCACGACTAGTGCATCTGAGTGTTATGAAAGGTGCTGCTCGTAGGGTCAGTCGTGTTGCAATAGTACTTTCTGACCCAGTGAGGAAAGCAATGGCAAACTACCTCGCTCCTCATCTTGCCTAGTACGCCTCATTTTGGTGCTGCCATTGGTTTTTGGGTCTTTCTTATAACCGCATAACCTTTGGTGGTGCTATTTGAGGATCCAACCAGCCTCTGGGCTGATGACCTAACAGACAGAGACCTTCGAGTATGGATAAACAATGTCGCCTCGTTAACCTCTTCTTAACCACTTAGAGGTTTCTGTGTTTGAGGTTATCATCGGCGCCACTGCCTTCGTAAAGCTAATGCACAAGAACCTTTTCTCCGCTGTATCTGTCAGTGTAAATAATAGACCTATACATCGCATTATGTTCCAAAATTCTTACGCGTGAGCACACAGCATACTTGAAATTCTTCTAACAGAATTATAGCTCGAAAAGCAAGAAGTACGATCCCAGGGCCTTCGTGTCGGAGGCAGGCACGCTAACCCTACATCACGGGGTTGTTTAAACCGTGAAAATTTGCCACACATGGAGGTTTTGAAGTGTCAGAAATCTACTAGCAGCACAGATTTGAAAAAATAAAAATAAAAATAAATTATATATCTGAGAATGGATGAAGTGTGTTTTGAAAAATTATTAATACATGATTGACATTAGATTCAAAGAAGAGTTGCAAGAATGTTATTAATATTCTTTTTAATTGTATCTGCAGTGGTTTCTTTGTTCGCGGCCTTGCAGTAAATCCTTAAATTCTCATATGCTTTGAACTTTTCTTTCCTTTTACTATATGCATTAGACCTAACGTTCCACAAAGCGGGCAACTATCGATATATTAATAATAATAATAATAATAATAATAATAATAATAATAATAATAATGCCTCAGCTACCGTGTGCAGACATTTCAGTTTGACGCCATCTGGCTGCCTGCTCGTCAATTTCGACGTTCCGTTTTACTCTAGGCCCACTAGATTGCAAACCGAGTAAACCGAAACTCTCTTGGGCGTCTATGGCTGAGATTTATTGAATTTTGTCGGATAAACACCAAATGTGTCACCAGAGATCTTTTACATGCCGACATCGTACGACATGGAGTGTCTAATGGACTTTTTTCCGCCCTTCAAAAATCCGACTACCTCTGCCGGGTTTGAACCCGCTATCTTGGGATCCGTAGGCCGACATTCTACCAACTGATCCACAGAGGCAGCTGATATATTAATGAATACAACTACTGAAATTCGAATAATTTCCTGGTGACTATTATAACTCATTGTACCAAAATAATCAAGATTTAAAAAATCACATAGCTGAAAGTTCCGGACTGCAGGCCGAATCTGCGGATCTAGGAACGCTCCGAGACTCACATGTTGAATAGTGCCGACCTATATACCACCACAGCCCAACTGATTCTCTTTCATGGTGGTTCGTCTGAAGTTTATAACCCTGTGACACGACATATACAGTTCACCTTCACATCGTCTTTCTACTCGAACGAATCTCTCCCTTCCCCTCTACAACCAAAGCACAAGTTTGAATGAAACTGCCATTCATCAAACACACATCTTCTTGTAACTACACGTGACGTATTGCCTTGCGAAGATTTTCTTGATAATCCATTCATTCTGCGAAGAGCAGCGCTCCTCTAAATCGTGACCTTTCTAGGAATTTTACTGAGTGGCGAGGCATGACATGAAAGGATATGTTTATAATTATAGCAAACCTCTTTGAAGAACATATTGCTGTCGACACGAAGTGCTATTCTAGTATTCAGATGAAATGACCTGATAGATGACTTCGCTACCGTTCTAGGAAGTTACTGAGACGAGTGTAATCAGTGCCAAGTCCTGTTCTTTGACAGACTACGTTAGCATGGTAGAAAATACAGGTTTCTGATCTTGACTTCTTCTTCTTCTTCTTCTTCTTCTTCTTCTTCTCCTCTAGTTCTGATCCACTAAGGATCACGTCATTTCAACTATTTTTCTCTAAATGCACCTCGCTTCACTATTGCTCTGGACACCTGCATTCGTGTTCAGTATGTTCTTCATTTCGTTTCTATCCTCAGTCCTCGCCTCCCCTGTCTTAAATTTATGTTTTCCTTCGAAATCACAATACGATTTTAGTTTCTCATTTATTATTATTATTATTATTATTATTATTATTATTATTATTATTATTATTATTATTACTATTATTATTATTATTATTATTATTATTATTATTAATTTTTCTTTTCGGTCTTAGTTTTTCTTAGTTTTCTCTGCCTTGACTCTTTGCCATTATCTTTTCATCCTTTCTCCTACTTTCTTCTTCTGCTTTTCTGTATGAGGCCTCCCTTTTCTCACTGGCGTTTCTCCAGTCTCCTGGAAAACACGCAACCTTTTGACGAGTTGTCTAAATTGATTTCCGTCCATGATATAATCTTCCGGAACCACCATCTTCAAGCCGGCACAATTCCTACCCTCACCGCTAGATGGGAGCTTCATTCATTCCATTCCTGACCCGGTTAAAACTGAAGGATTAAAAGGTTCTTTTCGTTATTATTATTATTATTATTATTATTATTATTATTAGAATAACCCTTTTGAGTGTACGATAAATCAACTTTTGATTACTTTTCTTTGCATTTAACTTTCGTTTCCAAACTCACTTCATTTTCTAAAAATGTTGTTCCTTTTCCTCTTGAGTCAATTTTCTTCCATTCTCTTCGTTAGTCTATTATTATCCATCCTCAACAAGTGTTCAAAGAACTGTAACCTTCTCTTTCTCATCAGTTCAACCACTCCTTCCATTCTTTGGTATAATTGTTAGAACTGAGTCTCCTCTCCTCTCCCTTTTTTTTTTTTTTTACATTTTGGCCTTGAATTTTTCTTAGCATTTTTCTTTCTCTCTTCCGGATATCTTCATGTCCACCTTTTCGAATTATTATTATTATTATTATTATTATTATTATTATTATTATTATTATTATTATTATTATTATTATTATTATTATTATTATTATTATTATCATCATCATCATCAAATTGACCACTTAGGGTTATGCAATAACCTGATTTTATTATCTTTGCGTGGAGTTTCCTCTGTATCCAATACTCCTTCATTCTTTCGTTGCCCTGCTTCCGTTGTTCTTCTGTTCAGGCTCTTCCGGTCTGCTTAGTTCTTCCTTCCGCTTGAAACCTTTCCAAATTTGTCATTGTGGTACTAAATGTGCTCCTGTCTTTAACATTTGGACCTCCGAGATGTTTAACGTTATCTTCATATCTTTCCGCGTTTCCTTAACCATGCTTTAGTGGTCTTCCTTTTCCAGAAGTACTCAGATATCGGCTTGGTAAACCTATTTCCGTTCATTGAGTACAAAAATATCTTAGAAATGCCGGCCTCCTCCTCTCCATAGTCTCCGTGATTCTTTCCACCTTCTGGTAAACTTCTTTGTTGCTCCGAAGTTTCCATCCGCCTTCAATCTGTACACCGCCTATAATATTTCTGAGGATTCGTCGTTCGAAGATCTTTAGACTCTCCAACTTTTAGTTCATGGACAGGCCTTCACTGGCATCCAGGCATTCTGTTTTAATCACGGTGTTGATATGCACTTCGTATTGTAGATATTTTTGTTAATCCATATGCTCTTTCCATTTTTGAGATCCAATCTTCCATTGCGGCTTTTTCTACTCCGTTCTCTCCTATGGTCTCACCAAGGTATTTGAACTTTTTGACTCTTTCCATCTGACCTATTGCTAGACATGATATAAGGCTTCTGGGCTTATGCCGTGTCAAGAAAATTAGGTGAAAAACCTTTACGTTTCGCAGGGAACTTTGCTCTGCGTCTTCAGAAGAAAATCTCGACTGTTCTCGAGGAAGGCTTTTCAAACAATGAGGTTTGAATTTAGACGTTATAATAGAAGTGGAAGTGGTACGTTCACTCGTCACCAGATGAAATATTACAATCCTTTATAACCACTGTACTGTAACTACCCTGAACCTAGGACTCATTCTATCATCATTTCTCAATGAGGCCCACTTGTCAAAAGTAACGCCTTTGGTGACGAATGAACGTACCATCTCCACTTAATTAATATAGGCCACGGCCGCTTCCTTCCCACTCCTATCCCTTTCCTGTCCCATCGTCGCCATAAGACCTAACTGTCTCGGTGTGACGTAAAGCAACTAGCATACTTTGCTGTTTACTCTTCCATTCCTTCCTCATTTTTTTCATCCTATCACTGTGCTGTTTCTTTCTGTCCTTGAACCACTTCGCACCAGGTTTCTTGTTCAGTCTTCTTTGGAATCCCTCCATATTTACTACCCTCTTTTCAAAAATCTCTCTGTGCATAGTTTCTTATTCTCTTATATTATACTTTTCTAAATCTTTCTTTACTTCTTGAATCCAGGTAGTTGTATTATTATTATTATTATTATTATTATTATTATTATTATTATTATTGTTATTTCGAATGGGCCACCAGAGGACCACGTGCCAATTTCAATTCCTTCTTCTTTGTTCTTTCCTTTTCTTTCCTTTTCTTCCAGTACGCTTTCATCTGTTCACTATGTTTCTTCTTTCTGTCTTCAGACCACTTTGAACCAGTCTTTTTTACTTTCCTACCTTGGAATCCTTATATTTTCAATACTTTTTCCCGAAAGCCTTCTCTATTATTTATTTCTTCTGTTGTTATATAGTTTTTTTTCTAAATCCTTTCTTACTTCATTGACCCAGCTTGTCGTTGATTTCTTACCCCACAAATATCTGAAAATCTTACTGGTTAATCTACTATCTTGCATTCGATATAAATGTCAAAAAAACATAAGTCTCCTATTATTATTATTATTATTATTATTATTATTATTATTATTATTATTATTATTAACTTCCCTTCGTAGCACAGACAGCAACTAGACGTGGTGGCAGTGACTCATTCAGGTGCTGATAGGTCTCCACGGGTACTTGGTGCCAGGCTGTCTCGGTGTGACGTAAAGCAACTAGCATACTTTGTTGTCACAGCTGTTTGCTTGGCGACAGAAGGCGAACATGACGTTCGAGGTTGTCCAACTGATGTTCAGCTGTGGATTGACATCGGGGCTATTAGGGGGTCGGGGAAGAACTTTGAAATCTTGATCGTGTTCTTACAGTTTCGTGCGGACACTTCTAGCCATGTGGCAATAATCGTGCTCGAAAGTCTTGTCCTCCCGAGAAGACATGATCGTCGAGGATGGATTCCTAACCAAATCGATCAAGAATGCCTTCCATATGGATGATGGGAGCTAGAGAATATCACGAGAACATTCCCCAGGTCATAAACACTGCTCTCACCACCACACAAGTGCAGTGCCGGGTTGAGTGGCTCAGACGGTTGAGGCGCTGGCCTTCTGACCCCAACTTGGCAGGTCTTTCATTTTCACGCCCGTCGTGGCCCTTGCATTTCTTCGTCCGTTACTTCATTTTTTCTTTTTTTTTCAGTCTCTCTCTACCCTGGCTCAGTCCGGTGGTTTTTGAAGGTGCCCAAATACGTCGGCCTAGTTTTCGGTAGATTTACTGGCACGTAAAAGAACTCCTGACCGACTAAATTCCGGCACCTCGGAGTCTCCAAAACCCGTAAAAAGTAGTTAGTGGAACGTAAAGCAAATAACATTAAAATAACATCATTATTATTAACAAATACAGTGTTGTCTCTTTTACATGGGAAACCCGAGCAAATGCCGCGCGTGTGGGTCGTGTAGTTGTTAGCTTTCATTCGATACATAATGGGTTTAAACCACACTGTTGTCAACCTTGATGATTCATTTCCGTGGTTTACTGTTTTTTACACCGGACGAATGCGACTGTCCCCTTTGGGTGGGGGACGCAGACGAAGAATACACCCACGGAATCCCCTGCCTATCGTAAGAGGAGACTAAAAGGGGCGACCAAGGGATGATTGAAATAGAACCATGAAACTACTTGTGATTAGTACCATCACGCGGGGAACATCATGGGTCGCCTTTACTTGCGAGTAGTACCACTATGTTAGGTACACAATAGGTTTGTGATTAGTAACAGCAGAGAGCGGTTCAGTGTGGGTTTCCGGTACTTGTGATTTGTACCACTATATGCGGAACATCACGGGCTTACGTTGCCTCTGATTTGTACTATTCTGTGAGAAACACCACGGGTCTGGGTGTTGCCTGTGAGTAGTACCGCCATATGAGCGACACCATTGGTCGGCGTTGCCTGTGATTAGTACCCACTGTGTGAGGAACACCACAGGATAGTACGAGTCCCTATGATTAGTGCACCTATGTAAGGAACACCATGGGTTTGCTTTGCGTACGAATGGCGTTTTTATGTGAGAAACATCATAGGTATGCGTTACCTGTGCGACGTACAAAACTTGTGTGTAGTAGTACCATCATGTTTGGAACACCGTGAGTTTACGCTACTTCTGATTGAGAAATACCCTGGTTCCACTTTACTAAAGATAAGTACCGTTATGAGGGACCGTTGACCTTGATTTTGAAGCCCTTTAGACAACAAGCATCATCGATTCAGGATTGTGCTTTGGAAGCAGTCCCTTGGTCAGTAATATAGTTTCTGGAAAGATGAGACATTGCAGGTCGGATCTACTGATTGTTTTAAATTCATTATTCATTCATTAATTCTTCATCATCGCGTTTTGAACTCTGGTCAGTGAATGCATTTTGTACTTTTAAATTGTCATTGCATTTCGTCTTATTTCGTACCATTACGGGCCGATGACCTAGATGTTAGGCCCCTTTAAACAACAAGCATCGTCATCAATGCCTATGCGCCACTGAAGAGGCATACTAGGGAAATGAGTGGTGATGTAGTTTCCCGTTGCTTTCCTCACCTTGTGATAAGTTACTCCAAGTGCGCTGAAATGCATGCACCAACCGACCTATGAGCGATATTTTTATACCATTCAGAGCAGGGACTGGCTACATAAGGAATGTATTACTAGCATCGCTCATACCTCGATCACTTTCATATTGTCACAGCCAAAGATGAGACTGAGACAGGTCATTGAAAGTAACAAATTTATTCCGGCGCATACTAGAAGTCATAGTGCACTGTAAACACTTCATCTCGCCAGCAGAAGCATGTGCTGGGACTATACCGTACTTAAGACCATAGTCGTTTCACTACCAATCCTAGCCCTTTCCTATCCTCTCGTCGTCCTAAGACTTGCCTGTGTCGGTGCGACGCAAAACAATTATTTAGAAAGCAAGCTTACAAGAAGCTCGCATTTGATGTGCAGGGTGTCCGAGAAGTCCCCGTACCCCTAATTTCATACGTTTCATATTATAGTGGAGTACTTACATATAAAAACTATGAATCCAGGGAATCTGTATGTGCACCATCATGCCTTACACAGAGTTCTATCCGTCTCCAAGTCCTCATTGACATCTTGCGGAGCATCTTAGGAGTTATGGAACAAAAGGCTTCCTCCACACTTTGGCGCAATTCTTCATTAGTCGTGTACCGACGTTGAGCCACATGGGACTTGATTATTCCCCATAATGAGCTGTCTGGCGTGGTAAGGTCCGGGCTTCGTGGTGGCCGTTTCAACGGGGCTGGAGATGTTTGTGAGCCACGACCAATCCAGCGGAACTCAAGGAACTCGCGCACCTGAATAGCAAAATGTGCTGGAGCCCCATCCTGCTGTAACCACACATGACCCATGATTCCCTTGTCTTGAAACTGAGGTATTAACCAAGAGTGTAACATATGCAAATAAGATTTTCCATTTACATACCCATCAAAAAATACGGTCCGCACAAGTGACGTGATGATATCCGGGCCCATACCATAACATGAGTGGGATTCCTTTCCAAATCTTGCACATGATGAGGATTTTCCTTAGACCAGAAAGCCACATTCCTCCTATGTGAACTGCGATACATCGCACATTCATCAGAAAATAACACTCTTGAGCAAGACACGGCAGTTGGGAATTGTGCCAACAAAGCACGGCAGGCTGCAACTCGTTGCTCCATGTCGTTGTCAGATGATTCATTCACATGCATCGGCCTGAATCCTTTCATTGTCAAATCTCAGGTCAGGCATTGTTGAATGACCGCGGTACTTGAAGTTCAGCTGCTCTTTTGCGAATGGATTTCAATGGAGACTGCTCAATTGATTGAGCTACGGCGCCACACGTTCTTCACGCGTCTTCTTACGTCCACTACGCGGCCTGTCTTTGACACTGCCTAAAGCAAACGCACGTTTCTCCCAATCAAGCAGAGTAGCTTTACGAGGTGGGGGTTTGCCAAAGCGATCTGTAAATGCACTCATTATCACTGTCATTTTCTGTCCCGTATATGCTCGTTCGTGCACCCACACACACGCCACTAATCGCTCTTCAACAGTGTAGCTGTGTCCGCTCACGTCCGCCATGACTTAACAACTGAAATGAGACTGACAACACTGCCTTCGTGATGTACAGGCCGTACTGTAGCTCCGATGACGTCACGCAAAGAGGCGAACTGTTTCCTCCGTCCGACACGTGCAGTGCAAGGACATGATACGTATGTACCTTTTAATTATGAAATATTCAGAAATGTTGTATTAATACTGTATTACAGGTGAATCACTAGCACCTGTAATCGCATCGCAGTTCGTAAGTCAGGTCTATGTAATTATAGAAGTAAGTTTGAAGTGCGATCTACGCCGTCAAAGCTTGAGTGTTTTACTCGTCAATGTACTCAACAAATAATTATTATGCATTAATACAAATATGTAAACAAAAAACGTACAATAATAATAATAATAATAATAATAATAATAATAATAATAATAATAATAATAATAATACACTTTACTTCCATACCTCTAGATGTCAATTAAAAAATTAAAAATAAAATATTTCCACCTTTTCAATACAAGATCAAGTAATGTGGATTACACATTCTATTGAAAAGGTTGAAGTATCTTACTCTTAATTTTGAATTTAATTGTAATCACAGTTCAATACGGACCATTCAAAATGAAATTCGTATCTCTTAATACCTCCAGATGACCATAAATATTTCTTTTCTTGACACTTCTGGCACTATCCTTCGAAGATTCTTGGGACCCTTTCTTCCACATAAACATTTGTATCATTTTTTATTTAAGAATAGCCCATGTTTTCCCAAATATTAATGCATTGGCCAGCAAGATCTGTCAGGTACTTCCCACTCGCGGAAATTGCCGAGGAATTGTTTCTACTCGCGTTAATTTTGGGGAGGAAAGGCAGCGCATACTCAACATTACTAACCCAAAAAATAACCATATGCAGGTTCAATTGGTTACTGTCCACTTTTATGGTTGTTCTGTATCAACAATAAAACGCCTCGCTGTAAATCTGTGTAACAAGAAAGAGGCAACATGGAAGGACATTGCTTGCGACTTCAATAAAGCCAGCTGTTTACGTAAATCCTGATGTGATAAATTTTAAGAACAAACATGCAATATACTTAAATATAAATTTCTGCCTTTTAACAGTCACAATTATCCAAAGGATGCCCCCAATCCTTATGAATTACATTCACAAGTACAATTTGTAACATTCGCTTAGCTCGCCTCAATTGATCAGCTGATCGGCTTGGCGCGCTTTCTACAGTACGGCTTGTATATTACGAAGGCAGTGCTGACAACAACGCTAGCAGCAGGGATACCAATACCAATAAAACAACTATTGAATTCCCCAATTGTACAAACTCAGTTGTCCATGCCGTAATATAACAAAATAATAATATGAAACTAGGGGTACGGTGACTTCTCGGACACCCTGTACTGTTCCGACGGAACTGTGATTTACAAAAACAGATATTTGTTCAAAAATCACCTGCCTTCATGAACATGCTTTATGTTAGATGAATGTATAGCAATTTTAACGTGAGAATGTGCGCTTAACTCAGACTGATTTGGTCCCAGTCATCAAAAACCTCTAAGGCATTATGTGAATAATTTTTTAAAATTGGTTTATACATTACTGGTTGGCCTCTTCCATTCTATAACCAGTCTTCGTCCAACTGTACGATATATCGTCCCATCACCACTTAATAATGTCTCCTGTTTTTGGCGGGTATTCCAAAGTGGAATTACTAACACTACTAGTATTACTACATGTGGAAGGCGATGAAATTGGTGAACAATCGCAGGTAGCTTCTGTGGTGTATCAGATCCGTTCAGTGTTTCAAGCGCGCTCCATTATCTACGGCTACTACTTGTGGTTGGCAAATCCTCCCAAATTAACTCTACTCCAACTTAATGGATTTAGAGAGACGAGTGTTGTAATTGAAGCACTTGTAATTTCTATCTCACTTTCTGTAATGTCCGTTTTATGTTCCCCGTGGTGCACTGTTCGTTTGTCAGTACATGTGTGCTGATAATTACGTTCCACGTATTGCCTAACGCAGTAGTCAAACGGTCTCCAGTTGGAATATCCCAGGTTCGTTCTCTGTGCCTCAGATAACGCCCTGTTAGAACCATTTTCCCCTCAGTAGTGAGGATTTAATAGATTATCCCAGAACTGCAACGCTAAATTCATTATTGCCTTGTATTTTATATGCTTATAAATGTTAGGTAGATGCTATCCGACGCTGAGCTCGTGATTCTTGAGAGGTATCCAAGAAATTGATCACCATATACCGTTACGCTTCACTGAAGTAGAGTTATACAACTGAGGAAGTCGTTACCCTCCAGACCATCTGGCTTAGCAGGAGTCGTTTTGACAGGCCGAGATCTTCAGTGAACTATATGTGACGCAGGTTATTTCGTTATAAGAGGAGGTGATGATTAAATGACGATTACAACCATTTCTGTACTGTTGTGTTCAATTAAACATCTATATTTCTTCTAATCGTGCAGACACCGCGCGAGTTTGCCGTGCGGTTAGGAGCGCGCGGCTGTGAGCTTGCATTCGGGAGATAGTGGATTCGAAAATCTCTGTCGGCAGCCCTGAAGATGGTTTTCCCATTTCACACCAGGCAAATGCTGGGGCTGTACCTTAATTAAGGCCACGGCCGCTTCCTTCCAACTCCTAGGCATTTCCTATCCCATCGTCGCCATAAGACCTATCTGTGTCGGTACGACGTAAAGCCACTAGCAAAAAAAAAAAAGCCATTGCCCCTAACGCAACATTTCCTATGCACTTCCGTAGTTCCGAGTGTTAATGCGAGGTGAAATTATGAAATATTAGTAAACACATCAGTAAAAGTACTTGCCATTGTATGCAAACGACACCTTTTCAGCAATGAGCATGTATGAACGTAATCAACTAGCAATATGCACGTGAAAAAAATATCTTGCCTTATCTGTACAACAAATCAGAGGGATAAAAATGCACGTAATAGCAGTGCACGCCCTGCAGCAATGAAATTCAGATGAGCAGATAGCCCGCAGCAGTAGATAGGATAAATTAGTGGAATTCTATAGCAGAACAATAATTAAGATGTAAATCACAAACTTATCTCGAATTTCACTATTTACGTATGTAATTCAATTAAAATTAATTGTCCCTTCAGTCAATTATCGCATGATCATTAAATCATAATAACGACAGCGTTATTGTTAAATTTGTGTGGGCTCCTATTTATAGAACACACAGTTATTACAATCTGATAACAAATAAAAACAAATCATTATTGAAATGCATAACGAAACAAGAGGGCGCAGTTCCATACATATTGCAGTGGCAAAGTGTCCTTCAATGAAACTATATTTCTACCTACATGTTTTATTTATTTATTTATTTATTTATTTATTTATTTATTTATTTATTTATTTATTTATTTATTTATTTATTTTTATGAGCATGTAGTAATCTTCGAACCCAGCGAGTTCGCTGTGCGGTTCGGGTCATGTAGTTGATATCTTGTATTCGAAATAAATAAATTGAAATTAGTATACCTGGAATCATATTTGGCTTAACCATACTAGGGTTACAGAAATTGGAATTCGCAAACATAAC